>NC_066837.1:3516451-4174587 GCF_001640805.2 Lates calcarifer
ACCTTACTATACTGACATTTTTTCACATTTTTTGACACCTTACTATACTATGCACATTTTTTGACCCTTACTATACTATGACATTTTTTCACATTTTTTGACACCTTACTATACTATGACATTTTTTCACATTTTTTGACGCCTTACTATACTATGACATTTTTTCACATTTTTTGACGCCTTTGCTATACTATGACATTTTTTCACATTTGTTGACACCTTACTATACTATGACATTTTTTCACACCTTACTATACTGATGACGTTTTTTCACATTTTTTGACGCGTTACTATACTATGACATTTTTTCACATTTTTTGACACCTTACCATACTATGACATTTTTTGACAGCCTTACTATACTATGACATTTTTTCACATTTTTTGACACCTTACCTATACTATGACATTTTTTCACATTTTTTGACGCCTTACTATACTATGACATTTTTTCACATTTTTTGACACCTTACTATGACATTTTTTCACATTTTTTGACACCTTACTATACTGACATTTTTTCACATTTTTTGACACGCCTTACCTATACTATGACATTTTTTCACATTTTTGCACATGCCTTACTATACTATGACATTTTTTCACTATTTTTTGACACCTTACTATACTATGACATTTTTTGACAATTTCTGACGCCTTATTATACTTATAACGTTTTTGGACCATTTTTGATGCCTTACTATACTATGACATTTTTGACGCCTTACCATACTATGACGTTTTTTGACGCTTTACTTATACTATGACATTTTTTCACATTTTTTGACGTCTTACTATACTATGACATTTTTTCACATTTTTTGACGCCTTACTATACTATGACGTTTTTTGACGGCTTACTATACTATGACATTTTTTCACATTTTTTGACACCTTATTATACTATGACATTTTTTCACATTTTCTGACACCTTACCATACTATTACATTTTTTCACATTTTTTGACACCTTACTATACTTTGGCATTTTTATGACATTTTCTATAACTCCCTATACCATGACCTTTTTACATTTTTGATTCTTTATTATATTTTAACATATTTACCTTCATGTTAGATTACTAGTGTTCCTGTGTCGCTAATACGTCACTATATTACAGGTTACTTTTACTATAACCTCAGATTTTAGATTACTTTTACCACAACATATTAAATTTTCATTACATATTAATATAATATTTTTTATTTCGTTAATTTTTTAAAAAATAACATAAATTTGTCTGATGGTAACAACGTTGAATACTGCAAACTACTTTTATACTACAGATACCATTTACTATTACATCTGTCTTTTTAATTACATTACTTCTATTAATATAGATTACTAATACATTCTTTAAAGTTTTTTTATGTTGCAGATTACTTGTATTGTTATACTATTCTGATGTTATTACTTCTGTTGCATGGTTTTTGTTTAGCTCTGTGACATTTGAGACAGTTCAAGTGTCTCTTTCCTAATTATATTTTAATATATAAATATTATATTTTACTGAATATATTGTATGTTGATATGAAATTACAGAAATATTTTACTGGTCTGCTTTTTCTTATAAAAATAAATTTGGCTGAAACACACAACATTTGTTTAAAACCAGGTTTTTCCAAACACAACATTACTCAAAAATAACTTCTACTAACATGGCATAACTGGTCATCATCTTTCCAATACTTTACAGTAACAGTTTATATCCGTAAATTCTACCTTTTCTTTGAAGTGTTTTTACATTAACTATGTAAATAAACTGGGGGTAAAGATTATGTTATGGGTTAAGATCAATTACTGAACGTAAACAGTTTAATGTGAGTGCTCTGTGTTGGACAGTTGATGTAAAGTTGTTTGTGAATTACCTGGAGGCCTCAGTCCTGGTCTCAAAGAACTTCTTTATTGTATGAAGACTCTCTGCGACCGTGGACAATGTCTCTGTGATCGCAGACTATGTCTCTGTGATCGCGGACAATGTCTCTGAGATTATGGACAATGTCTCTGTGATCATGGACAATGACTTTGAGATCGTGGACGATGTCTCTGAGATCATAGACGCTGTCTCTGTGACCATCAACAATGTCTCCATGATCGCGGGCAGTGCCGTCAAATCGGTGACCCCCGTCTCCGCCGATTCTATCGCAAGGTCTCTACGAAGCATGGGACAATGTCTCTGATCACGGACAACGTCTCTCTCATCTTTGACAAGGTCTCTGCGATCATGGACAACGTCTCTGATCGTGGACAATGTCTCCCTCATCCTCAACAATGTCTCTCCGATCATGGACCATGTCTCTGCGATCGATGGACGATGTCGTCGACGAAGTGGTGACACCTGGAAGGAAATCAAAGAGAAACATACAAAGGAAAATGATCAGTACACTATTACCTATTCCTCATCAACAGTTTAACCATGAAAACATAGATAAACATTCAACATTACAGCTGAACCACAACATTTAACAAACATTAGAGGCTGTTTCAGAAAATCAACAGTTGACTGTCATCACCTCCTGAAGAACCAACAACGACAAATATTTGAGACAAAGTGAACTGATTATTAATTGTGTGTCTATCAACTAATCATTGAAGCAATCATGTATGTTACTGTGAACTACACAACAATAATAAACACTATCAGTTAAGTCAATTTTGAATGCAAGATTGTAACTTGTGTTGTTTATTATACTTCAGTAAAAAGTCTGAGTATTTCTTCCACCACAGACGGTCACACACAGAATCATTATTTCACATTTAAACCTTCTTTTTAGTAACACATATTGAAAATGTCTTTGTTTTGTTTTTGTTTGATGAATAACAACCAAATTTACAAAGATCTTAGCAGCAGCTTATGTGAAAAATGTTAAGTCAATAAGTGTAGAACTGGTCGTTATAAACTGTAAAGATATTTTTAAAATCACCCTCTGACCAACTATTGAAATTAACACACTTATGAACAACTCACTCCAATATTTTATTTGTAGAATTTATATTATTTTGTATAGTGTAGTCTAGTGTATCTAGCACATACACATAATTAAAAATTTCTGATCATGTACAATCAAACTGAAGTTAAGATATTTTTCAGTTCCATTTTGACTGATCCTCAACAATAACAGTTGACATTTTTATATCTTACTATAACGTGACACTTTTAACATTTTTGATGCTTTACTATAACGTGACAGTTATTGTGTTCTGTGTTGGGCAGTTTATGTAAAGCTGTTTGTGAATTACCTGGAGGCCTCAGTCCCGGTCACAAAGAACTTCTTTATTGTATGAAGACTCTGCGATCATGGACGACGTCTCTGCGATCATGGACGACGTCTCTGCAATCATGGACGATGTCTCTGCGATCATGGACTACGTCTCTGTGATCGCGGACAATGTCTCTGAGATTATGGACAATGTCTCTGTGATCATGGACAATGACTTTGAGATCGTGGACGATGTCTCTGAGATCATAGACGCTGTCTCTGTGACCATCAACAATGTCTCCATGATCGCGGGCAGTGCCGTCAAATCGGTGACCCCCGTCTCCGCCGATTCTATCGCAAGGTCTCTACGAAGCATGGGACAATGTCTCTGATCATGGACAACGTCTCTCTCATCTTTGACAAGGTCTCTGCGATCATGGACAACGTCTCTGATCGTGGACAATGTCTCCCTCATCCTCAACAATGTCTCTCCGATCATGGACCATGTCTCTGCGATCGTGGACGATGTCGTGGACGAAGTGGTGACACCTGGAGGAAATCAAAGAGAAACATACAAAGGAAAATGATCAGTACACTATTACCTATTCCTCATCAACAGTTTAACCACGAAAACATAGATAAACATTCAACATTACAGCTGAACCACAACATTTAACAAACATTAGAGGCTGTTTCAGAAAATCAACAGTTGACTGTCATCACCTCCTGAAGAACCAACAATGACAAATATTTGGGACAAAGTGAACTGATTATTAATTGTGTCTATCAACTAATCATTGAAGCAATCATGTATGTTACTGTGAACTGCACAACAATAATAAACACTATCAGTTAAGTCAATTTTGAATGCAAGATTGTAACTTGTGTTGTTTATTATACTTCAGTAAAAAGTCTGAGTATTTCTTCCACCACAGACGGTCACACACAGAATCATTATTTCACATTTAAACCTTCTTTTTAAGTAACACATATTGAAAATGTCTTTGTTTTGTTTTTGTTTGATGAATAACAACCAAATTTACAAAGATCTTAGCAGCAGCTTATGTGAAAAATGTTAAGTCAATAAGTGTAGAACTGGTCGTTATAAACTGTAAAGATATTTTTAAAATCACCCTCTGACCAACTATTGAAATTAACACACTTATGAACAACTCACTCCAATATTTTATTTGTAGAATTTATATTATTTTGTATAGTGTAGTCTAGTGTATCTAGCACATACACATAATTAAAAATTTCTGATCATGTACAATCAAACTGAAGTTAAGATATTTTTCAGTTCCATTTTGACTGATCCTCAACAATAACAGTTGACATTTTTATATCTTACTATAACGTGACACTTTTAACATTTTTGATGCTTTACTATAACGTGACAGTTATTGTGTTCTGTGTTGGGCAGTTTATGTAAAGCTGTTTGTGAATTACCTGGAGGCCTCAGTCCTGGTCACAAAGAACTTCTTTATTGTATGAAGACTCTGCGATCATGGACGACGTCTCTGCGATCATGGACGACGTCTCTGCGATCGCGGACTATGTCTCTGTGATCGCGGACAATGTCTCTGAGATTATGGACAATGTCTCTGTGATCATGGACAATGGCTTTGAGATCGTGGACGATGTCTCTGAGATCATAGACGCTGTCTCTGTGACCATCAACAACGTCTCCATGATCGCGGGCAGTGCCGTCAAATCGGTGACCCCCGTCTCCGCCGATTCTATCGCAAGGTCTCTACGAAGCATGGGACAATGTCTCTGATCACGGACAACGTCTCTCTCATCTTTGACAAGGTCTCTGCGATCATGGACAACGTCTCTGATCGTGGACAATGTCTCCCTCATCCTCAACAATGTCTCTCCGATCATGGACCATGTCTCTGCGATCGTGGACGATGTCGTCGACGAAGTGGTGACACCTGGAGGAAATCAAAGAGAAACATACAAAATTATCAATACTCTACTACCTATTCCTCATCAACAGTTTAACCATGAAAACATAGATAAACATTCAACATTACAGCTGAACCACAACATTTCAACATATCAACTAATCACTGAAGCAATCATGTATGCTACTGTGGACTGCACAACAATAATAAACACTATCAGTTAAGTACATTTTTGAATGCAGGATTTCAACTTGTGTTATTTATTATTCTTCAGTAAAAAGTCTGTGCATTTCCTCCACCACAGGCGGTCACATACAGAATCATAATTTACAATTTCAACCTTCTTCTTCTTAACACATTTAAAATGTCTTTGTTTTGTGTTGTTTTTGTTTAATGAGTAACAACCAAATTTACAAGGGTCTTAACGGCAGCTTGAGTGAAAAATTTAGTAACTGTAGAACTGTAGAAGAAAAGTACTCAAGTGTAGAACTGGTCGTTATACAATGTGAAGATATTTTTAAAATCACCCTCTGACCAACAATTAAATACACACAAACAACTTACTCCAGTATTTTATTTGTAGAAATTGATATTGTTTTGTATGAAGTAGTCTAGTATGTCTAGCACATACACATAATTAAGAATCCCTGATCATGTACAATCAAACTGAAGTTAAGATATTTTTCAATCCCATTTTGACTGATCCTTAGAATAACAGTCTAAGACAGAAAATTTAGCATTTGATGATTCTGATGTGTTTAATATTGTTTGGTGCAAAGGTGAGGAGCGTTACAGTCAATTTGTCTACAGACAAAACTGACAACTATTCTGATACATATTTTTTTTAAACCAAGAATGCCAAAGGTTTACTTTACAATAAATAGTAAACACTGCTGATTAAGCAAAACAAGACATCTTGAGCTCTGAGCAGTTAGATTTAGTACTTTTTTCTGATTTATTTGTGACATAATTAATCAGCTCTCATTTACATTCACTACTAAATTCATTAAATATCAAGGTTTGAGTCGGGATTTACCCAGTGACACTAAACTAGTCCAAGAAAACCCACCAACCGCAACATAAGAATCAAAGATGGCTGCTACTCACATCAACAGTGGTCAACACTGCTGATTCTGTCTAATTTGTTTCACATTAAGTCAACCATACACATAGTACTGTTCAGTTAATATCTGTGGACATGTTGCTACACTGTATGAGTGTGTATAAGTGTTTGCATTAATTATTTTTTTATTATTTTTCTGTGACCATCATCCATGTTTTCCCACCTTTCAGTTCAGTTAGGTCACACACAGCTTCAGTTAGAAGTTAGAAACTCATATATAGACATTTCAAAATGCACCTGCATTGTTTTGCATTTTGTGACTTTCAGTCAAATAAATCTTACCAGTTACATCATTAAAGTTTTCTTAAAAATGTCATGAACCCAATATTGTGTATCGTCTCGTATATCATTACACCCCTAATAGATATTAATAATTACAGCTGAACTAGAATATTATCCAAACATTAGGGGAGTGTTCCAGAAAACACACATGACAAGAAAAACCATCACATCCTTAAGAACCAATAACAAAGTTGTTGTTTGAGGTTCAAACTAGTGGAGGAGCAGAGTTAAAATGTATTTTTCAAGCTTGAATTTAACATATAACTGAGCTCAATCAAGTGTTGAGACACCACAAACAAATTTCTCATCACTAATCTTTACAACTGTGGGTCAATAGATAGTTATGGACAGATTACTGCAACTAATTTCCAAAGACAAACAAAAACGACAGACAAAAAATGCAAAACAATGACAATTATATGCTTAACTGCCACAATGACACAAAATGACCTTAAAGAAATGTAAACTGATCAGGAATGGACACAGAACTACAGAGACGCAGTAAGAGCGACTGCAAAGAGAAACGAAGCTGACCATAAATAGATGTAATATAGCCAAGTAAAGACGCAAATGATGCAATAAGACCACAAATAGCAACAAAATGACCGCAACTACTAATCAGTTACCTTGCCTCAGTAAGGTGCCCACAACACATGTCAGGGGTGCTATAGTCACAGAAACACAAACACACATTAACCGCAAATAAAAACGACGAGACAACAGGAAAAGTCTCGAGGGGATCATCACAAGATAAGGCAAATGTTAACGCTCGCCGCTAATGCTAACTGTGACATCCAGTAAAGGAGCAAGGTACAGACGCAATATAATACAAAATGACCGCAGACAGACACAAAAAGATGACAGCGACATGATATAAACGGTATAAGATGAGTTAAAATGACCAGGATGGAACACAAAGTTACAAAGAGATGCAAAATGTCAGTAAAGTGACTGCAAACAATTACAACAAGGATTCAAACAGGAACTCATTGTGTTTTCACAGTTCACGTTGGGGATCCACAACTCGTGTCAGGGACGCCTCAGTCAAGGAAACACGAACACACTATTATCCACGCGATAAAAACGACTGATGAATAAGTCAAAGATGTCTTTAATGGGAAGGTTGATGCTAACGCTCTCCGCTAACACAAATGCTAATTGCTAGTTCCTTACCCTCTCGGCGCAGGTGTATTCAGCGTCCAGCCTCTCGTGTTCGTCAAAAAGCAGCTCCAATGCTTGTTTTGTGCTTGTTTTGGCATCCAGACGTCTTCGGTAATCAAGTTTTCTCGCAGTACTGACAAGCCGAGGCAGCTGTTCAAACGTTGCTGTTAATCTGTTTCCCGACTACGTTTCTCCGCCTCTCGCTACGACGCGGCCCATGACAACACACGTTAGCCAACTGGCCAGCTGATCCTTTTCCGCCTAGCAGCCGCCTCTGATTGCTCTTGTAATACATCCACGGGGTAGGTGGGATAAAGCCTGGGTCATGGATGTATTATTGATTGAACCAGAGATATTTAAACCATTTAAATCTGTCATTTTCAATGTTAATCTTTTACTCATTCTCATCCAGGAAGATGCTGATGTGATCAACAACACTCATCATTCTTGATTCAGGTCAGACCATGCAAGTCAACCAGTTCCCTTGGAGCTTTCAACACTATGTTCAGTGTAACTTTAACACTGTAGATTAGGCCCATATGTTCACTGACCTGGTGTTAACATGGATCCTTAAGTGTTACATAAACACGTCAGATTTTACTGTTCAGGGCTTCATCAGTCAATGAGGAAAGCTGTGTAAAGTGGCACTTTCAATATCAAGGAACCTCAGGTTGACTTTGAACAGAAACACAACTTTTGTGTGAATGTAATAATATTAGTTTTTTCTGTCATTAACTAATGAATGATGATAGCACATAAACATCTAGAGCTATTATGTATGTGGAAAATTTCACTGATGGTCTCTCAGCTTATTCCAATGCTGAGAGCATCAACAGAATGCCTTAGATGAAAAAAAAAAAGTGCACATCAGTTTTCTAGAACATCTTTATTTAAAAGGATTTACAACACAAACTGGCACCACTTAATTTAAATGGCATCTTTTCATCCTTAGTTCTTCTGCACAACTTGTATTTTTGTACATACATACACACAAAATGTGTCCCTTCAAAAACAAAACCATGCAATTTCAGTTAGAAAAAAAAGTCAAGAGGAGAAAAGGAGAAATATTCTGGCAGTTTTGTGATTTAGTAATTCAAGAGCCTCAAAGACTCTCAGACCAGACTGAATCTGAAATCATAGTATGAATGTGAAAGGGAAAAAGCCCCTCTGACAACCAATAACACATTTTGTTATCTTCCCAATATCAAACTCAAAGCTGGGATGAGGACCATTGAACAAGATGATAAAACCAGTGGAAAAATGCAGTTGAAAAAAAAGAATATGTAGTTGTTGGTGGCCACTCATTTTAGATTTTATGTTAGCTTAGTAGGAACAATATGAGATAACTTTAACTTGTGCACCACTGCTCGCTCTGTTTAGAAAGCAATTGACTTTCTGTGTCTGGTACACATTTGTATTTGACCCTTAAAGCTTTGAAATATCTGTTTGGCAGCCGATGGCTCTTTCTAATAGAGTACAAAATGTCCAGGCTCAAGTCACAGTAAGATATTTTTGTGAATTACATATGTTCTTACTTGGCTTTTCAAACATCACTTGAGTTTTTGTATTTAAGTAGTAAAAATACTAGATGAGTAAATGTCTGGGGACTGGGCAGTCAGACTGCATCAAAATGGTAGAAAGTTGTGCTTACATCTGCTTAGCTTCAGATATACTCAGTTGCCAGTATATTAGGTACACATAGCACTTGAAGGTTATAATGTTAAGTTTATGCTGAAACTGTTGTAGAGAGGTGCTCGTTCAACTGCATGCTCATTTTGGAGATTGTAATTTGTGATGCTGTAAACGGTTTCAACAAAAACTGCACATTTTACCTTCTTGTAGGATTTATTGCCACACATTAGTTTTGGCTAAGTGTACCTAATAAACTGACAACTGAGTGTATTTCCAACAAAGTAAGGAGGAGATTTCACAAGGACCTGCACCATGTTACACAGGACAAATTTTACTTTTGATAATAGACTACACTTGAGGAAAAATTAGGACCTATTCACACCTTTCCTCTCTTGCCAGCATTAGACCTGCACAGATTTTGTAAAACTTCGACATGGGCTCTTAGAAAAAGGATTAATATAAAATTTATAAAATTACCTCGCTATTGCAGAGTTATTAAAAGGACAAGAGACTGTTTTTCTCTTCATCTACGAGGAGATGTTTTGTGACAGGTGATGACAGGGCATTAGTGGCTGCAATCCCAGGACAAGGAAAAAAGGTTTCTGTTAACTGGCCACAAAATTTAACCAACACCATCATTCAAAAAAATCTTAAGCAAAGGGGAATTCCAGAGGAAAAACTTTAGCTGCCACCCAGGACAGTTGCAGGACAAATAAATCACATTTATCTGATCCATTTTTTAGCTGATATGAGACAGCTGTACCCCTTAATTTGGCATCAGTTCCCTTTGATTTTAATCAATTTCCAATATGAATACAAACTGCCAGCCTCAATGACAAGCCTTTTTAAAAGAAAAGTACTATTTATCAGCAAGTGCACCATCTACCTCCTCAAATGACTGATGTGACAGTACGTAGAGTCCAACCCTGGTGTCACCCAGAAAAGGTGCATTAATGAAAGTTAGGCTGAGCTGAACACAAGAGGATGCAGAATGAGTAAGAGGATGATGAGCAACAGGAAAAATGTAGCTTGAAGGTTGGAAAATGTTAAGGCAGGGAAAGTGACTGATGCCTCTGCTGGCTGGGAAAACAGTTAATGCTATAAAAGAAGTTCTGATGAACTACAAACAAGATGAACACCCCCAAAACTTTTGTATTACAAAAGAAAATGTTATATAATGTAACCTACAAATTGCAGTTAACTGCAATAAAGCTCCAACTAAATAAAAACTCAATACTATCTTCAGCAGCCCAGAAGTAAAAACACCAATAAAGCTTCAAATTGACTTCATGTGTGGAAAATAATTCACTCTTATGATTCAAAATTGCTGCATAATTATTTTATATTAAAGAAACATGTCCAGTCAGTCTGTATACAACCACCAGAGGGCCATGCAGTCACTTTTCCTCCCTGTGAAAAGATAACATAGGCTAGGGAGAAATGAAAGTTTGTGCTTTTAGGCTGTGCCTGCTGCTCCTGCAGGTACCACTGTAGAGATTGTTGCAGCATTCAGGCCTTTCCCTCGATGTCTCTGACCGCCTCTCCTGCGTCCTCCACCTCCAGACTTGAGCTGTAAACAGACAGTGAGCCAGCTGTTACAAGAAATCAGGTGAGAAATAAACTGAAGACAGCAGGTAAAACTGGTTGCTCCACAACAGTCCAGGTGTTAGATGTGTTTCTGAGAAACAAAAAATATTTCTCACTTGTGCCCTTAGATAAAAAGGGTTAAGAGGGTAAAAACCAGGTTAAAGTTACTCCAAGGGAATGAATAAAATGAATAAGGAGAAGGTAAGTCACAACAGTTCAGGGTCCAGTTCAGATGGGGAGACCCACCTCCACTATAGTATAAAGAAAACTTGAAATCAGTTGTTTTCAAGCAGCAACTGGAAAATGGCTGCAAATTTAAATTATAACTCAACTGCAGTGCTTGAAACCTTTTAAAAATCATACTCTCAAAACTTTAAAATTTTATTCCATGACCAGAAAGGACTCTAAATTAGTTGAGTAAGATCTCACACTGACATACTGCAAGTAATGTGTACAGTCATTTTCTCCTTAAAACACTAAGTACCTTGACTGTTTCAAAACAATGAAAACAACACTGGGGTCCAGTTCAGTAATTACTTGAGCACTTAATTGTAAAAAAGCAAAGCTGCTCAGTGGCTGGCAGTAAAACACTGTGGTTCTACTGAATAGCTTTCAGGTTAAACTGTTAATTGAATGTGCGACTATACTAAAAAGAATGATGCATGCCCAGAAAACATTGGTTTGTAATGTTTAGAAAGTGGAGAAAACAAAAGAACATCCACGCTTTAAAAGACAATGACCTCATCATGACTGCAGAAACTTCTTTACCTTGTTTTCTTTGTTGCCATCTTTACACTGAGCCTCCTCCTCTGCCACTGTCTGACGCAGCATGCCAAGACAGGGAGAGAGGAAGGAAGGATAGCAAAGGAGACGACAGTGAGAGTCAATGGCAGAAAGAGCAGAGGGGAGGATGATGATCAGATGGCAAATGGACAAGTGAGCAGAGGAAATATGATGACGGGGAGTACAGGTGTAACCGTATGGGGAGATGAAAGCAGGATATTGTGAGCAGGATAAAGTGATACATGGAAGGAGATTTGGAACAAAAACAGTGAACATGGCAGGAAGAAAACCCACATAATTGAGGGATGAAACAGAATAGGCAAGAGAGGGGACAGTGAAAGAGAAATTAACTGGCAAATTTAAAGACAGTCAAAAGCAGGAAGAAAAGGAAATAAGCACCATTTAAAAAGGTGAGTTTACCATTCTCCCTCACAGTTTGTTGCAAAAAAGGATCAAAATTGGAGCAGTGTTACAAAACTATCTGTATTATATTGCCTTTTAATACATTAAATAAGAAATGGTACAGAAGCCCTGAAGGGCAAGTGAGAAAATATTTTTTTCCAGGATAATGTTTCTAAGGTTTTTTTTATTCATCTGCCCTGAGAGGCAGGTGAATTAAAAAATGGAGTAGGATCATTCATCAAAAATCATTTTCTCACTTGCCTTTCAGGGCTTTTGAATGTCCAGCAACTCGCAACTCAATGCAACTCAACTCAAAAAATACCTTAAATTTACTAACCTAAATCAAGGGTTATTGTCCTCAATTAGGTACTGACATTCTCACTTGATCAAGAATTTGACTCCTCCTGGACTGATAACAATGTCTGCAGCATAAAGCATGTTCTAACGAGAAAATTCCTCAAATTTCATGTCTCACATTTTCTTTAAAACGTATTAAACTGGGAAATGGTTCACTGGGCGAGGATTTACTCACTGGTAGCTGTGCTGTGTTAGGACTAGGTGGTCGTGCTGTTGATCCAGCTTCCTCATTGGCTGCTGTACCCTCTTTAGAGGTCTTTTTATTTGCCTGTGTCTTGGACTGTTGGGCCTTGGCTGCCTGGGTGTTCACTGATTGGAGGAGCTGAAAATACAAGCACAGAAAGTGTTAGCAAATCCACTTTATTCAGTGTTGAATTAAACAGTGAATTGAGTAACTGTAATGTACAATGACGTAGCTCTACAGAGCCTTTAGCCACTTTTAGCTCATTGTTTTGGTTTGCTGTTGGCACAGGTTATACTTGTGGACTTGAACCTCATGTTGTTGATGCCACAGGTCCTGTCTTTGTCCGCCTACTACATGACAACACACAAATCTCTTGTCTAGTTTTGAAGATGGTGGAATTTGTACATCACACAAAGAAGTCTTTGAATAGCCCCTGGTCTGGCCCCTCATCTGGGCCTTAATTGTTTCTAATGACCCTTAAAGGGCCTGTTGACCTGAACAACACAACTTTCATACACAAATTCTGTATTAAGTCAATGTAACATTTTTTTTCTAGGAACTACACATCCAGATTGAACTACAGAAGTAACCAAAAGCTCCAGTACCTTGGTGATGGTGCCCACAGCTTTGGTGCGTCCTTCCCTAAACACCAGCTTCTGGTCACAGTGCAGGTACTCTGGGGTCTTAATGAAGCGGAAATGAACTGAGGCTTTGTCCCCTGTTCTTAGACAGTCTTTGTTCATTGTCAGGATGGTGGCTGTCTGCCTGATGCTGCCGCAGTGCACTGGTATGATAGTGAGAGAGTGACTCATTTACTCTTAGTAGAAATGTTTCCAGTTGACCAAACAGTTTCTATAAAGGAGACCTAATAAAATCTAAGTGTAATGGCATTCAAATTGTATTAAAGAAAAAATTAGTTAAATAAAAGACATACAAAGGCTACATAAACTGGTGCATATTGGTGTTTGACACTAACCCATGGCCTGGTATCTCGGGGATATCGTAGTTGGGTGGTGAAGCACCAAAATCTCGGCCTCAAACTCCCAAGTGGCCTGTGGCATCAACTTTGGGGAGACCATTACCATTCCTTTTCTTATAGACGACCGTTTGATCTGAGGAGATGGAAGGAAAGGGCAGAAAGAACAGCAGGAACAAAAGAGAAAAATGAAGCTGGGGGAGTGGTGAAGCCAGACAACAATTAGAGACTGAAGACCTGCTCCCACACATTGGGATTTGCATGCGTTACAAAACTGATTATAAAGTTAGGAAACTAATTCATATGCATGTTACATCTAAAAGTTTCATAATAATTATCTTTTTCGGAAGTTTTTAAAAACAGGAATTTGTTTTAGGTTGTCTGTATGCAGTTTTTGCAGTAGGTAATAATAATATTCCAATAATATTCTATGACAAATTGCTCTCCCACATACCTTTTTGAGGGCAAAGGATGCAGTCTGTCCACCGCGAACCTCTCTCACAGGCATCCTTTTACGGTGGATGGATTTAACAGCGATAGGGATGAAGGTGCCAAGCGGGTCTGGGCCTAAGAGCAATGTGTCATTCAGCCGTATCAATCCACGTAACGTAGTCCCTGAAACTACTGTGCCCACACCCTGCCAAGAGAAGATTAACATGAGGTCAGGTTAGGTGTCTGGCTCTTCTTCCCCTTGTGCTGTTGTCATCTAGAAACAGTCCTCGTCTGTCTCAATTAGTATGAAGCCTCAAGAGTAAACTTCTCAACAAATAATGTCTCTTTTTGAGGATTTACTACTTAAGAGAGTAAAATGTAAATACCCTCAATCTTCTTTTCATATTCAGAGCACACTACCCTGTGAACTCTGTTTTCAACACTATGTCAACTGCGAAAACCCAAAGAGGAGAGAGTAACTGAGAGCTAAACAAAAATCAATGTGTGTTTATTTTATTTCATACCGGTACTGAGTATGTGTCATCTATTTGGAACTCTGCAGGCTCATCGTTGCTAAAAGTGGTCCTAGAAGACAGAAGGTTCAAGAACATCTTCAACAAGTCCATGTTCTCCCCCGTCACATTTGATATCTGGAAAATTGGACACATCCTGCAAAGAGAGAGGATACCAGAGAGCAACAGAAGAGATGAGTCAGTTAAAAATGACAATCATGCTTTGCCCAAATGCCTTAAAGCAAGACTATTAAGGTCTAGCAGTTTCAGAAATGGTGAATTCAAGATGGAGGAGGAGTGGAATGGAAGAGGATGTTCACGTATAAATGCACCTGTCTTACTTAACACAAACTGATTCAATCTTCACTCAGATTAAGAGATGACTCCAGTATCTGTGAACTTAGGCCTTATTTCCCAAGTTTAAATGATTGATTGGGGGAAATATCTTTGCAGCTGGGGGAGAATTGAGCAAAAACGTATACCTGGTAACTGCAAACAGCTGTTGTAGTGTAATGCAAAAGGCAACAACAAACATGACACAACAACACATCAAAGTAAGTCTACTAAAGTGCTTGTTTTAGCTAATGACAGACTCAAATTCTGTGGGAATACTGTCCATAATGTTATCAGATACTTACAATTTGAGTCTGTGAGTGGCAGAGACAAGCACTGTAGTGGACATACTTTAACATGGACAAATTTTGTCAAATTAATTCAGCTTCCAATACAAAAACCCTCTTCAAAGCAGCAGTATGGAAGTGAAGTACTTGAATTAAGTCATGTCAAGAATGGTACAATGTAACTACCACATTCACAAATTTTGCATGCATGCAGTCATCATTTTCAAAATGCAGCTAAAAATCTGAATTTAAAATTGTGATCAACATTACTTGTTTGAATAGTCATTACATCATGCTTCTATCTGTGTGTCTGTTTGCACTGCCACATTCTGTCACATCATCATCTTCCTGCCTTTCTATTCCTCCAAGCTTGGTTTTCTCTCTTTGGTAACAGTGTAGTCCACTCTTACTATCCTTCTGTCTTCCTCTCCTTTGCTCTTACCTCTCTGAGCTAAAGTTGGAGGCTGTGACGATGACGTCATCCTTGTTCTGGACCAACACTGGGATTTTCCTGCAGCCCGGTGACTTTAATAACCTCTGTAATAATTTTAGTGTCTCTGTAAATAAACACACAAAAATCCACCGCATGAGTAATTCTCAAAACAGAAACACTGGCTCGGGTTTAAGGAGTACATACTTTGCTACAAGGAGGCTGGACAAAAGGACAGCAATTATTATAGATATCCCTTGTATTTGTATTGTAAGGCATATTTAGTCATATTTCAGGACAGTCCCTTTCCTAAATTGCTCCTTTTTGCTTTGTTAATTTGCCCTTGCAGCGGTTTGCTATTTATGCTAACTCAACTCTTCCTCCTTTTGTTTCCCATTAAAACCCACGGGCGGTTTCTTTCCCTCTGGAGCCTTTTATTGTGAATAAGTGGTGGATTTATACACACTACCTTAACATAATTTAAGTACAGCCAAGTTGTGTATAGAAGGAATTAGTTTCTATAAAGAGTTTTTTAACAACAGGGTGGTATGCATGGTATGGCAATGTTATAGTATTGATGTAATTATTGTTGTGTGTATTATAACTATGCTGCATTTACCATGCCATACATTATTTTCACTGATCACTGACTTCTCATTTTTTATTGAAATAAAGTTTGATTGATTGATTGATGTGTTTGTCGGAACAAATGGGAACTTCAACACAACTTTTTTAGATGGTGGGTTGGAGTAGGTCTAGGAGTTAAATAAGCAATACAGAAGCATGTCTCCTTACCTTGCAGAATGTTGGCTGGACACATGTCAATCTTGGTAACCACTACAAACACTGGTACATTTAGGGCCAGTGCCAGACCCAGATGCTCTTTGGTCATGCCAACGATACCAGCGTTACTGCCAACCTGAGAGCAGAGAAGAGGAAAAAAGAATCAGGATGTTGAACTGTGCAATGAAAAGTATGAATAAAAAATGGAGTAGGATTTTGCCAGTTTAGTAGTAAATATTGAAATCAGGGGTCATAAACTACATTTGTCCAAGGACTTTCAATATATTTCAAATAAAAGGAGTTATAGGCCTAATTAGCCTATTAGTGTTTAATAACAGACCTCCGGTCAAGACTGTCTGTGTCGAGGAGAGTGCAAGAGAGAGAGAGAGCACGAGAGAGAGAGAGAGAGCGAGCACAGGAGAGTGAGAGAGAGAGAGAGTGGGGAAAGGAGGAGCTGAGCAAATCAGTTTTACAATGAAATAAGATTTTACCCATTTGAAAGAGTAAAAAAAAATCTATATGTAGCAGTAAATGTTGATAAACTGATATATTACAGGCCAGGTGAGAAGCTTTGGTGGGCCAGATTTGGCACGCGAGCCGCCAGTTGATGATCACTGATTTAAAGTTTTCCAGTTACCCAGTCTAAGAAACCACTTAGACTAGAATCTAAGAAACTCACCATGAGCATGCAGAAATCAGGCAGGTGTCCAGTCATGCCGAAGACAGTGGTCTTGAGGTACTTCTCATGGCCAGCCAGGTCAATGAAGGTGATGACCTTTGAGGATTTCTCACAGATCTTGGTCCAGTCTAGGCCGCCTCCGTGACTGTCTGGCTTGTTCACCACCTAAATAAAGGCGGAAGAGAGAGGGAATAGAATATGACTTACTGAGTATGTGAGAGAAATAAAAACCCAGCAAGTCAAGCAGACAAAGAGCCTGACAGAGAGAGACTGATTCAGAGTGCCCAAAACTGAAGAGAAAGGTTTTGCCCCATTTCAGTCAAAGCTTGGCACATGAAGAGAAAATTCATATCTGCACTTAGATTTGCAGACAGCATTTTTCCAAAGTTTACAAAGACTCAGGTGCACGTACTTGGTGTGGGGCTCAGGGGTCATACCCCAAGAAAAAAATAAAAATAAATCATTTCACATATTTTGGGCCATTATTATCACGATATCAGAGTATAAAACTTTGGAAAAGCTGGAGGAGATAATAAATAAACACTTAAAAAGCTGAAAGACAAAGCTTGCAAGAGTACTCCACACTTTCCACCTTCATGTTAGCAAAGTTTCACTCTGTACGTATTCCAGTTTAATACCTCAAAAGTTACATCACTGTCTTTGCTAAAAGCTCACCTGTCCCTCCTGATCAAAGCCCAGGATATCATTGCCCACACTGCTAGTCCTGCCACTTTCCATTTCATGTTTGTGTCTGAAGAGCTTCTGGCGAGCAAAGCCTCTGCCATTGTCCAGCTCACCATGGGTCAGAACTCCCAACAGAGTGCTCTTCCCAGCATCCACATTTCCTACAACTGCCACTCTGGAGAGAAGATGGAAGGAGATGAGGTTGAAGAGGGAAATACAGGAGTAAGCATAGAGAATTACATGTAGATACAGTATGTTAATAGTGCACTAAAGTGTCTATCATTCTGTTGTACTAAAGACTCGACTGTTCCTGTATTTTTGTTATTTTCGTGTAACAGGGTGTTATTGTAAATGCTCAATGCAAACTAACCAGTATAAATAAAAGTTGCATTAAATAAAATTCAGAGAATAACTAACATTTCTCAGATCTAATTCCATATCAACATAAATGAAATCCACATGACACACAGTGCACTCAAAAGGAAAGGGTATGTCAAAACAGCAGCAGCAAAATCAGGTACAAAAAGGGCCTGTGCTGCTGTGTATCTATCACAATGACAGACAGAAAATCAATCAGACTATTTTTATCCATATCCATCAATTTACTGCTACTATATAGACCTATTTTGAGTTACTTAGTGTATCTGTGTATGTGCTGCTTTGAAGGAGCTATGCTCAACAAAAAAGTTAAGTTACAGAAAGATTACAAAAACACATTTTTTATTTCTGAAGTTCATGTGTGCATGTTTTTTTTAATTTAATTATCGCACAATCTATGCAGTATTGATAGTGTAATGGATATTAACATACTAAGTTTGCATCAAAAATATATGAGAGATCAGCTTTTATTAACAAGACAATATTGAAGCAAAGACTTAGAAGTAGGACAGGCAGACTACTGACTGGGTTCTATATAAGAAAACCTGTTGTAAAACATCTGAATGGTATTTAGACAGGTCAGCCACAGTCTTTTGCAGTTGGCACCTGAGTAATCCAACTGTAGTCACTTGCCCATGAACACCTTAACAATAGCTGATGAAGTATTACTTGCTTTCTTTCCCTACCCAGAACTCATAAAATGTTCTGATTACATTCTCGTTACTCCTTTTCTTTTGTTTTTACCTAACTTCCAGGAAATCCTGCTCGCCCACACGCCGACGGATCAGGTAGTCACGAATCTTTCCGCCAGTGTCTGTCCTCTCCCTTAGCAGGATTAGATCAGCCTCAATCTGTTCACACAGTGACTGCACTGTGGCTACAGATGCCTCCATGTCCTTTTCATCCAGACCATAGTCACCTCCATCTAAGCAAAGAGGAGAGAGGGAGTTAGATTTTTTTAAAAGTAGGGAAAAATTTGGGATGAGAGGTTTACTCTGACGCACAATAAAAAATGAGTAATATAACATTGCATACTACTACTACTACTACTACTACTACTACATGCTACTGTGCTTTTATCATGAGCATCCAAAAGAGCAATGAGCGTATACTTTCCTAGCATGTCTGCAAAATGTCAGGGTTAATGTAAAACCTCACCCCAGGAATGTTAGACAGTTGCTATGTGACAGGGTGGAGACCAGGGGTACAAATAACACACTGAGGGCAGACTTTATAGAAGAAGGGTAAATAAACAGGTGGTTTATGGGAGGAATAGAATGGATGTAATGTGAAGCTGAGAAAACTTAATTTACTGTAACCACAGTGCTTCGCAAAATGACTGGATCCTAACCAGCTGACTTCAGAGGTGATCCAAGAACAGCAGACTTGTATATTTTTGTCATAGGTTACTACACAAAGATATATCTTTCTTATGTAAATATTAATTTTGACTGAAATCACTACATCTGGTTCATTTTTTCACTAAAGAAAATTTCGCTCACTGCTGCTTGTCTGGCCACAAAGTTTAGTTATAGTTGAGTGAGAAACAGAAACAACCAGTCAGGTCAGTTTGCTTGTCAGCCAGCTGCTCATCCAGCCAGTCAGACAAACAGACATCCATGAACTGGTGAACCAGTGACAGCCACTGTGCTGAGCAGGGAAAAATGACACCCTTTCACACATGCACTCTGACCCCCACAAAAGACCACATGGGTCAGTCATGTTGCTGTAACAGGCAAAAAATAACTCTTGTTGCCAACAAAAGCCCTCGTGTCTGTGTGTGGGGCAGAATTGTTCAGAATGAAAACTTAATAGCAGACAAGTGGGGTTAGCTGCCTGGGATGACACACTGGGACCACAGCTGACAGAAGTGATGGCTCAACGACTACACACTGGTCGCTTGGTGTCTCCTTAATACATGGTGCCATCTATGGGATCTGTTCACACATACACCACCTGACTAAAAAGATTACTTTCTCAGCCTGGGACAAACATTTTATTGTTCAATCAACTGTCCTGACTTCTGCTTAACATTCATACACTGTTCTTCAGTACATTTTCATCACTTTGTGAATGATATTATGAAAAGATTTCCTTGGTTTTTCTTTGCTAATGTACATTTTGATACACTAACATCTTGCTCTCACCATGGAGAAAAACGGGTTGATGAATATTGTATTTCTTCTTAGTGTTCATTATCCAAATTTAACACTGCTTCACAATTTATTCAATTTTTTGTCATTATTTACAATTATTTGTGACTGTACTGAGGAATATTCTTAAGAGCAGTGAAAGCCCAGAGAACAGTACAGCATCAGTGAAGGTCTAACCAGTGCTAACAGCAGAGGAAAAGGTTGTTTTGAGGCAATGCAATTAACTATAAAATAATTAACATGTTATTCAATAAAAGCAATTATTAAATGGGAACTTTGACCACTTTCACCTACTCCTAACACATGCACTCCCCTCATTCACTTAGTATAAATGCAAATATAAACACAACTAGGTGCAGAAATTTTGTCAGTTCTATGCTCTAGACATACACCTTGCAGAACCTGACTTTCTGAATCCTTCCAGTCTTCAAGTGAGATTTCAAAATTTAAAATATTTTACTTGTCATATGCTCATTCAATATGATGAATAATTTTCATCTGTAAGGCAAGGCAAGGATCCATTGTATAATATGGCATATGCTCAGAAAACTTCATCCTTAAATTCCAGGAGATAGTTGTCCTTACCTGAGCCGAGTCCAACCACATAGATTGTCTCTCCACAGCCCTCATCTATCCGCTCCCTCAGATGTCGTAGTAATGAATCATACTGTTCCCCCGTTGGACTCACTAGGACCAGCTGAAAAGTGAGAGTGTGGGGAAGAGACAACAGAGAAAGACAGGAAAGACAGAAAGGTCAAATGAGAGTAAAACACTGAGTCAAACAAGTCTTTGTGAGTGTCTGGAAGTCACAAATTCACCAAGCAAAAACAAATCAAAGTTTTTAAAGCTGTATACTTTGCAAATCAGACAATGCAGTTATTGCCAAATCATTCCGATGCCTTAGCCTTCTTCTTTGTACCAGTGTACAGATAACTACAGTTTACAAATAGACAGCTAGGTAACCTGCCAGCTGCATGCACTTACATACGTAGTGCAACATACGTGTCACTTTCTGAAGTTTTGCACAGCCAGCACAAAATGCGCTATGTGCAGCTTACATGCAACAGATATTCTGTAGTGTCATGGCACAGCTTTCGTTTATTGAATCAAAACAAGAAGCTACTCGTGTGGATTGTCTTAAACATTATTGCTGCTAAGTGCAATTTCAAGTGAGGCCCACCTTACTGCTTAAGTCTAAATGATCCGCGGACTCGCCGTTTGTACCATCGCCGTCTTCAAAGCCCTCTCCGCCCGATGGATCGTCAGCACATCCCCGGTCAGGTGCAAACATACAAGCGGGCACTATGGACTCTGCTGCTGGTATTGCAGCCGGGCATATCGCTGGTTCTGTCGCCGTTACCGACGCCATTTCTACGAAAAGAAATAATGCAGACGTAGCAAAAATAAATAAACAAACTTAACCAACTTATCCCCCTTGTTTGGCTCTACCCCGGTAGCCTTTACCAAAGACAGAAAGTTAGGTTGATTATGAATGCTAGCTAATGCTAACCAAACATCGAACTTGCTGTTATAATATGTAACATTCTTAAAATGGAATACATTTGCATAAATCGCCATAGCCGTAAGACGTCAAGAACATTTTAAAAGTTTTGTACATCTGAATGTTTAATGGCGCCGACTCAGATCATTAAATCACTTAGTAAGTGAAGGCATACCAGAAGATGATAGCTAGCTGACAAGCTAACGTAGTTGTTTATTCGGGTTAGCTTCGGTTCGTGGACACCGAATGTATGACACGCCCATCATACAATGAAGGCAGGGGATTGGCTACTTTGCCGAAAGTCACACCCACTGGCCGAAGTAAAGCATACGTCACTGTGTTGCTCGGGTGAAACTGTGAAACCATGACCCACTTTGAGACACAGGCACCCACTCTCCGTCCCACAGACACACATTTACACACACAGTATGACATAATAATAGAAAGTGCCTTAGAAATCAGCATTTGTTTGAAAAAATGTGTTAAAAATTAATCACGTAATACCATCAGGGAGGTGTGTGAACAGTCCCCGATTCATTCTTCAACATAGTTTAATTTTTTTCTATTTCCTGCACTTTGTGTGGAGTTAACTGACAAAATTATTCATGGTGTTTGTATTCTGTTCTGTTGTTGTGGTGTGATTAAAAAAAAGATGTTATTCAAGCAAGTACTGAACTTAAATATAAATTTGCAGAACTTGGAAATACTCAAGAAAAGTAACTTTTTATGCTGCTTCATTCTTTTACTCCACTGCTGTTCAGAGTGAAATATTGTACATCTTACTCCACTACTAGTGCAGCTCTAAACTTTTAATCTACCAGTAGTATATGGTATAAAATATCTAAAATTGGCTCCATATTGATGAACAACATAGTTTGATCATTTTTAAAAGGTAAAAGCTAACTGTGCACACATGTGTTAGATACACACATAGATTGTTTTTAAACGTTTCTTTTCACAAAGAGGAATTTGTACTGAAAAATGAAGCCTACATCCTGTAATGTGAAGCAGCACAATGATTCAGTGGTTCATTTCATCACATGTAAATGGTCTTTTTTTTTTTTTTTACAGCCTGTTCCTCGTTGGTCACTCCCTGCCTCCAACATCACCAGTGTTATATAAACCACTCACCTGCCTGCAGAGCTTTGTCACTCCCGACGCAACCTACTGAAGACAGCCAAGATGGTGAGTGGTGTGAAAAGCTTCATTCAAAAGACATTTCTTCATTCTCCACATGGACAAATATCTGCTTTGACTATCTTCAGAAGAAGAATGATTTTCTTGTTTACTTTAACAGTAAATGCTTTTGGTGCTGTACATTGTACATTGTGAAGACTGGGTTATCTGAATGCACTTAAAATATTCACGTATTTCAGATTTACAAGTTGGATAACAGTAAGGTCGAAGTGGTACATTTTAAAGAGGTTTGTGCTTTACAGAGTGATTATCTCTGATTCACCAGTTTTTGTGAAGGTGCTAATGACTTAATGTTGAGTCCACAGAAAAGAGAGAAAAGACTTGGTAGCTTTCACAACTTCTTATCTTTTTATACATATTTTTTTTTGTGTAGATTGAGCTTTTTTACTGATCATTTATCCAGGGGACACACATACCTTATTTCCCTTATATTCACATCTGCCATGTAATTTGATAAAGATGCGTGCACCAAAACTAATAATGGAATCTAAAATATCCATGTACCTAAGCCCAGGAAAAGCTTTGCTCTCATCTTTATTATGTGAAATCTAAAGAAGTGGCTAAGTTTTGTACCCTGGTCACCTCACAGTAAAAAGTCGTAGGCCTCTTTGACCCCTGTGAGACATTCATTTATTGTAAGGTATAAATACTCTGGTAGTGGACTTGGAACAGAAGACAGGCATTGTGTTGGGATGTTGCACACTTCCCCTAAATAAAAAAAAAAGTTAGAATGAGTCAAATACCCGCAGGGATTAATAAAGCATAACTTAATTATTTTCTAACACCATGCCCTATTCAGTCAATGATAAACTAGCAGTGATGTGAGATAGGGGATAAGACATGACTTGAAAGAGTATATTGTAGGTGGTATAGGCAGAGGTATCTGTGGGTGTGGTACAGGTATATAGGGGCCAGGATGTTGAAGTCGTGTAATGATCAGGTGATGAGTAGTGTACAGATAGGAAGGACAATAGTAAAAGGAATTTATTGTTTTACAGGTCCATTGATTTTTGAAGAAAATTCCTGGTATGCTGAAAGGGTTTTTTAAAGTGCAAATATTTGAATTAAATCTTAGGTGTATTTCTTTCTTTTCTTTCTTTCTTTTCTGTTAAATTCACTTTTTCTTTAATTATTTTATAAGCACACACACTCTGTAGAGAGGTGTGGCAGTGGTGCCAATCTAGTGTGTGCAGATTTATCGTAGCAGAAGATCCCTGTGTGTGTGTCTTTTTATGGTTTTACTGTCTCCACATGACCACATGTTAACGTACAAATACAGCACCTTCCTGTTTCAGTGCTTTTACAGCCCTGGGTACACTGTTCGATCCTAGTTGATCATCAACAGCAAGATAAGAACACCTGTGATTCTCAGTTCTCCCCTTAGAGTATGACTGAACAAACAGTCATTTAGATTTGTCTCTACATAGTCCTAAATTACACACCAAAGTGTTTTAATAGCATGATATGACAAACAAGACTTGTTCTAGGAGGAAAGCTCTTCCTCTTTGCACTGTAACTTCACTAACTAAATCGATGGATTTTGTTTTAGTGCAGCTATTTAGCCCTCTCTCTCTCCTGATTGGTGGTGTGATCCAACCCTAAGTTGCACTAAAATCATAAAGTTAAAATAAGAAAATTAGCTTGACTATTTTTTTCATGTCAAAGCTCTAAATGAACTTGTTTCCTTATTGGAGTCACTTTTATTCTGTGTGAAATTAAGTTACTGCTGTAAATCTCCAAATGTTGCCTTAAATCTATGAGAGACACATCCACCCATCCCTCTAAATCATTTCCCATGTTCCTCTTTGTCATTTCCCTTTACAGAAAGTCATAGACATGGCATTCAAGGAGGGGCAGGAGTTCAAGGTCCGCGTCAAGCCTAAGGATGACTGCAATTCGTAAGTCCCCGTCATGAGATATGAATTTGTCAGATACTGAAACACTCTGAAACATCTGACTTTATAGCCATTATCTCTGGTTCATGCAGTTTAGCTTTCAGATATGGATTCAATCACATTTAATCAAGAGAAAGTTGACTTTACGTACTGTGAGATAGGTTAATGTTTCATCCACATTTTACTATTTCATGACCTCTACACCTCTGTCTCCATTTTAGCTTCGCCCTCAACATCGGTCATGACCCTGAAAACATTGCAATGCACTTCAACCCCCGTTTTAACTGTGGTGGGGACGCCAACGTCATTGTCTGCAACTCGGTGTCTGGTGGTTGCTGGGGTGACGAGCAACGTGAGGGAAACTTCCCCTTTGCACGTGGGGAGGAATGCAAGGTGTGTTGGTAGAGTATGGGAGCATATGTCAGTTATTTGCAATCTCAAAATCCTTCAGTCTGATATGAGAAAGCCATTTAGTCATCGACACACGTACAGAGGTACAAGGTTCAGTCTGAAGGATGTAGTAGCATATATAGTCTGTAGCTTTTCTAAAGTCAGACTAGACTTGTGGCACAACAAACATGATATTAGTAAATGCTAAAACTAATGAAAAAAAGAAAGAAAGGAAATGAAAATACACATAAATATCACGTCTCAGTATGTCAAAGACGAGGTCAAAGATTAATATGGCAACGTAATTGTGCCAATAATACATTTTATTCCACTAAATATTTTCCTTACATGTTTGTAATGGTCTACATTACATTCAGCTCCTAAAATGTTAAATACCTCATTCTACAGGGAAAGTTGTCATAGCTTTTTAAAAAATTAAGGTTCATTCTTATGTGTTTATCATTGTATAGACAACAAAGGCTTAAAGCTGATTTTGGGTGTGTTTATAGTTCACACAAAGACCTGCTGTATTTGAAAGAATATTTTTTGCACACCATTGGCGAAGTGCTTTTGCTGTATTTGTCACAGTCATTTGACTCAAGCTAAAATTTCATAATGATGTTCATCATGGTTATTAGGTGCTCAGTATCTGTGCTGTACTGTTAGGTCAACAGACACTGAGCTATACCATCATGACAGGGTTTATAGGCTCATAAAAGTTAATAGCCTTAGACACAGATAGATAATGTCACCTTGAAGTCTCTGGCAGATTACTCTGCTCAAAATGCTGTTTCAGTCATTCTTTTCACAAACAAGGCACCTTATCTTTTTGTTGTGCAACAGTGTGAAATTAACAGAGTGACACTGAAAGAGAAATTGTGTGTTTTGTCTGTCTCTCCTTGTCTTACATGCATCAGTTTCACATCAACTTCAACAATGAGCAGTTTTACATCAAGCTTCCTGATGGCTCCATGATGAACTTCCCCAACCGTCTGGGAGATGTCAAGTACAAGTTCTTCGATGTCAGCGGTGACGCGAGGATTATCGGCATCAAGATCAAGTAGAGATCGACGTCTTCTTGACCCTTGACTCCTGACCTGTCTACCATTTGTTTGTTGCTGAAATAGTCTGTTTTACATTACTGAGCCCTGGCCTGATTGTTCATCTTTTCTCCCACTGAGGCTTATGGAAACATAACACTAGAAACATGAGTGCTTACATTGTAATAAGTGGAAATGGCCTAAAGAGGGAGCCACAGCACATCTTACCAGACTGTGCCTGCTTGACGTCTCATCAGTCACTGAGTTTGTTAATAAATGCTGTGAGAAAATAAAAAAGTGCCAGCTCTCCGTCTCTCTTCCTCTCCCACTCTCTGACACACACACCATACAGCGAACCATAAGCCATAAACTTCAGTTATGGTAAATGGGTATTAATGGATGACTTATATATGTTCTTTTAACTTCATCAAACACAGACATTATGTATTACAAATCTAAAACAAACATACTATCTGTATCTTCTCACATACAGTGGAGGACACATTCAGAGGTTTTAGATCAGTCAGTTAGTTATAATTTTGCATCAGTGCAAGCAGAACATAAAGCAGAGAAACCAATGCATGTGTGAAGGATCATAGGTCATAGCCTCCATTGCATTTGTATTATTCTCCATAAATCAGGATGTCTGTAGTACTGCCCATTCATTCAAGTCTGTTCAAAAGGGTGACTTTTAGAACTGGTATAAAACATTGGCCTCATAAAAACTGTAATGTAAAAAAAAGGAAGAAAAAATGAGGACAAATTAAGACATAACAATAATCGCTTTTAGTGTGAATATGTTCAGTACACCGACTGGACTGTCAGGGTAGAGCAGATAATAGAGGATAAAACAGGATAATGCAAAAGGAAGGACAATATATGACAGAGGTGAGATGAAGAACATTCTTACAGAGACAATTTACAGCAGGACTCAAAAGAGCTGTGGCCTGAGGCTGAGGAATGTGGCACAATGCAACCACATTCCCTGGAAGGAGATGAAATGTTCTTTACATGTGTGTGTGTGTGTGTGTGTGTATGAAGTGGATGGCAAATAGGAAAATGAAGGAACAATTGAAGCAGTTCTTTACATTTGATTCTATTGTCCAATTATTCAAATGTTTTAACAGCAATTGCAGAGTAATTGACTGCTACGATGCTTGTGATCTGTATTTCCTCCAAAATGTTTTCAGAACGTAAGAAAAATTTCCATTTTTATACTTTTTCTACTCTAATTCAGTTCAAACCTGTTCAGTTAGGAAAGTAAGCCACATTTGAACCCAAATATCCTTCACTAATTTGTATTAATTATACCATCAATGTCAGGAAAGTAGAATTTGTTCATGTAGGGACGAGTGTTAAATAAAGAACTGAAATCATATACTGTGTCATTTGTGCTGTTTGCCCTCCAACAAGAAGTCTTGAAGTCACATGTTCATTTTTGCAAAAACTCACCAGAATTAATCTGAATCCCTCACAGTTCTGGTTTTCTTTCTCAACAGAGCAGAGATTGTGAAACATCACACCACATATATTTGCAGCATTCATAGAGTTTGCAGAAAGTGCTACTGAAGATAACAAGTTACCGGCTTTGTACAAAATTGCTGGAACAAAAATGTCCAATCTCAGGCTGATGAGTCAATAACATTTTCCCACTTGAGTGTTTATGCTCAGCAATCATTTATTTTTCCACTAAAGGTCCTGCAGTGGCGTGGTCACGGCTGACCCGGGGTCAGCCCTGCTTGACCCCACAGACTGACCTTTCTGGGCCAAGTAATCTTTGTAGTTCCGGGTCAGAAGAGTGTAAAGAAATGGATTGATACAGCTGTTCCCATAGGTCAGACACGTGACAAAGAAATTCACATAATTATGAGCAGCTGGAGACAGGGCTTTGAGAGACTCAAGAGAGAACAGTTTGGCTAACTGCCATCCCCAAAAAGGTAGGAAACAGGCCCAGTAAGCCACCACAATGCTGAAGATCATGGATATGACTTTTTGTTTGAGTCCTCTCCTGCGGGCAGAGCGGCTGCTACCTCCCAAGCTAGCCTGTGCTGCCCAGTAACGTCTGGCTAACCCAACATACAGCCCAACGATCACCAATCCAGGCACTAAAACACTTGTAAAAAACAGGACAGTGATATAAGTTTTGTAGGCCTCAGGGGTCCAGGTAGGGAAGCAGATCCTCTTCACCAAACCTGCTGCAGTGGGTTTGCCCTCCCTGAGTCGGATCATTATCATCATGGGAAGCGTCAGCACGAAGGCTAACCCCCAGATAATCCCAGCCGATAGCCGTCTTTTGCGGGATGAGGACCTGTGAGCCCTGAAGGGCTTTGCCACAGCACGATATCGTTCCAGGCTCATTGCAACCAAAATGAAGACGCTGGCATGCATGGTGAGGAGATCAAGACTCAGCAGGATGCGACAGCCAGCCTCACCAAAAAGCCAGTCATGGGCAAAGTAGGTGCAGACCACAAAGGGGATGGTGGAGAGGTAGAGGAGATCAGCCAGAGCCAAATTGATGATGTAAACGTACATGGAGCCTGTTCGGCGCAGGGCAGCTGAGCGTGTAATGATGAGTGTGTATGTGTTGCCTGCCACACCAATGACACACATGATCATCAGTGTGGCGCCGAGCAGGGACGTCACCCACAGTCCTCCACTGCCTCCTGTACTGCCACCACTTTCCTGGGTCCCTCCATCTCCAGCCTTTGGGCTCAGGGCAAGTCCCAGCTGAGGAGTGATGGTGGCATTAGGAGTACAGTTCATTGCAGATGAAAGGTCAGAGGTCAGGCTCCAATGTTTAAGAGCCAAATCGGAAATCGAAAAAGGTTTAAAGTCTGTACAAGCATTTCACGTTACAGTATGATGATGGCAGCTGAATGTAAAGAGAGTCAAATTACACCACTGACAGGACCAGCAGCTTCACTGACCACAGAGCTGCCTGTAGCACATATTTCCAAAAAATAAGGTCCTCCACACTCTCATGATCACACACCTCTCTAAAATTGACACAGCGATAAAGCCTCCAGCACAGATTTAAACCATCAAGAAGCCTCAGACGTGAGAGATGTTCTCAGTTACAGAGTGCAGCAATTCCTCTGCTGGGCTTTAGGCTGAAGTAGATCTGACAAGGGTCATTTGCGAGCAGCAGGGTGGCACAGTGAGTCAGGACACTCCTTTCAACTGGACAAACTGTTAAAACTCTCTGATGATGAGCTCCTGCAGTGCAAAGATGTGCCTGAGAGGACCTCAGATACTGACATCTCCCGTCTCACTGAGAGACGAAATATTTATAATGTCCAGAACTGGAAAAAAACACTCACTTTCTTCATCACCATGGTGTCTGGAGTAGATGGCAAATATTAGTTTAACGTCTTGCCTTGGTTGTGCAAATTATCAGTGAATGTAATATACTCCATATATTGACTAGAGTCAAAATCCATCTTGTGTTCTTTCTTCTATGTTTCTACCTGAGTGTAGGCACTCAAAGTATTAAGGTACAGATCCTTTGTTTCATACAAATCATCCATGATGCTTCCCTGCAGCTCGTCTATACCCCTACAGATCCTCTTTGATGGTGGATGAGTTTCAGTTTCTCCAGGAATCTTCAGCCCACATTTATCTCCCAGTTTTGATTAAAGACTGTTCTGCCTCTGTTCTTTGGAGTTTTTCTGCTCACGATCCTCTCCCTCCTCTTCTCTTCTCCCCTCTGTCCTACCTCTTTCTCACCGGGGTGAAAAACTAGCATGGGCCTATAGATTTATGAGGTATTCCTCCAGTCTCTGAGCACCAAGGTGTGGTTTTAGACACCAGAAATCACTGACAGGGGCAGTTGTTCACAATTGCACAGACAAACACATTATACAGGTGCACAACCACTGTGGTACTATTCAAAAAAAAAAAAAAAAAAAACTATTTTAAAATTAGTATATTTATTCATTTCAGTTAATTTTAGAGGTAAAACTGTCTGCAGAACTTTAATCTTTTTCTGTCTAAGCATTAATTCCAAGTTGGGAGCACATTACTATTTAAGTTGACAGTACAGGAGAAAGTCTTTCAGCCTGATATTTGCAGGGGGTGGTGATGTGCAGAAGTGTTTTTAAAATTATGTAACGCTACAAAATTAATAAATACGTAGAGAGAATCCTTGACAACATTCAGGAGAAATATGAATTTATTACTGATGATCAATAATTTCATATGCTATGTCAGTCAGCCATGGTCAAGCATAGAAATGCCTTTAAAATAATGTACAAAATCAACACAAAATCTGACTACTTTAACCGAAAAATACAAAAGAGAAACAAAACTAAAACACAACTAAAATCTACCGACAGAGATGGTTTTGATATCTGTAAAGACAAGGAAACAATAACTTATTAATGGAATCATTTGCTTTAACAAAGACTTATGTACTGTAAGCCACATGGAGGCGCTCTTAGACCATGGCCCGTCATGCAGTGTTTTTCAGCTTCATCCCTCTACTAATCTCCTTTTTTGTATTTCATCTTTAACAGATGCACTCATGTTGAAGTCGTGATGTAAACTATACTCTATTGTGTCTGAAGATATTTGTTTGCTTGGAAGTTAAAAGGAAAAAACAAAAACATTTTGACTTTTTGAACTGAAACAGCACATGCAGCTTACTGCACTTATCGGCCCATTACCCGGGCAGCAATACTCAATAAATGTTTTTAGTCATGAGAGTAGTTATAAAGTTTCCATTAAACAACAATGAATAATGTAGCTTTTATTAAAAAAAAAAGAAAGAAAGAAAGAAAAAAAGAAGATGTTTGTGTGCTTTATCAATATTATCCAATCATCACATTATACTCACATACAATACTTGATATAAGAGGACCAAGGCACTTCTCACTTTTCCAACACATTTCTCTAAAATCTCATCTGGAAATCAATCCAGTGGCACACAAGAAGTGTTTTGTTTTCATGTTTCCATAGTTAATTAGCATGGGCAACATCCTGAACAGACAAAGAGTGTCAGTTAGCAACTAAAAAATGAGCTAAATAAAATCCAGAATGAGTGCAGTGCAAAAACACCACAGCAATGAATGCCAAAGCTGTCACCAAAACAAAATCACATAAAAATGATTACCACTGTACATTAACCCTATTTCTTTTGAACGCATATATTTTCAATTTGCCAATGAATATTGCCTTGGTCCTCTTGTTTCCATTCTTAACCTCATTACCTTCAGGACTCAGCAACAAGTTCCAGTGTGACCATGTAAGCGATGACAGTCAAGTTTCTCGAAAGCAGATGCAGATGTCCAGTGTCAGATTGGTGAAGGGCTGAGAGGAGAGGAGATGGTCCCATAAGCCTCTGGTCCATCAGGGCCTGTGCTTGAACATGGCCTCCACTTCAAAACACATGAAAGTCCAGAGTTAGAAAAATATGCAGACTAAACATTTTGTATAACCAACAATTCAATCATCAGGCCAGTATTTTAATTTGTCCTGTACTTTGGGTCCAAATATTTACTACAGTAATGGCATTCCCATCAGCCTCACTTTTGTGTTCAGTGCTAATTTGCAAACATTAGCATGCTAATATGCTAAACAAGAACACAGTAAACACTGCCTAAATATCAGTGTGTTAGCCATGTCATTGTGAGTGTGTTAGCAAGACAACCATTAACCCCGAGCATCACTTCTGGTTGTGAAACGTTTTTTTTTTTAATTTTTTTAAATCATTGTAATTCAAATATCTAATTTGAAGACAGTACTTTTTCTGTCTTTCTTTCTGTCCATCTCTCTGCTACACTTGAGACTGGCAGGCAGACACACATCCAGCACACACTACTTATACAAGTAGTAGTCAAGGTACAGTGATGCTGTGCTAATCCTGAGCACAAATGTGTGTCAGGACGTTGATTCTGTTTTGAAATTATATGCTAATATATATATGTTACAGTGCTGTGAGAAGTGAACTGCTGTGTCCCATAGAACATGAATACGGTCAAAACTGTGATTTTCCAAAGGTGACAAGTGTCTGAAATCTCAATTTACTGCTCATATAGAGTAAACTACTGTGAGTATATTATACAGGCAGTAGTGAATGAGTGAACAAGGCAGTGATTTTGGACATGACCAAAGTCTTGTTAGAGAAGATTTTACAACTACTACAGCTACAAACAAAATCCTACATCAACTACAACAGAGGTTAAGTTAAGTACATGTAAACTCCAGATTGTAAAAATAGGTAACTGTTGGAATATGCAGTGGAAGTTTACTAAACAAATGTTAACATAGCTAATTAAGTGTCTTTCTTTAATTTGTGAGTGTTAATTCATTTTTGTGGTTTATTATTTATTCCGCAGTGTCCCTGTGGACCAAAGCAGCTATTCGATGAGAAGCTTTAAAAAACACTTACAAAAGGAAGTAATCAGCAGCTCATTATAAAGGCTAATAGCTCATGAATATTTAACGTCTATTTAAAAGTTCTAAATTCTCACTTGTGTACTCCTGAGGGGACATCGGAGCATTCATGACATCAGTGAAGTGTTTGATCCACTCCTGCTGATCACTCTCCATCTCGCAAGTGAACAGGAAACAGCGGTCAGGTGTTACTATGGTGATACCGTGTTGCCAGGCGCCATTGCAGTGGGTGCCAGCGGGCAAGCCGGGGGAGACATTGTAACCGTGGTCCTTGTTCCCCAAGAAGACTTCACCTTTGGCAAAGGCATCCTTCAGACAGAGGGAGAATGAAAGAAAGAGAAGTCAACTGTAGAGTATGGGTTCCTCATATATTCAAGGGTGCAGTGTGTGTTTTGTTACAAGGGACTGGCATGCAATAACGACACCATAATGGCTAAACAACAGCAATTCAAGACTAAAACCTGTTGTGGTTAGAGTGTAGTTTGGCTCAATTTGTGATCTCTTTTGTAAGCATGAATGTGAAAATGTTGAACTGGAATACACAGAGAACCATTGTATACACATCTAACATGCATAATTTACTCATTATCCAAATGATCAGATTACATTTGCTTTGAGCTTCCTCCACACATTCCCTGTCCACACTCACTTCACTAGACTTCCTGCTCCTTTCATCTCTGAGTTTTTCTTGTCTAACACTCCGGGGGTAAGTCAGACATTTCAGTCACTTAACACCTATAATTATTGCACCTCTCCATTGAACTATTACATCAGCAACAATGCTAATCTAATCTGCCCTGGCTATTTAGCTAAGACTTGGGCAATCTGAGCCACCCCCTCTTAAGGCTTTCGGCAACGTCTCTGTGATAACAACTGCAGTAAAAACTCCACTCTAATCATTTAGTGACTCAGAATCTCACTTTCACAACATCTCCACATTTCAAACACTGGTATCAGATGAATTAGACAGATGTTTGCACACAGAGCTGCCTGTAGCAGTGTCCAGTCTATTTAACAGGACAGACCTACCCTGCAGGTTGTCATTTCACTTTACTCTGAGGGACTCCATACTGTGAAGTTATGGCAAGAAAGGCCATATGTATAATCATGTTACATTGGGAATGAAATCACCTTATATCACCCTCTCCCCACTGAGTCATGGCTTCATATCCCCCACATTGTCTACTTAATCTAATTTGCTTGATGGAAAGAGAACTCTTGCCTCCACTGCCAATTGTGTCCATTTATTTCCTTTAACAGCACAAGAATATCATCAGAGCAGCGTCATTGGTAGTTTGTGATCAAGAAACTGAACTGTTGTCTTTCAAGCATCAAATAAGGGCCTAAAATATAAACTAATGCTGAGACTAAAGTCTTTCCGGAGCATGTGAGTGTGGGTGGGTGCGTGGGTGTAAAAATGCCATACCAGTGGATCTTTGAAGTACATGAGTCGCCTGTGGTCCAGAGTAAACCAACGTTTCTTGAAGCCTTCTGTTTGCTGCATAGACAAACAGAGAGAGGGAAACAGTCAGACATGGTCAGTCAGAGAGAGAGGGAAGCTGTATAGAGACATTATACAAAGCCATATTTGTACCAAAGGTGATGATGTCTGTCTGGTTTTTAAATCCAAAAGTGACTCATACTCTGCTCCTCCTCTGACTTATTTGTAGCTTCCTCTTACTTCCTCTTACTTTATCTGAGACTGTGAGATAATAAAGTGACCAGGGCTCCCACTAATGATCATCAATGATTTTTTTCAATTCATCATTCAGTTTAATGCCTACCTGAAGTTCCTAGAGCCCAAAATGGTGTTTTCAAATGACTTTTATAGTTTGGCCATCAACTATAAAGTCAAAATATATTCAGTTTACATCAGTTATAAAAACGGATGCAGCAATGACTCAGATTTAAAAAGCTGGAACCAGCAAATGTTTAATATTTTTTCTTGAAAAATTACTTTAGCAATGAATCAACCATGTAATTGTGTGTTAATATTCAGATGAAACTAACTACAGTCAAAAACAGATTCTCTTTGCAGCCTAATTAAACCACTCAGTCAAAAATTATTATTATTTTTTATAAATCAGAAGTATAGTCAGCATGAAAGTGAATTAAACCTGATATCAGGCTTTATAAACGTGATATAAAAGCATTCTTCCTTGTTATATCTGCATGGTTTCCTGAGCACTAAATACTGTCGAGGTTTTCCTCTTGGCAGCCGTGTCTGAATGTACGCTACACCGCTTTCATTACACTCAGATATTCAATTCCATGAGCCAAACTTGTTGTCACGGCTGAAAGTTTACATCAGTGCTGCAGCTCAAAAAATCCACACTGAAAGCATCTATCGAAGAAAGTGAAGCACAGTGGAGAGTCTACTGAAGTGCACGAGCAGCTTGAGTTCTCTTCAGAGAGCCGAGCTTCAAATAATGAGGATGCTCAGGTCCCCAACTACTGCCACATCATCCTCATAAAAATGTTTGATATTCTCCTTGTGGCATAAGCCTGAACAACTGGCTGTTCCATTCTCAATTCGCCAGTGACTCCTTCCACCAATATGTCTCACACGTATGTGAAGGATATGACTTATGACATCCATTTAGCAAATCAGCCCAACGCGGCAAGTTAGTGACTCCTTTCATCTCTCAACCTGACAGACAGAGATTAAACTGAGCGTCTGTGTCTGTGTGTGTCTGAATACAGAACCGGTTGTGTCGCTGAGGATCAGGTTGCTTGATGTTGCTTGTGTAGGTGCTTCAGTCTGAATCCTATGTGAGAAAGCATGTGTGCACATAAGCTAATATAAACATGTAAGAGCAACTGTGCATGACTGCATGCATATGTACAAATACCTCTTTGTGTGTTTCCTTAATCCCAACATATGTCCGTATTTTGTGAGGGTTTGACACTCGAGGATTAGGTCGATCCTCAGCTAGAAGCCTTCCCTTCCCTCTCAGACAGACTGACAGACAGACAGACAGACAGTGAGGCAGGCAGGTAGGCCCTCTCTGCTGTCAGTCAGCCTGTCAGGCAGCGGTGGGAAGCAGCCGCACTGACAGCTGGGCTGGTTCCCCTCTTAGCCCAGCCTCCATTCAATTAAAGCAGCGGGAGGAGGAGACAGGATCACAGAGGGGGATTTGTAGAGGAAACTGTATCTAATTTGTTAAATGGAAATGTAGTTTACAGCTGAATTCAGAATTAAGTGTGGTTTGGATAGTTTTCTTGTTTTCTAATAACTGATTTTTAAGCCAGTGTAGAGTATATGACAGGTGGGATTTAATGCATTTGCTCCTTTTGCTGATAGGTTATCTGTTAATATGGAATTATTTACACTACATTTCTCTTTTGACTTTTAAAATGCATGCATATCATACAGTATGTACAGTATAATAGTAACAGCAGATGACTCACCACACTAAGATGCTGTCAATCATAGAAAAGTCCATACAGCCTGTTCACAAGTGACTATTATTATCCAAGAACTTCATGTAATTCTTGAGGTAACCCAGCCTCTGTTTTGTGCAACACATTCACACAGGAGAATGAAACCACTGCTGGTCCAAATGATTGGAGAAGTGTTAGATGTGAGTTTTAGAGCAGTGTAAGGTAAAGTAAAGTGAAATTATTGTAAATTAATAATAAGATCTACCAGTGAACTGATATACTCTCCAGACTATGCCAGTGGGCTGGGGTCAAATCAAATATCTGACCTACACTCTAACAAAATAAAGTACAGCCCTTCTGCAGCAAAAATATCCAACTGTGCCTTATTTTCTGAGAGAACCCTGGTAACAGTCACACCATCCAGAGATGGAGATTTTCAATTAGGAATTCCTCAGCCTTGTCGCATGCATTTTAAACCTGACTCTGACACCCTGGGGTAATTTAAAAAACAATTAACAATTAATTCATGATAAACATCCACGTTACAACACTAGATACGGTAAGAGCTTCGAAATCTATGAGCTGATGCTGCAGTGCCTGTTTTAAATTTAAAGAGGCTTGCTGCTGCACTAGGTGAAACACAGATATAGCCAGGTGTGTGTATGTGTGTGTTACTTGCCCTGGGACCTGTCTTTTCCATGTATCCTTCCTTTAGAAAGTTGCGGGTGAGTTTGGGAACCAGCTAGAAGCAAAAAGCAAAACAAAGGGATGAATTATAACACCACAAGAAGACAAAGTCCTGATCAGAGAAAGTGCCAGCCAACATGTAGAGTATGACTGCACTAATGGAGCTCTATCCATCTCAATCTCAGTGCCTCACTAGCACAGACATAACATCAATATAAAGATCATTTCAATCTCAGCAGTCCTCAACAGTAGGTGTGTGAGTGTGTGTGTTCACCTCAGCATCTGTCGCCCCAGGAAAGGCCACCTTCAGATAGTGAAGCTGAACTGCACGAATTGAATTAAACCAGTCTACGATCTCCTAATGGACAGAGAGAGACACAGAGAGTGAGAGAGTGAGAGTGAGTTATTATTTAAAGGAGGTTTTGTGAGGTTTGTAAATGTAACACAACCCTGATGCAGCCAAAAATATCACTGAGCTTTCAACCACATCTTGTAGCCTTCCTCTGCAGATACAGTGTCCCTACTTGTCAGGGTGTTGTCTAAGGATTTAGAAAAACTATGTCATCATATTTATACAGTGTTATCCAAAATTCTGGCACCCTGTCTGCAGTCACAAACACAGAGATCTGATCCCATGCAGAGGGTGGTGACAGTGGGGGTGGAATAATTTTCTTAATTTTACTTACTCTCTTTTGCTTACTCTAGTGCATTATGATGTCTACTTAGCCTATGTTTAGATCATCAGAAACAAACAAACACTGAGCTGTTCCATGTATTTCTATGTGATGGATGTGGAGCTTGAATGTCATGTGCTAATGAATCACATCAGCCAGTAAAATTGGAACAGATGGTTTTGAAAGGTTTGGAGACTCGCCCACAACAACATGAAGCAGGTACTTTCAACACGCCCGTCCCTTTATGTGACAGGTGACAAATATCCCACATGAACACTATCTTATGCTGCAAAATATTTTGGATTTACTGTAAGGATATTGTTTCTGACAAAGCCTTTGATACATATCACAGTCCCACACTTTACTTTCCTCTTATACATTTATTATCACACACAAGATTTGAGACAGACCTTGCCGTTTTCATGATAGACGAAGATGTTGCGGGTGCTGTAGTCTTTGAGGTAGGTGATCTGCAGGCCGTTGGGGTTTCCTATCTTCTCCGGCTGGAAGGTGGCATTGATTGTGTCCACCTTGATCACTGCTTTGGGCTCCTTAGCCTGCAGGAAGGACAGAGGTGAGGAGGAGGAGGAGGTGCAGGGGTCAGCAACATCAGCTACAGATCTGCCTCCCTCCAGGCGATTTTGGATAAATCAAAGACTTATTATTGTAAACATGTCGATTTCAGGTTGAAGACATGTCACATTAATGCTATGTTTGTTTAAGGTGAGGTCTTAGACAGCCTTTTTTTTTAACCCAACCATGATTAACCATGGTTTGTAGAGAAATAATGGTGGAATCGAGCTGTGTGGTTCTTGGTGCTTTGGTGACACTGGCTTTACTTCCCTGTTCCTTGAATCCAACAGGCCTGTACGTATAAAAATATCAATAAACATCATTTTTTATTCTCCTTTTTTTTACATTATATGGGCTGTGCATTAACAAACACATATTAGACTACTTCTGTTCAGAAGTCCATTACAAAAATGTCCATTACATTATCTTCCATCATGATGTTACTATTAGTTCTCAGAGGGGTCTCACTTTCACTGAAAGCTCTTTTGAACAAACTGTGATGAATTATTTGGGCTTTCAGAGGGCGGGGCCACATAAAAACTACTGTTAACACCAGTCACAGATACAGAGGACATGGAAATCCATTGTATTTAACCATGTTTCCCAGTTGATACCCCAAAGAAGAAATGTGTCATTTTCTATGGTGAACGACTGGTACATGTCATCAGTTCAAAATCATGTTGACAAACAATCCTCATAAAGTCAGGGAAAGTAATGAAGTATGAAGCTGATAAATGAGATGTTGATGAGGTTTAAGAATCAATAGACTGGGAGTAATTCTGAAAACTTTAATGAAGATTTAATTGTTTTGACCATGCATAAATAATAAGAATAACCTTTTTAATGAAACACTCATTAATTGCCATGTTTCAAAGGCTGGACCAGGTTAGTTATTAAGTCGAGGTGTGTGCATGGTATCTAGGCCTAGGGCTATATTTTGAGTTTTTTCTATGCATGAAAATAAAATATATTTTATCAATTATCTACACATCAGCAGGCATCACTGATACCCATTACGTCTAAAACAAACACTCATCCCAGAAAACCTGTTTGTGGATTGCTGGGTGTTAATCTGTCCTGACTTCAATTAAAATAGGCATCTATGGGACCAGAATCAGCGTCTGTGTGTATCCTCTGCACATGGCTTTTACAGAAAGACACAGGCACAGATGTGCTTTTTTCTTAAACAAGATATCTGACAGTTAATTAGATGTTACACTTTTCTGTCATTTTAAGTGTTGACTCTCCCAGTATGAAAAACAGCCAGGGCAAGTAAGACAAATTGGCTGAGGGACAGTTAGTTGGGCTTGAGGCAGACTGTTATGTGTACCTGAATATTCTACACACTCTTCTGTAAGCCAACCAGCTCACAGGCTCATATAACCCTGAGCATGTGAGTGGCAGCCAGTGACACTTAAACTTTTGTCATTGCTGTGGCTGTATGAGGAGGTTTTTGTGCTATTGTTTCCTATAGTGGCGTGACCAGAAGAATACAAAGCAACAGTGAAATATTTCCCAGTGAAATCCGTCCTGAAAAGCTTTTATACCGCGGACATATGCCAAAACAATCCGTATTTCGAAAAGAATTAAATATATTATTCCCACCTCTCCTGAGCTGGTTTACTGTGACAAACAAAGTGCTCCCAGTGCTTCAAGCCCTAATTGGTTTGGGTGGTATACAGCTTAGTGAATCAGCCACACTGACAGAGAGGACAGACTGCTGGTTAAGCTTGTCTGAGCACGCTCAGACGCAGAGGAGGGAGCATTTGAGATTCATTTTGTTGTCTTTTGGTAGGTATGTATGATTAGGTAAATTAACTGTGTGCATGTGTGTAAAAAATGCAGAAGCACATAAAGTGTGGGTGTTGTCTTTTAAGTGCTTTTATGATGTGGTTGCACATGTGTGTGTGGGAGTGTGGGTGTTCTGGAAGAGAGCAACTACCTTCAAACTACATTACCTAGAATACTGTATAATTACAGTTGGTTACTGGTTTCTTGTGGGCATGGATATGTGTAGGGTGTGTGTAGGAAAAGTGTGTGTGCTGCATGTGGCCATTAAAAGTCTCATTAAAAGCTGCTGCTTACGTCATATTTAGTGAAATACTTCAGGGTCCCCTCCCTCTCTGAGAGGACGAATCGCCTGCTCAGGAACTGCCCGTTGTCCCGCCCTCTCTTCATCAGCATGCCATCTCTAGTTCCTGCAGGAGACCAGCAACATGAGTGTGTTTCTATGCATGCGTATTTGTGTGTGTGTGTGTGTGCACACACTCACCTTCCTCATATGTAAAATTCTTCCCCGGCTCAGAGAACTCTTTCCTCTCGTACTTTGCTCGTATCCACTGCTCCCTCAACACCCTGAACACACACAAACAGAGGAAACGTCAACAGAGCTAGCTTGTAAAAAGCACCAGCTGGAGGCTGACTAATGGACGTTTTGTGCACTTTGTGGTAGACGAGAAAGAGGCTGAGCTGCATGTATAGTGAAGAGTTACACATTAAAGCAGAAACCAAGACTGGAAAGAGCACCAGCTACTCTGCTCAAGTAGATTCATTAATCTGCTTACATTTTCTCAAATTAACTGCTACTTCAAAGAAAGTATGCACTTTTTAACAAGAGTGTAAAATAAGTATGTAAACAATGGAACACCACAACCCAGCAACCTATGCTGAATACAGCTGCATCAAAGAACTTTAGTAGTACCATTGTGTTACTGAAATGTAAAACTGACCCTAAAGCTACTGAAACTTTTTTTATGCAGCTGTCTTTTTTGTAAATGAACACTTACTGGAATTAGGTTCTCAGGTCTTATTTCACATTCTGATTAATTTGATTCCTAACACAATTATCTGTATCAATGAAACCACATCAGAAACAAGTTTATTTGAAGCTCTTCCTGATTTGATAGCAAACTTGTTCCAAGGACGAAACACAGTGTCAAGAGAAATCTTATGTTTGTGTACAATTCACATTAATCCTTGTGTGTTTTTGTGTGTGTGCACGTTTGATCCTAATCACATTACACCAGACTGGCTTACTCTGAAAATCTGATGGATCAAGTTGAATCCAGCTGATTCAACTGCTTCTATACACAGAACCACAGAGGACAGAGGAGTGAGAGGCTGTTTCTCCTCTCTCTCTCACCCACTTTCCTTTAATGATCAAAGAAGGATATACACGTGTATAAATGTGTGTGGGTGTATGTGTGTGCGTGCGTGTGCATGTCTGTGAGTCTGAGAAAGAGGAAAGAGAGAGAGTAGGGTATGTAGATTCAAGCTGGCCTCAGGCGAATTTGTACCGATATGGGGCCAGATACTCCTTCCATTCAACACACTAGATTTTTCAGCCAAGCAAAGACTTCATCAAGCTGTGTGTAAAAACTGTGGTAACTTATTGTATTTAGAGGCTGTGTTTCATTTTATGTCACCTGAGGTTTGTTCTTTCCCTAAAATTTCCCTGCTTTACATTCATACAATTCCAAACATTCCTGTCCGGACACTATGACTGTCTCATAGTTTCTCATAGACACAATGAGACAGTCATAGTGTATCTAAGGTATGATAACTGTGACTTTTCTAATAAAATACACAACTAACACATCAGTGCTCTTCTTTCTCTTCAGCAGTGAAATGCAAACTGCTTTTTACAGATCAAATAAAGTTGTTGAAAATTTAAAGAGACTAAGTTACATAGGTCAAATTTTGGTTGTAAGTGTTAGGGTTGGCGTGCTTGTTAGCACGGTAATGTGATATGCTGAAACAATGTTTCATGTCTTCACAAGCTGCAAACAGTGATACTGGTTCACACACCTAATGCCAAAAGGCTGACACTCAGGAATGAGTCATTTAGAAAAAATGTTACAAAATAACCACAGAGAATTACAATTTTTGATAAAATGTATAAATTCCTTATCATATCTAATAAAGATGATGAGATGAATGTTGTTAACATTCTCTGCAACACTTGTAATATTATTCCAGAGGAAAACTACTTTAAATACTGGCCAAAGTCAGTCAGTCCAGTCCTGTCGGTGACTCAACACTGTCTTAAAAATCTAATCTGTATAAGTTCATTAATTGATTAATCGATCACAGAAAATTAACAGTGAAAAGTTAATTAATAATTTATTTTGGAACTTATTTTATTCAGCTTCTCAAATTTTAGGATTTGCTGCTTCTCTTTGTTTCATATCACTGTAAAAAGTTCGGCCACTGTTCAGACAAAACATGTGAAGGTATTTTGTTTATACTTTTTAGAACATTCGACTGATGAAACAAATCAAAATAAGTCAAAATCTAAACTGATTTGAAGACATAACTGAACAACGGGACAAAGACTGATTGATTAGATTGTATATTCAGTCCAATCAACACTCACATTTTGCCTGGATTTCCTACATAAGCACCTCAGTAAGACCAACACAAAAACATTATGATGACCATGACTGATAATCAGGATGATCAGTTTTACTATCTTTGTGCCATTCATTCTACTCTACTCACTTCAGAGCCAGAATGTTGGAAAAAAAAATCTTGGCAGAGTCAGATTCCATGAATCCCATTTATAATCCGTGGAATGACTTAAAGCAACTTTTTACAGACACTCCCTGTACAGCTTGATCAAGTCCGAGCAACTCTGCCTGGTGGAAAAGCAGAAAATTCCCAAGTAGAGACATAGTCAGGAACATGTGACTCACAGCCAGAGGTGCTCCTGTAAAGTTCTGAATACGTCTGTATTTCACACTGAAACATTTCAAAAGGTAAGTGCAAGAGCAGCTTAATGGTTTGTAAAGGCACTGAGACTCAGAACAAGGCTTTCAGTGCTGCAGTCTTGCAGAAATCATTTCAAGCACATATCAAAAGCAAAAGCTCTGAAGGTAAATGGCATTGTTACAAAGTCAGCTGCCCTGTGAAATTATTAATTAACTACAAGAACGTTTTAACTGTTATATTGATCAGGGTCTACTTGTACTAACCACAAAAAACTGAACTAAGACATTGCTCAATCTATGCTTCTCCTTGCCGACTCAACTGCTAGACACTAACAATTTAGACTGAGAGCTGGGCTGGTAAACAATTCAAGAGAATAGAAGAGATTTTTCACAAAAAAAATCTGATAATAAAGGGAGTGAAGGAATGAAGTTTGACGCTGAACTCTTAATGTTTCTTCTAGACTGGTAAGTAAACAGCTGTTAATGCTAACGTTGGCTATGCAGTGGTAGCAAAAACTGACATATAGCCCCAATTAAAAATAAAAAAATAATAATTCATGCTCATGCCTGAACAAAAAACAGCAAACCACATGCATGGATACATCTGATCACATGCACTGGTACACACTTACCAACATAACACACAATACACAAATATTTCAAATGTTTGGAACAGAAAATGTGTGAATTGTACATTTTACAGCATATATGACATTTAGGTGTGTGTGCATACGTGTCGCTATGGTTACTCACTGACAGTCTTTGTGGGTTGGTTTGTAGTAGTAGACTGGAACAGCAGCCTCATATTTACTCTTCATCAGCTCATTACCATTCTCTGCCATGAACTAACAAAAACACACACACACACACACACACACACACACCACACACACACACACACACACACAATGGCAACAGATTATTAAACAGTGAATGACACCGTGGCACATTACCTGACAGTTTTATTGTTACAGTTTGTTATCTGCTAAACAGGAAAACACACTCAAGGGGAATAAAATGCTTATTGACATTACAAGAAACTAATAAATCAGAGCACTAAGATGATAAATGCAACAAATATCTTGTGATAATGACATGCAAGGTACCACCATCATTTATTACGTAGTTTCTGGGAATCCCTTGCACAGTTTCAGGAACACTGTGAAATGTACTTTGCAAGAATGAGAGAGCCTGACGTTTCAAATAACTGTTTTACAAATGGCACATTTGCCTTTTGTAGTATTTTGTAGATGTACCAGTTTCTTTAGTCTGTTCCAACATCAGCCTTAAACTACACTATGCTACAATCTGTTTCTCTGTTTCTGCCTGAAACCAGAGTGATGACAGCAGCAGCTATTATATTATTATTATATTTATATTAGTATTGACAACTTTGTGTTGTTCTTTGGTGTTCTCCTGGCAAACTGTATTTATGGTCAGAGTAGGGTGTCCTCTAAATTTAGGGGGTCACCCTGCAGGAGATCACATGACATTATTTTAGCCAAACAATCAGAGGGAAGATGTCTTAGGACTTTATGGGTGATTGTAAGGCTTGAGTTCTGAGCCTGCACGCTGCACTGAGAACAGACGCAGTGTGCAGGTGTTTGTTTCAATCATTAGCAAAATCCTCAACGCTAATCAAAACAATCATCTGGTGGCTCTTTGCTCTTGGTGACACATGATCAGTCAACCATGGATCATGACCACAAAACCAGAATGAAAAACATGTTTTGTTACTGTGAGGATCATCAAGTTAATCAAGCAGTGAAGGGACGGGGGGTGGGGGTGGGGTGGGGGGTCTCACCTGCATCTCGTGATCCTCCCAGCGGGAAAGGCTCAGGGACTTGACCTTGCTGATGTCGGGGAAGTTGCGGTGGATCCCTGAGCAGGCCAGGCAGATGAACACCCCCAGGGTGCAGGAGCCCCAGCCAGGATCTGCAGGGAGGGAGATGGAGAGAACACATGCAGTATGGGAACAGGTGGATAAGACCAGAGATGGCTTAGTGGGCATGCAGAGAGAGGAACACAATACAAGTCCTGAGACCATGACGTACAGAGTTTCCTGCAGCGTTTCATCACCTGAAATGATGAGTGTCTCCACTAGGTCACAGGAAATCATTAGATTTTTTAGGAAATAATATATTAGGCTTACCACACTTACTATTCTTATCACTTTTGCTAATCATTTCCTTAGGGAATCCCTGAGGTGACGCCTTCAAATAACAACCAAAGGTGACATCACTGCTCATACTTATACTTTGAAAGCAAATATTAAAAACACCTTCCTACCCAAGGAAAGTATTTAAACTACACCATGCTTCAAAGCAGACAGTAGTTTGTAAAAAAGTAAAAAAGACAGTAGTTTTACTTCTACAAAAGCAGTTTGGGGCTCTGTGACTTGGTCGAGGGGAACCTGAAAAGTAGCTGCTGTGTGAGAGCATTTCACTTTCCCCAGTCAGTCTGATGATTGAAGTCTTGTGCTCATGAGCCTGTTTCAAATTTCTCAGCATCAACCAGATCCCTGTTACATAATTAATTCTTCAGCCTGAAATCCTCAAGGTTAATTTATCTTTTTCCTCTTTGAGCCCTAATATACGAGAAATGTTTTCTATGCTTTGACCGCACCTGTCTTATCTCTAGAACACATTCTACAGCTTGCCAGTAAACAGAGCTTCTTCTGTATGTGTGTGTGTGTGTGTGTGTGATTGTGTGTGAGACAGAGCTGTTTGCCTCGTTCTTATCACTACAGATCACAGATGTCTGAGCAGGGATAACAGGTCATTATTTAATTTTCAAACAGCACAGTGCAGATTAGAATATGATGTGCTTGGCTGGTTAATACTTATGCCTAATTTTTTTGCTACGTCAATGTTTCACAATGCCAGGGAGAGAGCTGAATAAAAAACTGACTATCACACATAAACAGGTAAACAAACACACCAAAGTGACTCTCTTTCATCTCCAATCATGAGGAACAGAGGAAATGACAGGAATGTGAGCCAGAATCTGACTGAAGGGGCTGAATCCTGGAACATGGCAGAGAAAACTTCCCCTGACTACAGCACTTAAAACCACCTGCAGCTTTAGTACTGCTCCTCAATAGACAAACGTAGACTAAAAAACACGTGCTGTGCAGTAAACCTTCCTTGGTTAATCCCAATATTAAAAGATGAAAAGACACAGCGTGGCAGTGATATTATCTTTGCTGCATTGCTCAACTAAAGCTACATGTTGCCCCAGGCCCTGGATTCAGAGATTTCTGGATTTGATGCAGGAGAATCTAATCTATGGACTGAATATGACAGACTGTACCGCCCTAAGTCAAAACACAGTAAGTTGGTCAGAAGAAACTCACTTTCTGGGTACCTGCCTCAGACATGTAAACAGTATATCAAGTCTGCATTAACTTCAAAAATATTGACTACTCTGTGGAAAGTTAGTGTCACACTGCATTCTGTTTAAGAGCCTGCAAACTGATCAAATGTAACTAGTAGAGTTGTTTATTTATAAAGTTTATTTTCTTAAGAAAAACTACTTAAAATGTAAAGAAAAGCTGATAAAGACACATTTTGCTTACAGATAGTGACTTTCCCCCTTGACTTACTTAAAAATATTCAAAGGCAGAGTGCAGTATCTGCACTTCTTGGTATTATGTAAGTTCTGTGGCAGGGATTCTTCGGTTAAAATAATCAGCCTAAAAGGGCAAATGGAGGCACTGCAGCCTTCCTGTCCAGCCTCAGAGCTTTGAAGCCTGGTGTCTCAGATTCACTTCTGTCATAGTTACTGCTTTGCCTTTTAGAGCAGTGGAGTTCCTAGTGTTCTACATTTTTTCAAAATAAGTAACATACAAAGACCTCCATCCAGACCTCCGCTGTAAGCTCAGAGCACTGTGAGGGTGTGAGCGGCCCCACACTCTGCAAGCCAAGACTTGTTGGACTCTGAAAGTCTCTCCTGTAGCAGCCCCCACATCACAGAACAAGACTTAATGACTTCACCTGCGCTGTTACCTTCAAGCTCCTCCTTCTGAGTTCCTAACGCACCTTGTCACACACTTCAGGTCAGAATGAGAAAACACAATAGAAACGGGGAGGCTGATTTCTGTTAAAAACCAAGTACCGTAGGTGACACGGACGCGAACATGTTGTTAAAAACCTACATTTACTCCTTTAGCGTAGTGACAGAGGTGAATGCTACGCACCTCCCACACGTCAGCAACTCAGGACATGTTACAAAGTCTGATTTGTCCATTCATAACATTCTACAGATTCAAACATGTTATCGTCTTACCCGGTGCGCCGCAGTCTGCACAGGTGTCATTTCCAGGATTTTGCAGGATCTCCCTCAGAGCTCGGGTTGCTCTCTCATTTGCCGACATTTCAGTGTTCCGACCGATTTTTCCTCCGCTTTCAGAGAGAGAGAGAGGGAGTGAGGGAGAGGGGGTTGGGTGGGGCGAGGGGCGCCGTGCAGCCACAAAAGGTAAGTAAGGTGTGTCTCCTTAGGCTCGACTCCCTCCTCTGCAGTCCTCTGAACGGGCAGCGGGCAAGTCCGCACAGGTAGGCTATGCGCTCTTAGCACAGGCGAGGTGTAGCTGCCTCCGATAGAGGAGAAAATAAAGTTCAGGGCCTCCTCAGTAAGTCACCATGAAGGTACATCCTCTCTTCTCTTTTGCTGCGGGCCAAAGTCCAGCGCTGACACCCTTCAGGTGACCTGTTAGACGCGTCCTGACGAAAGCTGGACTCAAATCACCGCCACAGCCTCGCACCCGGACTGCCTGTGTGTGAACGGCAATGAAACCCTGCACTAGGAAGTGAAATGCAGAGGTTGTTCAAACTTGCTTTTCCGCATAATTCGAGGTTGGATGTTTATCTCCGACCATGCAGATGTCACTTAGAGCTACTTAACATGCATGTTGGAGAATTTTCATGAGCACAAAACATGCATTCACATTATTGAAATAACCTTTAGAACACTGTGATATCGGCATATTAACGGCCACTTTACATCATCTAATTTATATCAGAGTCGATTAATTATTAGATATATTTATTGTTGGCCTGGTTTGGAATAAAGGCTTCTTAAGCATGAAGATATACATACTGCACAGTATGTAGAGTCAAAATAACAGGATGTGGTTGAGTGTACTGTGTAGGCCATGCAAATGCCCACAGCTCAGTGCTGCCACATTTCAACATCTTATGAGTCATTCTGCTTCACTGTAATTATAAATCTTTGAGAACACCAGTCATCGATCACTACAATGGAAAGAACCAGCAATAGAAACTTGTGTCACTGGATTTCTTGAAGTGTCTGTCAAATGAAAACATGGCTAAATGTCAATTTAATATCCACCCTGCATAAAATGGATGTTAACCATGTTAACTACAGAGCAGAATAAACTGTTATCAATAAGTAACACAAGGATTAAGTGCAGGGGTAGAGGCAGTGAGAAGTATTGAGAAAACAAATAGTAATATTCACTGTTTGAATACCCACTGACAGTGGACTGAATAAAGGTATAAGTGCTCAAAATATCAGTCTTATTCAGGAAAGGTGACCCTGTAAGTGTTATAACATCTTGTTTGGGAAAGAACCTGTTTCACAGTGACAGTCCCCTCATGTTCAAAGCCTAAATCCCTGAAGAAATGTTTTTCTTTTCTTTTGCTGTGACTGCTGAGAACTACACCCTGAACACCACCTTTGTGATGAACGCTGACTGTAATCCAGGATGTATCATCCAACATCAGTGACCAAACTCACTGATGCATTTGTCACTGAATGGGAGAAAATCCCTACATCCAGGTTCCAACTTTTTTTGGAGAACCTTCCCAGAGGAGAGGTTTCATGGTTTCAGACAGAGTTCAACAATCACACAAGTGTAGTCCTTGGTTGTACTTTTACCCATGCAACATATTAATCTGAAAGTGACTACAGCTGTTAGATAAACGTAAGGGAGTAAAATCCCTCTGAAATGTAGGGTGGTGCAGGTATAAAGTAGAAGTGGAAACACTGTGGTAAATTCACCACTGCATCCCTGTCAGTCTGCTGCTTGTACTAGTTCCATATTCAGCCAGTAGGTGGCAACAGTTCACCACTTTTCATCCTGTTATGAATATGAGGCTCAGTGCTGTGTAGTACAGGTGTGGCTGTCAGCGCTGTACCTTTGTAGTCTAAATATATCTGTCTTGAAACCAAATATCGCTCCCCTACATTCAGCACCAAGGGGAGTTTAAGACACACAGGCAGGAGAGAGGAAGGTACCTGTTATCACCACTACCAATAATTATCAGCAGCTGGTAACAGTCCTCAGATACAAAAGAAATTATATTCTATGGAAATATGACAAAAACATTCTGTCTTTGTAGTAATTTCCCTCACACCTGAACATTCACTCCCCCAGTTTGGTTGCTTAAGAGAGACAGAGAGCAGCTGATTTGACAGTCAGCGAGCAACCAGGGTTTTGATGTCATTTTGCGGCACTCGATTTCCCCTGTGACAGCAAAAGGCTAATGCCCCGTTACCAAGCTCATTTGTCAACACCAATCCAGCAGACACTAGCTTGTCTACTCTCCCACCCTAGTCCCCAAATCCTCTTTTTCTCTCTGTCAGTTTTGGAGTTGGATGCTAACAACTGTCGAGCCATGGGCTGGCGACACTTAATTGATTGGGGTTAAAGTCAGTGTGTGTGAAACAGAGAGGATGAGAGAGCACCTCATCCCTCCCTCTCACTCTGCATGTGTTACATAACAGCATCAGTCAAGTGTTTTTTGCAGACGTAAATGAATAAAGGACACAAGCAAACTAATGAACCTACACTTACTGTAGTGTGGTTGATGAGTCTCCTCTGTTTCTCACCCTCTTAATTTTCTTATCTTCCTATCACTTGTCTCACTTTATACTTAGTTCAGTGAGTGTTATATTGACCCTGGAGTCTGCTCATGCCTGAAGCCAAAGACAATAAAACAAATTACACTCTCCATAGCACAATTGCAATCAAATCACAGAAAAGTAGGTTTTGACAGTCTAATGTACGGCTGTATATCTGCCTTTATTTATAACAATTGGCGCTAAAAATGCTCACTGTATCTCACTCTGTCTCTCTCTCTGATGAGTTATATGCACGCAGTTGGTGGCATTTTGAAGCTTGCTGGGTATGACAGGGACTAAATGGCAGAAAGTCCAGGCCATTAGTATGTGTCTTGCTGGGTGCTTCTGACATATCATGCCCTGTCTGTGGCCCTGCCTTTGAGTCTGGACTCTCAGTCTATTCTGTGATATAAATCCATAAATTAAGCTTTAGGAGTTTAAAATCAATCCTCCAGACTTCAGTAAATGGTTGAAGACTTTTCATTTGGATGAATTCTTTAGTTCCGACAACAAGACTCGAGAGAGGAGTAAACTGGGAATAATCAGGAGCTAGCACCCTCATGCAGAACATGTATCAGACATCAAGAGCAAAGACCTGCACATCAAACAGGCTTTGAAAACCTGTGGTTACCCAGACCTGGCCTTCATTAAAACACATGCCATTTTGTCCACTGCCTGCATATAATAGGGGAACATAACAGCTTACAATAGTGCAATGCAGTACAACACAACAAACTAAACAACAGCCTTACAGCAGTTATACAGTACTTCATCCTCAAAACCTTTTCTCCTGTAAAATTGAAGCATCATATTTGAAAATACAAACACTGTAGCGTAAGTCTAACCTCTTGTGTTTTTCTGGATATGTATCAAAATCACCGAGGGTTATGGTAGAAGAAACATTTAAATGACATTTTTATAAATAATAATGCACAATTAATACTAGGGCTAAGTAGCTTTACTCAGCAATACACAAACAACACTGCTCTTTTATTTCCATGTCTTCTGTGGATCAGTGAGGTATTGTATCATGTAGCCTATCTAAGGTATCTAACATCTATAGATTAAAAAATTAGTGCAAAGCGCTAGAGTAAAATCAGTGAACGTTATTGTAAACTGAAAGGAAAGCTTGACAGACAAAGCAAAAGTAAATTTCATTTCAGAGCAAATCGTGTAATTTACTGTAAAAGTACATTAACTACAGCCTCAATGTGATTTTTCAGTCATCAGGTGAAGTATGCATGAATACTGTGAATGTGTGAAGAGACAGGAAAAGTAAGAGGGACAGGAAGAGAGATGAGAAGGGAACAACTCTAAAGACAGGAACAGGACAGCATGAGAAGAAAAAGGATAAAAAGGAAAAGAGATTAAGAGACAAAAAAGGGGAGAAACAAAGAGAAAGAGAATATCTGAGAGATGGAGTGTAAAGAGATGGACAAAAAGACAAAGGCAGTTGTACTCAGCGAAAGTGAGGTAGGAAAAAAGTTAAGCAGAGGAAAAAAAGAGACAGCTTGAGAAAGGATGACAGGGTGAGAAAAAGGGAAACATTAAGACACATCCTGAGTGAAAGACAAACAGAGACAGGGAAGGATGAAAGATGGGAAAGGGGAGAGGACCAGAGAGAGAGATAGAGGATTGGACACAGGGAGAAAAGAGAGACCCAGAGAGGAGAGAGAGAAAGCGGAAGAGAGCATATTATTCGTGGCAGACTCTGTCATGGAGTTAATGGGGTTTTGCCACTTCCTATCATCCCAGTGCCTTTTGAACCGTGGCCTTTGCATACAGAAAGATCATTAACTCTCAGCTCTGCCTCCTCCAGGGGCCTCGTCTCCTCTCTGTCTGCAGGACATGTCAGCAAGAGCGTGGTGCCTGCCACACCGCCTCTCTGCGCTACACACTTTATATAACAAAACAACCCTGTTAGCAGCCTAAATAACACACTGACAATAGAAGTACATTCTCACTAATTATGATGTTGTAGATTTCCTCTCTTCTTTAGCTAAGAGTGGGAAAAGGTGAAAAAAATACAGTTTCCACAGTTGTTTACAAAGGAGTCCAGTATCTCACTACTGCCTTTATTTTCAAGCAGCTGGTGGGCACAACACTTAAGCCAAAGCCTGCGAACTGCTGGAGTGTGCACATTTGCCAGAAGACTGTCTGTGAGAGAGGAAAATGTGGAGATAATATTGCACTTTAGGACCCACAGGGCACCTGCTTTTTTTCTTACACAACACTTGGATTATTCCACAAGAGCTGTTTTTAGAAGAGTTTGATGGACATTTGATGCTTTTTTGGAAATAGTTTGGTCCAGTAGTTTGGGAGATGGAGCTTTCAGGAATCGCTGTGTGTTTTCTTATGCTACTTGTCATTGAAAAGCCAAAATGAACTGCTGTTTCTCAGGTGCCTGAAAGAAAGTCTCTTTTTCAGTGTTCTTTTTATTTCTCAAATATCATAAAGCAGGATGACTTCTTTAATTCAAGTGTAGCCATGGCCTCTACTATCCCATACTGAATACTTTCAGATTAAAGCCACTAAGTGTAGGCTTTTAAAATTCCTTATTTTGGCGCCATCTGGTGGGAGTATCAAGAATTACATCAACAACAGCACTGACATGAAAGGACAGTATCAATTTCCACTTAAATGTTTTTCTATCAACAAAAACTTCTACCAGGATTATTACAAATATTTTATAATAAGTCTACGCATATGGCCTTTAATAATTATATTTGAGAGACTGAAACAATCACATTTCATCAAAATAAAGCCAAGACAAGACCAAAAGCTAGCCAAAGAAGCTACCACTTCCAGTTGTGGCGTTAAAGAGACAACCATCAAAATCTTTAGAGTGGACTACATGAGTACTTGTATGTGAATGGGTCATTCATAGTGATAGATTTAGAGACAATCATCACCTCTCTGGCTGCCAGATAAAGTTAGTGACAAGCTGGAGCTCCACACTAACTGCAACCCTTGCATCTCTCTGTTAAAACAGGGAAGTAGTAAGTGCCTTGCTCAGGGGCAAACACAGGGCACAGCTGCTCCTGGGAAACGTCAGATCTTGACCAGCTTAAAACTCCACGATGCCTGATATTATAAGCAGCTAATGTTGCAATAAGCTCCAGGTCAAGGAATGAACCCCAAAGCTGTTTATGCTGAGCAGAGCAGTGCAGATACAGGGATGGACCGGTGAGATACCTGGTGGGTAATCAGGTGGATAAATCCTCGCTCAGGAGGCAGGAGAGATGAATGAGGCAGAAGAGGAGGGCCAGGGCTGGAGGGAGGTCACTGTCATACATCCCCTCCCTTCACCTCGCCGTCATTTCAGCAGATTCACTCCATCGTGCGGTGCACAGAGCCTGAACAGAACTCACACAGTGTTGATTCAAGATGTGTGTCTGAGTGTGTGCATTCATGTGTGATTGACCCTCTGATATTTGAGAGTTTGAGTGAGGAGAGAACAGGGAAACAACTCTGTCTTCTTATCTAAGATCAAAATTGATTAAAAAGACAACTTTCATGCTGACACAATTAAACACCTCGCCTTGAGTCAGACAAGAGGAGAATTAGGCACAACAAATAAGCAAGACAGCAAATCCTGGCTGCATCACTTCTCTTCCTTGTTGATGTTTGTTCAGGAGAAACTTTGAAACTTCAGTGATTTTCCTGATAAAGACAAACTTCCTCATTCTGCATCGTGCACCATTGTACTTAAAATACCATGAACACAGAGCAGATCTTAGTATGGGTGATCCAAGAGCAAAAAATATCTCCTTAAAAGCTGCATTATTTTTATATTAACAATGGATCTAATTATCCAGTGTAATGTGAAAGGGGGCATAGGGAAGAACCCACAGAGAATTATTAACCCACGTTTGCAGTTCCACTCGACTCAGCCGAGCTTTTTTAGTTTCTTTAAGCTCATTATTGGGTTTTCTGGGCAGCAAGCTTCACTTTAATCAGCTGTGCTTCCAGCAGCAGCAAACAATCTGTTTTCAACAGAAAAGGTCGGAAACTTCACTGTACACCACCTGATCAGTACCTAACAGCAGGCAGAGAGAGACTGACAAGAGGTACCTAGGTCCATATTAATGCTAATGATGCTTCATGTCTGCTTGATGTGTAAGTAGGAGGACATCTGCCAACACACGTGGAATACCAACTTTATTTGCTCTAACACCATAAGGATGCCAGTGTTGTTTTCAGTTTGCATGTTAATTTTACAAGAGGGAAAAAACTGCCACAGTAAAAAAGAAAATGTTTTTTTTTTCATTAAGTCCAGTGAGTCTTTTTTCTGACTGTCACTAGTATTGTTTATACTCAATGCAGCAACTGCTGCCACAGTCTGTATGGTCAGTCTATGTAACAGACCTCAGAGTTTTGCCTGTTTTGTTACCGTTAGAGAGGGGCCTCGGCTGAACCACACTTTCAAATCCAAACAGACACATACAAGATCATTTTGAGCAGAAAAAAACCAACATGCCAACAAGAATCTATGTGATTCTGTGTACATGAGGAAAAACACAAAACAAAACAAAAATACATTTCTCTCCAAATGTCTTGGTTAGAGCATTACCTGTAGAATACTCCTGTGGCCATTTCATGATTGTTGCTTTGTGATTTGCTCTAATTTAATTTTTCTATGATCAGCTTTCTGCTAATCCAAGGTATAGCCACTACACTAGCTGTCTGGAGCTAATGTGTTGCTAATGCCACCTTGGTAATAAGTGTTAGATTAGTTACTGTATTTGTGCTACTTTATGTCTTCCTGGCATGAAGGACGTTTGGTTTAACTGTTCTCACTGTTTTCTGATCTGATATCACTATCACTGAATTTGTTGTTTGTTGAATTGTTTTTTCACAGCTTCACCACTGCCTCTGATAAAATCCTCCAAAGACCAGAAAGAGACATAAAAAGTTTTCTCTACATCAAAATGAAGGGCACTTGTTCTTTTCTCTTTTATGAGAGATGGAATTCAGCAAGTCAGATGGAGAATAAAGATGCAGCAACCCCAAACTCTCCATCCATCACTTGATAAATGAAGTGAATTCAGTCTGCACAAATCCATATTCAACTCCACAGCAGCAGACAGATAACAGCATCCTTGCGGGATGCCACGCAATTATTTACATCCTTGAAGCAAGAATTTTACATCCTTTCATTCAAAAACATCTTCAACCTTTGTTCATATGCTCGTAGGCTTTCCTGCTATATCTATTCGCTCCTTGTGTTTACACGTTCTTCTGTTTGCAAACACAATTGTCTGTTTGTCATTGATCATTTTACATTGATGGAGTGCATGCAGAAGGGCAGTACACACGGATTACATGTTTAAGCTGTGTTGAAACATTGCATAGGCTTCTATTTATAGAGACGCTGCAATATGCTCATGGTTGTGTACCTGCATGATCGTAATGGTGGACATAGATCATAGAAGACTATTTATCCAGCTTGGTTTGCACAAATATCTAGGCCAGATGAGGTCTTATTATGTGAAATGATTAATGAACCAAATGAATGGCATATGTACGCTACATGATGCATACTACAAGCTCCCGCACTGCACATAAAAGTGAGGGTAAAGTCATGTCAGCCAGCCGGTGGGCAAGAAGTTGAAAGGCTGAATAGATCAGGTCCTAGGAAGGAAAGCACTGTGATGTCTGTTAAAACCTGCAGGAGAGACTGTCCCTTTCTCATGCTGAGGAATCTTCCTCACAGGAGACCATATGTCAGTGTCAGCGCCACACAGTGTGAGGCCTCTGTTGCAGGTCAGCACCCGAGAGGGCAGATGTGTCAGGTACGATGGCAGGACACGAGTTATGAGGCAGTGAACTGTCCAGTAATTACAGCAGGAAGTTAACAACTGTGCTCTGTGAGGAGAGGTGGGAAGGAAAAAACAAGAAATGGAAAAGAGTGATCCACCTCTTTGGTCTGGACTGAAATATGTCAACTACTGGATAGATTCCCATGAAATTTTGTATAGAAATTCAAAGTCCCACAGAGACATGGCTAGTGTGGTCCTACTGAACTCAAACTAGCCCTGGTGTGTAGATGTATGGATGGATGTTGAGTCGTAATGACTTTGATCCCCTGACTTTCTCTCTCACACAAGCAGCAGTTCAAATTTCACTTACCCATTATAATATATTAATATGTCGATGATTTGTGGTTCCTGGATGATGTATCATAATGTCTTTGGAAATCTCCTGACATTTCCTCTCGCAACATGAGCTTGACATTTTTTGACATCAGATGTCTCAACAACTGTTTACTGGATTAAAATGATATTATTACACATATTCACGGCCCTAAGGTTAAATTGTACTGACAAATTTATATTTTATAGATGGTTAACAAGGTAAACATTATACCTGCTAAATAATAGCATTGGTGTTATCACTGTGAGCATATTAACATCCTGACATTAGAATGTAGCTTAAAGCAACAGTGTGCCCAAGTACAGCCTCAATGAGCTTCTATATAGCTGTAGGCTCCTACTATTTATAATAAAATACTATTTAATTTACAGTACAAAGTCACTCTCAATGAGAGAAAACTGAAAACTTAGTAATATAAATGAAATGTTTCTTTCAAATCTCTTGTTTCATTTTTACTGTATTTGAACTCAAATACAAGAAAGATAAAATATCAACTACCACCTCTCATATTTTGAGATATTGAGTTTTAGTAACTGTTTTTCATTGATTTTTGAAACTTTGTTTTTCACACTATATGGTGTGTCTTGAATAAACATCCCAAAATAGAAGCTATCACAGTAAGTAACAGTGAGGAGCAGCAGGAATTTAATATTCCATGCTCAGTCTTCAGTGTGTTTTAACTTTAACCAGACAGCCACAGTGTCAGCAGTGTGTGTGTGCGTGTGCACATGCACATCAATGCACTTCTATTATACACATACAGCACACCATACTACATGTGGTTAGAGTGATGTGCACTAAGTGCTGTTTATATTACAGTGTTAAAGGTGGAAGGCGAAATAAAGACAGCGACCTGGGTTTGTTTCCAGAGTGTCAACAGCTGAACTCCCAGGTCTGTCTAGGTCTGAAAAGAATAATGTTAGTACTGGATGGAGGACTCCAGGGACAAAGTATTGCACTTCATATAAATTTGGTAAATATAAACTCACAGGAGACATATTTTTAAAAGAATGGTCAAATAGATGCAGCAGAGGCCAAGATATCCTGACCTTTAGGTCATGTGTGGGGCAATACATAGTGTTTAACATGTAAGTAAACTTTGTGCTTTATGGGTGAATATTTCCAAACAAAATTCACTTAAAGTCTCATAAATCAATTGACACTAAACAAAACTGGAGCTTCTCTGGCCCTCGGAGTCTTGGGACATTGATTTCTGTCAATTTATTGCATCAACATGCCAAGTATTTAACATCCAGAAAAAGTAGATGGCAATTGCTAAAAACTGCAATGAGAGCCTGGGAGATCCACAGCTCCTGTATCAATTTAAGCGCACAGAGGATGAGAAATACATTAGAAGTATGCTTAATTTGTAATAGTTTATAAATATCAGAAGATTTGCTTAAAATAAATTACAGATTGCTAAATTTTATGATTTCTTCATTTAATAAAAATTCATCTTGAATCCACTGTCACCTCGTGGCAGTCCTTTATTAGTAATCAATTGGTTTCTTGGTAACTTTCCACTGGAGTGTTACCAGAACACAAGTGTTGTTTGGAATGACCAATGATTTATTCCACAGCCAGTTGTCTTCCTGTGTAATTTAAATCATTGTGTTCAGTTTCATAGGGATGCTGCAGTGAGCCAAAGGAAAAATCTTCGACTCCTCACTGTGTACCAATGCAGGTAATTTAACTGTTAGAGCCTCCACAGAAGCTTCAGATTCAGCATCAATTATTGTTTCCCCAGTATCACAGTCTAGAAGTGCCCAGCTAAATGCTTCCCTGGATAAAAAGATGCATCCAATTTTCCTTTTCTTAACATTTTCCTCTCTGCTCCACTGCTTCTCATTTTGTTAATACTGCTTTTACTCTTCTCCCTTTCAAAGTTAGCTCCTTTATAGACCTGCTCCCATCATGCTGCGTTCAGCAGGTATTTGCTGAGTGTTTATTAAATGCCACTGTTATGTGTGTTTGTGTTTTTGGAAAAAAGACATTTTTGGATAGTGAGGTTAGCATGCTCTGGGCTGTTAGAGGGCTAAGACCTGGTTTTAGCGTTACAATTAGAATCGGGTTTAGGTTAAGGTAAGGGGCATTTAGTTGTGATAGTAAAGGTTAGGGTCAGGGTCGAGTGTACTCATAAGTGTAGTACAGCTAAAAAGCTACAAATATGTGTATGTTTTTGCTGCTAACACGTTCTCGCACTTAAAACAAAAGTGTGTATGAATGTACACACTAGTTGTAGGGCTTATGTATTTTGTGAGTGCAGTAGATATAGAAAGCCAAGTGGTTGGTAGATATATTGGATGAGCGTTACATCTTTTATCTGTTGAGTTTTACTGCAGGTGTAAGTGTGTGTGAGAGTGTGTATTCTGTATACTTGCAACAGTTTGACATTTGGGCGTGGGAAAGGAAGATCAAACTGTGCTCTGCTTGGGAAGCATCTGTTTCCTCCATCTACTGGCAGAAAGTCTGTGTATATATGTGTGTATTCACTCTCTGTGGTGTGAGATACACACACACGAGGCATCTTGAATATTGTCCTTCATTATTTACCTGCAAACACTGGAGTGCAAAAAAAAAAAATAGTCCTTTATTTACCAGAATATAGACCTGGATTACTTGAAGTTACAAAATATATTTGTTCCATTTAACTGCCTGTCAAGCTTTCTGCTCTTACATGGCAGATTGTGCAGTTTACAGTGACGAAGGACGGATTTACCCTTCAATCGATCTCAAACCTTGTGGTGCCAGAGAGACCTTTTGTTATCAGGTTATCGCACTGAATCAATTGGGGAAGGTGGCGGGGTTGTAACCTGACCTGTTCTCCTCTCAGCCAATCACAGCCCTGAAAGTTGCAGCTCATGTACCGCTGACACCAGCAACTCTATTCTTCTCTGCATACAGGAGTAATTAAGAGTCAAGGCCTCTAACACATCACACCTCTCCACTGATGTTCATTATCTCTCTTTCAGGATTTGGGTGTATTCATTTCTGTCTTGTGTTTACAGAAAACATCACAAGCATTTAATTGATGAAGTGTCAGAGTCTCACTAATCAGTCTGAAGATGAAGTGAACAAAGACGAGTGTTTCACTCTTCCTACTCTCTCCATCTCTCTCTCTTTTTCTTTCCCTCTTCCTCCCCCATAATTGAGATAATGAGTTTACAGTGACGCTGTGGGAGGTGCCTCTAACATTACTTTACATCAGCTTAATAATTACTGTGCCCATGCCTGGTACATTTACCACCACCAAGACCCCACCTCTCCTCACCAACAGTTCCTTCACCACAGCAACAATAGCTTTCACCAGTGATGACGGAGAGGATTCACCACTGCAGCAAGCAGATTCATCAAGCGCCGGTCTATTTTTATTCAAGCACACATGTGTGAGAGAGACAGGGAGAGACAGGGAGAGACAGGCAGTATATGTTATCAGGCTTCTTTTTATAGAACAGAATGAATTAAGTTTTTTACTGTTGGGTTAGAGATCACAGAGTGTGTGTATCAGTGTGAGAAAGAAAGACAGTACATTGTTAGACTCCCACTTTCAGAACAATATTATTAAGAATCGTGCTCACTGAATTTATCCATTTGCTCTGTTTATGACTGTGGGGGTCCACTCTGTATGTGGGCACAGGGCGGGACTGTGTGAATGCACGCGTGTAATTCCACTCCTTTGTATATTTCTGCAACATTGCTCTAATGTAATATTAATGGCAAGAGACAACCACATCAAATCCATAGAATGAGGAGAGAAATAAGGCATAAAGGGAAGAAAAAAAAGCTGAGATTGTGTCTGGAATTTATTATGATATGAGCAGAGAAAAATGGGAAAGCCAGACAGGGAGTAAAAAGAGACAAAAGACTCATTTAAGTCATGATTAGATTTGACTTGCTTCCATGTCTCTCTGTCATTTAACAAAACCTTGTCTTCTTCATCTACATAAGCTGTCACCAACACATAACAAGCACAACTTAACTCCCTTTGAAGTTTGTTAAGATGGCAGCTACTGCTGTGTTAGTGTCAGCGGTAAAAGCCAAGGGCGGCCAGATGAACAGCGCTGAATACTGCACTCTGAGGCACTCTGGATAAAACATTGGTAAAATGTTCAAATGTTAACTGTTATTGAAAATTAAACTGGCTAACGCCTGCTGCCAAGGCATCCAAATGGATTAGCAATTTTCACACTGAGAGGCATAGCATTTTTAAGAGGTTTATCCGAGTTATGTAATGTGGATGGAAAATTATTGGCCATCAACGTGACAGAAGGAGATAGTAAGAGCCTCTGCATATATTTGCACTCAGAGGCTTTGGTCTGCGGAGATGTATGCAGTTTGAAATGAAGAGCAGAGTGGAATGTGAAGTGTGGGCTGAGGCTTAAACCCTACATGATATGTTGCAAACTGCATATGTGGGAAAAGGAGAGGAGGAAGATATATGAGTGTCATGTCCTATATATGTGTGTATGTGTGTGTGTGTGTGTGTGTCCCAGGATAAAGTGTCCATATGTGCCAGCGAGTGCACTGTACGTGTGGGTGTGTTTGTGTGTCTTCATTTCTATATTTATGGGCGAATGTTTTATTGTAGGAGACAGGGAAGAGGAAAAGCCTGAGGAGTGAGGACAGCTTGTCGCCCTCACTTCTTAAGCACTTTTGGACAGCGAGACAAGTGTGAGAGCAATATGTTCTAATTTGTTGAAACATTTGAAATGCTTTAATGAACACCTGAATTAGTTAGCTAAAAGCAGAGTGAATACTGGACTGTTGTGTGTCCTGGGTGAATAAATAGGTAACTGTTTGCTAACAGTTAACCATGACAGGTATAAGGGGATAACGTGGGGCTTCTTCCCTGAGCAACTTAAAAAAAAAAAAAAAAAAAAAGGCTCCGGCTCCGCCCACTGTGACCAAATTTGGAAGCGTAAAACCCAGACCTCAAAATGTGGGTCATGTGACACATAAGGTTGGGGCCTAGAGACTTAGATCATCACATTTACTGTGACTTCCCACTGGAATCACTCTCCTGTGTGAAATGAATATTGATGTACATGGTGTAAATGTGAATGCACATACAGTATACAGCGAGGTTCTCTTTCTATAGGTCCTGCTATCAGCTGCATGGTGGGCCCACTGCCTGCTCTTGAAGTGTTTAGCAGCTTAGGCTTTCTGACTAATGTGATGTCATGGACTCACAGCTTTCTCTCACAACTGTATGCTCCATACAGTTGTGAGAGAAATATGGATATCATTTCATACGAACTTTGACGGCCAGCGTACTTTTGTTTGTTTGTTTTACTGTTCTTTCCTATTTAATGCACCCACACAGTAACCCACCTGTCACAACCACAAAGTATATTTTATTGTTTTATATTGTTATCATGTGTACAAACTGTTTATTTTTTTCTCTATTCCCATATTTCTGTTTCTCAAGGCAGAAATATCATGAATTATGTTGAGATTATAAGATACTATAAGTAAAACTTAAGTTAAGTAGTAATTCTAGCATTTTTCTCCCTTGTTCTCAGTAACTTCTTCCACCAGGACCACAAAACCTGTGAAACAATAACATTAATTTCCTTTTAACACCATCCTTATGTTTAATATTCAACTGTTTCCTTTCTTGTGAGACTCCTGTACTGAAAATATCTCAGAAAAGTTGTTGGACCTTGACTTGCAGAAATCACTGAGTTGAAAGACTACGGTATCAAGGTCTGCACCTCCTATTCGTGCTGCCTTCTGTTTCTTATCAGTGTGAGGTACCAGTACCGCCAGCTGCTGGTCTGATATTCTGTGTATTAATATTACTCTTCACTTCATTTCAAAAACATTTTTAATGATCAGTTTCACACAGATCACTGAGATAAAAGGCAACAGAAGAGAGCTATGAATCTTTGAATGGTTGGTCTATTTCACCCATTTCTACGTACCAAGCAGGCCTATGAAATGACAAGAGCTGTGAAGGAAAGAAACTGACTAAATCGGATTGGCTGACAGTAACAAGTTCAGCCTCTGTCTGTCAGTCTGACAAGTTGACAATCTTATTTCCCATCTGAACATCTAAAATTCTGTGGTTGTCAAGACCATGAGCACCAGAATATGACAGGTTTTTTATTCTGACACTGTGTAGAATGAGATGTGATTAGAGTTCTGCTGCTGTCCACTTACTTTCTCTAACATTTATTAGAAAGTACTAAGAAATGTTAAGCTGTGCAATATTAAAACACAGCTACAAGCACGCTCACAGACAGGTGATGGTAAGATGTCAGAGAACACTGCTCATCGGTACACACACACACACACACACACACCATGTGACAGGCTTGTCTGTAGATAATATGAATGTACCTGCCTTTACCGGTACTAGACACACACACACATCAGACTAACAAAATGCCATTTCAAACACACACAATGTACATCTGATAATAACATATACATGACCTTGGAGCAGACCAAGGGACTGAGTTGACCGGCAGTCTGAGTCGATAATCTGATATCACACAGAAGTAGAGGGTGGAGAGCAGTGAAGTCATGGTTCACTGATCTGATTGGCTCAGAGACCGAGGCTGTCCTTTCTCATCCAACACCACCACGTTCACTGGTCGGAGCAGAAATTACAGCTGATTGAGCGTGGACCTCTCCCTCCCTCTGTTTTAATCTTTTTCATGCTTTCACCATGTTAATGCCTCCCTTCATATTCACCAGCTTGGTTAAGTCTCTCAGAAAAATCAATGCTTATTCAGTCAGCCTGTGCACTATTTAATCATATTTAAGTTAATAGATTCAAATGGTTGCTCAACATTGCAAAGTGAAATAGAACAAAGACAGAAAATGCAGAGGAGGAAATTAAATGATTATTCTCTTTAAGACTCGCCTAAAAAAATCAAACATTATTATCTATACCTCCCTGCTTCCCACTCACCCCCTCCTCTCCTGAGTGTTTTGGCACTGCAGTGTGCAGTGAAGGACTCTGTCGATCCATCTGTCTGTTGGTGGTGTCCAGAGCTCTGGGTTAATTCCCTCACTCTCTGGCTCTTTCCTCTGCACATTCATACTCTTCACTTCTCTCCACCACAGCCAGCAGATGTTTACTGTTAATTAACAAGTTGACGAGGCAGATGTAGAGGTCGAGAGCTTGATGGCGTTCACGTCTGCCATCTCACTGGGAGCGAGACAGAAAAAAAGGTAGAGGGCTCTGTGTGCTGGACCTGAAGGGTTAGCACATGGGAAATGCATCTGTGGGTCTGCTGTCCGTACTGGAGAGGTCGGGCCAAAAACACTGCGCCCAATTAGTGACTCAACAACAGGAGAAACCTATTTGTGTGATGTGTCACTCAATCTGCACCCAAACAACCTGAAGGGGTGAGGATGAGGAAGGCCAACAGGTGAAGGAAAACAGGTGTGAGGCTGATGAATGAAACTCGTTTTGCAAAAGATTCAAAAGTCCAGGTCAATCCAAACAGCACACGTCAAACCCAAACTGCCCACCTATTCCAAAAATGAAATGAAAATGTGGCTGTCTACATCATACACTGTCCCCCTGTACCAGTTCATCTGTCATAACAGGACTCAACACCAGAGCTCTGGTCCTCCTCTCTCTGTTCAGCCTGCATGCTTTATATTTAGGCCATATGGCACCAACTCAAACATTTACCCTTCCAACTTTCCCAGAACATTTCTTTCTATTGAGAATGCATGCAGTGTTTCAACTTGCTTTAAATGAAACCTGACCAGTTTTGGTGCAAAGTACTTTACTGAAAGGTAAGAGGTTTGTATTCACCTGTACCACCTATATCATCTACATATGGTGGTGGGCATTATTAGTTGATAGTCAGCTAGTGAGCGAAAGTTTACAAGTACAATATTTGGGGCTAAGGTTAAACTTAATGTGTTGAACTGCATCTAGAGTTTGTCCACTACAACTTCAAAGTGTTAATCAAATCAACTTTTGCCTTTGGGGAATGTTTAAATTGCAGCTGTTGCACTCAGAGATTTGTACCCAAGGATCACTACCACAGCCCTTTGCCCAGCCCTGGAACAGCTGCTGCACAGCAGAACTTTCCCGACTTCACCAAGAGTCTGAGGACTCGGCTTTGGTAGTCAATTACACCATCTCACTGACTATCACCATTCCCAGGTTAAAGAGGTAGTTCTTCAAACCACATGACACTGACACTGACAAGCAATCGCACCTGAAAACTGAGGTAAACTACAGTGAGAACATTATACTGAATGTGAGTGAAGCATGTTGAGGAAATTGTGTACAGTAAATGGGTTACACGTGCTCAGTTAAAGAGTGCTACTAACCAGCCAATGAAAACAAAACAGCCTGTAAAGTAGACGGAAAGAAAGATGAAGGCAGATAAAGAGGGAAGGAAATAAAAAGAAACCCAAACCAGAATCCATCTCCTCCTCTCCATCTAATCACACATCTATAAAGCCTGGAGATAAGATAAAGTTAAAAGGCTTCTCCCTCCTGCTGAAAAGCGAAGGGCAGCCGCAAGCACTTTAATACCAGAACGCATGAGCTCAAAGGGTGTCAAAATGTTACATTATGCTTGTTGAACAACAGCCTACTACAATAGTCTAACTAACCCGGGGGAACAAAGGGGGAAATATTTAGGATAAAGTTAAGTGGAAAATATAAGATGCTGCTTACATACATTCTGTCTGATCATCATGTGATATTTTTGCTAAACTCACAGGCCCAGAATAGTGTCTTTAGAAAGATATGAGTAGGTGTGAATGTGAGAGTGAACAGTTGTTTGTCTCTATATGTCAGCCCTGTGATAGACTGTGATCTGTTCAGAATGTATCCCACCTCTCACCCAGTGTTGGCTGGGACTGGCTCCAGTGTAGTCAGCTAAACATATGCTCTTTGGCTTTGGAAGGAACATTAGGTAGTGAGCTGTTTAGCCAGACATGCTAACGCTCACATTCAACACTGGAGCAGACGAACCCTGTTTAATCCATTCCTTACACTTGTGTGTGTGTTTTTGGTTTTGTCAGGCCTGCTGTGCCTTGTTACAGTTGCTAAGCTATGAGTGTACAATGCTCTCCAGGGAAGGGATTTAGCAAACTGCATTACAGCATTACAGCTCCACTTTCTTTGTTCTCTTTGATTTGAGTGTTTTTTTTACATTTAAAGTCTGCAAAATGTAAGAGTTTTGTTAAATACAACATATTCTCTGCTGAGTACTGAGGGTTTTATGAGTTCATACTGCCCTTTGGTGTCATCATGTATCAGCTAGTGGTTAAATTGTATCTCTGATGATATCCACTGGAAGTTACTGTGTCACAACAAAAATGCTCAAGCTTTCCCTCTCCAGACATCACCAAGGCCAACCAAGCCGTCTCTGATATGAAGAGTCATTCTGATGCCTGTTAACCAGAGACAGAAGCACCAGGCAACAGAGCCACCAATCCCTAAAGCTATACTACGATACACCGATGCAAAAACAAAAATAAATGCATCCACATACACACAGATGTGAGCTGTAACACACAGATACGTATGCTGATATGGGCTGCATGTGGAAGACACACAGACACACACAAACACAAAAAGATGCAATTTCTCCGTGAAAGGAGAAGCAAAAAGGATGTCAAGATGTTATCGTGGTGTTCTCCGGGAGTTATTATCATGTAAATAAGAGGAGAGGCTAAACAGAAGACCAACCTAGTGACCCTCATTTTCATTTAGCTCCACTGGGCTCAAATCCCCAGATTGATGCTATTGTCCCTCTCCATTAGACTACAACTAGTTTATTACAGCATCGACCCAACCAGCTCTCTCCTCCCCCTCCTCTTATTCCCCAGTCAAGCCATTTAGCCTGGGAATTACAGTTTAGTTAGAATTACAAATCATGTGATACGATTTACACAGTGATGTCCTCGACTCTCAATCACACTGATGCGCAGAGGCAGGCACGCACAAGCAGACACACACACACATACACACACACCACCACAGTCATTCCACTCGAGAGCCTACAGAGTCATTGCAGTAATAACATGCTTCATTTTCAACCTGCCTCCACCCCTCTTCAGCCTGCTTGATGGTGCTGAAATGAGCCAATGCATACACCCACATACATACGTTCATGTAAAATCACACTCGAGCTTAATACGTGCATATGATTAGCATTTGACAGCAAACTTTCACACCAAATTAAATCAGTTCAACTGAGTGGAGCTGCAATTAGGATGTGTTATTAGTTGTGTGGTAGCGAGCTTGCGGCTAGCTAATCATAGCTAGTTGTTGCTAGTTGGTAATGCTGGTAAGATTATTTGCTAGTCCTCAGTTCCTAAATGGAATTTGTCTACATGGGAGATCAAGTAAACAATATGCTTGACATTAAGGTGTTTAAATGATTTACTTTAAAAAACGTCAAATTGAAAAAATGAATACATTTGTTGTTTCAGCTTCATGTTGAGGGATGAATTTTCAGGGCACAGCACTACTCATAAACTTGCAACCATCACAAACTTTTTACATTCAAAGTTGTGAATCATCAGCGTAATCCCATTAAAGACACTAATAACTGCTAATAACTGGTGAAATTTCTCTCTAACACTTGATAGAGTTGAATAGATCTGCTGTGGGCTCATGTGTGTTGACACACAGAGAAACAGATGCTAGAGGTGGAAATTAAGAATTACTTGCCAATACAAATAATTTTGTTCAGTGCAGATTGTGTAGTTCTTGAGTGTAAAGACATTGAGTCAGTGACAATGGTGATTCAGTAAAGTCAGTGGAGCTTGAAGATTCTGTGTTAAAGATTCATCTACACACAGTATTCATTCATGTCTATCTGCAGTCTCTAGAAACAAACACTCAGAAGACTAAAGCTGTCGGTTTGTGACGGCCTCTGTATGTGTGTTTGACTGACTGTGCACGTACAGTATGTCCATATGTGCATGAGTCAGTGCATCTGTCTCTGCCAGCAGAGATACAGAGCACATCACTCTTCCATTGTGTCCTCGTTGGCTGCAGAAGGAAGAAGCTGATGTGCCAGACTGTGCACATGCTTGGCACCTCCACACAGCTCATCGTTAAGCACTTTCTCCCATTGTCTCCTCCCCGCTCTGTGCTGAATGTGGCATCGGTGCTTGAGCTTTAAGTTAAGCCTGAGCCGGAGATAGGGGAGGTAGAGGTGGTAATTGCATGTCGTGCTATGCTGCCTCCTCGTTTCTTTTCTGCCCTCTTTAGCCTCTTTTTGTGCAGCACACCACAGACGGAGAGGAAACACACGTGTAGCCGTTCCGCTGATTAATTGGCTATCTGTGGCCCACCAGTTCACTCTCTGTGGCCTAATTACGTTTTTTAATGGGAATCCGAATTAAACTGAGAGAGCTCTTATCTTGTTATTGCACTGTAAATTCTATCAAGTGGTCACACATGGTTTGTCAAGGACGTGTGTGTGTGTGTGTGTATATGTTCATTCATTCTAATTCCACCATGACTAAAACAACTTTTAGTATTTCTCAGAAGAAATTACAGCAGCTTGTACCTCTCCTGACCCTGTTGCTACTTCTCAATCTGATAGTTTGATATACAGACTGAAGAATTTGAAAACAAATTAAATTTCTGATTATATTCTTGTTACTAAACTGTGTGTGGGACCGGCACACAGGGGGTAATATTGTCGTTATCACATTGTGCTCTAATCCACCGTTGGAGCTGCAAAGTCACAGATGGTTGGATAGGGGCTGGTTTTGAAAATGAGCATGTGGGTTGTATTTTTTACTTTAAATTATTCCTTGGAGGAAAATATTTTCAAGAGGCATTAAACGCAATTAATTCTCAATTTGAAGCCTGAGTCTTTTAGAAGTTAAGCTGTTTGGTCCAGAGCTCAGCCTGACTTGAGTCAATGAGGCAGAGTGAAGTCAGTGAACAGTGACATTTATGTGTGTGTCAGATCACTTGTGACTGAAGCGGTGTGACATTTAACATTTAATGGTAACAGATGATTGAACATGTCCTTGTTAAAGTTCCCAATTAGGAGGCGGTGAAGCTCACTGCAGGTGGGCTCTCCTGAAGTGGCAGGTACAAATGCTTTAATGTGCCAGTGCTGAAGACTTTTAGTATACACCTCCAACAAACAAACACACACACAAACACACACCGCTTGGTGAGGACCAGATGTAGAGCAACAGTGAAAACAAGATGAAGCTCTGCGAGCCTCACAGCTGACAACCTGCCACAGCTGGTGGTTGGTCTCTCTCTGTCAGAGTGGAGCGTTTGTTCAAACTTTACTTTTGTGACTCAAATATGGTTCAAAGAAAAGATCAATCCATTTTTTGATTAAATGTTTGTCTAGTCTGATGAAGCTGCCAAAATGAATAAAAGGAAGGAAAGCTGCAGACTCACTGCTCTGATAAAATCTTTATTTTAAAGTCTAAAGTGAGTAGGCTGCAAGATTTCAGTCCCCTTTAATTTGGCAACACCTGTGGGCACATCATATACATGATGAACAACTGCATTAACTACTGCACTAATCTATGATATCAATGAATAAATCAGTGTCTTTTGGAATATACTGTGTTTACATGTCTTGTTTTCATTAATATTATTGGTTTGGAAGTTTGTGTTTAAGCAGTTGTTGAGCTTTACCACGAGCTACACCCATTTTCTATCCATCCGTTTATGCCTTCATCCATTAATTAAACCACTGATGCCTCTTTCCCCTAATTTAGCACTGAATTGACAATTCCATTCCATCTGCCTTCATCTATCAGCCATCTATCCATCCCTCCTCCCCAGCTTCTACACATCCATATTCCTCTCTCAGGTGTCTGATCACTCTGCCTGCTGGTCTCACTCTGATTCCTGGTCACATTCAATTGATCAGGATCTCATTACAGCCTGCTAAATTAGTTTGGACACCCATACCTGCAGATTGTTTACATGCTGCCTTTGATTAGAGTGTAGATGTCCCAGGAGATGCCCAGGTGTGTGTGGGTATGAGGAGGAGTCTCAGGTGTGAGGTTTGCTTTATGCCAATTCTGGACCGTAGGATGGCCTGGCACAGACTCAAGCATCCCCTTTAAGTGTGTGTGTGTGTGTGTGTCTGCAGAAGCTTGCTCTCCATGCATAACAGGATTGGCTCTGCTGGCAGAATTTCTTAAAGTGACTTTTCATGTCCTGTGACCAGAGAAGTGCTTGCCAGCTTCACTTGTTTATGTTGTGTTTACTCAGTTGTCAGTGCAGGAGAGCTGGTTGTAGGTGAACTGCCATCACTTGTTAACCACATCACATGCTGCAGCAGTACCGGCAGCCCAGCCGATGTTATTTCAAAATCCCCAACTAAAAAGAAGTCTTGTCTCTATGTATACTGAATTTTCACATTAAAATTACATTGTGCTCATTCTAGAAAACATATGCCAAAAGCAATTTTCGTTCTCTTCTACTTAGCATGTTGATTGTTAACTTTACTTCTTGCCAAGTTGCGGCAGAATGGAACAATTTCCTAAAGGGAGGATTATCACAGCCTCCCACATCTGCTGAGTTAGACTGATCAAACCGTAGCATGGAAATGTAGTTCTTTAAGACTGAGCCAAGAAGAGTGTCTGTAACACAAAGTGAAAAACTCTGTTACTTCAAAAATGCCCAGTCATGAGCAGGCTGCTGGTGGCATCAGCCTCTGCCCATCATTTCCCAAAGAAGAAAAAGGAGGGAGGGTCTAATGGGTGTTTTATGTCTCAGCTCACCAGAGAGAGTCCAGACTGATATCTTAACAACTCTTGGATGGATCCATGGTCCCCCCAGATGATGGGCTGTAATAACTTTATGATCACATGACCTGGCTATAGATTTTTAGTCTGTTTTTAGTTTGATTATAGGAGGCACCAATGTTTTCAAGAATGTGATCTGAATTCTTGTAATTATGTGTCTATGCTACATGGTATAATATTTACACTACCAGAAAATTAGAATGATGGCACACTGCTAGAATAATGACTCCTATTTTCAAACTAACACGGTTTCTATTGGCACACTGTGAATTTGCATGTTAAAAGTGAAACAATTTGCAATTCACGTTTATGTTTTTGATCATATTTAGTTTGTTTACTCCATGAAACACAATGACAGCAACAGAATTACATTAGTACAACATTAGCAGAAGGATACAACCACACTGACACGCTGCTAAAAAGGGACTGGAATCATTTTGAAATCGTCAGTGGTGAAATATTTTAATCTTGTGGAATAAGGTTTCTAAAACTGTCCAGTGAATGAGTGACTAAGTCATGCTGAAGTCTAATAGCAAGGCTTCTGATCCCCAGATGTCCCAGAAGCCCCAGATGCACTTTATGTTGAATGTTTTTAAATTATTTGAGTAATTGTGGCTTCACTTGAAAAGGATGTTAAGGCAAACCAGCTGTTTCCTGAATCTGGGGGAGTTGTAAAGATTCCAAACACTGTGCTTACACAGTGCATATTCCCAAATAAACAAATCAAAACAAATTATTATTAACTGACACACAAACCTGGGTGCATGTAGGATTCATTATACAGGAGTGCTGGTTGGTTTCTGGTGCTCAAAGTGTAATTAATCTGCATTGTGTGGCCTGCTGTGTGTATTGGAGCTATTTGATGGGTAATTGAAGGTGACGGGGAACATACACAATACACAGAAAATTGAGGGAGGGAACCACAGCTCATTTTTGCCCATGGGCCCCCCACTGTTTTAATCCAGCCACGCTTACACATGTAAATGTGTTCTCTTTCAGATCCAAGATGGACACTATATAGGTGTGACTGAATCCTTTAATTTGCAGGTCTGGTTCATAATAATCTCCGTACATGTGCCTTGTTGGTGCCACATGTCGGCTCAAGGATTCATAAGAAAAGCTCCAGAGCTTTGTTCTCCAGCACCAGGAAATGAGCAGAAAATAGAGTTAGAATTAATTTCTATGGGGGTTTATGTGATAGCAAAAATGTGTCAAATATATCTCACTAATGACATTTCTTTCGGAGTTGGCAGCTCCTCACTGTAATGGCCCAGGCCTGGGTGAGATCAGAGAGGAAAATAAAAGATGAAAGGGAGTGAGTGGCATCAGACGGAAGAGTGGAGGCGCTTAATGTGGATTTGAGTGTAACTGAGGATGGATGGAAGGATGGGGAGTTAAAGAGGAAAAAGAAGAATAGGAGAATATGCACATACAAGTAAGACAGGAGGAAGATCGAGATTATTTTGTTACATACTGTATTAAAGTGTGTGTTGTCTCAGTCTGGTGCAGGTATAATTAGACTATAGTGACATTTATAACTATGGGTGTTTGAGGCTGTTCTGTGCTTCTTTGACGATGACTTTGTTCTCTCACTTAAAAAAAAAAAAAAAAACATATCAGAGATCTTATCCAGGTTTGATTGACTTAATCATTATGATGACCAATCATGATCTTGCATTATTTTATTTTACCAACATTACTGGTCTTTAAGTCAAATCAATGTAATATTTATGGCCAGAAATCTGACATTTGTCTGTCTGACCTTTCCAGTCTGGATGACATACCAAATCCTTCAATCTTACACAGCTTACTTTGTAAATTGGTTTTAAATGGTAGTAGTAGTAGTAGTACTCTACAGCCATACGAGTGGCTCTGTGAAACTGAACTTTAGCACCAGAGTGTTTGGAGCTAAATGCTAATGTCACCATGGTCTAATGTTTTCCATGTTAGCCTTCTTAGTTTAGCATGTTAGTATGCTAATATTTGCAAACTGGCACTAAACATAAAGTGCTCCAGAGGCTAATGGGATATCTGGTCATAAACCAAAGCATGTGACAAAAATTTTGACCTGATGGTGGTGCCACATAAAAAGTCAGGATGACCAGAGTTGTTGAAATTCATCACGTGGAGGGAATGAAGGTGCCGTTTTTTCCTTGTAAAATCTTTAAAAACAAAACAAAACCATAGTGCTTCAGAGACCTTCCTGGTCTAATCAAATTAGTAATATTATGATGGCCACTCCTACAGTCTCTGTTGTAATTAACACTGTATCACAGCTTCTCCAAGTCTGAAGTCAAATTTTTTTTTAACTTCACAAAAAACAGTCCACTGTCTTCATCTCACAGTGCCAGCACCAAGCAACTAAAATAAGATGTTTTTTTTTAAAACTCCAGCACAGTTTCCAAAGCAACCAGTTTTTCATTGTAGAAAAATAAATTAAATCTGAAGCAGTAATAGCAGAGCCCAGATCTGTTGTTTACAACGTTCAAATATTTGTCAAGGAGATTATTTCCCAGGATCCCCTCACTCTGAGTACAGCAGCAAAGACAGCAGAGACCAGTTCTTATTGTGTGAACAGTGGGACAGTTCAATGCCAGCTGAGGATAATGTTTACTGAGCTGAAACTAAATGATGTTGGGGGTAAAAGAGACATCTGTCTTTGGAGTTGATTCATTTTTAGAAAGTAAGAGAGGAGTTTTGTTTCAAAGAATCAAAAGCCTATGAGAGTAATTACAGATAGTAATTGTTCTAGATCCCTCACTACACCAAAACAAGTCACACTTTCACAGACACATCAACTGCTATCGCTCAAGAAAACAGAAAAATAGGAACAGTTTAGTGTCACAGTCCCAGCTCAAATGGGAAGAAACAGAGTTGTACAGGTAGTCTGAGTAGTTAACGCCCAGAACTTAATCCCTGCATTTGGGTAAGAACCAGAAAGTGAGGAGGAGGGAAGGCTTTAAAGACTCAGAACAGGTGCGACTCAATTATCTGACTGGGTCACTGAGGTGCGGTTCATAATATATACTCCCTGATACAGACCAATGCTGAAAAGTGTATGCTATATACTATGAAATTATGGAACCATTTTACACAGGAAATAATAAAAGACGTGTTGTTAGGCATCAAACTGTGACTGTGCAACATTTTAGGGTAAAAGATTTTAGTATCTCCTCTATTTCTGTTGGCATGACAGTGTCTATCAAAATTAAACTATCATCGAGTATACTGGTTGGCAAACTTACATTTTATCTTTTTTTGAAGCAAAGGGACTAGAATTAGTATTTACTGTATAATTAAATCACAGCAACAAGTCCTCACACCCCAAAACTAATAGTTCAATAGTATAAAATTCACACTTGTCATTTCAAGTCATTCCAACAGACAGCTCTTCATGAACACATGAATGACTCACCTCAGTGACAGTGTGTGTAGATGGTATTTTCCTCACACTGCTTACTGATGTCGTTGCACTTGGGAGGAGCAAAGATGAAGTTTATGTCTGGGAGGGACAGAGGCATTTACACCTTTTTTTTAATATCCAGTTGCTGTCTGATCTACCCAATACACATGAAGTGACACGTGTAAGTGGAGCTTGAAGCTGTAGCTCTTAGGTATAAAATGTACTGCATTTGATTATTACAAGTTGGTCATATTTCCAAAGTAAACCAAATTAAACCACATGTGTAAACAACCACGGCCAATGTAGAATTAAAATTAAGAAGTGTAAAGAATGGCAAACACATTTAGAGAAGTAGCTTACAAAAAACTCTAAACCTAAAACCACAACTCCATCCACCAACAGTAGACTACCATTTGTGGGCTTAGAAGGCTGTGGGGCATCAGAAAGAAATGGATAACATCCACATAAACTGAACCACTTGGTTGTCCAATATAACAAGATTCACAAGCAATGTATGTCTGGTGTTAAAAGTGTGTTTTGCTTGCATTTTAGAGCAGAAACAGTCACAGCAGTCTCTGAATTACCTGCTGTGGGGCAGAACTATTTATTTACCTGTTTTCTTGTCTTAGTGCAAAAAGGCCAGTACTGTCAAGATCAGCTCCATTGCTTCCTCAGTAATGGGAGCTGGGTACAAAGGAGAAGGATGAGTCCTCAGAGTGCAGCCTGACATGTAGGACAACAACTGTGATACTGCACCACATCATTTGTTTGTCAGCAATAAATAAAAAAAGATGCATCCCCAACCTTATATGTGTACTATTACTTATCAGAGTGTGTCAAACAGCTGTCACCAAAATGGAAAAAAACAAAAGCAGACAGGAGATAAAAGTAGGAGAGCTGCTAAAAACAGTGAATTCGGCATATCTGAAAGGATCTTTGTGTGACTGGTTTGTGACCACCTTCTTCCTGAGCAGCTCTGGTTGCCAGTTAGCTGAGGCTGAAGCTCCATGCTTACCAAAATGAGTGACATCTGCTCAAATAGGAACTTCTTTGACTGTGGGAAAAAAGGACAGAAATGACAAAATACTTACATGTTTTTGCCTTGAAGCAGGTAACACCATGTTGTATTTAATGTATAACATTCAAGAGGGAATTTTCCTGAATTAACGCATGTAAAATAAATCAAGTTAAAGCCTGAGGCTGAATTTTTCATTCAGCTTAATACAATTTAGCAGTAATGCATACATATTTTGCATCTAGACATACCATTAGGGACACAGTTAAATTAATTAAGCTTTTTATACTGAAGGAAGAAGGAACTGAGACCAACACTGAACTCTGACACAACCCTGAAGAACAAAAAATGTAAAAATTGTAGCAACCCTTATTTTGAAATAAACACATCAGGAGTCAGAGGCTGTTGAAAATCTATCTCACTTTTATATGACACTAGAATGACATTAAGAAAACAGAGGAAAAAAACCCACATGCAATTTGGAGGAAAAAAAAGAAAGGTTGGGGAGATGGAGGGAAAAAGAGAAAACACACACTCCAACACTCTGGAATACATGAATACATCATCATCCTTTCAGTGACCTTTGAATCTTTGTGACATTTTATTCTAATACATGAATTCATAAATATAATCTTCTCTCACCATATTGCCTATCTATACGAGTCTCATACATCTAACTGTACATCTACTGTAGCATATTGCATATCTCGAATAGAGAGGGGTAGTCAATAGTCATTTAATACTCTGGCTTCCCTGTGGAAGGGAGATAATACAATTGAATGAGAATAATGAGGGGAATGAAGACAAAGTAGAGAAAGAGATAAACACTGAGGTTTCTTCTGTCTCATCTCAAACAGCTACAGAAACATCCTGCAGTGTTTTGACATTGACATCTTTGTATGATATGTGTGGCTGTTTGTCAATGTGACATGTGTGTACTGTATGTGCTTCAGTATGTGTTACATATGATGCTGTGTGTGAGTGCATAAGGGCCACCTGAGGTCTACCTGCTATGGAATTTAAAGATTGTGAAACAACTATGTGTATTATGTGATGGGTCATTACATTTTGTCAAAATGTCTGACAAACAAGTGCTCAAACTTACACATTACACCAACTTGGACCACATTGCTTGCCATAATATCTTGCTACACTCAAGCAGACCTGAGTCAAATAAACATTTGGGTTTAATGCAGCAAATAAAACCTGTAAATCCCATCTTCTAGTAACCTGACAGTAAACTGACCCTATAAGAACCTTACCCATGTTTCCCATGGGTATCTTGCTCAACATATAACATAGATTTAACAGCTGTTCAAGTATAATTTGGCCCATATAAAAAAGGCTGATAAAGACAGTTTGATATCATCCAGCTTGCTCTGAATCCCCAGACCCATTCCATAGAGCTGCACACTTACATACTCATTTGCCAGTTTATTAGGTACAGCTAACTAAAACTAAAGCAGTCTAACAACAGTCTTGCAATCAGTCTTACCTTCATTAAATCTATAAGGCTGAAACTGTTTTAGAGAGATTCAATTTTAGGATTATTTTCAGGGGATGTTGTTTGTGATGCTGTTGACCTGACTCAGTTTCATTGTCTTTAGTGTATCTGTCATGTTACACTGATTGCATGTCCACCTGAACAGGTGACAATTTGTACAAAATACAAGTTATTAAGTTAGTATTAGTCAAACAGCCAACACTGAAATTCTTTAGGTTAGCCAGTTAGGGTGATTCAAAGGCCCAGAGTGATTTTATAATGGCAATAAGTTGCTTGAGGAATCAACAATGACGGATATCATTACTCCTAAAACATTATACAGCAGGGCTACATAGTTAGCATGTAGACAAGAGTTAACTAACTGAAATATCTTAATAATTTTCAGCAGCATCTTTGAGCCACTTAACACAGGAAACAAATCCTCCTTTACTTCAGTTGTAATTCGTCTATTAGCTCTAAGTCTTAATCTTCAAATCAGACTCAACAGCTGCCTATTCAACAACAAAAAATTAAGAACCTTTACAAAAGCAAACCTAGCAAAACCTTTCCCACCTGTTCTTGTAGGTCACAAACATAGAAGAGAGAACAATTTGTTTCAGAATTTTTTTTCTCACTTGCTTCTCAGGGCATCCATAACTGGCTAATACAGAGATGGTGTTAGTGTGTAGCACAGAAGGTGAAGCTGGAGAATTCTGGGAAAACTGGATGACACCTACTGTTGTAAAGCTTTCAATGTACATTTTATATATTGAAATATTTTTATAATACTTTATTTACCTGCTGTCCTTTAAAAGTATATTTTTGACCTGTAGGAAACACTACTACCCATGTATCATGTTAGCAGAGTGTGAAGAGGCTGGGTTGTGCTGGGTATAACCTCATTTAAAATTCTTTTATCTTTAAATCTGAAATACAGAAGAAACTGTCCGTGTTTTCTGAGAAGTCTGACCTGTAGTCTCACAAGACAATGTTCATTTCTGTGATCTTATATCTGTGTGTATATATATATACTGTATATATTATCAGCAGAAGAAGTCTTTGAAAGTAATGGATGTACCTTAAAGACACTTTAAAACACTTTCAAGATTCTTTGCCAATAGTATTTGGCCCAGGTCTGCACTCAATACATTTTAGCCCTTTCATGGGTATGTAGAAAGTACAAAGAGTCCACTCTGAAAGTGGCCAACGCTTCCACTAGCAACCCACATGTATTCTCAGCAGCAGTCACATATCCATTCTTCTATTCAAAGACGCCCTTTGTCAATTTTCAGACTAGCCTGGCTCCTTGCTTGTCTTGGTCTCCCTCTCCCTCACAAACGGAGACAGACATGTCTACATTCACACAACTTCAATACACTGAAGTTGAAAAAGTACACAGAAAATATAGGACCTTTCAATTTTCTGTTACCCACCGAATCTGCTAAAGAGGAAAAAAGGTTGGTTGATGCTACTGTAGTGATGATTACAAAAAAAAAAAAAACATAAACAAACAAACAAACAAAAATTACTGTACAAAGTTCAGTTCTTCAAAAGAAGCATCATGGTTTGCTATCTGTCCAATATTGACAACACTGTTTTTGCACAAAGGTTGAGGGCATGTTGGGTCAAGCAAGCCCTGTTCCTTAGAGAAAATTGATTTTTTTAGCTGTTTGATCTAATTAACATCACCTTAGTAATGTTCATCAGTCACTGTGAGTGTCAGGCCTGTCTCTCTAATGGCTTTCTGAATATTCTGTGTTTCAGCATGGCTCAAATATAAAGCCAGGACTGCCAGGCTGAATCTTGGTTATGCTAAAAGGCTAAGCCCCTTGTCATTATCATTAAGTCCTTTTCAAACAGCAACTACATATCCTGTGGAAAAGAGAGGATGTCAAAACTCAGAAGAAACTGTAATCTTTTGAGAAATGACTGATCCCAACCAGCCAGATCCAAGGAAGGAAGAGGGAAACTGACGATAGAGACAAGAGAGAATTTCAGAATTGAGTTCACAGGACTTGTATTAAAAGTCTCTCCCTGTTCTGTTGAAGGTCCAGAAATGCAAATGGTTAAAGAGTTCCACTACAGAGAGGCAACAGGTGTTTCATCTATTTTTTCTGGAGGTTGTGTCTGTGGGTTGGCTGCTGTTTTTCATGCTAAAGCCAGTGACATCACTGTCCTCCTCCTTACCTCTCACCCTTCCTTCCGTCCAGGGGTTGGACAAGTAACCATGGGCATCTATGCCATAGAAGTGGCGTCCATCTTTACTCCGGGCAGATAGATTGGCCTGGTCCAAAGAGCCTGTGCTGTTACATTTCTTCACCAGTGGGGGTGCCAGAGAGCCCGGGGTGAGCAGCGACGTCAATGAGAGGCTGTTCAGTGTTTCTGACAAGTGTTCGCTGCTAAAGGTCTGGCGGCAACCATCTCCGCCCGTCCCCGTGCCCACATCTTCATCTGAGGGGTCCATGGAGTCTTGTCGGGGACAGCCGGGGCTGGTGCTGCCACCGCCGCAGCTGCTCTGGCTCCTCTGGTGCCCCCTGGTGGCTTGGAGGGTAAAAGTAGTACTGCGTCTCTTTAGTAGAGGGTTGCCTTGGTCTCCTGTGGCTGGTACCTGGGGATGTAAATGGTGGCTGGGGAGGGGGCTGAGGAGAGGCACAGGGAGATCCAAATCCCGAGGAGGGGAGACGCTGAAGCTGAGACCCTCCTCTAGAGTGGTCTGCAGGCTGCCCTCTGAACTGCCCGTGGCCAGGGAGGAGTCACTGTGGGATGGGTGCTTCACACAGAGAAGGGAGGTGGTAAAAGGAAGCAAAAGAACAGTAAAAGATAACTGTGGGTTGCACCAACAGGGAATTTAAAGTAAATAAGGGTTAACTTTAGTGTAGCTAAACTTGATGTTTGATTGAACCAGGTTTTAAGTTAATCTCATCTGTGTTGCACAATTTAAATTAAATCCTGGAGTACTAAAATCCAGTTTAACAATTTAAACCACAGTACATTATTAGTTTAAACCCCCATAAAATACATTAGGAAAGATTACACCTGTTATTTTATTGACTACCCCTCAAGGCACAAACACCCATATAGGTGTATTCACTTATTCTGGCTGATTAGACCTCTGTTGAGGTTGAGAGGGGCAGAGATATGCCACTGCTGGTTAATGATGGTGTTCTGTCTTAACAGGTGCAACAGGAGCATGAGGGGGGGGTACCCACACATGGGTGAACCATGGACCTGTCACACAATTAGCGCTGCTCTAGTGTGCTAGTTTGCATTACTTTGTTGCACTGACCTGGCAGAGAGGCTCAAATGACCCTTCTCTTTTTAGAAAACCGAATAAGAGTGGTGTAAGTGTAGCTCCAGCCTTGGAAAAACTCCAGCTCAGAGAACAAAATGCAAACGGGTTGAGTCCTTTGCTTCTTGTTTTTCTTTCCTCCAGGGACTGTGCTGTATTTGCGTGTTTAAATTGGAATTTTAAAAAGGTGGAGCCACAGGGCACATTTCAGTCTTGGCTTAAGAGATGAATGAAAGCTTTAAAATGTATTGAAACAAGGTTTGAAGTTTTGGTGCAACAGAATTGTAAACCATTAAGCGTCCTTGTTTCAAAGTTTATTCTGACTGGTGCATCCCACCCATTGTGTCATATAGCATTTGTTTAATTTAAAATGCTACATGGGCAGGACGGTGTTAATCACTACTCCAAATCTTGACACTGTTACTTGCCATGATCTCAGTATACAAGATGACAGGGGAGAGTAAAAGGTTATGAAAAAGGAGAAATTGAGACATTGGCAGATAAAGACAAACAAACAACAAAAAGACAGAGGACAGAGAGAGGAGGTGTAGAGAGAAAGAACACCAGAGACAAACGTAAAGAGAAAAAGGGACATGAGAGGAGAGTGAAGAGTGTGAGCCAAGAACAACAGTGTGCAGAGAGTTGGTATCAGGCTCAGGGCTGGCCAGGCTAATTAGCTGAGTGCCGCAGAGCATTACTGTAGCAGCTGAGGATCACAGAGGCACTCAGGCACGAGCTAAACAAACCAAACAGGTAGAAGAGAAAGAAAGAAAAATCTGTCTCCATGGTTACGCAGGAACGAGAACTAAAATAAGGGTCTTTTCATTCTTGTTTGTTTCATGCAGGAGCCAACAGAAGGGAGGTGTTAGATTCAATATAGATGAGCTCCTGGCTTTAATTATAATTAAATAATGTCCTGAAGTTTCACACTACAGCAGGACATCAATGAAAGTGTTAAGTGTCACATGTACATTTACAATTTGGTAAAACAAAAGAGTTTTTATCAGCCACTGAAGCCATTCTTTAGCCTCAGTTTCAAAATGATAGACCATACAATGAGTTGCTGTTTCTCATCTGATCATATCATTCTAACTCTGATGAAATTAGGTGCTGCCATCTTTTGTCCCAAGCAGGTTGAACCTCATTTACTGCTGACAAACTGCAATAAGATACTGTGAAAGCAACATTCTGTGTTACTGATTAGTGCCTTTGTTATTGTGTGTGTAGCTGTGGATTACAGCATGTTACAGTATCAAACTTCCTTAGCACAAGCTCACTCTACATTATACCTCATTTAGCAAATCCCATCTGACTACCTGTGTGTTTGATGCATGACAACTTTGGTTCACTGAATGTCCTCTCAGGAATTATCTATTTAGACTATTCTCTCGTGTCCCTGATGTGCATTGAGATACTGATGTTAGTTTTTTATTCGTCTATCCATCGAACCATCCACACATATGAATCCATTCATCTGTCATAATACCTGAGAGCTCAGGGGCCTGCTGTTGGCTCCGGGTGAGCGAAGCGAGGCCCAGGAGGCTGGGGAGGCCAACCTGGACGGCCCTTTGTCTCCTGGGCTAACACTGTCCCCAGGACTGCCCGGATGAGCTGCGGCAGCTGGGTGGAAGAAGTCTGCTGGTAGGTGGAAAACTGGTGAGGACCCACCACCACCTCCGCTGCAACTTCCTCCATCACCATCTGAAAATATAATGTTATAATTCAATATAGTTTTATCAGTGCTAATGTATGTGTTCAGTGTATTGGGTTGCGTTCCTTTTTTATTAGGGTGGAAATGGCAGCGACAGTCTTTAGCATTTAGACAACCACTACACATTGGACATTTTGATTTAAAACTGATAACAAATGCTATTTAAGCACCCAGTGACATGATTCAGACTGTCTTAGGTTTAACCTTAAAGCTAACTTTATTTCCCTTGGGAGGTATGTTCAGAAAAAGAAGCACTATTTCCTGTGGTGTGCCACAAGGTTCAGTTCTGGGACCCATTCATTTTTTCTTTTTTTTTTTCAGCTAAATTAGGACAAAACAGAGATTCTGGTTATTGTGGGACAGGTCAAAATATCAAACCTTACATCAGCTCACATTCCTTTAAGACCACGTCTCTAGGTAGGAATCTAGGGAAAGTCTTTGATATGAATTGTGAATCATTGTATGATTATGGTACCTCAGCACCTAAATAATTTTATGCCACCAAAATATCCACCATTTTGAAATATATAGCTCTTATTATGTCTCAGGTAGATGAAGTTGTGTCTACTTATTTCTGCAGCAAAAGGATGATAATTCTCAGTCTAAAGCTGAAAGATCAAATGGTGAATTTTCAAAAAAAAAAAAATATCACAAAGGATTATTTTCAAGTGAAGGTCTTAGCACTAGTGTTGAAAAACAAATTAAATGAAATCCATATAGTAACTCTTGGAGACAAATTAAAAATGCTAACATAACATACATTTAGCACATTTTAGAGACACAAAAGTGTGTTCTACAGCAAGTATTTCATCCAAACTGACAGCATTTAGGAAATGAAAGAATAATTTAAAAATGATCTCTGAAATAATGAGTAAAGTAGTATTTATATGTTGGCAGTAAACACACCATGCAAACAACTCGTCCGTGTCTTCAGTGACATCCTGTCTACAACACTCTGTGAGCTGGGTGTTGTTGAACAGTCCCCCTGAATTGACTTTGCCTTGTATCACTCCATCTGTTCCGGTGATGATGGCCATGTTACGGGGGGAAGAGGGGGATGTTAGCCATCAGCATGCCATAACATGTAATTCATCAACATCTGTGCGTCTGTGTCTACCTTGCTGCTGGTCTCATCTATCACTGCTTTAATTGCAGTGGAAGTCAATCAACTGTGTGGAATATGAGACATGTCCTTGTGTGCCTACTTTGACTCTGGAGACGTTTAGAAAAAGCCTCTGCTTATTTAAACGATACTATCAATGACATGTCAAAGTCATGGCTTAATGAAATTGTGGTGGTTAAATACCAGTCAGGGTCACACACAGAACCCTGATAAGGATAATAAGGAACACTCATGAAAGGTAACAATGAGAGGGATTATTTTAATATGACTGGTTGATGTTAAAGAGTCAGTTGAACCATTTTGCTGGTGTTGAATGAAAAATGAACAAAAAAGTAGGTTTTACTAAAAGAGCAATACTCAGATTTTTATTGCTGGAATTATTCTCCACACCAGAAAAATAAAAGCATTAGTCATTTGTCATGCAATGTAAAATAAGTTATGACCTGTCACCAAGTATCTCACGGATTCATTCAATCTGTATGACAGTACTAACTAAATACTAACTACATGCTGTACTGCCATCATGTGTGCTCTGTTACCTGAGCAATGTGCCGGGCTTTGCTCCAGCGAGGGGGGATTCAGTTGAGGATGGACACCCACCTCAAACAACTCCTGTACCCCCTCCTCACTTCCTGAGCTGGAGGGTCGAAGCCCTCTGTAGCCCCCCTGGGCGGGCAACTCCTCCGAACTGCGGGAATCACTGCTGCCCCTCTGAGAGCGAGATGGAAAGAAAAAGACAAGGGACATTGAAGACAGAGGAGTGAGTGAAAGAGAAGGAGAGGAGAGATAAAGAGATGCAGAAAGAATAAGCATGATATATCCAGGTGCACTGATGTTCACTGGAGCAAGAAAGATATCAAACTGGAGCCTTTCATTTCCCCTTGTCATAATGGAAATCTGAGAACAATTTGTTTCCAATTTCAAAAAGCTCCCTTTTCATGTCCCTTCCTTTATCCATCTATACAAGTCTGATTAAAATTGGATGTGGTAAAAAGAAAGTAACGGCAGGCTTCAAAGCTTCAAATTGCTCAGCTGTTGTTGTTGGTTGTAAACTGGATCAAATGAACAGGTCTTCAATAACACAGTGATGAAACAGGCCAGGTGGAACCGCTGTGAGGTGACAGCAAAGTGTTCATGGGAAGATGGAGATATGAAAGATGTGCTCACACACATACACACGTGTCTCCCAGCATCTTCAGATCAAGAGCACGGTGGGAGGCAGGTGTTTTAATCAGGCAGTAAAGCATGTAAATAGTAATTAATAATGGTTAGCAAGATGGAAAGGGTATGATGACATGAGCTGTGACTCCCCAAAGCCCTACAGACATGTACCTGTTTGTGTGTGTGTGTGTGTGTGTGTTTGTGTGAGTGTATACCTGGCTGTCTCTGACCAGCAGCTGGTAGCTGCAGTGTTCATCCAGGCTGAGGTCATCAGGCAGCGCCGGAGACGATGACTTGTCTGACAGCTGCTCTGACATCAGAGATGCCTGCTCTACCTCTGCCAATCGGATCTGTTCCACAGACACACGTACATCACATTTACAGTATAATTTGATCTGAGTATAATGCTAATCATTACTTAATCAGAATCCGATGAGAGGCAGAGACTTTTTAGTTTGAGTTCTAACTTATACAAGATGTACAAGTGTGCGTATAAGATGTCCAAACAAAATTTATTTATTGCAACAAAAGCAAATTTGATAAAACTCCATTAGAAAATGTATTGTGTGAGGGGAAAATGGAATTTGTGTAATAAAATGACACATACATCATCAAAATTTAAATGACAAAGAAAATGTCACGAATGAAAAAAGCATTTCATTTAAAATTTTGTTTCTAATATATATCAATAATTCCTGACCAATTTCAATGTTCTATAAATCATGAAATTACTCCTATGTTATGGAACATGAAAATTAAAAGTTAAGAAATTCTAAAATGACCATCACCAGGTACCGCTCTAATATTGTTTAATATTGACTGATTGAAAAGGAACAGAGAAGAAAAGGAGTGGAGGTTAGAGGAGAACAAAGATGACGAATGTGCGGTAGAAAGAAAGGCCACATTACATTCCAGCATATTTGCATTCCAGCCAACCTCTGCATGTCAGAAGGTTTGATTTGCACAGAGAGAAGAGTAAATATGCTGTTACAGAGGTCCTAGGTGAGGTCCTAGTCATTATATATTGTGTAGATAATAACTTAATGATGGAGGCCCAAGCGTTAACCTGGTAGGTCACACTTCTTCACATGCATCGTGATATCTTGAACACATCATCTGTAAGATGTCTTGACTCATACGATGGCACACACACACACACACACACACACACACACACACACAAAGCTGCAGATTGAAATATGCAATCTGCACATACATCAGCTTGAAACCATGGGATCATCCCTGCTCTGAGCTGGAATTGGTTTTAGTTCTTATGTGTGACTGATGTGTTCACATGTCCGTATGCGTCATGAGTGACGGCACATGGTTTAGAGCGTGAATCATTTGGTGGTGAAATGTATGACTGGATTTTTTGAGAGAGATTTTTCGTGACTGTACAAGGTAGAGAAAAGTGAAAATATCTGAACATTACCGGCTACAAAAATTAATATGGTGCAGTTTTTTTTTTTTTTTTACAGATAAGCCCTCCAATATTGGATGTAGCTATTTCTATCTTGATAGCAAATGAAATCTGGGTATTAACTGTATGAATGAAATGAATTACTGCAAAACAGGAAGAAAATTATACTGTCATGAAAATCCACCTGTTTTTAACTTTGAGGGATAAAACTTTGATTTCTTCAGCTAGTCCTCATCATCTCTCACTCAGTACTGTCAAGTCTGAAACATTTGTGGATGAAGGCAGCACACATATTGCACAGTGTCATTTAAGACAGACACTGAAATGTCATTTTTGCTAGCACAGCTACGAAAATACCATCAGAATACTCTACAGTGTCTTGATTGTGATACAATACAACTATAATTTGTAGTTACATTATTTATGACAATTTATTTGAATAATTATTCTAATATATTATTAATATAGTAGGAATGTTACATTGCAGGAGCATAGTATTTCATTCTATAATGATCTCAAAACAAGAATGAATAAATCGGTATATAACAGGTTAAATAAATTCCACAGCTTTGGAACATGTGTACAATTATTTACAGCTTTTGGTGTCTGGGGATAGATACACAAATACATAAATAAATAAATATAATTTTCTTGTGAACTGAGCCATAAACAAACAACCTGGGGAAATGGAAGATAATGTAGATTCACTGGGATGTTTGATCTTATATTGACCAGGGGATACAGATGTAGCGGTGGGTATGCATTTATGGGATTGACACACACATTCTCTCCCTCTCTAAGTTGTTTGGGAAACACACTGTTGCTGTGAGGTTTGAGAGAGCTCTTGAGATTTATTCACATGAGCATTTTCCCTTCTATCTATACCTTTATATCTATATAGTACAGGCACATACATTTACAGGATAGACACACGCAAGGTTCTTTCTCACTCTCTGAATTTCTAACACACACAGAGGATTTGTTTACGTCTGTAGACAGGGTTTGTGTTTACCCAAATGCTTTGTATTTTTTCATTATATGCAATATTGGTTATATTGAAGATATCTTCTCCAGAGCACTTTTTTAAATGGACACTTTCTCTGCTCTTCAGTTCTTACTGCTGCTAACTTCCTCTCTGGTCCTGAGAAAGGTGTTGACTCAGGGAGACAGATTCGACAGATCTTTCAGGACTCCCTCATGTTGCAGCAAGTATGTGATTCCTCACTGGCTTCCCACTTGTTAAAGGCTTTTGTGTGACCAGAGACTCAATGTGTTGGATGGAGCACCCAGCCAAACACCAACACTGCAGCCAAGCACAGAAATGTAGGTCTCTGTGCTGGTCGGCACATATTCTCCCTGCACTGCTCAGATGCCTCAATTAGTACACTACATTTAATGACTCACTTTAAAAACTATATTTAGTTTAGACTGAATTGGTACAAAAGTGTATCTTAAGCTATTAAATATTTAGGTGGACCTTTTATTGAGGATGTAGCTGGGCCCCATTATGTTCCTTTTATAGTGCATCTGGGAAAAATGTGCTTGCCAGAACGAAAACGTGCCCTTATTTCTGTATGTATGCGGAATGTCACATATACAATAATTTGCTTGATGCTGCATATATTGTATGTTCCTATGTATGTGTGTGTATAGTGGGTGTGCTCACAGTATATCTGTCTGTGTAAATCGAGTTGGTTCAGACTTGGTTTTAAAGTGTTTGTCACCACAAAAGGTACAACTACAGACCAAAAAAAACTTATATTTCCATCATGTTTATGCCTCTGTAACTGTGGTTCACTCTCTGTTCTACTCATTCTGACTTTTGGTTGTAACATTTAAAGAGTTGTCTTTCAAAGGAGACCAAGGTTATGACTGTGATCAAAGGGGCTGAAGAACAGTAACCTGTTTATTTTGAGGATATTATTTCCAGGCTAGTGCACAAAAATGGTGTTAAAAATGACACTCTGTGCCTATGCCTGTATTTGCTTGCACAGGAATGGCAACACTTGCTCTAAATGATGCACATTTTGTGTGACTGACAGCTCTGTGCTGCCTCAGGTTAATCCCACCCACTGTTATTTGAGAACCAAATAAAACTGTTATTTGAGAATCAAATAACAGTCACAAGGTGAAGAATTCGTGTAGATAAAAGGAGAGAAGGAGGAGGAAAGTGCAGCACAGAGAGTAAAATTAAACTGGCACAGCACTACATGGATTCAACATGAGAAAAACAAAGCTGCTGCTCCTGATGCATGAGTGAATAATATCAAAAGGGAAAATTAAAGCAGAGTGCCCAAGTAGGAAAAAAAGATAAAAAGCTTAAGATGGCTCCCTGTATCAACTGTACACCAGCATTTTTCAGGGTCAACAAACCTGAGTACTTATTTATAGCTTGCTACCTACATGGAAAAAGAGTGAAGGGATGTGTGTGTATGTGTGTGTGTATGTATGTGTGTGTGTGCCCCCACTAACCTCTTGTGGGTGACTCTTACAGTCCTTGCAGACAGGAGGAGAGCAGTAGTGGTGGAAAACTGAACCAGAGAGGTTGTCGATCATGTCACCTTCCAACGAGTCCTTAATCAGCAAAGATACACTGTCCAGCCACTGGCTCTCCTGCAAAACACACACACACACACACACACACACACACACACACACACACACACACAGAGAATTGACCTTTTTGGTCTGTTTGTCATTAGCACAAAGAACGGCAACTTTCATTAGAACTCCAGAGAAGATAGAGAATGATATAATGTGCAATGGATGCAAGTCATTATCATTGATCTAATTAAAGCAGTAAAGTCAGATACATATGGTACAGCTGCCACTGAAACAAACTTTGTTTCTTTTCCTTTCTGTTATAACTGTAATAAACACACTGTGTACACATCATTTAAGGGGAAATTTCAAGGAGTAGGCTTCACTTTCTTTCACAGAGAGAGATTTCCACCAATTTCATGTCTGTTTTTCACAAAATAGATTGAATGTGTTAATTAGGGAGTTTACTAACAGCTGCACATGGTACTTTCACACAGGTAGGATAAAGGAATAGTTTGACATTTTGGGAAATACAGTTATTATTTATTCATTTTCTTGCTGTGATTTATTTCAGAGGACTGATACTGCTCCTGCTTTACGGGGGGCTGTGAAGTGCAGAGACTCCATACTGGTCCCGGCTAAGTAAGAGACCAGCACAGAACCCCCTTTGAAAAAATGAACTGCTGTTTTTACACTTTGTTTGCTGAATAGACAAGATATAATAACACTCCCTGTTTCTAGTGTTTATTTCTAAGCTAACCAAACCAGCTAAAGCAGTAAGTGAGTAAAATGCTATCTTTACTCTACATATAATTCATGATGAAAGCAATAACTGTTGCTGCCACAAAACTATGTACCTATCTACCTGTCTGTCTAAAAGTCAGCTTCTGGTCATCAGTTTTCCTGTCATCCTGCTGAGACTCCAACATTTCCCAAGACACAAAGACTTTCTATCACTTTGTCAATCTGTCCCATGTTTTTGTGCAAATTCGTCTTTCCCCCTGCCTCCATTTCAACCCACTCTCATTGCAGCCATTCACTTGTTTTATAGCCACTGTACGGTTTACAGCAAACACATTCACTGACTCAGTGTCTTATCCACCTCTCTCATCTGCTTGAAATCTCACCCACTCTTCTCCTTTCTCTCCCTTCATCTTATTCTTTCTTCCCTACGTCTTTTGTATGACACGTGTAATGACTACATCTTGTGTTGTTTAATTAACCACAATCTGGTGGAGCTGGTGTTATTTTCAGCCACTGCTGGCAGGTTCAAGACAGAGATTGGTGACTTGGAGCCTGCTTCAAGCCGAGCCAGAGGGACAGATGAACGTCAGTGCTGTAAGATTAATTGCATGATCCCCTCAAAAAGAAAAAGAAAAAAAATTACACCAGATCTACTTTAGACGAGCTGTAGATGGTTCAGAATTGCCACTGAATGGCACTGGAGAGCCTGAAGTAATTGGCACATTCCTGTGTGAAGATTTTACAAAGTCAGCAGCATTGAGGAAATCAAATGAGGGAAGGTCCTAAGGGTTGCATTTTGAGAATAAAGAACGAGAAATTAAGCTCACTCGACCTTGGATAAACTTGGAATCTGTCTGTACTCTGCTTTGAAGGACATCACAACTCTAACATGTGGTCAGTTATAAATAACAAGGCAAAAAAAGCAAAATAAATTCATATGATAATTTCCTTTCCTTTTGAAATCCATGCATGTAAAATTCCAGTTACAAATGCAATCATTCAGTAACCTGTATGTGTATTGCCTCAATCATTGCTGTGTCATCAAGATGAACACAAGCCTCAGTGTCCTCACTGCTGTAAAGCATGTGATTTGACAAGGACTGAGCATCCACCTAAATCTATGAATGCACGAGTAACTCATCCAAAAGGTTCCAAACAAGCCCAGAGATACTGGTTATCATCTAAACTACTTTACTTTGAGATAAAACTGTAAGTAAATGCTCCCTAGATGTCTACAATAATCCATCATTTCACAGGAAAATTGTGTGCAGATAACTACAGTATTACAGATGTTTACAAAGTATAATAGTTTTACTGCATTTGTTCTCATTTTCAGATAAGTCTGGCTAACCTGGGGGTTTGTTTGATACATGTCTCCTTGTCTGACTGCTCCCATTGAACTTCTTTCCAGTTATGTTGCTGCAGTTGAAGATCACAGCAGTTAACTTGTACATTATTACTGCAAATAAATCACAATGTATCCTTTCTGGCTACTGAGATGAATTCAAATCATGAAGTTATTTGTGAGAGGTTGGACATAACGTTGACTTGTATTTTATACATTTTGTATGGTGTTAAAAATTGTACACTCACTCGTGTGATATATCACATACAGTACTCTTCAGATGAGCTTTGTTTTGCATGATGCATTATGTTTTATGTTAAATGAGAGAAAATGCTGTTGACAGCAGGTATTGTTCAAATAGAGGAATGTCCTAAACAGCTGGTATTTAATTTGCTTTGTAGCTAATTAGCTGTTGAGGATCCACAGGTAGGTGGAGGCACACCACACTAGTGCTGGACTCCTACAGCTTGATGAGGTGACGATGCTCAGAGCCACTACACATCCACCAGTATGTAGGTTCCTGTAAACAGTGATAACTGATAACAGCCTTATCATAATGGCAGATAAGCACTTTTGAACAAAACATATTTTTTCTTGTCTCTTTTAGTTATTAACCACTTGATTTGAAATCTTTTTTCATTTTTCCGTCAGCTCATATGTTTCTCTCTCCCTAGCCTTCTGGATTTTCAACTCCAGGCTGTATTTTTCCATGTGAGCCCACCTCTTCTGCATGTCGAAAGTTCAAACTGCTTGTTCCCTCCAGTACCTGCTCTCTCCTACTCCCTCTCTGTCCATATGAGAGTTACTGCTAAAGGGTGTGAGGTGAAGAGGGCAACCACAGTCGATAGCCAGACCTTGGCAGCGCCCACTGATGTACTATGAGCGCACACATACACATTGTCTCAAGTGCCGGGAGATGCACAGTGAGGGGTGAGGCAGCTTGATTGATTGGCTAAGCTGGGGGCCTTGGTTGTGGTAAATGGTGCCCGTGACCCTGTTTGATTCACTGCACTGCCATCTGGTTTCTGCCATCCAGCAATGTTCTCATCCACTCTGAACCCCACACTGTGAATCACTGATATCGCACACTAAATTATTTACACATGCTTCCCCCTCAAACTCATCATATGATGATTTAAAAAGACAGTTCACTCTATATCTATTTGTAGATCAAGGTAAATACCAAATCTACTAATATTCCACAAAAAATATGACTAGGTTTTGAGAATCACATTGTCCAGATAGTGGCCTAAAGTGTAGATTTAATATACAGTTAGAAAACAGACAGCGCAAAACTCAGCCAAGTTTACACAGAACTTTAAATTTGTCTGCACTTCCCCGTCCACTCTCGCCTCACATCTTTCTGATGCTGAAATGGGGGAGAGCTGTGTTCAATAATTTCAGCAAGTTTGTGAAACCAACTATCTGACAAGCATGCCCACTTTGGTCAGATGTGTGGAGGTAAGAAAGTATGCAGGGTAAAGTAAGTTCTGAATTCCTTAAACAGTTTCGTTACACAACTATTTCTGTCACTTTCTATGTGTACAAATGAGTGCAGCTGTGTGAACGCCTTCCAGGAGAGACTGTCTGGAAATGTGTCATGCTAACCTTATATTTACATGATTATTCACCCTCCGTTGTAGTTGGAAAACATGTTGTAGAAACTAGTTCTTTTTGAGAACAACCTGGCCTTTGAGCCCGTAGGTGTATGCTGGGGTGGATTATTAAATGCTATACAAACAGCAGCAGCAGCAGCAAATGATGCTGAGCAGAGCAACGATGGCTTAACTGCATACATTATATAGTATATTGCATTATGTATAACAGAACAGTAGTTGCCTTCCCAAACTGAGTTTCATTTTCCTTCATTTATGTGCTACTGATTGTTGTCTATACCAGACACATAAAGAAAGCAGCATCATGTCAGCAGAACAACAGCATCGACTACAGTCCTCCATCAGTGTCTACAGTGGATCTGTTAAGCCAGCGTACTGCTGTGTTCTTAGGGGTACCCGACAAGCCTCACAGCCCAGCATACAATCATGCATCTGAAAGTTGTAAGTTGAAACAAAAAGAAGTTTGAAGCCTAAACTAATGGTTTAGGTCACAGTGACACTGGCATATTGTGAGTGAAGAGCGAGCTGTGACAGCTGAACAAACTGAAGCGTATCTTCATCAGCTGGTATGTAAAACGGACGACTACAAAATGTCCTGTCTAAACATGGGAGGCAGACCAAGCTCAGCAGTGGTGTGTCTCTGTCCCTGTCTGCGCTGCACACAAACCTATAATGGCAGTATGCCAGTTTGTTTTGTTTAATCAATAGGTGGTCTAAATCTGACCTTTGCTAAAAATTTGGCTCTTTTGCACCTGTCAAACTGACTGAGAATGAACATGATCAGGGAGTTTTATTTACCACTTTTTAAAAAAGTGTTTTTTTCTCTCTTGGTATCAAACTTCATTCTAACTAATCATGACCAGTGTGCATTCATTTAATGACACTTGATTGCATTTTTTCCCATCATCTAAATGTTCTGTTCACAATTCACTGGGACCATCTACAGCTGGAGTCATTAGCAAGTTAAATGTTTCCAAAAGCATGAATCATTCAACAGTCATCTGAATAATAATATTGGTCTCTTTTTGTTGGAAGTTCACTTTATCCAGATGTTGCATCTTCTTTTACATCAGCTTTGGACAAAACCTGGATGGACTTTTTTGACATTTTTGTAAGTATGGAGTTAAAGGTTAGGCCAGGATTCTCAAATATGGTCTTATCTTCATCATTAGCATAATGCAACAGAATTAAAAGTGAGAAAATTCCCATTTGGACACAGCATAGATTTTTATAAACTCTGAACTTCCTCATATAAGCTATATGTTAAATTCAAAAACTGTCTCCACACGGAGCCTAAATGATCTCTGGAAATCTAATGAGTTCTCTGCAAAGGGATTCTGTGACTATACAGTGTTAATACAGTAATGAGACTGAAATAAATTGAGTTGTTCTAATGAGCATTGTGTTTTTCTTGGTTTGTTTGCTCTCTATTTGTATACTTTTTTCATTATCTTGTTTCATCTACAAGGGAACATAGAGTATGGGTCTGCTTACTGCTGATTTGTGCTCTTGGTTGCTAGAAACTTTATTGTTTATGCTCTTGTTTTTGTTATTTGTCCATGAGATGAGAGATGAAGAGGGTTGAAGCGCTCTACTGCCTCTGATCAGACACAGCTGGGATTTACTTTTGAGATTAAACCTTTGATTGATTTTGTGACAGCATCAATAAGAAGCTATAGTTTATATTTTAGAATATTTAAATTCAATCAGTTATGTCAGGTTTTTGGAGTTTTTTATGTTTGCATACCGTTAAACAAAGCTTACATTGCTTTTAATTTTGATACTGGTTCTTTGGGGGAAAAAAATCGAAATCTCAATATGAATGCACTTACAAGTCAAACACTGTGTTTATATTCTGACAAAGCCATTTGCTGGCTAATCAGAACAGAGATATAAAACACTGTGCATATAGAAAGTCACATGATCTGTCTTTTTACTCCTCTCCTGGTTAAAAATACCAGTAGGCTGACAGACAATAAGCACAATGAGACTGTGGCAGACCTGGCCACCCACTCACAATCTCACTGTGTTTTCCAACCCTTCCACAGTCTGCCTCTCTCTCTGTCCTCTCCTCACTCCTCTCTCACCCATAGATTCTGTGTCATTCTTTAAGATGGATGACAAAGTTAATTTCCTTTGGTATCAACCAAAGCACAAAAGATTTCTTTGGTTCATTAGATTCACACAGCGCAGTTACAAACAAACAAAGTTGTGTTGCTAAAAGGGATCCCACAGTAATCTGACTCAGACTTCTGTTACTTTAGCTAAGGTGAGGGGACACATATAAAAAATGTTGGGTTGATTATACTCTTAATTTGTGGGATTACCAGTGATTGAACAAAGTTGGACCGAATCCATTCAAATCTGGGACAGTTAGTATCAACAAAAGAGAGATAAAACCATTCAGCATGTGGTGTTTTAAACCACAATAATTTACTTTTTTGGCCACTTACTGGCAGTGGAACAAGCTCTAAACATCATCATCAGGGAAAATTTAAAAAGTAGCCATAAAGCTAAGATCTGCAAAACTAAGCTTAAAGCTGCTATAATCAATATTTTTATATCATAAGCAGAGTAAATTACTATGTGTAATGTGATAGCGGTCGACAGTAGTAACAAAACCACCAAAAATCGCCATGCAGATTCTCTCAGCTCCATTTTTTAGTATTTTTGCTCCAAATTTTTGTCATTTTTGGCCAAATTGTAGCATAGATTAATGATGAATGATGAATGTTTATTTCTGTTTTTGTACAGGAACATATAAACATGTGCATTCTAATGGGAATTTGAGGGTTACCCAGACACCACTGTTTTGCCTTGTATTTACAGTTTGTTCTCTGACAGTGTATGTGTGAAATAATCCTAAGTATCTGATGTGTCTGTTTCCAGCTTTAACTGGGTGGATTTATCTGCTTAAATTTCAAGTCACATGAAGAAATGATATTAAATGAGCAACAGTCCAGACTGCTTCTTTGCTGTTGTGGCTTTGTAGGTATAAATCACAGCTGGCACTCAGATGCCAACACACATCTCCTTCTACTTCTGCTAATCAGTGTTTGTGTTTACGGGGTCACTTCTAATGAACCACCTTGCAGTTTACTTGGCACTTTTGTCACGCGCCTAAACAAACTGGAGTTAAGAAGTAAACACTCTGTAGACTTGGTGGGTGCAAACACACCTTTGGTCACTCACTTCCCACAATCATTCAGTCAGTAAGCTGCATCGAGGGAACTTATTCAGTAAGTCAAACACAGTTACTCATTTATCCAGCCATTTTCTCACTGACTTGCTGCAGCAAACACTTTTCCAAACTAACCTTCTCTAACTCACCTTCCACTCTCTCTCTCTTCTTATTTTACTCTCAATTTTCATTTATATTTGCTCTATTTTTCCCTCTCTCCATTTCCTGATTTCTCTTATTTCCCCCACCTCTCCTTTGTTTGGGTCTTTGTTTGTTTCTTTACCTGTTTCTTTCATTCTGCCTCAGCAAGCATACTTCTTAAAATAACTGTTCTCATCTGCAGGTGTTGTTATTTTATGTGAGTGTGATTATAAATGTAGTTTGTACCAACTTGCTGTTGAGATACAACAATCAGAGAGCTGAAGAATGAGAGCACCACCACCACCACTGCCACTACTCATTTTCAGAATGATGGAGACTCTGTGTGTTGAGTTGACTTGAGTTTTCTTCATAGGTTTTAGTGTTGCGTGTGGTTTAGCATGTCTGCATGCATGCGTGTAAAAATCATCAATAAACTATATTTGCACAACTAGGCAGTGGAATCACATGAATAAAAACAACTCCAGATGTTGTGCCGTCCCACAGAGCTTGGCTGGATGTGTAGCACCAACTGTTGCTGTAGATTATATTAATGAAGTCTTGAAATAACCGGCATAAACAGCAATTGGCATACTGCTTAGTTCAGCATCACTTGCAAACATGTCGTCAATAACTTTTTCCAACCCGATGAATGCCACCTCTTCACAAAGAGCTGTGTGTTTGTGACATTCAATCATTTCCATAATTGGCGCTGCTCAATTCTTATATGAGGCCACATATTCTGCTCCATTTTAGGAAAAGTTTCATTCACAAAAACGTCACCTTGGAGTAAAACAAAGACTTTCACATCAGGGACTTTCAAAGTCCTACTTTTATTAGCAGAACAGAGGCCAACAAGGTGTCATTAGAGCAGCTCACTGTGATATAAATAAAGAATGGTTTGACATGAAGCTAGATGCTATAAAAAGAAAAACAATGTGTTAGATGAGAGGTGTTGAAACAATTGAATATTTGGCTTTTTGGGGTTTTTTTTCTTGATAAATCAGTAAATTTCAGTTGATCAGCTTCATCATTTCTGCACTCTGTGGCTGAATTTTCTAAATTTCATACTCATGGTGAGACAGCAGCTGCTAACTGCGATTAAACTCTTGAGCGACAAAATGAAACACCTCTCAGGCTGTGACTACCCCTGAAGAGGTACTACAGTGTGGCATAAAAAGCTTCAGTGCAGTCAGTGATTAGATTGGTGATCTCATGATTATATTGTTGAATATAACATTTTGATGATTTTCTGTGTTTGGCTCTGCTACCTGAGCTCAGAGAGGATTTAATGCTGCAGGGAGAGTGAAGTGAGATCACCCATCTCACAGCACATCACACATCTCATGATCTCATGTGATTAGCTGCTGGTGAGATGTGGATATCTAACCACATTAAGTACAGTATATGGAAGACATTTGTCATTCATGCTTTCCCATTTGATTCAAATGTTGCTCTGTTTTGTCAGTGCTACTTCATCTTTAGAGAGAAACTAGCACATTTACAGTGCCTGAATAGTGTTACTTGCTAACAGATGAATGTATTTAAATGAATGCAGACATCTGTTTATAGACCTGCAAGAAGTGATGTGGTGATTTTCAGGCCAAAAACTGTCTAGACATCCAGGCTAAAGTCTGGTTGAAAAATGAAATGGTTGGTGAAAACATCTAGAGTATATATAACAGTTGCTTGAACAGCATTTCAGTGTGAAGTCATTTTTAGTGAAGTCATCTAAATGCTTTCACTTTAAAACCAGATTTTGCCTGGTTTAACTTTTATCTTTTAACCTGCATATCACCAAGTCAGTGTTGTAGTAATGTATAATTAAACATGTTGGATGTTTGCAGTATTGGTACTCATTTTCTGTTAATTACAGGTACATACAGTAATGCTAATGCTAATTAAAATATAAAAAGTAACTGTAACTTCAATGACTTTGATAAATAATAATAAATGTCAGCTCACTGACTGATCTGAATATGGTTCCAGTGAAAAAGTAAAAAGAAAAAAAGAAAAACTCTGCCCCACTCTCTGTACCAGCTGTAATTATTCTGAAAGTCTGAAAGTCCTCTTACCTGAGCTGGAGAATAGAGCCGACATCGATGATTTGTATGTCCCTCATGACCTGCACTGCCTCCTCCTCCATCTCGCAATGGTGCCATCATCACCACACCACTTGGACCCCCAACTGCCCCCGCTGTAATTGCACCAGACACTCCTCCGCCCATGTTTGCCCCACTAGCAGCACCAGCCGTTGCCCCGGCGATGGCTCCGATGCCTCCCATCATGCAGCAGAGGCCTCCCTGAGCCAGCTCCAGCTCAATCTCGGCGTCCATCTCAGCGTCTTCCTGCGCCTCCTTGTTGGAATCATCCAGATGTTTCATGAGCACGGCCACCACCACGTTTATCAGGACAAACTGAGCCGTGAGCACGAACGACACAAAATACATCGGAGAGATGAACTGTAGTCCAGCGTGGCAACCGTAATCAGTGCCTGGACGGCCTGGCGGGCACTCCCTTAGCGTGTCCTGGTGGATGGTGGAGTATTGGGAAAGTTTAGTGGTTGAGGAAGAGTAAAAGAAAGGAAGGGTCAGACAGACGTTAAAGCAAGACAAAAGGAGAGGAACAGTGGAGGGTAGATAAAATGGAAGAATAGTAAGAATATGAGGACTGGATGACAATCAATCAGGTGAAGAGGAGTTTACATAAAAAGTCTGCTGATTATTTTTCATTGTTAGGTCAATACAATGTTAGAAAATTGTCAAAGATGCCCTAAAGCCCAAAGTCTTATTTTAATGTCTTTGTTACGTCTGACCAACAGTCCAAAAGACATTTTTGCTTGATATATGACATATACTATTACCAAATTAGATAACTTTCACTGAATGATTCAGTTGACTAACCAGCTGATTAATTCACCAATTATTTCAGCATGAATGGAGAATGAAGGTTTAGGATTAGAAATTTTGAATTCAAAGGTTTAAACCAATGCCAGCGTGTTGGTTTTATGTGGATCTTAATATTATTTAAAGGGAGCGATCTGATGAGTAATGATCCAAAGAACTACTGAAGCAATTTGTAATGTCTTTATATAGCACATTGTCAAACTTGCACACTTCAGCTTGATGAAAGCTCAAGGTTTCCTGAAATTTGCTGTCTGTCTTCCTTTTCATCCACATTCAGACACTCTTTCTAAGAGCCTAATCAGCACTGATTAACTATCAGTCGGTTATGGGCTGTGATAGAATTTTAAGAGCTCAGGTACTTGGGTGTGATTGGAGAGTTGATTGAGGTGATAGATGAGAGCGAAGGGGGGATCAAATAGTCCGATTTTGTGAGTGCAAATTTTAATCTTTATTCATCCTTGAAAGGTTTCGTTGAGTGCACATTTGCTTTTTCGACACCATTCTTTACTGAAGAACACACTCATTACTCACTCATTTCCCTCACCTAAATACTGTCTGGTCCTGGGATGTGAACTGAAGACCTTCAATTACAATCACATCCAGCCTCTGTCTGTGCTGAGATTGGTGTAAAATATATTTGGGCAGCTCAAAAAGTATAAAAAAAACAGATGATTGTACTAATCCCAAGGCTCTCAAGCAGACCTGGTTTAAACTGCCCCCCCCCACACACACACACCCTTTGTTTGACCTTCATGTAAGACAATTTCCATTGTCTCAACAGCAGTAGATGAGGTGGCAGTGAGGAGAGTAAAAAGCTAAGCAGATTACATAGCCCAGTCCAAGTGACAAATGTGAAAATGTCAAGAGATGAAGTGTGATATGACTCTATAAAACCGGTACCTTCATGATGCCATTCCAGTTGTCACCAGTAGAAACCTGGAAGAGTGTGAGGAAGGCCATTCCAAAGTTTTCAAAGGTGGCGTGGCGGCTCATTCCTTCACAGGGGTAGTCAGCGTTACACACTGAGAGGTGACATGATGAGGGAGGTAAAAGAGAAGGGGAAGTAAGGGGTTCAGAGAGTGAAACCTTGGTCATGCCAAACTTCTGTGTAGCTCATTTAAGAAATCACAAGTTCACAATGGTTTATTTGGTCAAAACAGTGAAACAGTGTTTGTGTCTGTTCACGCTGCTTCATTAGAAATGTGCCAGATCTTGCAAACTAAATTTACATGGTGGGCAGAAGAACTGGAGCACAATGGTTTGTGGCTTTTAGTGGTGTCAACAGACACCATCATGTCTTCATCAATGGACAAATCCAGGGCAAAAACATATATAATCAATTAGGAATAGGTCCTCATTTGTTATTGGATGGCAGGTTGAGGATTGCAAACTTATTAGATAACGGATCCAAGAACAGGAGTTTGCGACAGCCAGTATCCAAGTGCCACATGTGTCAAAAAGTCACATGAACTCACCACAGTTTTGGGAACCTGTCATTCAGTAAAGTCAGAAATTGTGGTGTTGAGGAGGAATCAAAACAAACCCAAATAAAGTCCCTGTAAACTTGACAAGGCATAATGGACTCTGAATCATTTTCTCCAGTGTTTACATTTTCCTCTAAAGTGATAGAATTAGATATGCCTATTTTTAAGCTCCATTCCACCTGTTTATTTACCTGATAGCAGGTTTTGTCCAGGAAGTATTTTAATTTAGTTGTATAATTTTTAGGAGTTATCAGAAATTTTGAGCAAAGGTCAGTCAAAGAGAAAGGGATAGAGATTCATTTTTTATTCTGACTTATTCTGACAAATGAAGGTGGTTTCAGTGGATACGACAAGGCACATGTTACTCTATTTGACCAAACACAAAGACCTGACATGGTAAAAATGCAGCCCTGATGACTACTAAACAAACACAATGCTCATGAGCCACATTACTATAGTGCTGTGATAAACAGTGAAAGTGGGAAAATAAAATAAATATTGGAAGATGTCAATTCCCGTTTTAAGTATAGTAAGTAAACTGTTCTCATCTCTTGACTGGCAACAAGTGGATGGTTGGGCTTACCCAGCTCTCCGAACAGCTCCACGCCCAGAGCAGCATAGATGAAGAAGAGCAACATAAAGAGCAGACCAAGGTTTCCCACCTGTCACACAAAAAGGAATTCACATTACATTAACAGAGATAACTTGTTTTTACTGAACTACATCAGGTGTAATTCTGTTCTTAGGTAAGGTGGGATTGGATTTCGTAAATACTGATTCAGCAGTTAAACCATTTTAATTGCCATACTCATTGTAAGTCAAAATGTCAGCTAAATAGTACATTTTTGTGCAACTACCACATCACACACTTGGGTTAATCAACATAATTTAACTAATGACATACCCAGTTGTATTGCAAACATGCAGTATAATGTTGTGGCAATATTGAGTAAGGCAATGTACGCCTCATTCTTTCAACATTTACTGAAGATCAAGCAGGAGACAAGAGGCAGATATTACAAACTACAGACAGAGAATGTGCTAAATAATATATATAGTGTGTCTGATCTTCTGTGAAAACAATCTCTCACTGTGTTCCCCACCCAGCTGGATGGACAACATTCTCAACAGAGAGCATTTGCTTTTTGGGATATATGAAAACAGGCTTATTCTGCTCATGCATTTTTGGGATGCTGCGTTAGGTTTTGAATGTTTTTATTAAAGGCCTAAAGGTCATGAAACTAAACATGCAGGATCCTGCAAACATTTCATCAGATCAGAAATAGTTGGAAACAGCAAAACTAGAGGTTAACACAATTCAAGCAACCACAACAAAAAACCCTCCCTGCCTCAAATCAAGGATAATCACTCTATTATACGGTTTGGAGAAAATTTCACTTGCTGACTTCTTAACAGGCATGAATCCATCCGTGTATGCTGTGTATGCAAATGAGTAAAGGACCCCCTGGGGTGCAAAAGCAGGCACTAAGCAGAACACCATTAGCTAAGTCACCTCACAGGAAAGGCAATGGGGTGCTTTGAAATACGTGACTGTAGAATTCCATTAGACAGGCAAATAAACTGAGAGTGGATTAGGAAAGACTAAGATGTAAATTTTTTATTGGGTGAAGTAGGGGAGAAAGACAGGAAATAATGAGGGAGAGAGGGATGGGAAAAATTTGGAGAGGTTAGGCAAAGCCTGAGGACAGCTTTCTTTCCTTCCCCCATGCATGTTGATGTTTCCGGGTGGATATTATAATCCATGATTTGCCCTGAAGCAGTTTGCAGTATGTAACTTAAGCCTGACCGATGTCTTCAGATCCCTCGAGCACAGAGTTAAAGCAGACCAGAGGGATGAGAATGCTGTGGTATGAGAAACAGATTGTTGGATGCTATGAAAGCATTAGAGTTGGCAACCAGGCAACAGAAGCTCGTGAGAAACTCCGTTAGAGCGAACTTTGATATTTATACCTTTTAGTTTCCATAGCAAACAAACCTGTAAACTTTTAAAACTGTTTACTGAACCTGTTCTTTTCTGTATTTAGACTTATGAAACCTTGACTCAGTCGTCTGTGTCATGGTAGGACATTTTTTGTTACAATTGTGTAGGAAATTTGGTACATAATGTGACATAAGTCACACTGACACATGAAAGGTCATTACACCCACTTCAAATTCCAGTGAAAGAACAGACACTTTAGACAGAGGGGTTAAAATGTTCTCAGCAAAAGTGGGACTGTGACTTTTATTTCCAGAGAACAATAGCAGCAGAGGCAGCATGAAATTTTCACTCGTCTGTGGTGAAAGTCGATCCTCATACTGCGTGTGCTGAAACAAACAATCACACTTAGAATATACACTTTAAATGTGATCAGTAGAAAGGGTTCTGGTAATTTCGATCTCAAGATTTTATTCTTTTCATGTATTAGTTTTATATTTTGAAGGGCGACATCAGTGTTGTTCAAACAACAGTACTAGAATGTTTCTTATCAGTTAGAATTGGTCTTACTTTTAAGCTATTTTGAAGCAGCTTCACACAGGACTAATGTGACACATTACAGAGGAGTAACTGTTTACACATTTATGCTAAATCTAACACAAGAAGTACAGTAGAGTTATATATGTTTAATTTCAACTGTACATTTAACATTCTTGCATCAAGCTGTAGTGTCTTTACTTTTTGTGGCTAACTTCAGAAAATATTTGCTCTATTTCTCAAGATTCATTGAACTTAATGTTATTATTATTATAATTATTTAGTTTTTGCACTTATTCATACTCTCATATGTCAATTAAAAATGTTAATTGTTGAGACCTAAAGGAAGCTATATTGTTTTAAATATTGTACCTATTTGCATATCCAATTTTAATGGTAAATGTTTTCCTTTTATAGACGAACATTGTCCTGCATATTTGTCATTCTGAAGTTCTCCTGCTTTCTTGACAAATTAATACATTTTCATTCATCTTCTTTATTTTTGTTTGTTTTTTCCTGTAGTGGCCTTACTGTGCACAGTTCACTGCTTCTGCTGGGGATGTAGCTAAGAGAGAAAGTCAAGTGCTGAAAAAATGTTAATTAAGTCAAATGTGATCCTCTTTTCCTTGTTTTCAAAAATAAAATATTTTATGGTTCTTGAAGTTCTTTTTCCTCACTTGCCCAGCAGAATATAAAGTCTCTAACCATTCAAAGCTATGAGGTTTTGAATATTTAGTTAATGTTTCAAGCTAGAGCAGTGATTGTATTTGCAGAATAACAAATGCACCCTTTTCACTGTCATTAATTCATCACAGGGAGAAAAAAAAACCTTTGGCTTGACTGGTCCTGTAAACTGATAATGCACAGCCCTCTCTGATGCCACCTTTATTCATTGTATGTTATACTTCAGAAAAATCAGTCATGGCATTAAGTGTTTGTATCTGTACCCATGTTCAAACTAAATCTGTCTTAACTGGGTAAAAACATTCTTCATTTGCTATTGTCATGTGATGCCTTGTGTGTGTGTGCTAATCTTCACAGCACTACCTCCAGTGGCCCCCTATTAGTCTGCTGTGTACTTTGTTGTGGTCTAAGCTTCCAATTCAAAAACAACACCAACAAAACCAATGGAATCTGTCCAAACGAGAGAGTAGGGACTGGAAGGAGAACAAGTTAAAGTGGTTGGAGAAAGGGACTATTGATCTGAGGTATTAAAGCAGGGGATTTCTGTGATTGTAATTTTACCTCAGTGTGTAAGCCTGCGTTTATTTGTGTTAATGCGTATAGCTGTGTGTCTGTGCACACATGCTTTTCTACCCAAACATTGGGGAGACAAAAATCCTCCCACAGGGCTCAGTCAGAGCATTGGTAATGCAGCAGAACTGGAGAAAATCAACTTCTGGCTGCACACAGAATCACTCCATTACAAATGTCTTTAATAAAGAGCTGTTTTGAAGAGAGCAGCCAGTCCAGATCCATTAGTGTATTTTTCTCTGGTCTGCTCACATAAAAAAAGAAATAAAGATTTAGAGCTTCATAATGTTAGGAAAAGGAAAACAGAGGCAGAACTTCAGTTACTTCTTTTTTTCTATACAGCAAAAGATATATTTTACCCAGAGAAGATGCATAAGATGAATAATGTCATGTCATTTTATCTTGGTGCTGTAAAGAAGAAAGTAGCTTTTTACACAGTTTGGTTCTGTGAACTTGTTATCTCATTTTCAAAATCTGATATACTTTATCTCTGCACACAAAAATCTTTCCTTCTGTTTATTAGCTCCTGCTGGGACAGACAGTTAGAATTAATACTATAAACCATTCAAAGCTTTGGTGCTATTTGCAGTTTGACAAGGCACAAAGAGGCACAGCCTTTATATGACTTTTTTGTAGTTAAGAAACTCTTTGAGAAACTGATCATAAGTTTGTTTCTGTTGTGGTGTGTTGTTGTAAAGGTTTATGTCTTTGTATGTATAAATTGATGGATTCTGTTCTCAGACTCTGACTCAGACTCCACTTAGCAGCTGGCAACAGTGAATTTCCAGGGTCTTGTTGTCACAGTGAGGTTGCCAGGTAACCAGCAGAGACGCAGCACAGAAGTGCTGGGCGGATGGATTAACTGCTGTTCGTCAAGTAACAGTCACACCAAATAACACCCTCTAAAACATCAACAATAAACTGGACCAGAGAAATATTGTCTGTATTTGCCCACAAGTCACAAGACCAAAATGAATTATTATGAATGAATCTAACCTACTAATAAGCACTGTCTGTATATCTAAAGTCCGACGAAGGCTGACGTGTTCCGCTATTTTTATAATTTGCTATTTATCAAAGTCGATCAAATAATTTTGCTTTATTAAAAAAAAATTATGAAGTGTTAGTTGTCCAGTTTTAGAGATGTAGAGAGTATTCAGACATGGACTGGCACATTTTTGGTTTTGTCCACAATAACAAAGATAATGCACCAACTAAAACCGCTGCACCACCATTTGTACATTTAAATGGCAGTGGGTATGACATCTGTGATAGGCTGTACTGGACAGAGATTTTTTATTTTTATTCCTTTAACATCTAAAGCCCCTTGTGATCAGTTAGACCATTTATCAAACCAATAGTGCCAAAGCTTCATTATCATTTATCTGACAGAAATCCTTTCTGCCACTAACTGGTCTACGAGTAATCCGTCTTTATCATTAAATTCAGTTACTGCTCCAGACATGGGAAACACAGCTAATTAATAACTGAACTGATGGAGGCAGACAAAGTCAGTCAGTGATGAAGTCAGTGATTTACAAATATAAACTTTCCAGTTTTCTAACGTAAGCAAACAGTTTGGTTTCGACGAAAGTAAAATCCACAACTAACGTATAAAACAATTTTCAAAGACATTCTGCTGTTTCCCCACAGAGTAATTAATTTGCAAAACCCACTGAAATTTACTGAGTTCACTAGGGAGTTAATAAACTTTCTTGAATTTCCTGGCTGTGATAGTAGTTCTCAAACTTCCACAGTATTCCACAAATTCCAGGACAGGCAAAAACTTTGATATATATGAGTCTGCGTAAAGGTTAAAGAATAGAAAGTATTTTGTGTACCAAGGGAGCAGAACGTTTTTGCTGGTCTTGTCTCATTAACAGTGGTGGGATGGAAAACTCTTAAATTAATCTTTATTTGCCCTGAATGAATGGGATGAGCAGTGGAAGGTTAGCAAAGTGTCGTAATATTGGGGGCAAAAATTTTGTCACAACCTGACTTCCTGAAAGCCATAATTCTCAAGGAGCTTCTATCGACACTGGTCGTTTATCATCCCACAAATGTTAATTAACTCCTGTGTGTCCTTGTGATAAGCTCAGAGAGGATATGTGTATGCGTGTGTGTGTGATGACACGTACCTGAGGAAGAGCCTGGACCACTGTGTCTAGCAGAGCTCTCATCCCAGTTGCCATTTTCAACAACTTCAACACTGGAGAGAGATCACAGACAAACCGTAATATCCACGAAAAATAGTATATTTCTCTGTGTGTGCCTGTGTGTTGCTTTGGATGTGTGATGTGTGTTTTGTGGAACACAAAAGACACCACAGAGACAGAGAGGGACAATCAAGATAGGTAAGAGAGAAAGAGGACGAGAGAGATAACAAACGATCGATAGATGGAATAGGTTTCCCGTCTCTCCATTAGAGATCCTCCACAATTCCCAGCGGTCCAATTTCTGGATGAACATGGCTGACGACGTGGCCGAGAGTAGAGAGAAAAAACCCCTGCTGTATTCTGATGGAGGACGGCAACGGCCGCTCAGACATTAAAACCTCCTGGGAGATGGACTTCTCTCAGGATGGTTAGATGGTGGGGGCATGTGTATGTGTGTGTGAGAGAGATAAGGTGGATGTGATGGTGGTAGTGCAAAGTTAAAGCAGGCAACAGCATCACGAGGAAACAGGCTCTTTGTGTGATGTGTTTGGTACAAAGTTTGTGTGAGGAACCACATTTCCTGGAGCAGTTTGAAAAACTAAAGAACTCAGGCTACATTTTCAGTCATTCTACACAAAAAGTCCCTACTACTGAGCTAGGAGCTATCAGTAGCAGACACCAGTGAGTTCTGCAGTTCCAAATATCACTAATTGATCAAATATAAGTCTGGAAAATCCTACAGCATTCATTAAGAATATAATTACAAGTGAAAGATAAGTAAACAAGAGAAATTGAGCTTAAATTTTATTTGTTCACTGAACGAGGTTTTATATCAAAGCAGAAAAATTGGGGCCAATTTGGGATTTTCAACCTTTGCACCTCTGCACATCTTTGACTAACTAACCACTTGTATTCATTTGTATCAAACAAAAAATAACTGACCAGTTACTAAGCCATTGCCCCTCCCAGTAACTGTTACTACTCCTGTCAAGCTTTAGCATAGCATGCTCTACCTGCTCTAGCATAGCATAAAGTACGTGCATCTATGTGGAAGAAGTGGAATGATTTGAATCAGTTTAACATTCCTTCCACACTCAGACACGTTACTTAACATTCAGGCAGAGTGGCAAAAATGTTATGAGAGGAGAGGAAAGACAGTAGCCCTCACAGTCATCATCAAATACCCCACTTGCTTGTTAATTACCACCAGCTGCTGTTTAATTGGCATATCACCCATGGGTCCACTCAGCGGTCCCTGGGCAGTATTATGGAGGGCAGAGGGCAATGGTACGAGGGCGAGGATTAAGTGAGATTGATGTAATTAGCCTTTATCTTCCTAAGTGTGAAGTTAAGAGGAACTGGTGCAGCCCAGGGAGCCAGTCCTATAATTTCCTCTGAATAATAAGAACACAGGTGCAGAGGAAGAGTCAAGGAGAAAGAGTGAAAGATAGAAATGGAGTATCAGCTCTACCTTTATTCAGGGAGAACTAAGACAACAATAGGACAGTAAATGACACGCATGTGTATGGAATTAAGTGAATTAGAGCAATGGGTAATTGGGCTTGTATCAACATGTCTGAGGGTTCCCTGAAAGCTGTTCCAAATATTGCATGAGGCTGATAACAAAATAATTGGTGTTAATTAATATGTAGATAATTAATTAAAATTTGATCTGACTCTGACTGGCCTGAATTTACAGCATCTATAACAAATTAAAACAGGATATAAAGACATCGTAAAACATGAGGAAATCTTACAAAGATATGAAAAAAATCTTTTAAACAGGTAAAACTAGGGAAAGGTTGTGCCTCTTATTTTAACTTGTTTGAAATGCTGTCTTGGACACATCTGCAGTTGAAGTTAATAAAGAATTTATACTGCATATAGTCTCGGTTTGAATGTGCTCATTTCAGAAAATGTCATAGGACATGGCATTTAAAATTAGTTTGTGTGTATGTGTGTGTGTGCGTGTGTGCCTGTGTACCTCGTGCTATCCTGAGCACCCTCATGATCCTGATGATGGTGGGGTTGATGGGGAGGGAGGCATTGATCTCAATCTCCTCCAGGGTGATGCCCATCACTGACAACAGCACAATGGCCAGGTCCAACTGGTTCCACCTAGATAGACACACACACACACACACACACACACACACACACACACACACACACACACAGAATGATCTTCAATCTACCATAATTTGTAGGATTTGGTCAAAGTGAAGGAAAGCCACGAACAGCAGAATCAGCATGAATTTTCACTCAGTGTGTGGCTGAAGACTTCATGGCTGCACACATCAGGGTCTGTGTTATGTTAATTTTCACCATGAATATTAATATTCTACATCAACTCTATGCATAATTTGCATGATTTTTCTACAACTGACTTGGCAGGAGAATATGTAACAGCCGACCATTACCTGTAGGCCCTCTCCTGCCATGAATATTTATGTCAGTACTAGAAGAACACTTTCAATACTGCGGAAATGTTGCAGCTCTGGAAACATTACTTGTTTGTTAGTTTTTGTCTGTTGTCATTGTGGAGCTGCATAACAAGCTGCAAGTTGAAATGTCTTCATCTGAATCTGGCTACTGCCACTAATGCTGCACGTGCGTGACATAACTAATTACATCACCTGATCCACAGCCCATTCAAGAATGGCAGAAACAGCCTCCACACTGTTAGTACTGGAAGTTCAACTCATGCCCACCACTGGCAATACAACATTTTGTAGCTGCAAGTTAGTTAATGTGAATGAACCAACATTGTGCACAAACAAGCTCTACAATATCAAAATCTATCTAGTAAATCAATATCCAATACAATGATGAAAAAATTAATGATTTGTTTCATATCCAAAAAGGTGCTGGGATGTACAAAAAAAGTGACTGTTGTGCTGATGATGGTTTCATGACTGAAATGGTCACATTTCTTTCCTACTTTGACACACTCATTTTGGATATTGAGTTTTTTTGTTTGTCTGTGGGCTGTTTTCTATGTGATGGGACTGTTGACTTCATGAGTGCACCTGCTACTACATCTTGGAAAGGCTGAATTCATTAATGGAAACCTTTCCCCTCTGTTTATTTGAGACCATATTTTGTGTGACCACCAAAATATGGCCTTGGCTTCATGTGTTTACATGGGCTGTATTATATTGTATATGCACTGTGTGCCTTATTAGCTACTATTAACATGCAAAACTACTAATAAAAAGGAAACATCACTGACACAACATGCTGACCATCACATAACTCTCAAACCATTCACCCATTTACACACGCTGGCACATTGATGGCAGCAAGGTAACACGCAAGGCGCTGGTTTAATCATCAGCTCAAGGACACGTGGACAGGAAGAGCTGGGGATCAGTGAGATTAGCTGTAAACCTGCTCTACCTGCTGAGCCACAGCTGCCTACCTCAGCAACACCTGTATTACAGATGTTACAGGTATCCTTAAATTCTAAGCTGGGCAGTCTCCAAATGTAACCTTTTAAAGTAGACTAACTTGGATTTCACCTGGCCCAGGGCTGAGCTATGAGAGAGCGGGAATGAGGAGAGAGAGAAAAAAACTATCCTGTCAAACCCTCATCTAAGCCATAGTGTAATGTAACCTCTTGGCTAGTAAGCACAGTAGTTTAAAAAGCAGTTACACTTTCTTAAATACACATTCCCTATTTTTTTCTGGCAAAGTTTCTTTAATTTTTAACTCAATTTGCTGCAAAATTGCTGCCTGGGGTATGTTCCCCCACAGTTAATGTATCTCGTCCTAGATAATATCTCAGTTCCAGAGCAGCAGAACTTGCGTACACCAGGTGTACGGGGTGCAAACACACAAAACGGGGTTGCGCTATAAAGCCTGGTCTTTCCAAAAACATATATGAATGGGAAGGCTGGAACAGACAAGGAGATGAACAAAGACATTAATTAAAACGAGGGACAGAAGGAATAATATGACTATAAAAGATTTTGTTTACATGAAGAGAAAAAGACAAAGAGGAAGAGACGGAGACAGTGAGACAGGCAAAGAACATTAAAATAGCTCAGAAGAAATAATTTTGCAAAGAAGGGGGGGGTGGGCACCAACAGCAATTTCCTCCAGCACACCCGCAATTCTAAAAATGGATTGGAAGCTGCAATAATAAAATCTACATAGTAGGGTATCTCAAATAATATTCGCCAACACCATCACAGCTGCTCCACAGGCCAGTACACATGGCTGAGAAAAGACCCCCCCTCACTGGATTGTTACGGTGCTGGGTGTAGACACTGAAATCTATTAAAATTCAAAAGAGTTTCTTCACCTGCACAGCCTCAACATGAGTCTAATACACAGTAAAGCCAATGAGTTATTTTAAAAAACAATAATTCAACATATAATTCTAAGATTAATGTCAACACTACTTAGATTAGAAATAGAACGCAGAAAATTTATGTTGTAATCATTTACTTTGGTCATGCTTTACCTATCTTTGGTGTTAAGAGAGACTGAAATGTTTTCATAAACAAATCCTCACCAAAATGACATTTAATATAAATTTGCCACAGCAAATACATATTAGTTGACAATACAAAATGTTCACAAAGTATTTCATTGTTTTTCTACATAATCTATTTTTGCAGGACAATATTTACTCTACCTTTGTGCAATGCAAGCAATTACATCTCTATTTGGAAAATATATACACTCCCACTATACTAAAGATAACTGAACTTATTAGATGGTATGTTTAATGTACAGGGTTCATCCTGGTAATGGTGCAGAGAATGTAAATACTACCATATATTAGCAGCTTCACATAGCTCATCAGCCCAAATCTATACTGTCTCATTATAATTTGGAGCTGTCGACTTTTGTACCTGTCCTTGAAGAAGCGCCGAAAGCCAAAGGCCACCAATTTCAGAGAAGCCTCAATCACAAAGGTGGAGGTGAAGAAGTAATTGCAGTACTTCAGTGCTGTTTCCAGAGACTAAGAGAGAAACGGGGGTTAAAGAGGGACAGTAGTTAGCAAAAAAGGAGACAGCAGCAGTAACAGACAGTTAATTTCTTATATCTCTATCTCTGATCTTAACTGTAATAAACTACTGAATTGTCCTTTGTTCTCCCACAGTTCATAGCAAAACCAGATCTTTGTCCACAGCAAGATATTGCAAAGGAACCTGTTGTTTAACTTTTTTTCATAGCAATAAAAGAACCTTTGTATTAGCTGAGAGAGGAAGAGAGAAAATAACAAGTAAGGATGGGAGTTGTTGTTCAAGTGAGTCTGTTTTGTCAATGTGAGAAAAGTATCTTGCCAATGAATCTCTTTTAATAGAAGGGAGCTTAATTGACACAGACAGCTAAATTATGTCAGACTCTGGGGAGGAACAGAGAACATTTTTTCACTGGTATTAATGAGTCAGATAGAAAAGGACTATGTGAATCAAAAGGCTGCAATGTTCAATGCACATAACTAAACCTTATTATCATGTCAATCAGGGTCTAGTTATAGATGGACAGAAACTATATGTGAAGTGAGTATAGCAGTATATGCATGTATCTATATGTAAATATCTTCTTTATAGTTTTTTGTTATTAGTTGTCCATCTATAGCATGTGATCATGGCCAAAGCTATACATTATAGAGGAGGTTTATCCAGGTTTCACATAGCCTGCTGATGTTGTATGGCCCTAGTCAACACAGTAAGGCATAGTTCAACGCTGTGGAAATCTGCTTATTTGCTTTCTTGCCAAAAGTTAAATGAGAGGACTGATACCACTCTCATGTCAGTACAGTAAATATGTATGCTCTCCTGTCTGTATGCTTCTTAGCATACAGACAAGAGAGTGGCATCAGTCTTCTTGTCTGCCTCTTGACCCATACTTTAGTTTAACAAGCTAAACTGTGACTTAAGCATAAAGCATGTCATGAGGGAAAATCATGAGATGAAGGTTGATTTTAGACACTAAATCTACCAAAGTCTTTTTTTCTTGTCTCAATTTAGTGCAGGGTTGGAGATTTAGGAATAAGGAATTGTTTTAAGGCAGTGCTGTCTAGGAACAAAAATAATTGGTTGTCAAAGTCCTCAGTGAGTGAAGTCAAAGGCCACAGTTTTTCAGAGTTAAGGTTTACTGCTGTGCTCAACATGCAGCAACAGGACTAACCTTTATAATAGCATTTTAGCTAGTTTTCTTCCTTTGTTGTTTTCAGTGTGCTTCAGTCACGTATTATGTAGCCATAAAAATCTGCAGGTCTTTGACTTGCATGTGTGGGCAGCGGCTTTAGACGTCATCGACACCTATAACAGTTGTTGACTTGGAGTGTCAGTATTGGTAAAAGCTGGTATAAGCAGACTGAAAATGTAAATAAACCGTATATAACCAGCGTGTGTGGGTTGTCTCTGTGCAGCCACATAAGCTGCTAATATCTTATACATTCAGCACAAGCATATCATATTTTAAGATCAGTAAAAATTCATCTTAACATTGAAAAACACATCCAGCCTCCACACAAAACAAGCAGCCTCAAGACAAAACATATTCAGCCTACATGAGCATACAGCCCCGGGTAAGAAATGTGACAGGAAACAGTGGATCCAACACCATCTTAAAAGTAAGAATAAATACACTACCCACACATGACTGATTTAAAGTGTATTCAATTTCCTTCTGCATAAGAAAATGATAATTAAGTGTGAAATAAGTGATTGATTATTCTATATCAGTGCCATGAAGGCAGAAGATGTGTTCTATTATTCAGCAGGACAGCAAGAAAAATGTAATTTTCCTCTGTTGCCTTAATAACTATCCTTCATTTATTTGACATAATCCATCTAAGACGTAAAAAAAAAAGAATTTACACAACTTTATCTCACCTTTCATTTACCATATCACATACTAGTATAGTTTACTGCCATCATACAAGAGGACATTTAACTCAAACTGCCTCAAGAGCATCTCTGCCTCTGAGAAACATTTTACATAACTAATACCCCAATCTGCCAGAGTGTTTGCATTCCAACACGTGGATGAATGTTTTGGTTGTTGGCTGTTTTTGCTGCTGATTCAGAGCAGCAGACTGGCAGCTTGCCTCTGGGAGTGCCCACTTTTAAAAAAGACTCTATCCAGATGGTGCATCACCACCTACTCAGAAGCCCTTAAACAAATCTGCTGCGTCTGTCTCACTCCAACACCCACGCCCCGGCTACCCCTCCAACTCCAACGAGAAGTGTGGTCACCTGTGGCTGACTGTAGTGCTCCAGAGACATGGTGATGACATTGATGCAGATGATGAAGGTGATGACCAAATCCAGATAGTGGCTGGTACACAGAGCATGGATAGCCAGACGGGCACGTCCGTAAGATGCATAGTAGGGCAGCTTCTGGGCCTCTGGAAAGAGAGAAAGTTCAAAAAATATGATGAACAAATGGTCAGATGGAAAGAGGGAGTTTAAATATGAAGATGAGGGAAGAAGGAGATGAATGAGAAATAAGAGCAACAGATATGTGATTCTATAAAGAGAGAATTGTAGAGAAAGCCATGCAAGGTGCAAACATAATGATTTTCCATAGGAGGTGAAAGACAAGGGGCAAAGCAACTGATGAAGAGGCGGAGAGGGAGATAAGACTGTGAGCTAATATGAAGAGAAAAGTTTGATCAATGTGTGAGGGAGGTTAAGTAGTTTTAAATGAGTTGAAATGATGACTCATTCAAAGTCATATCAGTGAAGATGTGTAATGTAAAATATCAAATTAGAAGCCATATGGATTGTACCCAAGAAGTCCAGTATTAACATAGCATGATTTTACATATTAACTAATTTGATGAACTGCCCCCTCCCATCCACCCTTTTTTCCCTTGACTCTTTCCATCTATCTTCCCATTTACTTCAACCCCTGCCAACTTTCCCATCCCTCTTTCACTTCACCCCACTTTTCTTTCCTAATCCTTTTCCTCTTCTTTATGTATTTTTCACCTCTCCCTGCTGTGCTTCAAAGCATCTGCCTCTACCAGTTTTTTCCTCTTCATTGTTTCCCAGCCATCCTTCTCCCACTCTCTCTCGTCCTGCTTTATCCCCCTACTTTCTTGACTCTCTTACTTCTCCTCTTCTTCTCCATGCGGCGCTGGCGTTTCTCCTCACGGCGCCTGGCCTCCTCCACCTCCTGGTGCTGGCGACACTTGTGGAAGTTCTCCACCACCACACCCACAAACATATTGAGGACGAAGAAACTGACGATCAAGAGGAAGGAGATGAAGTAGAGTAGCATCCATGGATTGTTGTTGGTCACCGGCTGGGGAAAAGTAAGAAGAAGAAAGAAGAGAAGCAGAAAGGTGAAGAGAAGTGAGGAAGACGAAAGGAAAGACTGGCAACAGATATTTGGGAAACAAAGTCAAGATCGATGTGACGAGGCAGAGATGGATTGTTATTGCAATAAATACCACCAAGGAAAGTGAAAGATGGAGACCAGGGCCCAAAAGTAGAGAAAGAAAAAAATGTGTAAAATATTTATAAGATTGGAACGAAAAAAAAAAAAGAAAAATCTGAAAAAATAAAAATAAAAAAGGAGACTGGATGTACAAGACACAGACGGCAGACTGGGTAAACAGTAGGCCAGACTCAATGGCACTGAGAGGTGAATACACAGAAGTTATTTAAGCTGGTTATGTAAGTCCAGTGGTAGACAACATAAATAACATATCGTGGGTGTTACAGGTATATTCAGTAGTTAATCAGAATCTCAACACAATGGGAATGTCCCACATACTGGCATTAGCAACATACTAATTAACCTCTCGTCTCTGGTACTGATATCAAAGCAGACTTCAGATGGTGGACTAAGTGAACTCAAGCTGGTTTGTAAACCACATTCAGACAGACACTGAAAGCATACACTTAAAGAACAAGGAATGGAATGAAAAAGTCTGGGGTGGCAGCAGAGAAGAACTAGGATTCTTGATAAGCAGGTATTCTGACCAAAAACAGTCCTGCCTTGCTTTCTTCAGGTGCTGATGACACAGTTAAATAGAATCCAGGAAGTCTACATGGAGTAACAGCTCAATTTGAAGGTTTATCAGACACCAAAACATTGAATAGCAGTTCATGTATTGAACAAATCTGGGAAGTTTTCAGGGTGGAAGTTACTTTATCTTTCTTCAGGATAATTCTAAAATGAACAGTAGACAGTGTTCACATTACAAGGTGCTGTGTGGAGATCAGCCCCTGGATTATCTTGTCATTATAATACATGTAATGAGCAACGAGTGACAGCTACTCATCTATTTTGTTCTTTTTTTAACATTTGAAATTTACATATGAGCCTCTCTTTGGACAGTTCCCCAATTAACCAAGCCACTCCACAGCCACTCCAGTCCAAAAATCCTGACAGGGATGACAGCGAAATAGAAGAATAGGAAGGAGAGGGGGACAATGTGAAGACAAGATCAGGATGACTGGGTGAGGAGGTAGTTATTGGAGGGAGTCATTACAAAACAAAAATCAAGTTCAGCTGCAATAAAACCGGAGATGAGAGTGAGATTTTCAATTTGGAGTGCTGAGTGTTGAAAGCACAGGATGGAGTGCAAATAGGATTAGTCATTCAGTGCCATGTTGGACTGCAGTGAGGCTTCTTTCTGAGGCAGGGAAACTGAATCATCCAGAATAATGCCCTCTCCTTAATAGATTCTCTAATAGATTTTCAAATAAAACCAATTCTATAGGGAATCTGTTCACTTTGTAGCCACTTCAGAAGACTAATTTGCATCACGACGTTGGACTTTGACATCACTTGTGTAAATGTGTGCGTGTTTTGTGACGTTCAAGGAGAGTTTACTGGAATTCTAAACTTCTCTGATCCAGTGCATTATACCTTAGGGTATACTATCAGGGGTATTAGGATGGTAAGACCGTATTTTGAAACCTAAGAACCTCTGAAACCACTCTTTATCTTTATCTTGTGTGTTGAACACAATGGATGAAAATAAAGAAAGTTCAGTCCACCAAGGCCTCGGTCTTTATTCACTCCACAGCAAGGTAAGAGATCTTTACTCTTTTTCTTGCAGCTGGTGAATACACACAGAGGCAGTTTGGCCAGAGCTTGGCTGAGGTGCATGGATCCAAGTCACCAGTCTCAACTGCAAGTTCTCCTCTCCAGGCTTGCCCAAGGTAGTGACCACAATGTAAGGGCAGTGTAGCTCTGTCTTACTTTAGCCTATAGGTCTACTCTCCAGATAGTAAGTGAGTTCATCACTCATTGAAGGAGTTTGATGAATGTTGACATGCAGATACTTGCAGTATTTGCAGTGGTGTCGATACTGCACAGAGATGAACATTTCAGTTATAAAATGTGAAAGCAGGGCTTCCACAAGTGTGTGGAAAGATTATTATGGCATGGACTGAAAACTGAGCTAACATATACAGACAGGTAAAATAAGTAGTTCTAATTATAAGGAAAGATGCAAACATTGGAGGGGAGGTTGGAGCAGTGCCGATGCTCCTTGGCTTCCTTGGGAGCCAGCTGAGCTGGTCTAGTGATCTGAACTGGAAGCCTCTGGGATGCCTCCCTGTGAAGGAATTCTGGGCATGTCCAACTTGGAGGGCATCATGGGGAAGACCGGGAAGAGGATTTCATATCCCATCTGGCTTGAGAACGCGTGGGATTCCCTTGAAGGAGCTGGATAATTTGGTGGAGATACAGGCATGTGGGCTACTCTGTCAGTTTCCTGCCACTGCAAACTGAACCAGTGGAAAGGATGAAGATGGAGTACTACGTGCTCTGTGTCAGCGTGGGACTATGTGTTATATGAGTGTAACAAATTTGTCACGGTGTTGTGTATGTGTACAGTGTGTGTCTGTTATCACCTGCTGGTCTATTCCCACTGCATCCAGGCCATGGTACATGATGTTGACCCATCCGTCTTTAGAGGCCAGCACAAACAGGGACATCAGAGCCTGGAGGGGAGACACACACAAACCCACACGACTTTATTAAGTTCTAAAGTGGTTGATGTTTGGTGCTTACCATAAAATATATGACAAAAGACAAAATAACAAAGTCACAATTCATATAGGCCCTTTTTTTATTCTCAGATCTACTGAAAATGTTATTCTGGTATTAAGTGCTCATTGCTGCAGCGTGGTCATGCAGTTAGTTCTTTGTTTATTCTCCCAAAATAAATTACTGAAACTTAGAGCAGTTAAATTCCTGTAATGTGATTAATTAATTAATCAGTTATATAATATACATATACTGATATGGAAAAACATAATTAATGATGTCAACTGTGAGAGAGTTAGTCCATCACGATCAGAACTCAGTTGTTTATTTCAGTGTGCTGTAGTGGGATTCAATTAAGTTCTTCTTATATTAATATAACATGATGTCTCAACACAGTATAGGAGAAATTATATCCTATAGGAGTATGTTAATCATTATTACAATATTTATGAGTATGTAAGCCATTGTTTGTGCGAACATGCAGGATTAGTACATTCAAAACAGTCCACACAGGATGTCAGGGATATGTTTTTTCTCTTTCTTGTACCTGTCCAAGGTTGTCAAAGTTGTATTTGTGGTGAATCCATCGATAGTTGGCAGCCAGACAGTCGGATTTGTTAGTGATGTTCTTCACATCGAAACCCACACAGTAGTAGAACTTGCCTTTGAAGAGCTTCGAAAGAAAACACACACCGAGAGGAAAATGAGAGGCAGAGGCACACAAAGATAAATTTTGATGAAGCCGTGACAACAGTGTGTGGCCACTTCTCACAGCTTTTGAAGTAATTTCATAATTAGCGTCTGTAACTAGCGTGTGGGCGAAGCCTAAGTGAAGACTCTAAAAGCACTTGATATCAACAGCTTGGTTGTCCTCCCGAGAAAAGATGTTTTTAATTCTCAATCAATATTGACCACATCAAAGATGGAAGTGAGTAAAATGATGCATAACAGCGGATGCGGAGAGAATAATAACGTGAAGTGATGTGAGGGAGAACAGGGATGAGACTGACAGCTAGATGCAAAAGAATATATGGGTCTGCACCAATTAAATAGAAGTCTGAAAACCAAGTGAGCTGCAAGTTTACAAGACTTATGAACTTGCCAGTAAATAGGATAAAAAATATAGAGATTATTAATGCAGCTTGCTGTGCGGATATTATATTGATGCATTTAGGGACACATAACATGGTTTAATAGGCCTGTCCTGACAATACAATTAAGGACACATATGGAGGGGAGAATTAAATTAGTTGTTGTTTGGTTTGCTTTTATTTAGATACGATTTTGATAATAATTGACCAAGCATGCATATACCTTGCTGTTCATATACTTGGTCTTGAGAATCTTGTTTGAACATTGATGAAACTTTCAGATTCAGGGCTACCTTTGTGTGTTTTCTTGTCCCATGAAATAAGCTAATTCCAAAATGTATAGCACATTTTTGCCTGTGAACGACTGATAAGGCTGTGGATCATTATACGACCATGTGCAGGGATATGTGGGGAGCGGAACTACAGCCTGTTCTTTTTCTTAATTCAAAGTTACCCCCACCTGTTGAATTTTTGTTTGTTGATGTGTTGCTTTGTACCTCTCCTGTGGATTCTGCTCTAATTATCCTTCTTTGCCATTCTGTGAGGATGTGATTCATTGTGGATACAAAGAGGGCCTCACAGCCTCATTTCATGTTCTCCACTGTTCCTGTTTAATCATGTCTAATCTTCCATTTATTCATTTTACCTTTTGCTCTAGGTTAAAGTTAAGAGCATATTCTGACCCTCTTTAATTCTCATGTGCATAAAAACTTAATAGGGCCATGGTGAGCATGGGGGTCACTATGTTAGGTCGCATTATATTTGCAACAGTTTGACTGTCTTAGGTCCAATTAAAGTTTTTGCAGAGAGTACTCATAAATTGTGAAAGGATTATGAGTTCCCCTGATTAATAAAAAAGAAAGTGTGAGGTGGAGAACACATAGATCAATTTTTACCTGAACACCAAGGATGCCAAAGATGATGAAGAAGGCGCAGCAGATGAGGACGATGTTGCCAATGGGCTTGAGGGATGTGATGAGGGTCTCAACTACCAGCTTTAACCCTGGAGCCCTGCTGATCACCCTGGAGGACAGACCGAGAGAGAGAGAGACAGTGAGTGAGAGAGAGAAAGATGGAGAGAGAGGTAAGGACATCACAGCTTCATAGACTAAAAAAAAACAAACTTACTTTTACAGTAAAAATGTGTGTCCTCATCAAGAGCAACAATGAAAAGTGCAACTGATCTGTCTGTACAGAGGAAGTAAAGACTGAGGAGGATCTGTGGTGCAATTTTGGTAATGACATACAGCAAAGACTGATTCAGACCTAAAATGTCCTGAGTTGAATGTAATTTCAACTCTCTGGGCTTCGGTCTTTACTCACTCCACAGCCAGCAAGGTAAGAGATCTTTACTTTAAAATAACTATCTGAGCAGTTATTTTCTTAACTGCTCTGATAGGAAATGTAGACCTCTAAAGGATTAAAAGCATATCTTAAGCAGGGGCTCCCAGCCTAGGGGTCAGGAGGCCCTAAGGGGGTCACAAGATAAACCTGAAATGTCATGGGATGATTAATGGGAAAGGAAAGCAGATAAAAATTGCTCCAGCCACAAAATTCCAGGTACCACTTTTTAATCAGGCACCCTTCACACAGGTTTTATAAGCTGTAATAGTTAAGGCTTTATCAGCATTTAATAAATAATTTACTGATCAGTTGTAAGCCATTAGTAAAAATAACATTTGGGTTGCCAGGCAACAAATAATCCCTTTGGCTGCTTAAAAATCTACCTGATGAAATACTGATCTATAAATATTCAATTAAGCCTTAATAAAGCCAATAGTGACAACATATAAGACCTTTGCGCCTTATATGAAAGTGGTATCAAAGTGGTTACATTTTTTTTCCTTGCTTATTTATGGACAGTTTTACCCTCATAAAGCAACTGGACAAGGAAAATGTACCAGAGTGATATATACTATGTAAACCATGACAATGTGTTGCAAGAAGTTTGGAGGGTCTTAAACCACATTTTATAAATACTGCTTCTTGCTTGCCTGTTTGTGCTGATCTCTAGCTTGGCTGTAAAACGTAAATCTGCACCCTTTACAAAAGAATAACCATGCTGTGACTAAAACTAACAACTCAGCAGTTTGTCCTGCTAACCTGAGTGGACGTAGTGTCCTGAGCAACCTGAGAACACGTAGCACCCCCAGGATCTTAGCCCCGCCTGCCATGGACACCACAATGTCAATCAAAGAGACAAAGACCAGGAAACCATCTAGAATGTTCCAGCTGCTCCTCAGATAGGCTGTCTCCCCCAGGTACAGACCCATGGACACCACCTGGAGAGATGAAGGGAGAGAAGGGCTGAATCCCACACAGGTAATGCAACAGTGGCCACACACACACACACACACACACACACACACACACAGACTTTGATATTCAGATTTCTTATTTAGCTTCTCAAACAGGTATTTCATTTCATGTCAGTTGCTTTCTGGAAGAGAGGAGAGTAGAGGACACATTTGAAACAAAGATGAAAGTCAAAAATATGGGTGGAGGAGGAGAGGAGTGATTGAGGGAGAGAGGTGTTAAATCCAAAAGAGTTAAATTTCCATGGAGATGAAAGGAGGGAAGGAGGAGAAGAAAGACAAGCAACAGCTCCTAAATCCCAATGAGAAAGTGAAATGTTCAAAAGGGAGAGGGAAGGAACGGGCGAGGAAAGGGATAAAGGAAATGAAGAGAGGCGGGGAAATGAAAGGAGATTAAAAAGACAGCAAGTCTACGGCAATTCAGTAAGAATAGTGGAAATCTCCAACATTAGACTCTATGCTAAAGCATCCATATTCAATTATGATTCATGGTTTTTGGAATGATGAATCCTCAGCAATATCAAAGTCGTGTGGATCTGTTTGTGGAGTGAACTAACTTTAATGTCATTGGATTTTGCTGCCTGTAGTGGAACTGAGGAAAATGTTGATGATTTAAATTTGAGAAGTAAAATTCAAAGAAAAGCTTTACTGTTTAAATTTTAGTTTAAGTCATAGAGTATTTGGGGCTGCTGACGCTGCACTGTACCACTTCAGCAGTCTGGCCAAAATCCTCTTAAATCAGACTTTCTTCTCCACTCTGGACTCACAAGCTGTCTGGACACACGGGACAAAATATTGAGGGCGTGGGTGTTGTTATGACTGGGGCTGCCTTGCCTCTGGCTTACAGTCCGTCACCCTCTAGCTACAGCTGGATGGGAGGTCTCACTCACTAGGTGATCCCTAATGGGAACTGAACCAGAAAGGAGAGAGAATATTCCATCAGAAAAGGAGAGTAAGGGTGAGGTGGGGGGAGATGAACAATGAAGACAGCTCAAGGGAGGAAAGTCAGAAATCAGGGGCGGAGGAGAAAGACAGAAGAGGCTCAAAGAGAAAAATAGGAAGTTCTGAGATGAAAAAGAGCTGGTGAGCTTGGAGGAAAAGTTACATAGCAGATGTTTGCACGCACTATCATTTGACACCTGCCAGGCATTTTCATGGCAATAACAACTTGGTGTGGCTGTCATGTCGAAACAGAACGCACAAAGACATGGCAGGCTCATCTTGTTTTGCAGAAAATACCACTAGAGAGAGATGTGGGAGAGAACATTCTGAAGGCTGCTGGTGGTGTTGTGATTACATGTGTTGATACGATATACACCACTGAAAATCCTTCTAAATCCATCTATCAAATATTTGGTGTCTCAAAAAATTTATAAAACACAACCACAGGAACTTCTCAAATCCTCCCTGCAACATACTTCATTTCTACGCCACTGATCTGTATGCTCAGTATGCTTTGCTTTGTTTTCTGGTTTCCTTATATACAGTTTATTGATCAGTCATGTGATCACATCACTATGTTATCTTATCTCTATTAATGCATAAAAACGTTGAATGTTCATTCGAGATACAAAACACTTTACTCAAATCTCTTAACTTAAGTTGATTTCAGCACAGTTTGGGAAGATTTCATTTTTCATTAAGTCATTTGTTATACATTTTTTATAACTTCAGTTAAAATTTCCATGCACAAAATTCCACACATAATATAAGCTGCATGAGTTAACAACATTATTTGATCAAAAGGGAGGGAGATGGAAAATAATCATCTTCCTCCCTTGTCAAAATAAGTAACATAGATGGTCGGGCAAAACTATCAACCTTTTAAAACGTGTGCATACAACCTGGAACAAGCTGTGCAACATGTTGAGATTTCAATGAGAAGTTTCTAGTCTCCACTGGAATCCACTGTAACTGTGGTGAGATAGAGCTGACTACTGTCGTCCTGCATGAAGAACCAAGTAACAAATGTTAAAGAGGAACCCTCCAAAAAACATGCAGTGAGTATTTAATTCTCAGCAGATTTTCGGTGGGGTATTCCTTTACTGGGCTGAAAGTTGATGTCTGAAAGTTGATCTAACCTCTTCTGAAACAGTGCCTGAGGTAATGTATTAACTGTGGCTTTCATAATACAGTAAAGGTTTCTTACAGCTTCAGCTCTGCCTTCTAGAAATGCTTGTATAAAGCTCTACTGCTTTGTAGCATGCTGGAAAGCCTTGACAACATATCCCACCTCTGAACAAACACCATAACTGTCACCACAGTAAGTCAAAGTGAATGACGGCTGCAGCAGTGGTGGATGTCAACTGTTGTCAGGGCATCCTAAATAATTTGGAACCTCAGGATCAGAGGGTGAAGAAGACAAAAAACCTAAAGAGAAATTAGGGGAGAGCAATGAAATAAAGACAAAGTGGGAGGAAGACAAAGACAAATAAATAAAGATAAAGGGAGAGAAGGATGAAGAACGTTTGAAGGAACAGACAAACTTTCCACATTGTCTTGACAGCTAACATGGCCTAAAACTTTCACTATAAGAAAATGTTTTATCTTTACTTGCTGGTGAGATGTGAGCAGTGGTGAGTCACTGTCATATTCTATATGATAGGTCTTTTGTAATGTTTTGACAGGCTACATTGCAAGTTATAATAAATCTTCTTGGTTATTAATAGCAGCCGGCTGTGCAGATGCCCCCTTTGGGACTATTGGAATGCCGTGGGACCTCCATTAAGCAGATCAAATATCACCGTGATAAAACATGATGCATGGGAAATCTATAGCAGGTCGATGCCAACGTTATTTTTAAAGCAAGCTCTTCTCCTCTCACTCTACCAGCTGTCCTTTGGCTGACAGGGCGAGTATGTCACATTAAATTCAAATTTAAATTACATTCAATCTCCATTTGTCGATATCACTTAGCAGAAAAAATGGCAATCATTGTACTTGTCGCCTCAAGAGTTATTTGTGCAATCTGATGTTTAAAATGGGATTTGTGAGCTCACATTGCTGCACACAGACTTGAGAATGACTACGATTAATTTCTAAATGGCGTCCACAATACTCTTTAAACTTAAACATCACTCGGTTACCTGCAAGCTTAGATTTTCATCTTGAAAATCAACTTTGCTTGACCCTATCTCACTGAAATTCCATTTAAATACAAATATGTTTTTCCAAATGTGTTTTCCTCATTGTGTTGATCAAAAAAAACTTATTCAGTGTTGTGAATTAGCAGGCAAAAGTGTCTCTAGGATATTGGATCACTGAGCAGCACTGGGGCCAGCTTTAGACTTTAGTGTCACCCCTCGCTAGCTCCAAAACTGGCCAAAGAACACTTTCTATCATGGTGCATCATCCATCACTGGTTTAGCCTGAGTCCAGGCAGGCTGGATTTAAGCTGCTGTTTGACAATTTTGTGCTGCTTCTCTTTAAGTAAAAACAAGTTTGCCTGAGTGAGCAGTAATTAACATTTGCACTTCATTTAATTATCAAATTAAGTATTATTAATTCCTCAATGTGCTCATTGAAAAGCAAAATCATTTTAAGTTTCTTAGGTTTAGCAAAATGGTAAGCATTACAATTTTAAACTTTAATGTGAAATGTAAAGTAAATGAAATTTGCTGAGAGTGCACATCCTCTTCAGCATCATCCTTTTTCCTGTGGTGCACAACAGCTGTCCTGTACAATCACAAGATCTAATGACACAACACCAAGCAGCTGCAGTAGGAAATTTACTGTCTTACTCGGTTACCAGCTTAAAGAAGTGAAGAACATGAGTCATTCAGTCATTCAGACTTTCTCAGCCTTTTAAACTGTGCTAGATGTCTTGTTTCAACAGAGGCTGCTGTTTCTAAAACAATTTCAACTTTTAATGAAAGAGTTCTGACCAGCTAATGCAACCTGTGAAGCTTCTGAAATGCTCTTTAGAAAATGTCATTCATTGTGCTCATAATCAGAACGCAGACACTGGACGTGTCTTAAAAAGGTGCTCAGCATTTCTACTTAGAGCTAAAAAGCAAGATCTTAGACTACATTTTGACTAATTTCTTTCAGCTTCTATTACAAGGCTTCTCAGTAAGTGTTATGAAGAGGTTTTACAGAAAAAAAGAACAATGCTTTGATGGAAACATAATTTTCTGCTGAAGACCGAGCTCCACATTTTTCAAGTTGTTACAGAATGTGCAAGTTTTGCCTGAGCCTTAAGCTAGACGCTGTTTCATGACAGCCCCAGTGCAGAATGAGGGGAAGAAACAGACCAAGTGAGAAAGTAAAACAAAGACAGTCTTTACTGTGGCAAAAACAATTGCATAATGTACCTTTTAAATTGGGTATGTTGACAGTCTAAGCACAGAACGCAGTGCAACAGAATAGTTGCTAGAATGTTTGTATGAAACTCCGTCTGTCAGACCTGCTTAGATCTTATAACGGTCTGATCAGTTTTAGCAGGCAAAAGACACAGTGTGACAAGACTGAGTCATCTCTGGACAAGCGTGTACAAGTTTATGTGTGTGTGAGTATGTGTTTGGATATGTGTGTGAGAGAGAGAGATGGGGAGAAGGTGGAAAGATTGCCAGATCTACACCCCCCTCCCCTGTTTCTAATTAGAGTCTGATGTTCAAGGTCAGACTCGCTGTGTGCAGGTAACACTGTTTACACCGATCACTACTGCTCATGTGCGGCTATATTTGTATTTGTGTGTGTGTATGTGTGGACAGGAGATGAGAACAGGCTGTCTCTGTGATTGAGTGTGTCTCAGGGAGGAAACTCTGTTTAATTAGTGTGGTTGTTTAATTAGTGCTCTTCGGAGAGAGATCAGACTGACCAGCCTGGAACAACAGATTACGAGCAACAAGAGGGGAGGGAGGGAGGATGGGACAGAGGATGGCAAGAGAGTAAAATACAGTGAGAAGAACATAATGCTGCATTGGTCTGGTATTGACAAAAATATGAGAAAACAAACAGTGAGGCAGGGGATCATTATCTTAACTCTCCATGAATGAATTCATTTCTGTTTTGTTCAGAACAACATTGTTCTGACAACATCATTTAGCCACACTGGGAGAAGAAATGCTTGTAATTAAAGAAATTATTTATTAATACCAATTAACAAATAGCATTTATATAGAGCACAATTACTTTTTCCCCAACACACAACTCACATGAATTTATGATGCTCCAAACTAACATATGATATATGGTATTTTCTCTGATATCTCCTACGTCAAAAGACCAAGACAACAAATATGTTTTGAAATTGTGTGGAATTTTTCTGCAAACTAAATATCTCTGTAAAAGCCTGACTGCACCAGTCCAATAAAGGCAAGTAAATGGTTAATGGTTTCCCTTTAATTAAGAACTACTGCCCATTTTCAGGGCAGCTATGGCTCTACTGGGTACTTCCCATGTGTCTAAGTACCAGTTATTCCTTGGACAGGGTTAGGTTTAATTTACCGTTTTTAGACAAGTCGTTTTTCATGGTTTTCTATGACAAAGCTCATTGAAACAATATGGGCCAGATGTACTAAGAAAGTGGAGTTATGCATATTTGTGCTGCAGTTTCCATCCAGTTTGCAACCACAATCATTACGCAGTCAGCTCCAGGGTTGCCCCTGTTACTGAACATCAAGGATGCACTCTGAAGGAGTGAAGGAGAGCTCACAGGCACAGCTCAGAGATGGGGTTTCTATATGATCACTCAGCTCAGTACATTAATCTCAATTACAAAATACTTACACCGGCTAAGTTTCAACTACAACTTACTATTACTGAACATATTACTCAAATTATTACATTACAATCTTAAGCACATACTGTATGTAATAGGAGGCAATAATCAAAAAGGAGATGCATTATAAGAAGATTCACAGAATATACATGAAGTACAAGGAAAAAGAGAGAAAGACAGATGTAGCAGGTCCAGCAGAATGGAGAAGGTGGAGATGGTGTGGATATGGATGTTATTACTGAGGTAGATGTATTTAAATGTCTTAAACAAAACAAAGTTTAGCTGCTGTCTGTAGTGATTTTACATCATTGATGGTTAAGTTCATTCTCAAATCTGATGAACACAAATTACAATCCCCCATCCAGTCTTGTTTTGTGTTACCGCAATCACATATTGTGTTCTTTAATAATTGCCTAATGGCCTCACCTTTGTTTCTAATAACAAGGCTTTAGTTATACATAAGCTTTTACTTAATGCAAATGTATTTCCACCACTATAATCTCACTTGTGGCTCTTGTACATTCCATCTGTGCTGTGTTTACGCCTCCTTTTCAGAGGCAGACAATTTTCCCCACAAAATTGACAGTTGCAAATAGCGTGACCTTAGGAAATGCATAATCATCCTCTTTTAACATGTCTGCTCCTATTATTTGTGCGATCCTCCCTTAAATGCAAATGCAGTGAGGAATGAGATGCATTCTGCAGACACACCCACAAATGACACACAATCTGCGACTCCAGCCTGCTCTGACTGTTTTGATACACACAGCACATGTGTTTGGGGAAGAATGCGTCACATCTGTGTGTGAAACCCCTGATATTAGTGTTATGCAGACAAACATGACTCAGTATGAAAACAAAAGGTTTTTTGTTTTTTTTTCCATATCTTGCTCTCGTCGCCAGACCCTTTTACTGGGGCACGTGGCCCGGTATAAGTGATCGGTGCCCCAGTATAAATGCCACAATTCATTTTCACCAACAAAAAATGATTATCATTGCATTCATTCAGATAATTACGGCATACTGATGGGAAAAGAATAGATCTATTTCTACTCAAACATGTAGCAAGAGTATTAATTCCAAATAGAAGCTATAGCCTATGCACACATTCTGTAGTGCACGTCACCATGCTCGGGTGGCAGGTGAACACACACGCAGCTTCCCTATGTGCTGGTGTGCGACAGTGAGCACAGTTTGAGCTCTGGTAACGTGACACAACCTGTGCCCCAGTACAGCTTCATGCCAAGCGACGCCCCTGATCTAAGACCTTTCCACTGATGACTTCATGACTAAATTAGGTCTTTTCGGTGTCAGTGGTAATGGTAATATCTATGTTATGGGTTGCAGAGTAAATGCTATCACAAGTATACCGAGACAAATGGTGGTAAGTGTTTGGAAGAACTCTACAGCTGAAATGAAGCTCATGTACTGTACAAATACAAATACAAGTGGAAGGGAATATGAGGGTGCACAAGTCTGCAAATATTAATCCCCTGATCTCGTGATGGTTCAATGACAGTACAAGTACATTTTTATGACTGAGGAACTGTGGTTCAACAGTGAATGGAAGTTAGAGCTACAGTACAGCGACTGACATAACAGTTTTGAGATAAGGAAGTGAGTGGCAGGAGAGTGCTGGGACCACATTTGAGTGTGCAAATGAAGCAGGACACAGAAAGATAACAGCAGAGCTCGACTGATTAAATTACAAATGTGGGGACAAAAGAGCAGAATGAACGATAAGAGACAGATACAGGACTCTTTATGAAATGAATCACATGAGTAGCACAGAGAAGATAGAGCAAATGAAAATGTGAGCGATTGAAAGGCTGGGTGAAGGAATGGAGGTAAATAAAGATGCAGGGGGAGGAAGATACAGAAGAGAGTAAATAACAAAGCAAGCAAAGTTCAACCTGGGGCCAGCTGCATATATGTGCACATGTGAACTCTGCACCACCACAGTGCTGAGATGATCTACATATCATTGTGCTACACGTGTCTTCATTATCCCTGGTCATAAATAAACCACCACAGGATTTCAACCAATGCGGAAAACGCCTGGAGACACAAGGCCCTTAATAATGGATGATGCCCTGTCCTCTGGACAGCAGATTAGTGGATTAAAAAGAGTATGTGAATGTGTGTGTGTGTTTGTGTGTGCGTGTGTTTATCGATGGGAAGCCTGGGAGTAGCTAAAGGCCAGCTGAAGAGCGATAGCCTTCTAATTAACTTCATTATCTAGCTGCCCATCGCTAATGGGACAAGTGCAACTGATTAAACCGCAAGTTGCAGAGTTGTCAAAAAAGAGGGGTGTGGGGAGGGGTGGTTGAGAAAAGAAGAGAAGAGACAATGCTGGTGGATGAAATGGAGAGAGAAGAGCAAATCAGACAGGAAATAAAGAGAGAAAGGAAGTGGACGAGAGCAAGAAGAAAAGGTGAAGAGATAAGAGAAGGACAGAATACCAGCGAATGTCGGGGAGAGAGAGAAGAGACATGAGATACAAGAGGTCAGAGACCAGGAGAGAAGGAGATGAGATACAAGTCAGGAAAGAGGAAAAGAACAATGGAGAGAAAATGCAGAAGATATGAGACAGATAAGGATGTGATGAGACGTGAAGAAAGGAGAGTAAAGAAAGCAAAGAAAGTGGAGGATAACAACAGAAGAAATGAGAGGAAAGGAAAGAGTTTTACCTTGACAGTCATCTCCGCAACAAAAATGGCCGTAAAGATGTAGTTGGAAATGGTGAGAAACAGTCTTTCCTGTGGAAGGAGAGAGCAAGATTTTAAAAAGACAAACAGAAGTTGCTTAAACACAACCTGAGAAGAAAAGATTGACTGAACTTGGCTTCACTCAGAAGCTTCAAACCACAATTCAATTCTGGTCCTTTGCTGTACACTTAGGAAAAGTTCACTGACTTCATTTGTCAGTGTTTTTGCAATTAAATTAAAATCAGATCTTGTTGCCAAATGAAATGCCAAATTTGAAAGAGTTGCTGCACTTTAATTTGAACGCTTCAGATCACTTTCTTTGAAAAGTGCCCATGGTGCTGCACGACTGGAGAAAAGTGGCCTGATGCCAACATTCAGAGAGAACATGGGGCTGGGAAGGCAAAGTGGGAGACTGAAGTAGATTCTTAGTCATTTAAATAATTGCTTGTTTTAAATCATTTGTAGAAATATTTTTTCCAAACGAGCTTTAAGCAATAGAATACATTAAAACAACTGGTCGTTATTACAACCAGTAACATCTACTGAGCCGGTTCTCATATCAGATTTAACACTGAAATAGCAAATATTGTTATTGTTAAAGCACTGTTCTGTTTTATCCTCTTCTTATTCTTTTTAAAATATGTATCTGCAATTTCCCTGCACAGGGGAACGGAGTTTGGCATATGTGTAAACCTGGGGCAGAACATGGCATAACATATTTGCTTCTTTGTCAACAAGACAACTTGTTGAGATGCAAAAGACAAATCAGAAAGTCACTTTAGTGCACGGTATTCAGTACTGACAAATGTTAACCAGCAGCAACAGCATTGTGTGTCCAACACATACATCTACTATCCAAGACCAGTATATCCTGCTCAGTGTCTACAGAACAATAAGTGATATGGAGTAACATGGTTCTTACTAGGCTGCCTTGCAGAATCTTCGGCCTCTCCAGAGCCACCGTGATGCAGTTGAGAAAGATGAAAGCCAGGACCACGTAGTCAAAGAGCTTATGGGCGATAATAGACTGGCAGAGCAGTCTGAACCTAAGAGAAACAGAGGGGAGTCAAAGGAAGAGTAAGAAGTGAAAACTGTAAGCTGTTTCTTAGAGATACCACAAAATATATGGTTTTATGGATCAAAGGAAATGTGGTGATATTCTGCTGTAATTTAATGTGCTGGAAATTAATATGACTAAATGAAACCAGGGCAGATGAACAGAGCACAGACAAGCTCCATCATGCTAAATAGAAGTTTTAGAGACTGTAATTATTTCAGTTTTATCTCAGGTGACCACTAATGTCTTTAATTCAACAGAAAGTCCAGGAAAATCACAAAACTCTGTCCAATAAAAAAGCATTTGATTAGCCAGTGTAATCTCGGTTTATAAGCTGCATTTAGCTTGTAATTGGGCCCTGTGAATACACATTTAAAATGCTACATTTCTTTATTAAAAGGTTTTGCTTTATGCTCACTGGTCAGCCTCTGTGCTTGAAATGAAAGACTAGCCTAAGCAGTGATATATGCCAAGGGGTCACAAGATGAGTAACAGGACACAGAATTTAAAAACCATACTCATGTTTTGGACTTTTGGCCTCTAACAAACAGAAAAAGTCTGAAAAGTTTTGAGGGGGAAATTACTCTTAGGTGGAACTGCTCACAACTTAAAGACAAATGCAACCTGTGCTGAGGGGTCACAAATTGACACTTGTTCATTGTAAGTGGTTGTAAGTCTGAAAAGACTTTAACATCCTTAGACACCTGCAGTGTTGTTGTCAAGTCGTCAGCTCCAGAGCCAGTAAAGGCAGTAAGCAGCTCCTGAGTGAAGCCTTCACACATCTCATCTCATCTCATCTGCCAGCTATAAAGGGAACAGAATATACCTACTGCTGCACCTGCTCTCTGGGTGAGGAAATCAATGTGCTAATCTGACTGTGTTTCCTCCAGACCTGGCAACTTTGTCCCTTTATCTATTGATTCAAATCTGGCAACCCTGTCCCCTGATATCGATCGTGACCAGCGGCTGTGCTGGCGTAGGCACTTATCCCGCCTGAGACACAACTTCTGATGTTGGCTTGTTTCTCCTTTTGCTTGTTTGTCTGCTTTCCTCGCTTTAATTCTGCTTAGGTACACTTGTTAGAGCAAACGCACACACATATGCTTCCATGCAAACTGAGGCATAAACAAGATAAAGATGCACATATGCTCACATGCTCCCACAAGTGCATATGCAAAGTCATCCACAAACACACGCGCGAACACGCGAATGCAGATACGGCCCTAACGCTAGAACATACACCGCCAACACACACAGCCCCTGCTTGACAGATGGCACCTGCCACGATGCCAAAACACAGCCCTGGGGCCTGGCTTCCCTTAAGTGGCTATCAGCACGCAGGGAAACGGGTGAGTGAGCGAGTGGATGACTGAGTGATTTTTCTTTCACGTTGCTTCCTATCAGCAAAGGACTGAAGGCTGGTGGAAAACGTAATAATGCTGACAAACATAGATGAACACACAAAGATACACACACAAAACTTGGAGCCCAGAGTCAATAACACTGTCTAGAAGAAAAAAAATGCTTTGGAGGAAACACACAGCAACATCACTTTAACAAGCCATTTGTGAAACCAGAGGACAGCAGCTTTCTCTGTGTGAACAGATAAATGGTTTGACTATGCAGTCCCATGTTCTTCCACATTACCTGGACAGAGCTGGTAACATTTAGAATTTGTTTTCAGGGTCATTGGTCTTTCTTGCCGTGTCATCTTTCCACACTCTTCTCTTCATTTTAGTGCTGAACAAAGAGTCTTTCTGTCTCACTGAAAGGTTGACCTATGTTGCATATTTTTGGTTCAGTTCAATTCCCACTGATCAATGTCAAGTGGACCAGGATTTTAAATAAAGGTCAACAGGTTTTATGTGGTATTTCACTGGAGAGACTCCCCCACAAGAGTGGAGACATTGGAATGAAGAAAACTTTTTATGCCCTTTTCCATTTCTTGATTGAGTAATGATTGACTTTCCAAAAATTTAAAGATGAGGGTATAAATTAATCCAAATACTTAAATGCAGCTTAAGATGTCTGGATTTATTTTAGTTGGTCAAAGTGTTCCTGAACTAGAAACAGGTTAAGTTTTTGCAGATACTGTCCCTTCTATAGGGTTCATCGCAACAAAAGTTATTTCCCTTTTTGTGGGGAAAAAAGTCCACTCACTTGTTCTGAGGGGAGAACAGGTAGACAGACCACTCCTCTCTGGTTTCACACCAGTCTGGCTTGTATACCTCCATCATCTTCTGGACACGAAAGCACAGACTCTGGAGGAGACAGGAGGGAAAAAGCTGAGAGGAATGATGGGGGTATGTTAAAATATCAGATTAGCAACATAGCAAATATGCAAACTTTATCAGGATTATCAGACTTTTTGCAAAAAGTGCCACACAGCTCTGTTTTAGCCCTGTTCTATTCGTTCATACTTTTAATGTGACTCCAGGGGTCCAATTCTGCTATAACATTACATCATACACTAACTCTGACAATGATTTTGATTTGGTTTTCTGAATAATGTAGGCATTTTTAGAAACCCAATAAAGATTTCCTCCATTTATCTATTATTAGTAGCATCCCTGAGTGGATCCCTAAAGCTCCTAATACATAAACAATAAAAAGATTAACATTAGCATCTCCCCTAAAACTACAGTGTCTAGTTTAGCACCTTGTTCCTGTAGCATTAACAGAATGAAGTTGCACCGTATCATCAAAAGTATTCATTTATATGTTGCCTTTGTGGCATTTCGTCTTTACTGAATCACTTTGAATAAATGAAGAAACACTGATGATTAATGTAGATCCGTGCCACTCACATAGTCTGTCTCTTCATCGAGGTCTGCTCTGTCCTTGCGTGCATTGACTTGAGGGAAGACCTCAGTGATCAGCTGGGTGTGGGGACCCGGCGCTTTGCCATTACAGTCCCGGTGGTCCACTCCTAAACCACTACCAGCCCCAGACCCTCCAGTGATGGATCCCCCTGCTCCAGGACCCGCTCCTCCTCCCAGGGTCTGGGTGGACGGGGGGCAGGGCCAGGGGCTGGCCGCCTGCCCGGAGCAGCTCTGGGAGCTCCAGGGAGAGAGCCCGTCGATCCCGCCTCGCAGCAAAGTGTCTGGAGAGGAAGAGTGGGGGTGGAGGAGGATGATGAGGTGGTAGAGGATGATGGGAGTGGGGTGGGTGGGAGAGAAGGGACTCCTGCTCTGCAGCATAGGTGTAGGAGTGGGGGGAGCGGGTACTGCGCACACGGAGGCTGCCTCCTACTAGAGGAGCCCCCCCAAACCCATAGCTCCTCCGGCCCAGGCTGTTTGAGCTAGACCTGCAGAGCAGAAGAGATTAAAACTATAATTAAGAGTATTCAATATTCAACAGTTTATAAAGTATCAATAAAGAAATGATCAACACTATTCTGTATATTAAGCATTTAGGCATGAAGCTAATAAGAGCATAAAACAACAGCAAGGGTTTGATGTTTCCATGTAGGTAATTAAGGCTTAATGAAGGTATTAAGAATTCATTATGGCAATAGCTGAAATCAATGGCTGAAAGAAAATCTAATTGTCTACCTGCGGCTCCATGCGGACTGTGGAGGGAAAGGGCGTCCCCAGTTGTGGTAGTTGGAACTACGGCCATGGCGCTACAAGAGACACGAAGTGGTTCATAGTAATTAGTGAGGCATGGAAAGGCAATATGCGTAAAGCATGTCATCCCTGTGGACTAACACTTTCTGTCCATTTATCTCATTCCCACTAAGCTCCAGAGAAATCCAGTGTTTCCCAGTATAATAAATGGGTGTTGAATACACTAAATGTATTTTTTGTGCAGAGACAAAGATGAACAGTAGCAATTTGGGTAAAACTGCTAGTTTGACATCATGATGATGTAAATCAATGGGTCTCAAATAAATAAATAAATAAAACAAATTAAAACCTGCAAAGCACTGGGACAAACAGAACTTAAATCTTTCCAATTTAACAGCCTGTCTTCATACAGGCCATCCAAACTGCAGTGAATGAACCACAGACATAATGTCATTACTCCAATCTACATTTTATCCCCATGATGTTGATGTATGGTATTGTGATTTGGGCTACATTTTAATGTAAATGTCCCTCCAAATTAGATTTTGTTGTAAAAAGTTAATTCAGTTAGTTGGACCTATTCCATGACTTGTACTGCTAAAAATACAGTCCAGTCTGCAATGGTGGAAAGGCTCTGTAAGACCACAGTATGTGCTAATGCACTACATAAATATGAAGCTGGGCATCAGTGTAAAAACAGCAGGTCCATTACAACAGGTCAATCATCCATAAATAAATTTTTAAAAGATAAAAAAAACAAAAACAAAAGTAGATTGCTGAACAAATGAAATATAAACTGGGCTTTTCAAAATGAGATTGCAGTATACTCAGCAGGCTGTCATCAAGTCTAATATGCAAACCCCTGAGCGCCAGTTCCACTTAAAGGAACATAACCAGTTCTGTTTGTTTCCGCATGTCTAATCCTTTCAACATGATAGACCTAATTATATGTTTTATCCTTGAAAACGTACGTGTCGACACTCAAACCCTGAGCCACTGCCATATACCAGAGGATCTGTGCATCCGTCTCTATAGAAACTGTAGTGAAGCGTGCACACTAGATGTGAAATAACACCTCAGTCCACACAGGACTGCACTGCAGATCATTCAAGAGGACACTGAATGTGTGTTTGTGTGTGTGTCTCTTAGAAACCAAATATGACTGTCAAGACAATTCGTCCCTCACTATGTGGCATAAACCACAGATAACAGCTGGTACTAATATACTGTGCTTGCACTGCTACCAAACATACAGCACGTACTACAACTTTCTCTTCTATAAAATGTAACAGAATATCAGTGGCCATATTAAATCAAATTATACATCAAGCAAACAGAGTATATGTATAGCTCCAGATATACTGTATATACCTGGACCAATGCAATGCCCTGCTGTGCATGCAGCTTTTTTCCAGTCAGTGAATACTGCTTATTGTGTTACACATTATATTGATTTCTAGGTAGTTTTGCTGACACTAAACTGAAAACAAATTCCACCGATCCAGGTGGTTGTGCACTCATTAAAGGTATGTGAACTGAGTGATGAAAGGGAACATGCTGCCATCCTGAACCCTTTCTTCTATTTTTAAATATTATTCTTTGGGCAAAACAACTCACTTTCATTTTTACATGTGGTAATATATAACCTATAAAATGTTGAATAAATATCACACACATTAGGTCACAGAATATAGAATAGAATATTTTGTATATTCACAAAAAGTCACAAAATGCATATACTGCCATAAAAGATTTACTGATAGTTAACCCTGTTAGTCATTCATTTTTATATATCATTTTGACTGTTTATTGACTTATTTAATCTAATTGTATCATATTGAAAAAAGATTTTGAAAACCACTGTGCACTTTTTCCCCCCCAATACTTTATGCATCACAAACATTTCATCATAATCCCGTCACTGTCTGACCTATTGTGTGAGACAGATGGAAAAATGACCCCAACAAAGCAGCACGCCCATTACACTGATGAATTAAACTGTGACGGAGCCGCAACAGGATAGAGTAATGCATCATTCCCCTAAGTTTCATCTAAGCCTTATCAACAGTATCTGATGTACTATATAAGCAAGTGAAACAAACAAACCACCCAGCGAACAAGTGGAACTGATTCACAGTTCAAAGTGGGATTTCATCAAAGACGATCAAGCACTATCAGAGCTGCTGATATAAAATGTAGCAAAACTTTGGAAAAACTTCAGCAAAAATCATGAAATGCTTCATAAACAACTGTCTTGCTATTTATTCAAGTACTTTGCTCCAAGTGATGTAACTGGTGCCTTCTGATATCAATAAAGTTAGAGCACTCTGAGAGAAGAGGAGACTTCAGTGAAGTGGTTCTCCCACACCCACTGTGTTTAACATTATAACCTCTGAGGTAAGAGTGTTGCTTAACTACAGCTTATGTTCCCTGTGGTTTTCACTCCCCTTTATCATCCTGTCACTGCATCACCCTTCCAGTCTCTCTCTATCACTATTTCTCTGTTCTGTTTTCCCCTCTCTACTTCTCCCTGTCGCTCCTTTCCTCTCTACTTGTCTTGGTTTCACTGTGGATAAACAGAAGATAGGAACAGTCAATTAATAGAAGTTGCCATGGCAACAGTTTTAATTTCCCTCTTCTGAGGTTTTGGTTCAATAGGCACAACACTGGGGCATACTTACTGTGCTTCTGTGTTTTAGAACATACAGTATATACACAGAGATGGTAGATGTTTGTATCTGATTATGTTGATCTGATTGAATCAGGAGTACCAGGCTAGCTGTGCCACATTTGTACAACTGAAACATATGAGTACATGACACAAGAAGTGTAAATGTCACTTTACATCAAAGACTTGCAACAAGGTTGGTTGCAGCTGTGTAAAACGGGCTGTGTGAGCTCAACTCAAGCTGGCTGGCGGCGTCACCTGTGACTCAGCTTGTCAAGTTGCCAGTGGCTGGTTATAGAACAGAGGGCACGTCATCTGTTTCAACAGCCAACCAGCTCATAGAGAAATCAGCTGGTCAAATCACTTACAGACAGTCAGCTGGTTGAAATGGCAATGGTTTGGACGAAGAAAAGAGAGGATCAACAAAGTGGTTTGTATTGGTTATAAAATTGTTTTGTCACTACCACTGCTTAATAAAACAACGATGACAATTTCTTTACTGGCAGGTTTAGTTTTTTGATTTCATTCCATACATTTTTTTAGCATCTAGTGTTCAGTGTGTTTTAATCACAAATTTGAAATTTTGCAGAACTTTTAATTGAATTGAAAGAGTTTTGTTTTCGAAGCATATTGTAGCTTTTTAGATTGATCATCAATCTGTTTTCATTACAGGCAGCAGAGTCCACATCATAAAATCTATAATCCATTAAGTTGTTTTAATGTTTTTATTACAAGTTATATTATAGTTGAATGCTTAATTGGCTGTCAGTAGAGATTGTTGATGGGTGCAAGCAAGTTGAAATGGGAAACTATGTTTAGAACACATCAGCAAACTTTTTTTTCTTCTAAGAAGCCATCAGATTTATATTACCTGTTTTAGAATATTCAGTTTGATTTTTCACACCTCCTGAATCTAATGAAAATCATGAAATAAAATCCTGAATAAAATGAAAAGTAATTAAATGTTTACTGTGGTGAATTCCCTATGCCAGTTTAAAGTTTGTACAAATATATTTCATATCATACAAACATGAACTCAAACTAATGTTTTCTTGAAAGGATGAAAAACACACCCCTCTATCTGTAAAGCTGAAATGGCTCATAGAGTGATGACAAACAGAAAATGGCTGGCAGAGATACAAAGAAGACGTGATTTATGCTTAATAGGCTAATATCAATACGGTCTTCTAAGAGAGAGAACTGAATGCTAAGTGATATGTCTTCTTCCATGTGTGTACATGAATGTGCCTAAGTGTATGAATGAGTACCAGAGAGAGGGAGCGTCTCTCCAGGCTGCTCTTGCCCAGGCTGCTCTTGCCCAGGCTGCTCTTGCCCAGGCTCATCACACTGCTCTTTCTGGACTCGATGGTGAAGCTCTGCCTCTCTGAGGAATAGGATCCCCTGGGTCCAGAAAGAGCACCAAGCTCCAGGTGGCCGTTGGGCGTCAAGGTGCAGATCCTTGGGTCTGGAGGGAATTGTACAGAAAGAGCCATTACAAGAGGGAATTTTTTGTGCCACCCATCAAATATATGTTGCTAAATGCCCCGTTACCCCTTACATACTTTTACACTGTTAGACATTGCCATTCTACAATTTTAGTTCATTCCTGACAGGATTTTAAAAAAAAAGACTGGTGAAGATTGCAGACTGCAGTCATGTCTACCTCTATTTCACTGACAATCTGCAGGCCACAGACTTCAATCTGCTGTGGGCTATATATGTAGGTGGAGAGCCATCACATCAACAACACAGTGAGCCTTTTTAAATAGAGGAAGAGGAAAAAGCTAATGGAGGTCTTCAGAAAATATATCACAATTTGTCAATCACAAATCTTAGAGAACTTAAGACAGCCATTTAACTGGTTGTGAGTTTAACCCCTTGATGCCTGAATGTATTTACAATGGTATAAAAAAATTAATTATTTGTGTTTTTGCTTTCAAGCTGACGCTATCTCAGCTGCAGTCTGAATGCAAACAGTATGATGCAAATTCGTGACAATTTGCGTTAACGGGTTAAAATATTTTGCACTCTTGTCTTTTAAGGTTTCTGTCAGTGGAAAAAGACAATCCTTGGAAACAGCTATCATAATTTACTGTAAAATATTCCTTGAGTGGAGGGGGATAGCAGAAAGCATACATTTAGAGAGCAGCAGAGAATTAAAACTCTCACAACCCACATAAAAAAGCGAAAGCTTAGGTAATGGTAATACCTCTGTGCTGTGTGAGTGGACAGACAGTAAAACCTTGTTGTCTTTCCATCTCTGAAGAAACAGACTGCACAGTTTCATCCTCTGCTTACACTGCACTGCAGAGATCACATCTCCTCTGCAGCAGAAGCCCACTCATACTGTATAGAAGAGACTCCCCCAGTCTCTGAACTCATGTTTAATCCTCTCTGAACTGCGTTGTTTGCTGGGTCTGTTAGAGAAGGCTGTATAGCTGGAACAGGTTCATTGTGAGCTCTGGATAAAGATAGAGCTCATTCAAATTTGAAGACTGCTGGCTGTTTTCCAGTTTTTTGTGAGTTTGTAAGCCTTTGGCACAGAGTTCTGTCTTACTTTTGGTTTTTTGGGTTGAGCACATCCAGCCTTTTCTTGAATAAGCCTCACAGGAAAACAAAGACTACTGGCTTAAATGTGAGATGAGAGCAGATTGTCGGGCATATTGTTGTGTTTTGATGTGAATGAGGAAATCTGAAGTTTGAATTGTGGTGTTAGCGGTGAATCAAACTTATAACAAACAATACTCAGAATTCCAAGGATTTGCTTTTCAAATTTTAAATTCACCACTTGAAAATAGGAACATTTATTTTAACTTCACCAAACTATAATTATGCAAATCATGCTTTTAAATATAATTATTCTCACATCAGTAGGTGTGACATGATAACACTTCAAATGAATACTACTGATTTCAAGATGTTGACATTTTCATTTTAGGAAAAAAAGTATGTGCTTGATTCTTTGGATATGATGCTTTATTTAAATCTTATCTTGTCTTAAAAGTTATTTAGGTTGACTAATTCAATATGCACTCAATTGCAAGGTTACTAAACACAGCTTAAAATTCTAAAACTAATATGCAAACTAATATCAGACAAGTACTGTAAATCCTACCTTCATTAAGGTTAAATGTTTAGATTTGGTTTAATAAACTGCCACCTGAGTGTAATTACAAGGTTGGGAAGGAAACATGTTGTCAGCTTACCAGACAACTTTATGGAGTCATGTTTCTCACTCTCATCAAAGTTGGACGAGGAGTGGTCATCGTCCGAATAAGAACGATTGGCATCACCCTGGAGAAAAAAAAGGCAAGAAACAAGTAGAAGAAGAGAGAGAGGGAAAAAGGAAGAAACTATTACACAGGGCTCATGTTATAGAGACTCTAAAAGTGCACAGTAGCAGGTTTTTCCACGTTTTGTTAAATCTCTGGGGTGATATGAGTCCAAGACTCTGCTTCATCCAATCAACTACTAAACTTTTGATGTTACCAGAGTGGCTCAGATCTGTCTTATGATTAAATCAGTAAAACCTTCAAACTACTGACACACTACTCTAGTAACCCCGCAGGTTTGGTTAAGACCAGTGGGGTTTTCTCTTCAGTCTCTCACAATGGGAAAATCTGGAGTAAATTGGCTCAATAATCCCTAGTGTGTGGCAGTAGTAGACACAGAATGGATGAGCGGAGGAAGGTGACAGAGCCAGAGGGGGGAAGGCAGTGAGAGAAAGAGAGAGAGAGAGAATGCAAGGGAGAAAGACAGAGTGTAAGACTGATGGCTGTGTTTTGTTTTGGCATTTCAAAAAGATAACTCAAAAGCCATGTGATTTGTGTCAGTCCCACCCCCCCACTCCCAAACTCACATATCATAGTTACATGCCATGAATATGGTAATGCTTTGATCCATATATGAAAACTCAACTGGGTTACTCAACTGCACTACAATTTTCCAATGATATGTCTGTGAGTTTGACAGTTGATGGCAGAGTGACAGCATCATTTTCCTGTGTTTTCCACTGAGATGGATGGCTTCAGAAATTACACTGTTGTGTTTAATACACCATTATTATGTTTTGACTGCTGATGCAGCCTCTAATAAATAACATAATTGTGGCTAATATGATAATTATTATTTCTACAGTAAAAAATACATTTCAAACCATTTGCATCTAAGGCTGTTTTTACATGGCTTTCATCCTGTTTACAGTGTGCACAGGGATATGGCAGAGTTACTACAATAAGTTAGGCTACTCAGACATAGCAGTACTATCATCTAGGACCATTTCTTCTAATAATCCTAAGATTTTTGGAGGATATTTGCCTTACATGTCCACAGGACTTTCCGTACAACAAATAACTGTGATATACAACATATCAATAGAGGAGACTAACAGACTCTATGATATTAGCAGTATGTTGTTTTTGATGGATTTTGTCATTCATGTTTTTCTTATTTCTGTGGAGATTGATATGATTTGAGTTTTTTGCTTGTGTGTTCTCACGGGTAATGAAAACTTGGAATATAATATTCTGATATAATCAGTCAGTTTAGAATTGGGGCTATACTCAGTCTTTTTTGTTTATTTATTTTTAATCTAATATTGTTTATATTTTGGCAAATCTGAACCATGGGAAGTCATTCTATTCTATTCTATTCATCAGCATTGATGCACTGTAATAATGTATGTACAGACAATAATGACCTGGATTACTTTTGATACTTAGGAAAACATTCGGAAAATTATACAGTACAGTAAATTACGAAGGCTGATGGGCTTGTTGATTAACTTTATAAAGGCATCTATTGCTGTATTGCTATTTATTCATTAGTAACTCTATGCATGTCAATCTGCTCAATTCTGTGATTATAAAAATACACTAGAGCCGGGGTTTATTTTAGCTTCAAAGAGCTCTGCCAAAGGTTAAAGTCACACTTTGAGAAACACAGACAGATGGATGTCAGCTGTTCACAGAAAAAGATGTCATGTAGAGAATGGAGGGATGGACTGTAGAGACAGGCTAGGCAAAGTTCAAAAGCTCATGTAAATCATACACCATAGAAAAGAGCTGTTTAAGACATTTTGGTGATAACACTTAATTTCTAAAATACCAGGAATTTGACACTTGAAGCAGGTAGGATGAAACATGTACACTGTGAAGCAAATTATTAAATAATCGTGAGGTATGAACTTGTTGATTTCATGTAATTCCTTGGTTATTGCCAGATGCCAGAATTACATTTTACATGGTTCATTAATATTAGCAATGAAATGTAACCACCATAACTTGCACTTGCTACACTACATGCAGCTGAATAGGGCTAGTATGAAACAAAGGGGATCCTATCAAACCCTCAAATACATGATACAAGAACAAATACAATAACTTGAGAACAAAGATTCTAAGGTTGTTTTCAGCTATTCCTCCACCAGTACACATAAGTACAGGTCCAGCATCATACTGGACCCTTCCTGATGCAGGTTGCACCTAATTAATATTTAAGGATAATAATGAACTTGGTAATAGGTTCCCTTACCTCTGCCTGAAAGCCCTCAACCAAGATGGCTACAAGGAGGTTGAAGAGGACGTAGTTTCCAAAGGTCATGAGGGCCACAAAGTAAAGAGCTGCAAGTGGTGAAGTAGCTGCCATACCATTGTACAAGACCACGTTCCAGTCCTCCTGGGTCAGAATCTGAGAGAATCACATAGATAAAGACAGTGCAGTCATTACAATGACATACAAGTAGACCACTTAAATTTATTAGCTAAAGATCAACACTAATGCATCAGGCTGAAGTTTAGCAGAACATGCCTTTATCAAGCTATCACAGAATTATATCATGCCTCAAATAATTTTTGAAAATACAGTAGATTATTACAGATTAGTGTATTGGCATCAGATGAATCTGAACATAGGAACCACTGGGAAATTTAACATTTGACTTACAACCATTATGCAAAAGTTTACCATCATTAGCATTACAGGTGGTCCGATTTACAAGTAAAAAAAAAAAAAACAAACAAAGAAAAAAGACTTTTAAAAAAAAAAAAAAAAAAAACACATGTAAGTCATCTGCACATATACAGACATGTAGGTCGTTAAGTAGATATACAGAGATGTGTGTTAATTTGTTGGTCTGCATGCTTATCCACACAGTGATATGTTATATTACCTGGAAAACAGTGACAATGGCCCAGAGGAGGGAGTCAAAGTTCTTCCTGTCTGGTACTGTATCACCGGTCTCTGTCTTAAGACTGAACTTGCAGCCAAAGATGTGCATCCCCAGGATACTGCAACACATCAGCAGAGCCTCTGTTTTGTTACCATACCATACACACTGAAAATTTAACATCTGCTGCACCTGACTAATAATTAAATGCAAATCTTTTGAGGCACGATGAATAAGGGTTTAGAGTTACATATCAGATTATTACTGTTTTTCATTGTCTCCTTCTTCCTGCTTCTGATTTTATAAATGCTGCCCTTTATATGCATCTGTGTGTGCTATCAGTTGTTTTTGTACCTTTGCTGTCTCAAACACTTACTTGTTTGGGATTATGATGATAAATGTAAATGTTTGAATGCGACTGAGCCCTAAAGCCTGGTTACATAAGATGTCATCTGCTCCAATGGCCTTGCTGTCACTGTACCACACTAAACATTTAACAGCAGTGGAGGAGGTCTTTTGATCCGCAGTTAATTGTACACAATTGTTGTATGGATAATTCCTTGCAGGGTAGGCAAGAGTCTTTATACAGTATCAAACTGTGAATACTATTAGCAATAGTGACTGTAAAACATGCCTGTTGTTACCAGCACCTGAGAACAGCAATGTCATGAAAGCTGTGTTATCAATGTGAGATTTATCAACGAGTTAAATTCTAAACATGACATGAACAAATATCATTGGTGCAGTGTATCTGGGATGTGACATTTTAGGAGTTCAGAATACCCAGAATAAGCCAATAATAAAGTAAGTGACTGTGCTTGCAAATTGACCCTATGTGTATTTGTATGTCTCACACACAAACACAAATATCCATCTCACCTCACCTCACAAAACAAAATCACAGGGACTTACTCGAGTGGCGAGTGAAGCTGAGAGAGAGGGAAAAAGAGACAGCAAGGACTGTGGCCATTGATCGTCCACTGAAAGACCTTCTAGGCCTTCAGAGCACTGTGTGCCAGTGCTTGAGTATCTACAAATGCCTCCTTGTTATGTTGCTACAGTTCTGTAAGTGTCTGCGTGTTAAAGTCCAACCACATCTTCAAATGTCTGCTCATTATTTTGCACTCAGGGTTAATAGCTACTGCAGAACACTGTGACCTTCTGCATTTCAATGGCAGCTTTTGCAGGTGCACAGGGCTTTAAAAAAGACAGATGCCAGCACATACAAATACACATAAAAGCAGTAGGTGAAACAATGATTTCTGTCTTAGCTACCTCCCTGAAAAAAATCTCAACAACACTGTTAAAAGTAAGAGACTCCACGGATTCCTACATTTGTCAAAGCAAGAGGCAATGAGCATCATGAGAAGCATGGACATTTCATGATTTAAATCAGAGTGAGACACTGATAGACACATACACGTCACATACATGTTTGATCCTACCTGAAGATGAAGATGAAAAGCATGAGCAGCATGCAGAAGGTGGCCACATTGTCCATGGTCTTCATGAGGACCACTAGCTGTCTCCTCAGAGCTGGCATGAATCTCACCAGCTTCAGCACCCTCAGCAGCCTGAAGGTCCTCAGCACAGACAAGCCGCCATCAGACTGGCCGACGATCTCACATACACTGATAAGCACAGACCACATTGACAATAATTCATAAGAAATACTTTCAGTCAGTTTATTAGGAACACTTAACTAAAATGAATGCAGACAAATACAATCATCCTGCAATGAACCCTCACTTTACAAAGGTTATGATGTAGAGTTCTTGTTGAAACTGCATTAATTCAACTGTCGGATCATTCTGGAGGCTGTATTTTGTGGTGCTGTTGAACTGTACTGCCTTATGTTGACAAATATTTCAATTATTTTGTCAACCCCATTCAAATCAGTGAGCGTAGGATGACTTCAATGTAAAAGTGATCCACTATTACTTTGATTCAGATTTAAAGCTGATAAGATGCTTAGTATCTCATTTTTTACTTAAGCAAACATTGACAAAACGAGCTGAATTCATCACTAATTCTTGGGCCCCATAAGGAAGGCTTGGTTTATCTCAACTTGCCGTAATTAATGTGTCCACTTACAGCTACTTAAGTTTTGGACATTATAAATCAAGCTTTGCTTAAATACTTAATGACTTCCTTAATTGCTGTTTGCTACTGAAGAACAACCACAGAAGGGAGATCACAGAAGTTTTATCTTTCCTTTAAGTTCCGCTGGGTATTTATCATGGACAGAGAACCATTCTCTTGTGGAAAATCTGGCTTTAAAGAAATTTGTCTTCTAATGGAGGTGGCTATCAAAGGCTCCACTCAGCACATCAGAATAGCATCGTCAATGTATTGGACTGAATAGGGCTACTTTTTCAGAGCAGCTTTGTATGAATAGCTGAGGACATTCAGATAGATGAAGAGCGGGAAATTGGTAGCAGAGCGAGACCTAAGTAGACAGATGTAGATATGTTCAATCAACATGTATCCTCTGTGACAGGCTGCACATTTGATCTGGTTCAGTTTTAGTTGCTTTGATGTGTATTTGATCTCAGGGTTATAATGGGGATCACAGACTAAGGTGCTCAGCCAGATGAATTGGAAAAAAACGCCAGTAGATCAAAGGCACAGCCACTCACCTGAGGCTCCAGGCACAAACAACAAAAGACAAAACCTGTTTGCTGCTGTCTGACTTTGGCATCCGAATGCATACAGGTGGTACATTTCTAAACCAGGTAGAACGCAGATGACAATTCGACAAAGCATGATGGGAATAATTTAACTACAGGATCTCTTTTCAGAACAGTTTGACAGGCCAAAAAATGGATGTATCCAAATTACAGTACTTCAGTCAATATTTCAGACACATAATAGCTTTGTCCTCCAAAAGTCACTTCTCTTTTGTTTTCTCCTTTCTCTGTTAAAAATACAGTATATTCAGGATACTCGTAGGTCGTCATTTCTTCTGTTTTTAACACTGAATAATGCACAAACGTAGGCCTAAAACTTTAAAACACTATCTGGCATGCAACAAGTGTATAAACCTTTTTAATTAAGCAATGAATTTAGGTTTACACCATTTCAGTTGTACCTTATGATGACGATGATTCCATCAAAAACATTGTAGGGGTTTCGCAGGTAGTTGAAAGAACCAAAAGCTGTGAGTTTAAGGATCATCTCCAAGGAGAACATGCTGGTGAAGACGATGTTGCAGATCTCCAGAACATTAGTGAGCTCCTCTGGCTGACAGGGCATAGAGACAAATAAAAAGAGGGGAAATAAAAAGAAGAGAGAGAAGACAGGAAGACACATGGGTGAAGAAAGAGAAGGAAGGGAAAGAAGAGTTAACAAGTTAGAGCAGAAAAATGCAAAAAAGAAAAATGCTATAGATATTTAATTCTATAGCCAAACTGCTGCTCCTTGTAGCTGCAAGGCTCAAAAGACAAAGTGAAAATTTAGCTTCTCCTGCATACTGACAGCTAGTTTAGCAAAATATAAACTTAAGCACCAGAGGAACAGCCATGTTGTTATTGCAATGAGTTATCATTTATCCTGTATTCCTCATATACTATTAACATTTTAATGTTAACACTTACATTAGCATTTTGTGTGCCAAAGGAAGCTGACAGAAGAAACAGAATGCAGAGGAAGTATGAGACAGGAGAATGGGTCGACACAGGGTGATACGGGAGAGAATGAGAAGCAGCACCACAAAAAAGGAGGAAATAAAATGTGAGCGTGGGCAATATCTGTGAGAACATCACGGTCATTTGGGTGATACATCCCTAAATAAAAAGCAGTCCCAGTCAATCAATACTTGGCACAAATAAGGCTACCATCTAGTGTCACTCATACACACACTTAGAGCACGCAAATACTGTATATACTGCACATACATGCAGCAAGATGAACATGTTAAACTGTATTTCTGGCAAGAAACAAAAAAAACTAAACTGGATTCCATATGCCTGAGTTCTTGCTTTCTCTGTCTATCTATTGGTCTCTTCCTTCTTTTGCTTTCTCATGGCTTTGTCTTCTTATCAGCCATTTTACTCACCATGGATCGAACAGTCCAAATCGACTGGTGGAAAGGGCAAGGAGGAGAACAAAAGCTGTCACACACAACTACACTCGCACAAATGCATTTACAGAAAAGGAGAGCACAAGAAAAACGCACTGGTTAGCTGCAGTTTTTGGCAAATACCACTGACAAGCAATAAAATAGCTGGCATGTTGTTCAGACATTGTCTGCTCTGCTAGTCCAAATCCCTACTGCTTGCTCAGCAGCAGGTAACTCAGCATCAGGTAGCAGGCAAACAAACATAACACATTTTGTCATCAATTATGGATGTTGCAGATGCTTCCATTAAAAAGGTCCAACATTTTAATCCCTCCACCTCACAAACAAACTGAACAACAGCATTTGGTCTGGAAAGCTCTTAGCTTATGTCATAGATTTCCAGACCATTCAGTCCTGGAAGTTACAACAGCAAAGCAACTGTTCATTTAATAAAAATTAGCACTTCTACACACTGCCAGCATTTAATAGTCCACTCAGTCTTGTTAACACTTCAACACTGGCAGGAACAGTTGGATGTATTTATTTTTTGCCTTCTACCATACGCCTTTACAATAAAGTTCAGTTTCTTTTACTTGCTGTCAGTCTCTCGTTGAATCAATGCCTGTCTTTTCAGCTGTCTTTGACATTATTTGAGTTCTTCTCCCTCTTTCTGTCTCTCTGTTTCTGTCTGCCTTTGCTCAATATAGGGAAGAACACACACATGCACACACACACACACAAAAAGCTAAATTTGGCACAATCATGATTTCCAGCACATCACTATTCCTCACTGCTCCTGTGTAACTTCAACAATGACACTTCTGACATTTCACCGCCCTAGAATCAATGAGCACTGTGTGTTTTAGATTTACATGTCTATCTGTGTGTGTTTGTACTACTGCATGTATGTGTGTGTGTGTGTTTGTCAGCACTAATGAGTGTTTAGCAGTGTGAAAACACGGGCTAATGATGCGTGCCCACCAGTGTCGGTAACGATGTGATGGCTGACCGCTGTTTGCAGACCAGCCGAACACCATTGGTAGCCCCTGGAGATCCATTACTGCCGTCTCATTACTGCAGACCTGGGAACAGATCTAAAGACTCATGTTTTCTGGTCGGCTGATGTATGGAAAAAAATAAGAGGAGTGGGGATTTGATGTCACACTGACGACTCAGAGTTGATTTAGGAAAGTGAATAGTATGTACTTTTAAAGTGAACTAAAAGTTTAAAAAAAAACTATTTCAGTAAACAAGCTGATATAACACCTAAAGAAAAGAAAAGCTCATTCTAAAAGCCATAAGGTTAATGATGTACTTGTTAGCAAAACTGCTGCGTGTTTGCTTGCAGCAGGTGGACACATAATGTTGCCTCTAAAATGTGCCTCTATATCAATGATGGCTTTCTTTTTTACCATGCATCAACAACCTTTTAATGTCTATAAAGAGCAGTATGGCTGACACACATTAGCACTGGTATGGTGTGTACCGTACCGAACAGCACATTTGAAATGTGCTAATCAGCAACTGTGCACACGTGTGAGCAGGGCTCACTTGTGCCACTCTGATCTTGTCAATATCAAACTCCATGAGGGTGTTCTAGGTTGCTACTCTGCCAGCATTAAAGATGTGAAAGTCTGTCATATTAACCAACTTAACATCTGACTCTGTGATGGAGATTGATATCAAAAGGAAAAATAGCAGCACTGATCATAAGATCCCATGCTCAAAAGTCCCTGATCTGAACTTTTGTGGTACACCTTAATGTCATCACATATGCTATCTGGATCAGTGCCTCCCAGCTACTGTACTCTGAATATTTTTTCTACCTACAAAACACATCCAGTGTGTGCTTCAAGATGCTCATCAAGAGTTCTACAATACAGTGGTGTGTGTTGCACTAGGGAGGACGTGGCTGGCTGGATGTAGTGTCTGACCTTGACCCTTCAATCTGTGGTTTGCCTCCTAACTACCATCAACACAGGCTTCTTTTAAACACAACTGTGATCTTCCCCTAACCTAATAACTTTAGTTGCCTAAAGACCAGAGAACACGCTCACAAAATGGGTCATGGGTCATTTTGGAAGATAATGACAAACCTGTTTTGTTGTTTAGTAATAAGTATGTTCCTGTGATGATCTCATTTGTGGTCAATTTTATAACTTTCTTTGCCTTTTTAGCCTTTTCACTGCTCTTATGCTTTTAGCATCTGATGCACAGTGAGTCTGAATCCTGTTAGTGCAACACCTTTTCACCTGACTTATGTAATGTCCCTGTGATAATAAATAACTCAAACCCATTGCTGTGGTATCATGCATAATATCAGTAATGTGATAATGGACAATCATAGCAATCGTAAATCCTCTAGTGTGTTGCTCTTCTGTAATTCAAAAAAAAAACTGGGTGAAATTATCCCTCCAGTAGGAGCCTTTTTATATCATAATGGTTTGGTTTTTGCAGATAGCCATCTTATTAAAGCTTGTCCCCCTGGTTATTGAGTCTTCAATAATTCAGACAGCACTGGAATGTTGCATTTACGCACAGCATACATTTCTCAAATAACTGCCAAATTCAAATCCGTGTGTATTGCTCTCATTTTCTATTCTAAGACATCCAACTGTTTTCTGTGGTTTGATTTATTGTCCTCCAAAACCTAATTATAGTTTTATTTTTGAATTCTGACCTACTTTTGCTTGTGGTTATCAAATATGGTAAATTTCTGCTGTTAGGTGATTTTTTGTGGGTGAGGCCATGGCTGTGTCTGCAACATCAATCTGGTCATTTCCTTCCCTTTTAATCTTGACATTTTGGCAGAGAAAGACAACCATTTAGCAGTGTTGTTTGATCTCTATCCACCCCTGTCAAATCTCCAAAGTGCCCGTCACGCTGCTGCATTATTCATTCCCAAACAGCTGTTGAATTCTCTGAAGTGTCTTCTCTCTTAGGTAATCCATCCTGTTCGATGAAGGATATAGCCTTTCGGTAATGCACATGATGTCGCTGCAGCATCTAATGTGTCAGACAGTGACTGAGTCGTCTGACGACTGCATCCCAAGAGTTATGAGCATATCTGTGATGTCAAGAACAATTTAAGATCCACTGAACTCCTCTGAACTAAAACTTTTTCTTGATTCTGTGATGGAACTTTTAACACTTACAACATCTATCTCAATCGCAAACATACCATTTATGGTTGAAATAACCAGTTTACTATCCTGGCTTGCAACACATGTTTATCAGCAAATCGAAAACATCAGTAACATGATATGTTTTGCTTAAGAGGACCACTGATTCCTTCTCTGAGTGATGTGAGATTCTTGTTTTTAGTTGTCATTAAGATCATCCATATTTGAACTCAGATTTCTCACTTCACGTGTTGCAACCTTTGTTATATCTAATAATTTCAACTGAAATATATATATAAATATATATATATATATATATATATATATATAAAGCGATTTTAAACTTTTATTTCTACCTTTGTAGTTAATGTGCACTTCATGAGGAACATTTTCATAGCTTTCCAGATATATAGTTCAGTGGTGGTGTTACTACAGCTGTTTCTAAAAATAAGAGAAGCTCATTTGGCAAAGTATTTTCCAGCCCAGTGAATATTTAAACCTGTAATGAGAGAATGCAAAGAGTTTGTTGTTGAACTGCTTTGTTATAGTTCTAATAATATACAGTATCTCATCATGTGGTTTCACTAGTACAGAATGTATCTTTGCTGTTGCAATAAAGTGTGGGGGACAAACCAAAACACATTGTACTCTCTTTCACCAAAGAACTGGTTTGTTCTGAAACTGAATGCACTCTCCAAATTATGTCTGGTTTCCTGCCAAAGTAGCTGGTGTTCTGCTGCAACCCAGAAATTTAAAACCATTTGGCTGGCATTTCCAAGACTAGCTCTCACACCAACAGAACCAGAGACCACAGGTGTAGAAGGACAGGTGAAAGCACCTCTCAATAAGATGATGATCAGAGCGATGAGATAGATCAAGCCTCTGATATCACTGTTCAAACAGAAGGAGGCATGACTCCAGTTTGCTAAACAGACGGTGGAGCCACAGACATTCCAGCTCACTATTTCCTCCCCATTAAAGGAGCAAAGTCTCTCTCTGCCTCTCTCGTTCTGTCTCTCTATTTTTAGCCGCCCCTAAGATGAGAGACGACCCACCACTGCGGCGGTGGCAGGCGTGAGTGGGCGATGGTATAGCGAGAGCGAGAAATATTGATAGAAAGACAAAGAGTGCACAAAGCAGAGCGACAGAAAGAGACAGGAAGTGGGGTGGGGGGTGGTGGGGGGGTAAAAGAAAACACAGAGCATAATGTTTATTGCTTGGAGATCTTGGTGGGTGTGATCTGAAACAAGTTATAATATTCAGGTGGCCCTGCCCGCATCTTGCTGCCTAACCTGAGTGCAGACATGTCTATACCATTGGCCGTAGAGTCACATTATATAGACACTATAAAGGCAGAGGGGGAAAAGACATGTAACAATGAGAGATGGATGTGAAGGAGAAAGAACATGAAGAGATGGACACAGAGCGACAGGGACAGAAACTAGAAGAGACTGTAGATTCACACTGCAAAAAGTCGGTTCACCCTAAAACCACAGTGGGCAAACGCTAATGCATCTACAAAGTATTTAACAGGCAAATCTCCCATTCATAAACATACACTGTTAGGTGGATGATAGAGGCTAATTGGGTAGCAATCACTGATGATAAACAAACACAAACACACACACACAATTAAATAAATAACAAGAACAACATCCCTTCCAATATGCTACAGGATGAAACCCCCCTCTGAGCATGAAGGAATTTTTGATTGAAATATTTTCTTTTAACTTAAAGTTGTGAACGTCTATGAAGCTTTTAATGTTTTTAGTCAGATTCTCATTATTGATTTCCACTTGCAAGCCTGAAGTGTTGGAAATGTGATTATGTTTAGATGGTTAGTAACCATGGAAATTTGGGTAAAACTGAATATTTAAAGGTGCTATATGTATATTTTTGCTATCACTACACAGGCCGCTTGCCAAGAGCTTCAGCCATCAATGTGTTTACAAGACAAGAGGTTAGAATACGCCCTCTGGGCAGCACCACCTCTTCATCTGCTCATATTGGACTGAGGGCAGACTGAACACTGACAACTGACACACTGACAAATTTCCTTGTGGATCTAATGGATAAAATGTCTAATTCAAGTTAGATCATGACTCCCACAATGTAATCTAATAGCAAGAAGCAAAAAGAGAACAGTTTCAATTTTATTTTAGAGTACTGTAGATGTGCTTGCTGTTTTCAAGGTCAGGAAAAGCACATCTTTGATTTTAAAATGAAAATGGAATTCCATGTCAAGAAATTCCAACCAGGGATTTCCTACTGAAGTGTGCACAAACTGAACAAAAAAATTTTCACCTGAACCTGTTGAGCCAAGCCTGCAGAGTTCTTGGTGTATGCCAAAATATCTGTACCTTAAAGGAGCGTGAACACTTCTCCAATTTTGAGGATTTGATTAAATTTTGAAAAATTCTTGGAAGGTAATAGAGACAGCTGTGTAAAGGAGACTCACTATGAGAAGAGAGAACGATACAGACTTTGCAGAAATGAAAGAGAATAAATGAAAGAGGGGGAAATGAACAGTGTGACATAGAGACCAAGACAGCATTTTAAAGTTATGCAATAAGATGAGAGCTGCAGCTGTGTATACCTGCTCGTGGTGCTCGATGCCCATACTGATGGTGTTGATCAGGATGGCAATCATGATGCCTCGGTTGAAGTACTTGCTCTCCACGATGCCCCACAGTTTCATCCTCATCTGGTACCACAGCTCCTTGCATTGCTTCCTAGGATTACAGCCCCCATGACTCCCTGAATTATCCTGGCCTTTCTTGCCCTTCTCCTTACCACCAGACTGTGCCCCCTCCCTGTCCGTTTCCTCCACAGCTCCCTCCTCTGCTTCCTCGCTGGCTACACTGCGAACTGGTCCAACACCGTCAGTGAGCGACAGGGCCGCAGCACACTGAGGGCAGCCATCAGAGGCAGAGGTGGCACTGAGGGCCATGGGTTCAGCAGGTGAGGCGTGGTCAGGTTTGTTATGGTGAGGACAGGGAGGACCTGAAATTGTGAAAATGGAGGGTGTTAAATGGTGGGTGTACAAACCATGCAACCAAACGTTACTCTTTTTGATCATCAGATCATTACAGTTACATACTGTGTCTCAAAACTGCTTTCCTCTCACGTCGTCCTTGTCCATTGGCTTTCCTCTCCCTCCCTTGTCCACCAACTCTACCTCTTCCAACACCCCGAAAGCCACGAGGTTTCCCCCGCAGGGTGTTGAAAAGGGCAACAGTTTGTCTCTTGGCCTTGCGGAGAACGTGGCAGACCAGCTGGAAAAGCTCTTCATAGCAGTCCCCAGGTTCACTGGCGAGGGTGGAGGAGGACGAACACTGTGCTCGTTGCTCCTGCATTAGCTGATGCTCTCTCTGTTTGGTCTCTGAGAACTGGGTGGCGATGACGACCAGGCACAGGTTGATCATGAAGAAGGAACCGACCTGGGAGTATGAGAGGCACACACAGAAACAGAGAGTTCAAAAGAATCCTGCTTTACTGCTAAAATCTGTTTTAAATGTTGACCAGTGCTGAATAAGTGCTAGGTTAACATCATGTATTAATTCAAGACAGATTAAATTGGCATCCTGGGATTCTAGTTAAACTTTTACTTGGTGAACCCTTACTTATGTATACCTTTTGTTGACCAGCTGCACCCTAATGTGACCTGACATAAAATATCATTTTAGCTTCACAATACTTTGGGTGAAATGTCAAATGTCCGTCTATAATCAAAACAAAGAGTTTCAAAGGCCTATTTGTGATCCTAATGTAAAGCCAGTCAGCAAAAACATGGCTATTTATTCCCAAATATTGTTGTTGTGCAACATTTGTAAACACTGGCATGAAATAGTCTTAGACCCATAATCTGATCTGGTGGTGGTCAGTGTTTGCCAGTTAATCACAATGAATAAAGAATGAATAAAGAACTCTCAGTGAGATGGCTTGAGGCCAGTGCATTTTAGCAGTCTAGCTAGCTATAGCCTGTTAGCCCACTTGGCTGGACAATTTCAAACATAACACATTGTTTACAAACAAAGCTGCCGTGTTTCCAGTGAACTGATGACTCATTTTGTTGACACAACCAGTAAAATTTGTCTTTTCAAGGCCACCTGATATCTATGCACATTTATGCATTTAACATTTTCTTCCTTCGGTCATGACAGTCAAACTACAGATTAAAGTTTTACGCCATTTCTGTCAAACCTATTCATGTTATCTCTCTTACCAATGAATCTTAAGACACTATAATCTAGGCTGTGTCATTACCATAGAGTTGCAAAGTAGGGAAGCTATTTTGGTTGCCCCTGGTTCTGTCATAATCATTGTCCCTGCAGGTGAAACTCTCCTGGTTGAATCATCAGTACACAAAATTAACATCTGTCTTGGATTTAAAAAAAAAAAAGGCGCAAGCATTTATTCAAAAAGAATGCAAGGTTAGAGATTAACCATGACTGCCAGGTTGCTGAAATATGAGAATAACATGAGGTCTCCAGTATGAATACTTACCTTGTGGAAATTTGGCTGAATGCCATTACACAGGTGTAAGGAAAGTTAAAGATGCTTGTATTTAGAAAAGATTAAAAGATGATTGCAGGGCAACTGAAACTTGGCCTTGAGCTTGGTTGTCCTTGATTAATAATGAAATAGTTGTAAGCAAAAGAAAGTCTTACGAGACTTGAGTATAAAAAACAATACTGAAAGTCAAGGAACAGCAAGATCAGAAGAGGAAAAAAGAATAACTCCCTCTGTCATTCATCAGTACTTCCTGATAATGTTGAAGTGTTAACTAAAAACTTTTCCTGTGATTCATTCATTCAAACTGAAGAACTTCTACAGCAGCAACTGCTTAAACTTTTATTGACAATAATTATTTTAGAAGTGTGTCAGAAAACCGAAAGGTATGCTGTCTTTCAACACTGCATGTTTAATGTTATAGGCTCACTCTCACTCTCTCACTTGGTGTTTTAAGCTCTGAAACAGAAGGAAAGAGGAAAAGAGAGAAGAAAAAGGGCAAGGTCACCCAGAGAAGCAGAGCTGCTGTGGAAAAAGAGGCGAGGGAAAGCGAGAAAGCAGAGAGGGGGATGAAGTCTAACGCTCTCTAGGCTGTGATCAATAGTGATTGTGAAGCCAGATAACCCCCCTCTGCTCTCCATGTGAACCCTGGTGACAAATACTATGGAAGAGCAGAATAAAATGTGTGTGGACGCAAATGTATGTGTGTGTCTGTGTAGGTCAGTGTGTGTTTTGTGTGTAAAGCTGCTCTTCATTGATCCAAAGCAGAGATTTGTGGTCAGACTGGCTGGTTTTCGTGCCAGCTCTCTGGACTCGCGGACTGAAAGGGAGCCAGTGGGTCCCAGCACCCATTCAGCACACTTGCTGATCCCATCAAATATTTATACTCACACTCTGCTGGAGCCGCTGAAATACAATTAGATTAGTGCATATGTGTGTGTGTGTGTGTAGTTTTAGTGTTTTAGTGTTTGCAGCAGAGTGACAAAATGACTGTGTGTAAGAGGCACTGAGAATTTGTGGATGACAGTGAATGGATGCACTCAATGTCTGTGTGGGTTTGAGGCTGAGCAGGAGAAAGGGAGACAGGCCCCCATTTTTTAAACTTAGAATAAACATGACCAAAAATCAAAGCTCAACTAATGAGCTCAACTAAGAAATTAAGTACATATAATGTGAAAGACATTGCATATAGTAACAAATCCAGAGGGGGTTATCACTAGCTCTGCAGCTCTACAGAGCTTTTGAGCCTGTTTTAGCTCATTGTTTTGCTTCGACTTCACATTTCCTGTTTGGTCCTTTGCGATAAAATATCCGTATTCATTGCGCTTTGTGGCAAATGAATCCCCCAATGAATCTTTACTAAGCATTCTCTGTTTAGTCTCTCTGACACAGACAGACCACAAACATGTGACAACTCAGTGATGCTGAACAAACATGGCAGACCAGTTCAAAAGCTCCAAAGTCAACAAAACAACAGCAAAATGTAATATTAGCCAGAGGGTTCACAGTGAAGAGGGGAATGACAAGTCCTTTGTTTGTCAATATCAACCACCTAACAATAACTTCATCTTCAGGTAATGTCAGGTGTATTGTATATGGAAAAAATAGTGTGTTTCTTGATATTCACTGGATGATAAAGTAGAATTCATATAATTTTCACTGTGTTGTTTTTTCTTGAGCTTCTCCAACCTCTGTATCTGCAGCACAGCCCCCAGTGAGGAGGAACATGGAGCAGGACAGGGTTGATGAATGTCACAGGGCAGAGAATACATTTGGTGAAAGCCCTACAATCTTTCAGCACAGAACAATATGCATGGCTTAGGTTTGACTGCTAATTAATTTATTAATTAGGACTTAAACGATGTCAAATCAAGAGGCTTACCACACTGTGGCTCTGTAACAAAACAGGTTGGAGCTGGTATTTCCGGATGATAAACCTTAATTCCACAGGGCTGAGCTATTTTCCATGCAAAGCTTTTAATTCCACTTTTGTCTAAACTGTTCTACATGATGGTAATCAGTATACAGCAACAGCTTTAACTCTCCCCATCTTTATCTCACTTTTTTCATCTGTTCCTCCATCTGTCATTCTTCCTCTCCATCTCTCTCATCACTGCTTTCATCTCGCCTCCCTGTTGTAGTCTTTCATATCACTCACTCTCCATTCCTCTCTCTCTCTCTCCCTCTCTCTCAGTGCAATTCAATTTAACACACTTAATCTGCATGAATGCTACGTGAGTGAAATTGTCAAAGCATCTAAATACATCCTGAACCTCTCCCTCCCTCTCTCTCTCTCCTCCCTTTTCCTGTGTCGGTCTTAGCTGCTGTCGCTCACTCTCTTCCATCTCTCCATAGATAGTTAGACTGAATGCTTTATCCCAGTCCCAAAGGGAAACTGCAGTGTTGCAGCAGCCACTTCATGCGAATCACAAAAACAACGAGGTAGGTAAATAACAAATTGTAATTAAAGGCTAAATTCAGTACGATAACTAAACAGACTAAAATATAAAAATTAAAAAATGAATATAAATAATAGAAAAAGAAAATACAGACTAAAGATCGACCCATAGCTATAGTGTGTGCTGAATATACACTGTACTATGGTGGTAATATAATATACTATAATACAGTGTGCATTGGCCATGCAAAGATCAGAATAATCTGATTTATAACGGATGTGATAAATAAAATAAATAAAAACGTCCATGAGAGGAGTCCCCTCTCCCAAGATAATCACTGTACAGAGTGATGGCAGTTGGCAGGAATGACTTCCTGTGGCGTTCCTTCAAAAGTCCCCAGCACCGAGCCAGCCTTCCTGATCAGTTTGTTCAGTTTGTCAGTGTCACTGTGGCAAAGAAACTGCAGCTGCACAAGTTGTAGCCTATCTGTTAGTCAGTCAGTAAACCAGGAGACTGTGGAGGCATCTACCTGCATATTCAAGTGCTCCTCTTAGATTAAAAAGTTGAGATTTTCTTCCTCGTTTAGATCATCTTTCAGCCATTTCTGCTTTAGTAGATACTCAGAGGAGAGACATGAGGGCACATTCATGCACACAAGTCTAGCAAATAAGTTTATTTTGATCCTGAAGTTTACAGGTTTACAGTTTAGACTGGTGAGAGCTGAGCCAAATCTTGTGCCATGTAAAACTGAGCCTGACAAGCTGTCACCTAAACTTTACATAGTCTACGATGTCTAATGTTCATTGACTAACTTTAAATCAAAAGTGAGGTCTTTTATGTTCTTCTCTATTTTTAGCTTTTTATTTTCCTATAAAATGGGTTCCGCCCTCTTAAACTCTATTTTAATATTGCATGCAGTGTTTTCTATTAATTCTATTAATGCAGCATGCTGTAGTGTGTATATATATATATACATACATTGAACTAATATGAAAGCCTTTTAATCCTAAAGATTGGGGGACAAGACAACATATTGTATGACCTCCTGTTAAACCTGATGCTGTGATCAGTGTGTCTGCTCCAACCATGTGAGCCCAGAGGACACACCGAGGGATTCACTCTAATTAATAACATTTCATTCAAGATCAAAGAGAGAGACCAACATGTGGTCGCGTCCTCTCTCCACTCCTCCAGTCCTCTCTCTAATTTCATGCCGTCACTGTCAGTGGTCGCCATTATGTGGTCGCTTCCTCTCTCCACTCCTCCAATCCTCCATCTAATTTCATACCGACACTCCAGTCCATCATCACCACCTCCTGTTTTTTTTTCCTCCACTCATCCATCCATCCCTTTCCCATCTCTCCTCACTTCTTCCCTCGTCATCATCCCCTCTCTTGAGTTCACTTGCTATCCTTCTCCCTGCTTTCCACACCTCCTCTCCATTTCTGTCTAACTTCCTTCCCTCTGTTTTCTCTCCCATTTCATCATCTTTTTCCGTTTCTTACTTTCAACCAACCCTTACTCCTGTCCTCAGCTATTTCCTTCCTTTCCTCCCACTTCCACCCCTCCTCAGTGATGTCTTCATATCAAAAGGCAGCCATTATATCACGTATTGTCTGTAGTGAGGCAATTTTAGGGGCTTGATGTAGAAGATAATGTCCCACAGCAAATCTGGAAAAGAGCGTGGGAGTGTGTCCTTTTCTGTGTGTAAATACATTTGTATGTGTGTGTCTGCAAGTGTATGTGTGTGTTTCCGCGTGACTGAGAATAATGAGTAGAGTGACAGATACATGAATGATGCTCAGGATACTGCTCAGCAAGAGAGTGGAGATGAAATGAAAGCAGGGAGGGAGTCAATGAGGGAAGACAGGAGGTGGTAGACATAAAAGGGAACAGAGGAAGAGAGGAGGTTAAGGATGAGAGTGAGACACAGAGGGTATGGGTGAGACAAAGATGAGGATGGGAAGGATGGAAGGAAGTCTTGGCATGGACAGAGATTAATAGATAGCAGGAAAAGGTAAGAAAGGGTGGGAAAGAGCAGTGATTGACAGATTTAAGAAGAAAGACAGATGTGGAGGGTTATGTTAGAAGAAATTAAGGGGTAAAGAACGAAGCGAGTGTTGACGAGACAAGAGGAGAGGAGAAGAGAGGCAGAGCTTATGTCTGAATCTGAAGGCAGGCAATTAAAAGTGTAATAAAAAGACAAGACAGCCCCTGGGTTAGAGAAGTAACTGGGACTGGCAGTCACGCTGCATTATGATAACACTTGCACACACACACATACTCCCTGACAGGCCAAAAAAGAAATATACTGAGGAGAACACACAAACATACACACACCACACACCCATCACAGTGTGTGTGTACATATATATATATATATATATATATATATATGTATATATATATATATATATGTATATGTATGTATTATATATATATATATATATATATATATATATATATATATATATATGTGTGTGTGTGTGTGTGTGTGTGTGTGTGTATATATATATATATATATATATATATATATAGCTGGAATTAAAAAGTGTTTTAGCAGAACAAAAGGAGGATTCTTCAGGGATTTCAGGTATTCAATATGACACAGACAGCCGTGTGTGTGTGTGTGTGTGTGTGTGTGTGTGTGTGTGTGTGTGTGTGTGTGTTTGTGAATGTGCAAGAGAATGAGTAAAAGAGAGACAGAAAAAGGGAGAGTAAGAGAAAGACAGAGAGAGCAGGAGAAGTGACAGCGTTTCATTGCCGTCATCTGCAGCTTGGCAACGAAAACCAAGACTGCAGAAACTGCAACTTCACTGGATTACATCTCACATTTCAGCTTCAAGTCAGATTACATCCTAGTAACATGATATTATAAAGTTAACAGCTAAACATTTGTGTTAGTAAAACTTGCTTAAAATAATTGTCATTATAGTTTTGTTTTTTCACATATGAGGAGTTGTGGAACACAGTTCATTGCATACATCCTGAGGTTCTGATCCTGTGTGTATTTCTTAAGTGCGAGTATAGCCAGGTGTGACTTACAATTATCAGTAAGATGAAGTAGATGAAATTGTAGAACGAATGTGCATCCATCACATAGTACATGATCTCCACCCAGCCCTCCAGAGTGATCACCTACAGTCAAGAAAACGTGAGTGTGAGTACACGACATCTGTATCCACAGCAAATCTGATCTAAGCAGTGAGATATTAGTGTTAAAACAACAGATTTCAGTTTTCTGGAGGGAAACTTAGATTCAAGTCTGTTAAATATGTACTGGACTATTTTCTGAAAAGTAATTTACTAGAATTTCCAGTGGTTGTCTGACAACATAAAACAGCACTGTTGTTTTTATAGCAGTTGTTTTTGTTGACTAACAAACAAGATAAAATAATGTGAATTAGTGAGCTTTAGAGGTGCTGGTCTCTTTGGATGGAGCTAGTTAAGCAGCTACTGGCTGTAGTGTTACATTTAACAGACACATAAGACAGCGGTAATGATCTTCTCATTTAACTTTCCACCGGAATGTGAATAAATATTGAACTAATACTTTAACATACTGTACAGCACTATGCTTCAATACAAGCTAAACTTTAGAAAACCTTTCATTCAATCATTCAACATATGTCACCAAGCAAACAGGAGTATATGGAATAGGAGTGAAACAATATATGGAGATGCTGTAAAGCTCACAGAGAATCTAAAATGTTGTCAGCGTTCATATGTTTCCTGAACTGCTGCCATGTTTTGTGTAATTAAAATCCATCTGATCTGGATTCATAATAATAAAATAATAATTGGCAAAGCTGTTTTGATATGAACTTTTGTAGCATCAGGACATGAAGATGTGAACACTTCCTTCTCATTTCCGTTGCTGTGAAAATGTTGCTGAATGAACTGCAAGATTCCTACTGCATCAGTCAGTTTGGAAAGGCTCACATAACGATTTAACCCTATCAAAACAAGTTTACCAAAACTCCCACCTGGAAGATAACAATCCAGGCATAGGCAATGTTGTCGAAGTTGATGGCTCCTTTGTGGGGGTTGCTGTGCCCAGTATGACACCTGGTGTAGTACTGGTTCCAGTTGACACAGAGCCCTGCTACACTGACGCTGCCATTGGCCAGAGGCTCGGGGCTCAGGCCCAGTGATTGGCGGTACAAGGCGTCCTCTTTGTCCAGACAACAAGCCTTGCCTCCCTCACGGCGAGCCGGGACGTCCGAGCACGACATGATGCCGTTGTCGACTGGCAGGGAGCAGATGAAGGGCCGCTCGTCATCCTCATCAGCCATGTAGTAAGGCCGGGGCAAGCTGATACCAGTAGAGCTGTAAGTGTGAACAGAGAAAGTGTTGAGTAAAATACTGCACTAAATGAGCCACATAATTTTGAGATTCTAAGCTTGTAAATATGAATTAGAAAATGTAGAAACACTGGTAAAACAGACAGTATGCTTGGAAAGCTATGATATTTCAAACAATGACTCATATTGAAAGGTCATTTAAAAGGTCTGTAATGTTGAAGCTAGGCTTAAACATGATTGTGCTTCATGAGTGGTGAATAAATAAATCTGAAAGCAAATATGCCAATAATAAGAGCAGGAGTCTCTTGGTGTGTTCACTAGAAGAACGCTGCTGACACATTTACAGAATCCTGAGACACATGAAGAGCCCTACTGATGTGAGTACCAAAAAAAAAAAAACAGGTATGTAGGGAGACATGCTGGTATAGACAGTGCTTGTGTGTGAGTGTGCATTCATGCAAGTTTGTCATGGGAATTTTAGACAGACCAAAACGACTTGTCCTTCATGGCTATTTCCAACATCTGTGTGGTGTGAGATTGGAACTGAAAGCATAAAATATAATGATCACAGAAAGAGAGACGAGTGGATGAAAGGACAGAGAGATAGAGAGAAAAGGGAGAGAGAGATGATTATGTTTGTAATGGTAAAACTGAAACAAAATTACATCACAGGCAGACAAGGAAGGCAGTGATGGAGAAATATTAACCCTGACACACCAAGCTGACCGTCACCCAGCGGACACTGTTTGTCCACTGTTTGGGTGTGTCTGGATTTCCTGTACTTTTTATGGGCTATCGTCTGGACATATCTGTGGCAGCCCGATTGAGCATGCTTAACTGGCAACAAAGGCAGTCTGAGAGAGGAGTGTTTGGCTGTTCAGCCTAGCGAATCACTGATTTCACCCATTTAATTTGGTCTCTCATAGTATTTTATGCTTCTGACATTTCTTTTCTTCTTCTCTTTAGCCACAAACAACAGATGTGGAAATGCATACTGCCAGAAAAACTACAGGATGAAAAACTTGTGCAAAGCAACATTTTACTCTGAATTTCAAGCAAATAACAAAACTGCCACTAAAGTTCGAGTGGCGTGAAAACTGTAGTTGAGATTGTTTTCTTTCTCTGTCTATGATATTCAAATACAAAGCACTACTAAGTTCATTTCCACTCACAATGACTCAGAACATACATGCGGACCAAATATCAGCTGGCAGTCAGCTATAGTTTCTGAAGGCGTAACCTTTAACAGCTGAAGTGAAGCAGTATGAAGCAAAGCAAAGAATTTGATCAGTCTGCTTTCACAAGCGTTATTTTGTTGTGTTAGGGCTTTTACTGAGACAGACAGAGGAATAGGCCAAAAGCAGCTTCCAACTAACACCAGTTCTTAAAATTTAGGACTCATCAGGCACAGTATTAGAGTCAATGATGCACTGAGGATCACTTTCTGGGATTCAGACTGGAGTAAATGAAAAAATAATCTGCTAAGCTGTAAAAGTATAACAGCAATGCTGACAGTAAATGAATACAACAGTTCTCGCAAAAGCACCACTATATCTTCATTAAATGAGTTCCGGCAGGGGCTCTAAGTTTAATGTTTGCATCCAAATCTGTCAGAAGTAAAAGATAATGATAGAAGAAGAGGAAGAGAGGGAAGGCACTTCATGAAAGACTGGGAGCTGAGGAAGAAAGAAAGAAAGGAACAAAATGATAGAAGGAGTAAATAAATTAGGAAATAAGAAGGTATCTGATGACAGATGAAGGAATGACAAATGTAATAAAGGAGAGAGCAACAAAGTAAAATGCCTGGAAAAAGGAATAAGGGAAGAAATAAGTCACAGGGGAAAAAATGAGGAAGAGGGTAGATGAAGGTAGTGGAGAAAAATGGAAGGCAGGAATGAAGCAAGAAAAGAAAAACGGAAGGAAAAATCAAAAATGAATCAATATCTGAAAGAGGGAAGGCAAGAAAAACAAAGACTACTATGTGCAAAGAGAGTAAAGGTGTTTTTTGTGCAATTACAAAAAGAGCAAGGTAGAGGCTAAAGAGACAGAGAGCAGCAAAGCTCTGTGTGATCACACTTTAATCTGAGAGTAGGCTGCTATTTAAAGGGCAGACCAGAGAAAGAGATACAGATGAATACAGCTGTTGGTTAGCAATTACATCTGACCTGGTATTTGAGAAGGCTTGATGGAAGCAGCATTGTGAGTACTACCCTGTCTCTCAGTCAGTCTGTCTTTGTCATGCTCTTTTTTATCTCTTGCCTTGACTCTCTCTCTCTCTCTACATTGTGCTGTGCTGAATAGAAGCTATTATCGAGCCCACTGACCTGAGGAGATCTGCAGCCTTTTTACGTCAGTTAAGTTTATAGTGAAGCTCTGGATATTTTTGACCTGGTCTCCATTTCTTCATATTTTATTTCCATCCATAATTGATTCTAGCCAAAATTTCCTCAGTTGCACCATGGCAGAACTATATTGGCTCACAGGGCTAAAGAAATCCTTAACCCAAATGCACCACATCCAGTTATCCCAGAAAAGCATAGTTAAAGCTCCATTTGCCAATATTTTCTATGTTTAAGATATACAGTAGTTTAACATTTTGGAAAATGCATAATTAGATTTTTTGCTCATAGTTACAGTAGCTGAAAAAGTCAACAACAATCTGATTTATCTGTTAAATATGAAGCTACAGACACAAGACAGTTAGCTTAGCTTCACATTAACATTAGAAGCAATTAACCAGGTTCTATTACTCGTTAGGTCACCAGAAACATTACTCGAAATGAGCTCTGGATATGGAAAAGAGGCAAATGTTAGCTAACACTTTAGCCATAACAACTTGGAACAATTTAATATGGCTGGACTGTGGGTTTGTAAACTTGTTGATGAGCACCCCTAAGTTTTCAAAAATCAATAAAGACCGTGAACATTTAGAGATAAGTTACCTAGTTACAGTGCAACATTTAGTGTAGGTGGTACAATATAACACTCCATTAAAACTACATTTGACAAGTCTGAGGAGGCAGGGGTTTGACCTGGAAGTTTCTTCTACACAAGTTAACCACCACCAATTTAACTTACCTTTTTTTAATCTGTTATTTTATGTCCTTTTGTCTTTTGTGCTCTTCTAAGTACTTAAGTTTGGTCTTAGTTTGTCATTTGTTAAACACGACTGCTTTTTGTCTAATTGCTTTCTATTTGTTATTACTATTATTATTATATTGCTCTTTATTCCTCAGGGTGCAATTAAGCAACAAGCCCTGGCCTGTTTCTCTCCTGGCCAAGCAAAGCTGCCTACCTGTGCCAAACACAAAGCCAAAGCAGCCAGAAGAAAATGCTTCTTGGTTTATTCAAAATCTCAGCAACAGGCACAATATGTATTTGATTTGCAGTGTACCACTAATTAAAAACAGTTTTTAGTGTAGCAATGAACTTCAGGGGAAAAAAGCAAATTCTGTGAATGTACATTACTTTTTTTGACTCCTGCTACATACAAATGAGACTTTTGAGACTTCCTGTTGTAATGCATGGCTCTCAAGTGACTGGCTGTTCAGTTTATCAAACAAAATAAAAGTGGAGAATGGTGTCTAACTGCTTCTCTCAAGTGGAAAATGATAATGAATCAACAAACGCAGCTCCCCTCTGGAAGCATTTCTGAATCTTTTTCACTGGATGGTCCATACATAGGATGGTAAATGAATTTATAAACAAATCATTTTCAAAGTAACTGCAGTAGATATTGCTAAGTTTTCATAAGCAGGGGGTTTAATTGGTGGGGAAAGTAACAATATAGCTTTTACAATGCCCTAGACAACCAACCAGTGTGGTAGTCCCAGGTATTAGAGACTTATTCAGCTCCTGGTGCCAGGCAGGAGTTATTAGAAGCTAGAAGTGACTATGTTATGCAATAGATACAATCATCACTTAAGAAAATACTTGCTTTACCAACTTGAATCAGATTGATGTGAATTTTAGAATTCATTATGAAAAATTTAATTAAATAAATAAATAAAATAATAATAATATCATATACCTCTCAATTTCTCTTTCTCTAGCATGGAACATAAGTTCCCAGATAGTGTATGATTTCCTGTTGATCACCAGTGGTTTCTGCCATTGGTATTTTTATCTTGTTGCTAGCCTGAGCACAGCAAGTAAAAGTCAGCAAAATGTGATCATCCACCCACATATTCTCCTCTTTTTCCCATCAAACACCCCATCCACAAATCCTCACCTCTGCTTGTGACTGAACCAACATCGAGCGACAGCAGATATCACAGCCTAGCTCATTATCAGATTGGACATTGTCTGTGTGTCTCTGTATACTGAGGTGATTACGTTCGCCACCAGGCAGTGTCAAACAGGCAGCAGTCATTTCACACCTGAGGAGACGTTGGACTCCTGACAGCAGAGGCTTCAGCCAAAGGTGTGTGTGTTTTATAACCCATGCTCTTGCTCCTGCAAACACTCTGCAGTCTGATTTACAACCGTCACACATGGTTTGCATCATGTGGCAAAAGAAGAAATTTGCTTGTGTACGTGTTGCACCAACATTGGATGACATTACTGAAATTAACTCAGGTGGGTCAGGACATCCCATGATTACAGCTCCTCTTCATTTCATCTGTGAACTGGTTACCATGGCGATGGCCTACCCCCAAAGCTTCTCATCAGATCATTATTTTCTCTCTGGGCTCTGCAGTGCGTCGTCCAGCCCACTACTTTGTGCAGCCAAACCGGCCTAATCAAACGCTTGGCTGCGGATTTGGTCTCCCCGGGCTCTCGCTCACCACAGACAGAATTCCAGTTATTGTCTCAGCTCTGTGTTTTCACAGTGCTATTAGCTGTACTCTTAATCATAGAGATATATGGGAACAAATAACACCTGTTAAGCTTCCAGCTACTAATTCTGACTTGCTATTTTCTTTTGCTGTTACCAGGGGACATAAGGACAATCATCAAAATTCATGACTGATTAGTGAACAGTGGTGATTTTTGTCTTGTCTGATCTTATGTCATCAGTTATCTTCCCATCTGGTGTGGCTGATGTGAGTGTTATCAAAACCAACTGCATGAAATGATCCAGAGAGGTGATTTCCTAGAAAGTAATTAATATGTAGCTGTAAATTTGGAAGAAGATTCCTGGAAAGTGTAAACTACAGAGAAAATAAAAACAGTGTTCAATTACTACACGATTTTGAGTAATTATTTCTAATTAATTGCTAAGCTAGCATAGTGCACAGCAGGTCAGCTGGACATTCAAAAATGTTAAATTAGTCTTTAACTAAACATGTAATTCATCAGATAAGGACACAGTTTCCATTGGAGCAGTCCCTGAAATTTCCCTATTATTTTCCAGGGAACATCACAGTAAATTATTAGGAAATTATAGACTAATAAAATAAAGTATAATCCCCATATATGCACATAAGATATGGGGGGGGGAGTTGAAAAAAAAATTGTTGATTGTTGTTACGTTCCTCCCAGGTTCAGTAATGTCAAGATTCCACTGGTATTTACATTGCTCATTGCTTTACATTGTTCATTTGCATCTCAGCTCCTGTGATTTAAAATTGGACTCTTTCAAATTGCAGTTTTGGTATAAAAACTAGAAATCATTCAGCCTTACCATCACATCATATTGTATCTAGTGACTTATCTTCCAGGAACTGTGGTGTTTCAGTGTGTGAGAATGTCATCAAAAGCAGCTGCGTGAAATCACCAAAACATGCAGAATTTTATGGGTAGAAGTTGAAGGATGTTGACATCTGAGTGACAGCTGTTGCTTCTGCTACTGTGCACACAGAAACGCACAAACAAGAGCACAATCCCTGTGCTACTGAAGAATACAAGCAGAGAGTGTAGGGGTAGCCGGCCTAAATCAACAACAGCATTTGCACTCCTCTGATTTCGAGGCGACATGACAGAAGAGTAATTGAATTTCTGACACTTCAACCAAAATAAACAGCCCAGAGCCAACTGGGATTCAGAACATTAGTTCTGGAAACATCACAAAATTCTATCACAACAATAATGCTCTCAAACATGCACCAAAATAAGATATAACCCCAAAGAAAGGGAAAAGAAGTGAAAAGGTGAAAAGAAAGAAAGAAAGAAAAGAAAAAACTAACTGTAAAGGTTAGAGGTAGCAGGGAGTTAAAGGTACAGTACACCTGGATCACATTATTAGCATCCTAAAGCTTAGACCTTCCAAAACCCCAGATACCCTGCTGGGGATATTCAATAGTGTGTGTGTGCATCAGTGGGAGGGGGTCTGTGAGGGTGTGTGTGTGTGCATGAATAACTGTGCCAGTCATTCTTGGAAGTGTTAGTGTGTGTGTGTACTTTAGGAAAGTGTATGAGCAAGGGAATATGCGAGACTAATTGTGTGCACAGTAGGGGGTTATTAGTAACGTGCATGATAACTTTGTTAATGTGTGTGTGACAGTGAAAGGATGATACAAAACTATAAGTTAAAGCCATTTGAGCACAGCTGTGGGAAAAGTTGTTTCCTTGGACAAACACAACAAAACAGGTCAGCAAGTCCAGCTTTGTCTTCACAAATGAGAAATCAGGAGCAGATTCAGTGAAACCAAGCGAGAAATATTTTTCACTGCACAGCTTGGGGTCTGGGCCCCGCAGAGAGACCTGGAAACTCCTAAGTGAAGCTGCAGAGGATTAATTTGGAAGAAAAGTAACTCTGATAGAAAGAAGAGAGTTGAAAAAGTAGAATATCACAGATTGCTGTTGATGTCTCTTTCAAATAATCACGACTACAATCATTTCCCAACCTTTTTTAACCAAAAAATGTTCCTGAGCTGAGTTTAAATCCTTTAAACCAGGGGTTTTCAAATGCATGCATTCCATGCATTCAATAACGTAGTTTCACTGTAAATATACAAATTCATGTACAAATACACATTTTTTTCTAAAAATTAAAAGTCTCTAAAATGTAACAGTTAATGTCTGAGCGGTGAACTAGCTACTGCTATGCTAATCTAATCCCCTCTCCCCACACCCCACAGCAGTGGTCTATTCAGAATGGTGATCCTTGGGCCACAATCAGTTGAAAACCTTAAACCTTAAACATTGTGCTGCCAGGTCAGAAAACTGAAATATGAATCACGGCCATATGAAAGTTTAGAAAGGACAAGAAATGTATTTTGCTGTTAGACTGAAATATTCTTTAAAAAAATCTGTTTTCTGTGTGTGCTTTAGTCTGCACACTGTAAACCCCTTTTCATAAAATACTATACAATTACTGTGAGGTACCATTGCTCCAAGGTTTGTTTAGAGGGAGAATATTATAAAACGTTCCTTATTTCTTCATGAGTGTTCACTGGTTGTCTTCATGCATTTTTCTTTTGAAAGAATTTTCATTTTCCCTCATATTGCTTTCTTTCCAATGCCTTTCTTTCTTTTCTATTTTATTTTGCTGAAATATTCTTCAGAATTACACAGTTACCCAATCGCCTATCTACACTAAAATACAGCAATGTTAGTTATGTAGAGTGTAGCACAGGTAGTGAGGGGGGGTGGGGGTTGTCAGGGTTGGGTAGGTGAAAGAAAAAGAGTGTCAGTTTTTAATTAAGTGGCAGAACTGACTCTGAGATAATGATATTTGCTTTGTGCAAATTTTGGTTTGCAATCACCCTCATTATATTAGCACATGAGAGAGAGATGCAGAGAGAGCCTTCATCTCTTTCTATGGTAATATCAGTAAATTGAGGAGATGATGTAATTAATCTTCGAGACTCACACTGAGGGAAGGCAGGTAATAAGAAGAGGTGACAGACCCATGTATACACACACATACACTGAGGTAAAAGAACATGTTCTGGCCATAGTGTATTCTTATAAAGGCATACTTTCTGTATTATGAAAACATACTAGATCGATAGAAACATGTCCATCACATAACTTTGTACACACTCAAAGGGCAAGACACCAAAAACATAAGTGGTAAGTTAACAGACCAACACGCCACAGACCCTCGATCATCACACTGTTTACACTCTATTTCTCCCCCAAGCTCTTTCGCACGCACACACGCACATGCACACGCGCACACACACACACACACACACACACACACACACACAGACCAGGTAGAGACTCACAGCGTGAAATTCTCTTCCAGGTAGCAGCGGTTCCTCAGCAGGCCCGCCCACAGCTGCACCCCGATGATGCCAAAGATGAAGAAGACGAAGAAGCAGAGGAGGAGGACGTTACCCAGCATGGGCAGAGTGTCCAGCAGCAGGTTCACCAGGATACGCATGCCTAAAGAGACAGAAAATCATTTGTCTCATGAAACATGTCACATAGACCCAACTCTCAGGAGGTGGATCGGATTCTTTACATTTTATCATCATCTTTTTGTTAGTTGTTTTTTCATTTGTATTTTATTCTATCTTGGGATGAGGTGGCTGATTATTTCACTGTTCACATACACAGTTGCCTTAGCTTGTAGCCAAACACCTTCAAGGACAGACACCTGTTGCCTCTTGTTGTTTTCAGATATGTGTACAGTGTGATGTTTGATCTGACAAAAACATTTTAATGGGACCAATAAAACATTGTGCAGACTCAACTATACTTTGCATTTATGTGAATTACTTATTTTACCAATGCCCAGCAGATTTGGGAATACTAAGGGTACAGAGATTATTAAAGGTTAAACCAATTGTGTCCTGCAAATTCAGGCCAACGTTTTCTCTTCCACACTTGAAGGGGTTGCTGAGATTGGACAGTGTTGTTGACCTTTTGCACTGGACCTTTAGACTTTGACAGAGGCAGCTACTGAACAGGAACACAGCAAAACCTCACACTCATTAGTCCGACAGACCAGTCAGCTCTAAACACTCATTTTTTTCTCTCAGTATACCTAACAATTTAGCGGTCATTCACTGACACATTGTTGTGTGTCAGGAGTCATGAACTGATTTATATTTTTGCTGCCTTAAGGTGTCAGTCAAGTATAAAAGACACGTTGAGAAAGTGTTAATAAATAAGCAAGAGGCTAAATCCTGTATCAAATACAGTATGTGGAAAATAAGGCCCAGGTTAAAAGCACAGGAGTTACCATTTAATTGGGGAAACAGACACAAAGATGTATATGTATCATTTATGCACAAATACACAATTTCAATTTCTCATCTTTTCACCTAACTACGTTTCTCTCTCTCTTTCACATAAACACATTCTCTCTCACCCCCCCACTGCCTTGCTCATATGCAGAAATTTAACACATTATGCCATTTCCACATAAGCCGCTGAATTATCATAATTAGCCAATCAATCCTTAATCTCCACACTAATTGTGATCCCACGGCCCATTACTTTGGCTTTGATCTCTATGAGGAAACTAAACCAGGGGTTAAATTCTATCTGTAAAATAGATGGAGAGTTGATACAGCATTTAGCTGACTAATCAGGGGTAAGTGGGCAGTTGGTACTCAGACCTAGTCCGAAATAATGTGATGATTTAAAATGATTCAGTCTGAAGAAGCAGAAGACAAGGAAGCGATCAAGCCTTAAACACCTGGATACTTAACTGATGTGTATTTCACCATTAAAAAGTATAGCTATATTTCAAATGTTTGCGTGTATGTCTATTAGGAACAGAGGAAACTTTCTAACTTTACATCCCCCATGTGAAATATGTTCTTTTGTACTGCAGGGGGCCAAATAACTGGAAAAGGAACATGTCTCATGAGAATTTAAATCCCCTTTAAAAGGCGAGATTTCAGTTTTGTTGGGGAAAATATAAGATCTCCTTCCTCTCTCATCCTTTTGATATAAACACAACACATGACCTTGGGTGAACAGTATTCTCGGCCAAGTTTGCTTTTTTGATGTTAATATTTAATGATTTGTGGGTACTGAATTCCTAAAACTTCAGACTGTTAGCTCTCACTGCCGGGAAGGGTCGAGTGATTTGCAAAAAGCCCCTGATAAAGCATTTAATTTCTGTTAATAACGCTGCTTTAGCACTATATTTTAGTAGTGATGTGATTATTTGTGGCTCAAATCAAGTTAGTTGATCTGATTCAAACTAAATTAAACTGAGGTGAACTGAACTAGAACTGAAATCTAACCGTGGTTGGTTCCAGATATTATACATCACAGAACGCAATTTCCTTTGAGAAGGTTGAAATACATTTTATTTCATCACAATGATTAAGTCTGTTTGAAGTCAGCTGTAGCTTATAGAGCTGCAATAACAACCTAAATGTGAGAATGTTGCCAATTAAATCAACAGTAGGAAAAAAGAAGGCAAAATGCTAAAGGTACATAAACATAAAAGGTTTGTGTATAACTGCTTTTTGTTTATGATGTGATTAAAATTTGAAAAGATTCTAAATTGTTCCCTCCAGAAAGTAAAATTAAATTCTCTTTATTAGAAAAAAGCATTAGCCTGGCTATTTGATCATGGGAGATCACCAAGTGTTGACTAAACAGAACAAGAAATGTTTGTTTTATGTAAAAGGCAGCTGTGATCATTTTAATCATTTACAGCAGACTCTGGGAGCAGCTGCAGATGGGGGGAGGGAAATGTTAGGAGCAAAGAAAAACTAAATGAGCAAAGTGCAAACTATATCAGAAGTGAGAATAAACAGAATATAAATGAAAAGAGAGGCACAGCAGAGAGAGAATGTGCTGACGACCATTACCTTGGCTGCTAATACGGACATCTCCCAAGGGGGGATCGTGGGTAATGCAGTAAACAGGCCAAGTCCTTTAAGCTGTGGCCAGTGGGAACGAGGCCTGGATAATTTCCATTAGCGTCCCATTAACTGACTCTTGTGCTCACTTCACACATCCTCTACCAAGTACGTGTGCACATTCAGTTAGTACTTGCCTACAAGTGTGTGTATGCAAGTGTGTGGCTTTGCACTGGTTGTGGTTGTGTCCCTGTATATCGCCTGTTCAGTGTGTGTGCATAAGGTGGTGTGTTTGTGTATATGCATGAGTGAAGCCTCTGTGACTCTGTGTTTGTGTCTCTCCTGCAGCATGGAGATTGAATTACCCCTGAGATGAGCTCTGTGGTAAATTGTCTTTAATAAAGAAGAGAATTGCTTCTTTATTCATCCAACAAATAAAGACGAGTGAAATAACTGGCTTTTGGCAGCGGGAACTGCTGCAGCACACAAGTGTGTTTATTATAAACTGACCTTTTTGTAGGTTACAAAATAAGTTGACACTTATACATATTTATGTTTTTCGCCCTGTCAGTACTTGATAAAGCCTAACCTTGCTGTTGGGCAGAAACCTTGCATGTCCATAACTGCTAAGTTTCAGGAAATGAAAAAAGCAAACAAACAAACAACAACAATGACCAACAGTTTGATTTATGAAACAATACACTTATTCAGCACTAGTTCACGAAAGGTTTTATGGTCTTCTGAGCCATGTTGGACAATGTGTTTGGATGATTTGACATTTGAAGTCATTTGTTTTTTAAACAATCAGAACCAACACCTTAACAAATAATTCTTCTATTAAAGGGATAACTGCTTCTTGTGCTTGCACTGAACATTGGGGTGAGAATTGTGCACCAAAGAATCCTCCAATAGCCCCTAACAAACAGCAAGTGGAACAATTCATTTTCTTTATTGTAGGAATAGCTGGAAGAGCCTCTGGCTAGTTAGCATGAATGGTGACAACCACCATGGCTACATAAGGAAAAGATCATCATTTTATTCCTCAGCCTTAGCCTGTATTAACAGTTGGCACACTGAAACTACAGACGCAGAGTAAACACACTATCACACACAGGAGTCCATGATGGTGTGTGTGTGTGTGTGTGTGTGTGTGTGTGTGTGTGTAGCTGTCTCCCTTAGACTCGAGGTCTGAGGGAAACTGACAGTGTGTGTGCATGTGCATGCGTGTATGAATGACTGCTGGGGTAGATGCTGGTCAATTCACTTGCATATTACCAAGAAATAAAATAAATAAATAAATAAAAAATCAAAACTGAGTGGAGTGTTTGTACCACATCTTCTTCCTCTATGATCAAATCACCTGTTTCTTCATCTTACCTTCCTCTCTCTGGTCTTCTGGCCTCTCTGCCCTTCGCTCATTTTTATCTCTATTCATCCAATGACTCCCTCCATCCCTTGCACTTGTTTCCTCAGCTCTATCTATCATCGTAATAGCCTGCTCATCTGAGTCCCCCCACATCTCTCCTCTCATCATCCCTCTCTTCCTCTCGTCCATCTTCACCTATCTTTCATGGAGCTGGATAATCCCCTCTTCCCTAACTCATTTGTCTCTCTTTGTCTCTTTTTTTCTCCATGCTTCTTTTTCTCCTTTATCTTTCCTTAGCTCAGATGCTGTGTCCTTATTGAAATGTTGCTGAATAAACCACATAGAAAGCATCAATCTAGTGTGAAAGGATCTATTTTTTATCCCTGAATTATATGAAGTATTTGGTGACTTTCTTATGTGGCCTCTTTTCTGGCTTGTTTCTTAACAAAACATTACAGATACAACAAACCAATATAACACATTGGCCTTTTAATGCCAGGGAGGAAAGGAAAGAAAAGTCTCCTCCACTTATAGAAATGCCAGATTACAGCTGTGCAAAACTCAAATAGTGGAACATTTTATGTTATGTCAGATACTGTTTAACAATTTAAAAACTTTTGAGATTGTTTTCAAGTGGCAGTGAATGATATGCCTGTTCCAAAAAATCACAAGCAATAATAATCACTTCTGTGATTAAGGTCTAGTTAAGTTAAGGCACCAAACCAACCGAGCACCCTGTGCAGAACTAATGCAGACATCAGTGTTAACTAAAATAGTTTGTTTCTGATAAAGTTAACGTCTCTGTTCTGACAGCAGCTCTAAAACCAAAGTAAACATGGTTGAGTTGTGTCTGGTAGAGGCTACATTGTATTTTCTGATCTGATGTCCGTGTTGACAGAAGAGCATTATCTGTCAGTGCCTTCCAAAATAGTGACAAATAATTGTCTAAACAGACAGTGCTTCATACCTAAGGTGTGCTCAGGTTTAGGCAAATAAAGGGTTAAGGATTTTTTTTTTAAATATCTAAAAAAAAATAAAGGAACAGATTGTGGTTTGGGATAAAATAACTATTTTGTTATGGTTACTACACATTTGTTGTGAGAGTTAAAATATTAACTACTTGGTTATTGCAGTAGCTAACGATGGTCATAGTTAAAAGGAACAGATGTTAACTATCAGTAGGAAATGAGAAATAAATGGCACTCACTCTCATCAAAAACTATTCACTCTTGTTTCTACTCCTCTTACAGTTTCCTACATTGCGATGAGCTCAGTCTTTTGGAAACTGAGGATCGTTGTGGACACTAGAGGAACAGCTGTGGTAGGAATTCCAAAGTCCTTTTGAGGGTAACTCCTTGCATTTTTTGCAAAGAGCCAATATCATACAGGTCTCGAAACTAAGCCATTACAATACCTCAGTGTATTCCTGCATTGTTGTGATCAGGTTGTTCCAGTTGATCAACTCTGCCTCCCTGACTGCTGATGCAGAATTCAGCAGAGGAGAACATGACTTTTGTCTATTTCTCCTGTCAAAACAAACTACTCTCTAGGGGCATGGAAGAACTGTTACTGTTCTGCTTATGGAGAGAGGGAGGGATACATAAGGTGAAGGAATTATGCAAAGAAAAACAGAGGGAATGCAGTGATGGAGGAGAGAAGGACATAATAGATCACAGAGAGAAAAAGATAATAAAAAGTGATACAGACAAATCTTTTCTCTTTTCACCTTGATCTTTGTATTTAAGACAAAAAATTAAAAAGAAGGTGAAGAGAGTAGTAGAATGGACAAAGAATTGACATGCAGATAACTGACAGTGTGTCCATTAACGGCTTCCCTGTGAAAACATATTTAAGTGCTCTCCACATGCGATATGTTCATGTATGTTGTGTATATATGCTGCGCCAAATAGATATCAACACACATTCCTCTGTGACCAGCCAAATTGGCTGCACCTGCTTTCACAGAGGAAAAAAATAAATGATTCTGATAGTTTATGTTGCAGATTTATGAGCAGTGGGAGGTTTAGCAATTATACTTATAAAGGAAGCAAAACAACATTAACTTCAAGTACCAGCATATCCGACTTAGAGAGTACTCATAGCTTCTTAAAATGATTGCCTGCTAGGCGCAATTTAGACACATAAAGCACGAAAACAACTAGCAGCAAGCTCTGATTATTCTCATCAAAAAGGACAGAGACTAAGCAGCACTCTCTGAGTTGAAGTGGTGGGTTTGGGGCGCTCAAAACACTTCAGTGACGTCTGATCATTGCTTCAGTGATGGGTTTGGGTGATGAGGAGATTTGGTCGGGATTAGAACAGCTTCACTGTGGATGACAATTACTTTTTAGAAATCTAAACAGCCCTGTGAACAGGGAATTGGTTTTGTCATGCTGGATGAAACTACTTGTACAGATGGTTATTATAACAGTATCTGATGACAGAGCAGAGATGAAATGTGACCTCCCTGTTTGGACTTTCTTTTTTAATTTTAATCTTTCCATCACTGTTTGAAATGCATAAGACAAAATCAATTTGCTCACAGGCACAACTGCACCTGTACACCAGCAGGCCAGCTCATGAAAACAACAGGTACACAATCAAAATTACATAATTACAGCCAAGACAATGAGGCATTTGGGCTGTATTTGGCAGTCAGGTTCGTGATGCATGTATGGTGCTACAGTTACAATAATGCTGGCTTCATGTGGCCCATTTGCTCCAGAATGAATAATGGTGTGGCATAGTATCAGCACTGCAACATTTGTTGTATGCACCAACAATACCAGCAAGGTGGAACCATACACACCACGTTCAGATCTAGTCTTAAAATAAGACAAGATAGGGGCTGTTTTTGGACACATTCAGTTCATTTTTAAACAGAACATTTACAGTAAATGATGAAAAAGGAGGTCACATGACAGGTCAAACTAATGAGTAACAACTGAAGAAACAGGTGATGACACAACTGAAAAATATTTTCTAAAGACAACCCAAACTTGATGTATTAGCTTTCTTTTAAAACAAATTTACAACTGCACAATAATTATTACAAGAATTTAGAGTACTTGTGTCTGTACCTCAGACAATCAATAATTATATATATTGTCTTTCAGACATATCAACATGCAGGAACAAATGGCACCTTCAACTAAACCCATGCTTATTTCTCACCTTGACTACTGCAATGCCCTTCTGGAAGGTCTCCCTTGACGTACAGTGTAACTCTACAGTTGGTTCAGAATGTGGCGGCACTTTTGGTCTTTGATCAGCCTAAAAGTGCACATCACTCTACTGCTCTTTGACCTCGACTGACTGCCTATAGCTGCCAGCATCAGATTCAAGTCACTAATGTTTACCTACAAAGCGACTTCTGGGTCTGCACCCATCGACTTGAACTCAATCATACAGATTTATGCTCCTTCTTGGCCACTGCGTTCCTCCAAGGAACACTGTCTGGCATCACCATCCCTGTATAAAAGGCATTCTCAGTCCAGACTGCTCTTATTTGCGGTTTCCTGGTGGCGGAATGAGCTCCCAAGTGCTATCAGAGTGGAGCGTCCCTCCCTATCTTCAAGAAGCTCTTGAAGACTAATACTTAACACCCTAACATGCCTAACTAGCACTTAATATGCACATTCAGTGCACTCCTTCAGTTGATCTCATTGCACTTTCCCTTATTTAACAGATTTAGTACTTAGTACTCACTTCAGTGTCTCTTATTGTACTGACATTTTGGTGCTGTTCCTTACTTGTAAGTCACTTTGGATAAAAGTGCCAAATTTTTCTAAAAAAGTCGACACATCTAAAACTGAGTGCGAGTCTCACACCATCTTAATAAATATTCAACCACATAAAACATTGAAATTGATGAAAATGTATGCATTGACCTTTAAGGTGAATTCTCAGCCTCTTCATAGCTACCCTTAAGAGAAAAAATGTCTTCAGAGTCATCTGTGTGAAACCAGAAAGATCCTTGTGCAGGGAAACTGTTAGATACTAGAGTTGCTTTAACTAATTACTAAGCAAAATAATCTCATGAGTCAGCCACGGATGGATGGGTTGTTGAAAGGTGCTACACAAATAAATTTGCCTTCCCTATTTACTTCACTTCTGAGATTGTGTAATGCTGATAAAAGTATGCTACTGGGGGGGTTTAGTATGTTTACTATGGAATGGTTACGTTATGTTACAGTAGGTTGTTGTTCATAATGCAGATTGTGTATCAAATGGTAAATTATACACTACAGTGGTTAAAAATCAGCCCAGAGCCCAATCCCACTCACTCCAGCAAGTGATAAGTGGAGCTTGTCACCATCTAATCTGAACGAGTTCACAGTTGAGGTATTTCTGGCTCAATGACTCATATTCAGAACCTCGGACAGCACCCAAACTACTGGGCTGGCTTCTCTGGCAGGCAGCTGTCCATGGTGCTGAATAAGAACCATGCATGATGTCATTGTATTAATGACCATCCTTTAATCTCTACTTTATCATACATATAACAGCTTTTTTCTGTTTAGCATGAGCTGAACAGTTCTTTTATACACACAGCAAGACAGTCATTTGATGATGTGTCAATGTTGGCACCAACTCAGTGATTAACACAGAGCTAAGGAAGCCCATCATGAGTTGGCAACCAAAGTTCACTCTCACTTTGATCTATATCATAATCCATTTTAATGATTTTTGGTACAGTCTGAAGTGATGTTGTGACTTACTTGGCACCCTGTTAATTGCTTTGAGAGGCCGAAGAACTCTCACTGTTCTAATGGCAGTGAAGTTGATGTTCTGTAGGTCCAGCGAGTATTCAACCATCCTGGAAAACACACAGAAAACATGCAGAACTTTTTAACAACACAAATGCTTCCACATGTCTACAGTCTATAAGGGGTATCAAAGAGAACGAAAAGCTAGCAACAGCTGCAACAAGTATTACCCATATACTCATCACAGAGAAGCAACTTCTGAATCTATGATAACTTATGATAATGTACTCCTTCTGAATGTATGATAATGTACTCCTCCCTCTGTATTTGTTCCTATTAAAAAGCCTAAGCAGCAGACACCTTTTCACAGCTGAGTTCCTGCTGTGCTGAGCCTAATATGAATAAATGAGCTGATTTGTGTACCTAATAAAGCAAGACATTCAAAGAAACAGGGGTCAGTGGAAGACTTTGTAACATTATCTTAATTGTGCCTGCAAAAAGTGTCTGCCTCTATGTCTAGAAATGTACCACAGGACAACACAACCATCGATTAGTTTGTGAATATATATGCGTGTAGGTGTTTCACCTTGCATGGCAAAGTTAAAGAGTGCTGCAGTAGCATAAAAAAAAAAAACAGGCGTTCCATCATTTTGACACAGATGGAGGAAGATGTCAAAGTACGAGTGAATAAGTACAGTAGGCCTCCTGCATCCCTGAAAACTGGATATGCCTCTTAGTACATATAGTGAAAGCATCAAAGTGTATCCTGTCAGTTTGCAGGCGCACACAAGAATGAGAGGCGTGAGATTAAACCTGCAACCATCTGAGATGAAAGCAGAGCTTTGTGAAGGAGCAGCCTTTGGAGGTGGGGGGGGGGTAAACAAGCTTGAAGTAAAACTAGATGTGGAATAAAAGAGACAGCGGAGGGAGGCAAAGAGTGAGGATTTTGCTATTTTGCCTATGGCTGACAATATAGGGAAAACATACTTTGCCTGAAGAATGGCAAGAAGAGAGACAGTGAAAGTGCAATGAAAGAGGGAGAGGACAGTCAGAAAGAGAAAGAGAGAAAAAGAAAGAGTCAGAGGGATGACAGGGGAAAGTGTGAGATGAGGACAGAGAGATCAGAACCCAATGCAAGTAAAGCACCAAGGGATGATTAAGTGCAATATAACGATGGCAATAAAACGAGATTGAGAGAAGGAGAGGGAGAGAGCCTGAGGGTTTTATCAAGTGTTGGAGATAATTACAGTGTTAGGAACAGAGAGACTGAGAGAGGCTAGTGATATGCATATACCTGGCTGAGCTGGAGAAAGCTGCTCTCAGGCTGAGAAGGAGGGTGGTGGTGGGTGGGGGGTAGAGAGTTGTCAAGATGTGGGAAAGAAAAGTACAAGAAACTGAGGCAAGTTTCAGGTACTTCACACAAATATTCTACTCAAAGATATTCTACCACTGCATGATGACAAGCTCATTTCAATGAGAGCCTACCAGGTGATTTTTTTCAAGTGTCTGAAAATCCCCAGCCAATTATTCACTCGTGACCTTTCGACCTATGCAACTGAAGAGGAGACTTTTAAAAAATGTTGACAGCAGAATTACAGTGGAATAGAAAGAAACATAAAAATCCCCCAATTTGCTGGTGTTCCAGAGGGAGGTCCACGGTTTGAAATGGAGTCCTGCAAGGTTTCAAAGTTGGAAAACATTAACATTTTACAAAAGGAGTAACTCAGGAGGTAGGAAACAGAAAAAACATGTTGAAGTTCTGCCAGGATTCGAGAAAATATAGGCACTGGCAACTTCGATTAAATGTCAAGTTGGAAAAGCAAAGGTGCTCCCAGAGTTGTAATTCATTCTCAAGCTGGAGTTGAAACTTGTAGCTGCACTGTGCGGCTATGTTAGGTCAAAGTTGAAACACGTGAATAGAACAGTTTGCTTTATTCTTTGCAGTCCAGCAAGCAGCCATTAGTCCAATGACCAAAGTGCTGCACATGCTTCAAAACATCCATAAGGTGTGGATCTAACTCAGTGAGCCATGAAATATGAATCTCTCCTGCTGCCGGCGTGTTAGTGTAACCTTGGCAGTGACAGGAGCCGACAGAGCCCTGATTCTGCTAGAGCTCTCCCACAAATCAGACAAAACCGTGCTAGTAAAATACACCGACCATGAAAAGTAAGGTCGGAGTTCGCAGAGTACCTGGATACAGCCATATACGTGAGTGACCAGAGAGGATAGCTTCTCAGTGTTTGACCATGATCTGATTTGACAGGTAGTTTTCTATGGAGGGAGCAGAGACCAACGTGAATGAATCTTCCACTTCCACCGTAAGAGGAAGAAAACAAAAAAAAAGACCTCACATTTGGCAGATTATACAAGATCACAGGGTGCAACAAAGAAAAAATATGAAAAGTAAAAGAAATGAGTACAATTGTACTAACACTCAGTCCAGCGTTGCTTTTAGAGCGCTGCTATTGTAATCACTGTGCTTCAGTGTGTTAACAGAGCAGGTGTCTGTGTGTGTTTGTGTGAGTGTGCAGGGGGACATAATGGGGATCTGTCATTTTGAGCAATTTTTTTGCAGCAATTTTAGATAAGACAGCTCATTTTGGTCACAGCCACACAATATTACATGGACACAACGCATACACATTGGCAAACAATGTGTATGAGTTGACACTGTTAGACACCGTCTAGTATACACACGGGAACAGTAACACACATGGAAAAAGTATTACCCCTGATACACCCTTGTTTTTCACACATTGAGCAGATGTACAGACAGATAATCTCTGTCTCACACCCAAACACAATCACACACACAAAGTAGAGAGGGTGCTCGGGGCAGACTCTGGGCTCTCACAAACTTGTGTCAAATCAGAACACAGAGGCCACGCACGTGCACAAAAGTACACTAAAACACACTAAAGGCACACACACACTCCTGGAGAGTGTAGTTACATAAGCTGCAAACCCACACACACTCTTACAGTACACAGACACATACACACAGGCTGTCACTCTCAGACACACAAGAGTCAAACTAAATTTAGTGTCTGTCTGTGTTTGACTTAGGACTGCTCTCCAACCAAACAGCTTCATGAATATTTCAAAGGAGGAACTAGATTCATTTTGTTCCAAAGCAGTGTTAGAGGGGCAGGTGTGGATTTTTTAAACTGGTTCTGAAACATTGTATTTTCCTCTCTAGGTTTTCTCTCTGGTGTCTCCTCACTTCAGGGAGCTGCTCCGTCTCTGCCGTTTACTTTACCCCCACCTATAAAGTACTGTCAGAAGTTAGTGTTATAAAATATTCTCTCAGGAGCCATTGGAGTGCAACAGAGGGAGAGCTCCTCTCCAGGGTTGCCCTGCTGGTTGGAGGGGGAAGCTTTGAATGTTGAAGATAATGTGAGAGAACTTTGAAATGCCACACAGGACTCATGATCACATCTGCAGTGTTGAGTGTAAAATTCAAAATTCAAAGCCAAAGTGGAAATTACTTTTTTATTCCTTTCTAACTGACTTTTTTATAAGAATATTGTCGTTGTTTGCATGTCCTAAAGGGTCAGATAAACCAGCTGCTGCCACATAAAGCTGTTGTCTTGCTCCCAAAACAAAGCAAACTGCTGCACTTCTATTTTAATACAAGTCCAACAATAAAGAATACCAAGCCATCAGATTTGTACTGTAGACAAATCATGCAGTAGAGCTTGGTAATTTGCTTAAATTCTTGCTTTACAACTGCAGCTGACCATCATCACTCAGGTTCTGAGATTTCTGCCTTTAAAACTCACTTTTAAATGCCTCAGATTCAAATAGAAAAGCAAACTAGATGTTTTTCTTATTTAAAGATGAAGTCACAGGGTTATATTTTCGACTGGCCGTACACCCAAGAATCCTGAGGGCCAAATTAAAGTTGCAAATTAAAGTCAGAAATTGGATGAAGGTCGTGTGTCCGCTTGGCGCCTCTCTTCACACCACTCAAATTTCTTTCCTGAATTTCAATCAAATGAATGTGGTGCTTCCAACTGTGTTAATTATTTTTGCCATGGTGCAGTGATCTTCACAAGCCACATTCACATCAGTCAGTGTCAAACACTGCACTCCATCAACAGAGTGCGATACAAATAATGTCTGTTTTTTAATAAACACAACCATAAGAATAATGAGAGATATAAGTAATCATCTCCAAGCAGAAAATGTTACCAAAACTAATTTTATGAGATGCTGGTTAAATTCTAATGATCTTATCTTATCTTGTCATGTTAATGCATAAAGCAGCATGTCATCCCTCGCCCTCTGTTACTGTCTGTATACTCTGTGTTTCCTGTGCAATATACCTTTTCTATTTTTACATTTACCTGCCAAATTAGCTGTGTTCTAATAACTTAATGGTTCTTTTAAACCTGTGAGTGAAAGCACTGTTATCAACATGAGTTGCATGAAGTTAAATCACATTACAGCTCACCAGCATTAACAGCAAAGTTCATATGTTTTCAGTCACATTAGGTGTGGCATATTAGCAAAAAGCTATCTAATGGGTGATGGGGCGGTGGATGGCCCTGGAAAGCACAATGACACAGCTGAATAGATATTGTACATTTAGGCTATTCCACTGGCTGTACACTAGTCTAATAGGCAAGAATAAACTAATATGGCAATTACTAGAGAGTGCTAAATGTCTCATTTTATGCCAACAGACCAGGCCAAACTCCTTCTGGAGAAGATGGCATCAATTATTAAAATGAGATTAATGGATGCAGTAGATCTTCTGTCCCAGAAGTGGTTTGCAAGTCAGAGAAGATCGAGTGGCACACATGCACACAGACACGTGTGCACAAAATACATACACACTCTCATACACACACATCTACCAAAGCTCTGATTCACTCTTCTCCCTCTTTACATTTTCCCTCTTGCCCTCCTCTTTCATCCTCTCTGCTAACTTTTCCACATCACAAACTCTTCAGTCTCTGTCTTTAGTATCACTTAGATTCTATCTCTGCACTTTTTCTCACTCCATCCTCTTTTTTCCTCCTTATCTAGTTTGTTCTGTGTGTGTGTGTGTGTGTGTTTTCTTTCTGCGTGTATTATTTTCCATTCTTACATTCTGCAGTGTGTTTTGTGGTGTCAGAGCTCTAATGAGCTACTGTTACACCTCCAGCTGGGTACAGATGCTCATACACATGTCCCTGTGTATGCGTGTGTGTGTGTTTGTGTGTATGCATATGTGCATGTGTGTGTGTTATATTCATAGACATGTGAATATCTTGTCAAAGATGAAAGCCAGCTGTCTACTGACGCCGCTATGGTCACATCTCTCTACTCACTTCTCCCCATCTCCTCCTGTTAGATACACATCATATTCAAGCATCTGACTTTATAACTAAACTAAAGGTACTATGAAATGAAATTCACTGTGAGCAAATACACCCTTGAGTAAGACTCTGTCCTAGTAAGCTGGACTGTGCCAAAACTGAACAAGGTAAATATGAAAATAGGTGAGAGGTGCATTAAAATCCAGCACAATATAGTGCAACGTGTCTGAGCCAGGTTTACAGGAACACTTTAAGGAATGCATTTGTATGTGTTCAGATTTGAAGTCAATATCAGTACTCTGTGTTCAGTACAAAGGGGATGTGTTTCCCCTACAAACACCACACACACCAGCACCAAAGGCAAATGACTAACCAAGTTCTATTAAAGGTGCCCAGCATTGCCAACTACTGTAATCTAACTGGTAAGCTGCCTGCTCAAAAAGTGAAACAGCTCTAGACCTAAATCCAATTTAATTATGTTATATGACATTCCAACTATCAGATAGTTTCAGGCATTAATACACACACATCTGTTTAGACAGTTGGTGCTGTATGATACCAGACTGATCCCCAGGCTTCATTTACTATACACTTGGTGTCAAAAACTATTCAGAATCATTAACTTAATAACCTCATGCATCATCTGCCAATTTAAACTAATTAAATTATGAGCATATATGACAACATGTGCACCCAAACACACACCACACAAACACATACATGTAATGTACAAGAATAGCCTTGAGCAAATCAAACATGTGATATATGTTAGTCATCCTTTGCATTAAATATGTGATGCAAATTAGTGTTTGTATTCAAATGTACAGTATAGCTACAGTGTACACATATATACATGCACACACAGAGACACACTCATTTACTACCAATGCATGAGAAAATACACTGGTACTAAGAGACTGCTTTTTAAAAACTATGCACTCTCTTGCTGTTTGTGTCAACACAATGATTGACAATACTTGCAGGCACAAGCAATATGGCTGCAGCATGCTTCATGAACATATGACACCACATTATGTTGATCCAAGATATAGTCATCCTCTGGCATCATGATGCTAATTTTGTCTGCTTCTGTCATTGTGTGTTTTCTCTTGTGTTCTGTGCATTGATTACATGGACCATACAAAAAGGGACAAAGGATGACAAAATCTGATTTGTATAACATAAACTGCTCTTCTGCTACTTATTCTATACTTTCTGCTATCTGATACTTACATGTAATCTGTGTAATTACAACACATATAACTGAAATATGCAAATACTGATATGTGCAAAATCTTACAATATTATCTACTCATTGGCTTGAGCATTATTGATACTCATATATATGTTTGCAGGGTTTGTTGTCCTTAATTTTTATACCTTGTGCTCTTTATACAGTTTTTGATAATGCTTAATTACTCTGGCACTCTCGTCAGAATGACCTAGCTGCCCACTTTGAGCAAATGTTACAGATAACAAAGGACTTTTTGAACCTTTGGAAACTACTTCCACTATCAAATCAACTCATTCATAGATCTGTTAATAAACACCTAAAGAAACAGTGGGATCAGAGATTTCAAAAACTCAAAAACTGCTTAGTTGCCTATTGACTTTTTCCTAATTTCCCGAAAAAAATGAGCTGGCGTTCTTTCTCAGTTCTCAATAAGGCTGCAGACTCTTCTGTTTTACTGAGTAATGACTAGATGATAGAGTGCCTGATTCAGCACTTCAGCGGTAGAAGTTCTCTTCAAAGCTGACAGGATGGTAGATGCGTTTAAAACAATGACAAAGTAGCATTGTGCTGCGTGAATCAAAGGCGGTGCAGTGCCTAACAGGGTTTGGAAAAGCCTTGTTCAACCTCAAGAGTCTGACAATCAGATGCAAACCCCTTTATCTACCAAGAGAATTCACCTCTATCACATTGTTAGCCACTCTGGTCGTGTAACAGGAGAATCTATTGATTTTGATAAAAGGAGACTTTTGTCATATTAGAGAGGACAGCACCAATGTAAAAACAGCAAGTGAAGGTCAATACAAGAGAAAACAAACACTGAAGCATTGCCACAGTTCAATACCTCGGGCAGACAGCAGACTAGTAAGGATCCCCTTGGAGAGTCGGACCACAAGTTCAAGGATAGCAATCACAAGAATTACCAGACAAACACTTGGTTAGCTGTTTTAATTAATCCCTTCATCAATACAAAAAACTCAACCCACAGCTAGACAGAACATAATATGAAAAAGGCTATTTTTGGCTATTATGTCATGATTAAACCAAAATAATCAGCTCACTCAGTGTACAATATTATTACATACATATTGTTTTTTTTAATAGGATGTTGGTTTCTGCCATGAAATATTCATCTCCACTTGGTGTGTTATATATGCCAATAGTAAGAAGAATTCAAGCTGAGCAAAGCTGCTGTTTTGAGGGAAATTGTGTCTTTTTGAAATTGTCTTTTCATTCTGTAATGTATGTCAAGCACTCAGTGTTTCAGAATGATCTGATTTACCAGTGTCACTTTGGTGTCATTGGTGTGATCTTATGAATATCGAGTACATGGCCTTGCATAATAAAACACATTGCAATGCACCCAGGTAATCATAAAGTAAGTAAACAAAAGAATGAGTGGATATTTTTAACTTTATCCAAGAACGATGACAGCTTCGATCCAATACTTTATAAAACTATAAGCGACAACAGCACTTATTTCTGTCAAAGGAGAGGGAGAACATTTGATATATGTGTAAATATAGTTCTGCCAACGCAGATTGGGATCAATTATGGTCTCCCATCTGCTCTCCACACCATGCAGTACAAGGTTTGGCAGCTCAGAACATAAGTGGGGGGTGCACCTAAGATATATACATATGTTTGATATATGAAGGACTGCACACTTACAGTGTACAAATGCAAGCACATATATTCATACAACATGAAAACAATACCAGAGCAGAGAGAAACATATGGCCCAGTCCAAAAAAAAAAAATGTTCACTGCAGAAACAGATCAGTAGCCCCTTTAAAAACTCCCATTAAGACGTCGCAAACATCAACGCCTGAAGTCTACGAAGCAATACCTGGATGAGCCAGTTGTTTTGGAAACAAGTGCTGTAGGACAGATGAAGTTAAAATTCAGCTCTTTGTCCACAATCACTGCGTGTTTAGAGAAAAAAAGGAGCAATATTTGATGAGAAAAACACCTTGCCCAGTGTTAAGCATGGGGGTGGACATATTGTTTGCAGTTGTGTGGCAGCTAATGGCACAGGGAACACTGCACACTGCACTGAATGCAGTCTAGTCAAAACATTGAAAAGAGGCTGGCTTCTACAACAGAACATTAATCCACAGCAGAACCTAAAAACCACCATGATAGGCCCTCACAGTCCCCTGACTCGAACATCAGTGAAAACCTGTTGGTAGATCTTAAAACTGCAGTGTGTGCAACACGGCTGAAAAATACAGTATCGCAGAACTTGAAGTGATCCACAAGAAAGAAGGGGTGAAAGTTCCAAGAACAGAAGGACTAAGTTGGCTACAAAAAGTGTTTGTGAGCTGTGATATCCGTAGGGTGCCAAACATTAACTGCATTAGACTTTAAATAAACAAATAAAACTTCATATGTAAAATTAGTGCTGCACTTTAAATATGGTGATGTACCATTAGAATTTCTGGCAATGGCTGATGATGGTGGGAGTGAAAAACAAACAAATCCTAAATGGGTACCTTTAATGAACGAATAGCAAAATCGTTCACTAATAAAGAAGAAACAGATGTCATGGATTGTAGTCTTAATTTTGTGTGACACTGATGTGACACAGACTATTATCTTGATGACGGTATGTGCAAATTTATCTGGTTTTATTGTTGTCCATGATGAGTGTATATATTGCTTTATTCCATAGCAGTAACAAGCATGGTTTCATTATTATTTTTCTAAACCATGTATTAAGATCTGAGGTGGCTGTAAAAGCTGATAAATAATGAAAAATTCTAAGTCTCCCTTAACAGCATTAAAAAAAGTCTTTCTAGCCCAGCAAGAATAAAATTATCAGCAGAGCGCAGGGTCATTTGCCACTGTGGTGGATCTCTCAGCAGCTGAACTTCCATGCAGCATGGCCCATCAGGAGCCAATCATGCAACCAGCACCTATGGCTATAACAATACCGGCACTAAAGCAAGCAATTAGCTGGCTCAGATTGCTCAGTGAACAGCGGTGGTGCAGCAAAATGGCAAAGCATCATTCGAGTAAGCGAGCAACAGCCTGAGCAACAGAGGACATACCAGCAGTCCTGGTTGTCACTCTTACAATAGGTTTGATAAGAATGCATTTAGAGCGTAAAATGTGTAAATTTATGAGCCCTGACATTTCTCCACTAATACGCTTTGATGTGCCTCCCTTTCCTCTGCTACATTGCTCTTATTTTTCATTCATGCTCTCTCAACACATCAGCGTGTCTTTACCTCCTCTCCTGCTCCCTCTGCTGAGTGTTGGAGACAGATAGAGGGCGTGAGGGGAGAGAGGAGGAGCTGAGAGAATGAATGGATCCTGAGAGAGGAGGTGTAAAGCTGGGGCCTGTGCTCACAGATAGCCTCTCGAAACGCTACCACAGATGACAGACGCTTACAAAAGGATACACACATACACACACACATTTAAATGTACAGTATGGACACACATGCAGACACATACCCACAAGTACAAGCATACAATACATGAGGATCATGGAGGAGGATTACAGTTTCAGTCACACAAACATTTCTAAACATTTATCTAAATATTTATTCTTTGTCCTGAATCTGTTCTTTACCACTGAGGAAAACTCATTCTTTCACTATTCACTCAAAGGTTAAAACTCTGCCAAGATTTTTCTTGCTTTCCAGTGCAGTTTCACATCCAAAAATGTTTCTAGAACTAAATCTCCTCATGCAGGCAAGGCAAAAGCCCTAATGCTGAATAATGGAAGGCGTCAACACTAAAAGACTAAAGGCAGAAAAAGACAAACTCCTATCACTCTAATGCCTTCTTTTGCTTCATGCTCTTTTTCCCTCTCCCTATCCTTCCCTGGCTACTCCACTCCAGGCAAATACAGTGGTGCAGCGCTCCGACAAATTAGGATCAGTGTCACTCATTGGAAGCAATGTTATTACTGCAACCAGGGGCCAAGAGCAGCTGTATATATAATCGCAATACAGAAGATCTGAATATGGAGAGACAGATATCCTATGGCCCTGGTTTTATTGTGCGTAACAGAGCTGCCATCACTAACTCAGCTGGAAGACACCTCAGAGGAAAGACTGAAGATGAATATGGAAATGTATTCATTGTGGTTGGTTGACTCTGGCTTCATAGGTTTCAGTGGGTTTGTATAATGTATATCTAGTATGTGCAACAGGGGACATGCATGTGCACGTGCATGTGCTGTACAGACACATTAGATCCATTAGCAGCTTGTCCTTCAAGGATTCCCTGAGCACCTTAAAACAAACTGTCTTCTACACATTAACAGTGAGGACAGGTTTGCACTCTTGACTCTTGACAAAATTGATTCTTTTGTGTACCTGAATAGCTTATATTCTATAGTTTTAAGTCAGAGTGCAGGCCACTTTTTTCATAATCATGGGTTGTTTACACAACACCCTGGGCTGGACCACCACCATGAACCCAAAGGGCATGAAGTGAGACGCAACATCAGGAAATAGTTAGTAGGTCTACCAATGTGTGTTCATATATTTCACATGATTTTCTTTTATATGTTCATTTATTCATTTATTTGGTTTATTTATTTTTGTATCATAATTTTTATCATAATAATGTGGAAGCCCATGAGGTGATGCCGACAATAAATATGAAAACTGAATTGTTTTTGAATGGGTATTACCACATATTTAGACAATTCACTGTGCATTAGTGGAGCTGGACAGACCTGGGAAGCAGGTAGTGTAACACTGGCTGAGATTTCAAAGATTGTCTGAAACACATTCTGTGCAAAAGCAAGCCAGTAAGAAAGAGGGAGGGGTATTAAAAATACACAACACAGAGTAAATGAAAACGCCTAAACAATAAAGCATAATTTTCTTCATTGGTTGACATAGCAACTATCTAAAACATATGTGAGGCTTTCAGTGGGAGTTTTGTTTATAAAAATTAAAAATGACAACTAGGCATTCAGCCAAGGGTTGTGCCTGAGGGAGAAAGGAAAAAAAAAAACAAAACAACTTTTGATTTCAATATTGGACACCTGCCTACTCCACACCAGTCCACACATGCAAACGTCCCACTCACACATTGTTCCATACAATCTGACTGCGTGCAGGGGTCTGGTTCAGCTCTACAGGCAAGCTAAGCAGAGCCTGGTGTGGAACTCATGCTGCTCCTAATCCCTTTCCTGCAACTCGCCTACTGTTTGTTTTTGTAGCACACTAGTTCCCAAGGGTGCAACGTTTTATCATGCCCCCCTCCCCGCCGCTACAGACGCTGCATGTGGTGGATGTAAGACTGGGGAGTAATTGGTGGTGGTGGCAGTATCTCTCTGCAACGTGTGCTCTGAGTATTGAGGTTTGGCGCACAGACGAGGTGGCAGATCTCTGTGGCTGCAGCTTAAAGGAGGATGACTGAAGGAAAGCCGAGGAGATGGAGGGCAAGGGAAGACATATGAGCTGAAAGTGTGGGATCAGAGGGGAAAACAGGACCAGATGAAACATTACAAGAAAGCAAGATGGTAGTAGTAGTATCTGCTCTAACCTGGGGGCTGGAACGGTACACCGGCGACTGTTTGAAATCTATAGAAAATCTAAGGAAACCAGGGCAGTAAAAATGAATGAGAAATGTTCACCTTCTCTTGAGGAAAAGAAGAACAGAGAATGAAGAGAGAGGCAGAGGAAGGAGGTGTAGGATAGAAAAACGCAAGTTCAGTTAACAGTGGTGAAAAAATACAGAAAGGAGAAGCTTATTAATTCATCTAATACAGCTATAACAAAAATACATTTTCTTGTGATACAATATTTAAACAATTATTTGAATCTTAATTAAAAAACTAAGATACTGCTTTCATGTTCTCATCAGGGATTCTTGAAATGTTTGCAGAGGGCATTGAGGGAAGAGAAGATGTCAGAGCAGAAAGGTAATATGCTTGTATCATGTACAGTGATTTTTAGTGAGGCTTGTGGTATATGGAAAATAAAGGACGTGTTCAGAGTGTAAGGAGACTTTCTTTTTCTTTTTTCACATTTTGTTTGGCCATCATCTCAAAATTAGCACTTTAAGAAGCTTGTCATAGTAGAGGCAACAAGATGCACAACCACTTAGAGCGTAGCCAGAGGCTACAAATGTATGAACGGCTGTGTACGCACATTTGGAGTTTAAAAGATCTGGGCATTTACCAGGCAGGTGAGTCTAAGAAAGATACTATTGAGTCTTTGTTACCGGAAATGGAAAACTCTTGAGAATCCCCCATCTTGGAACAATGAAGAAGGAATATTAATCTTATTAATATTAATCTCTGGAATTTGCCTTTAGAACAATAAATATAAAAATGACTACATTTCATCACATCAGCATTATCATTCTGCCAATAAATAACAAATGCAATACTGATGAAGTTTAGCGTAGAGCTATTGAGGGGGAAACAATAAACAGCATATTTGCATACATTGTAAGTTTGTCTTGCTCGTTTCAAACGATGGGTTCCTGAATGATGATCGAAAGTGTTTATACAGACACTTAGTCATGTTGTTTGCAGCTATTGCCAGTTGTCATTCTGTGTACAGTATGTCAAAGTCAGTTATTATGTTTGGAAAGTCACAATCAAGAATGCCTTTTTAAAAGAGCCTCAGCCAGCAGCAGACCCCAGACGTGAGATTTACGCAGCATCCCCAGACAACCTGGCATCCCATTTAAGGAGGATCTGTTTACTGATCATGGGGAGTACTGCACTGCATACTAATGATCTCTTTAAAAGACTTGAGAACATAAAAATAATAGGATACAACTTAATTGTTTTGAGCCATCAAATCATGTTAATTACTTTAATTTTGATGTGCCAAGAGATAATGTGGTACCCCAGCTTTGGAAATGTCTGGGTCTTGCGAGAGCGTGACTTTTTTGGTTGTTTCTTATTCAGTCACCAAATGTATTTTCTATTACTATCTACTAAAACTGGTAATTAAACTGAATGCCTACCAGTCAGGTCTTCTGAGAATATAGAGCTCTTTCATCTTGTTTTGTCCTGGTTGTACCTGTTATGTCATTATTCATGTCATTCGAGGTCCTGTTGCAGTCTAGACTAGTAACACACACATCAGTCATTTCTTTGTGAGCTGTTTTTGATACCAGAGAATATAAAAACATTGTGCAGTGAAATGCTGCATGACTTTCTGTAATGTCAACACATTTAGATTCTCTGTGTGGGCACATGAAGCTCTAATGATGCAGGAGGACAGTCACCAAATGTGTCTAATGAATGAGTTACCTGTCGGTCTGTCAGCTTGGTGCATTTGTAATTAGGATAACATGAATGCACAAAGTCACATAGCAGGTATCGTTAACTTAAGCAGGTTAGGGGCAGGGTTTTTTTCTTTTAATAAAACAGGTCACCTGATAACCCATTATTTATTTTACACACTAGGCATGGATATTAACTAGTTAAATAGAATCTCAGAATCCATTTAAAAATACGCATTTCTATGTGGAAAGAAGGAATACTCCTCTCTGTGTGTCTTGCTCTTTCTCACAAAGACTCTGTTTAAGTGATTCTATTTCCCCAGCCAAAGGTTTTGGCTCATATTCATTAAGTCAGCAGTAACAGTATGACCCTGTGCAAATTTTATGGCAGGGTAATTTCAGCTGATTCATTAAATTATCGCAGTGATTAGCTCAGCTGAATTACATTATTGTGTTACTGTCAGCCATGTCCCAGGTGAAAGCCAGTGACTATCAACATGTTAATGTTTAATGTCATGTTACATATTTAACACCGACATGATCGGCCATGCATACTGGCACAATGGATCATGAACTGTCGGGAAGAGAAAAAAGGCAGAGCCAAAAATAGGAATTTGGAGCCTGGCCTTTAAATAGCCCCATGATAAATCATGATTAAACATCTGAACTTTCAAATAATTCAGATGTTCTATATTGTATGTAAAAGCTGTTGCTCCCACACACAGAATTAAGCAACAATACTATCTAGGAAAACACATTTCTTGGAATGAATCAGCTGTTCTGACCATTTAATCCTACATTTAATTTTTGCAAATATAATGTTTGTTTAGCCATTATGCTTTAATTTCTCCTGTGAATTGTTTTCGTTTTGTGCCGTCAATCACTGAGTTTTGTAAGACGTGTTTGGAACAAAACCTTTCACTATTCACACTCCTGAGTCCCCTGACAAACAAAATGGGACATAAAGGAAAAGGTCCTCACCCTGCCATGACGATAAAGAAATCCAGCCGGTTCCACGTGTCCCCAAGATAACAGCGGCGACCAAAGATTCCCAGGGCGACCATCTTTACAACCATCTCCAGGGCAAAGAAGATGTAGATGAACGCATCAAAGGCCTGTCAGAAAGACATCAAGAGAGACAGAGACAACGTGCTACAGATCAATAGCAGATAAGGTCATTTCTCACTGCTTTGGGGTTCAAGTAGGAAATAGTAAGACGAACATCTACAAACCTTAGCAAGTAAAGTGAAACTAACTGGCTAGATACAAAAGGGGGCAAGTAGAAATATAATTTGAGTGAACAAGCTCTTTAAGGTTCAGTTGTCATGTGACTGAGATGGGTTAAAACAGTAGTTCCCAACCTGGGGTGATATGTTAAAAAAATTTAAAAATAAATTCTGTTGGGCATAATTATATTTATTTTTCTGACTTTTCTGTCATCTTTGATTTTAAAGTAATATTTCATCTTCTTAAGGCCTCTACATACTATTGAAATCTGTCAAAGAAAAGAAGTGAACTGCTTCCAGCTCACTGACATGCCCCCTGTGATGAGGGGTGGCAGGATGACAAGGCTTTGTGTTACATAACAAGCAAAAAAAGGGCTGGAAAAACTGGACTTAAATTAGTGATTTAAGGCTTTGAACTTTATGCAATAGTTGGTGTAGTTTAAAAGTGAATTAATGCCAATAGATTCTTGTGTTTGCATCCTTTTACACAAATCTTGAACAAAATGAAATGAATGGGTTAATGGCTTGGCTTCAGCAGCAAGTGGGAAAACACCACCTGGTGCTATGAATCTGTATCAACATGCTGCTCAAGTGTCCATGGGTCCATCCTGCCTGCTGTCAACAACATACAGTGGCAAGGGGGAAATGTTATGTTTGCTTGACTCATCTTTATGAAATGGGCATTTAGGGCTGATGCCAAGATATGCGCACTAGATCATCTCAGGATTGCACCAGTAATATCACAGCGGCTGAATCCAAACGTCTGGACTTTCCTGCTCCTCTAGACTTTATGGTTTCATACATGTGAAGCCTGGAAAACCCAGCTTCTACAGAGTTCACTATGGGTACAGACTTGATTAGATTTTGCTTGTAAGATTGTCCATAATCCAAATAAATCCATTTAGTATAGTATAGAGTATAACTCTATTTAGTAATTTTATGATGCTTGAGACTGAACACAAATTTCAAAAGAGATTCCATTCAGAACAATCTAAAAAAATACTGAGATGGATTACAGGGTCAGGATCTTGGCATTGGTCAAATCCATGGTAGCTACTGAAGTCAGATGTCCAATATCATTTGCATTTTATTTTCACACTACCCAGCACAATTTTTGACTTTATGTCAGTAACAGAGCTGAAACAATGAGTCGATTTATTGATTAGCTAATTCATTTTCTTTTGAATGATTAATGACTAGTACTACAGTAGGTTTTGAAATTGATATATCATAATTAAAAGCATTCATTGGTTGCAGCTTTTCAAATGATGATTTTATGCTTTTCTTTGTCACATATGAGGGTAAACTGTAGTATCTTTGGGCTTTGGACTGTTGGTCAGCTGAAACAAGCAATCTGTAGAAGCAACTTTGGGCTCTGGAAAATTATCATGCAGATACTTCACAATTTTCTGACATTCTACAGACCAAACAATTGATAATAACTAGTTATCTATATATCACAGTTTGTCTAACAAGCAAGATTCATGGCAGCAGATGACAGAGGCTGGAGATTCAAGTACAGCTGCAGATTTAAGTTCAGTTTCCAAGTATGAAATATATATAATGTCTGGCACTTTAAGGATGAGGTGGGCCATCACCCTGGAGTGTTTCCAACATAAATTCAGGTTGTAAAATGGATACTGAGCCATGAAAGGTTTCAGTTACCTCCTCTCTTTCCTTCCCTTCTGTTCTAGCTTTGGTCCTTTCTCAGGCTTCTCTCAAAATTTGCCTCCCCCCTTCCACACCTCCCTGCTGATCTCCTTCCTCTAACTCTCTTCCCACAATCATTTTATCTTCTTTCTCCTCTTTTTCCCTGATGATTTCACATCTCCATTTCTCCCTCCTAACCTCCTTCTCTCTAACAAACCTGTTTCTCATCTTCTTCCTTCACTTACCCACCCTTCCCCCTCTCCCCAGTTGAGCAGTTTCCCCGAAACAGTGGGGTAATAGAAAATAATTTGTTGATCGGTAATCAGAAATAAGCCCCACATCGACATCCCCCCACCTCACCCCCAGCTTTAATCAAGCATCTAATTAAAAGAAGAGAGAGAAAAAATCCAAATAAATCAAAGATCTCAGCTTGCTAATGCGTGTTATTGCTGTTGTGAGCAAAAAGCCTAGATTAGCTGGTATTCTTTTCTGTGTATACAGGGGGATTAGAGATGAACTGACACGCTTGGCATTGCCTGTAATTTGATTTTCAGAGGGAAGTACTGTAGGCAACATGATCTGAATCTGAACCACTGATGTGGATCTTTGTTTTGTCACTAGCTCACTGCAGAAAAAAAGCATCCTACTCAGCAGTCCTGGAGGTGTGCAGAGATGCCAGACTGGCCTACTAATGTGGACGACCTTGACCTTTGTCATACCAGAAAGATGGATGAGGTGCTACCTTTTGCAGAGTTCACAGACCCGAGGGAGATGAAGACTCCACCAAATGTCAAAAAACTTTCCTCCTCTGACATTTCTGCAGCTCTTTCTTACACCTCTCACTCTATTTAGCTTTTTCTGTCTGTCTTCTTGTCTCTGTTTTCTTTTATATCTCTTCATCTCTATACATCTGTTACCCATCTAACTTTGTTTTTTTCTTGTTTGGCACTCTAGTTCTGCATTGTTATTATATTTTTTCATTCTTAACTTTTCAATCTTTTAACACTATTATTTTTTGCATTTTGTTTGAACATGATGATATAATGTTCATGTAGAATAAGAAAAGAACAATAAATATATCATGTGATATTTATGAATAAATACTAAATAAACTCCAGCTGTACTTGCAGTTTAGTGCTAAGTATCACTTAATTCCAAGTATGGTTGGATGGTGAACAGGGCAAACATTATTCCTGTTAAACATCAGCTAGTTAGCATTGTCACTATGAGCATGTTAGCATGCTGAAGTAGTGATATTTGTGTATGTAAAAAATTAATACTGATCAATATATGAGACTTTCTTTCAACTCTCCAACATCAGTATATCTTCATACTGTACATAACTCCACCACCATGTTACAAATCTGTCTATACCAAAAATAAATCATTACATGAGAGAAAACTATTGAATTTTCTATGTTGAAAATCATTCAAGCCTTCAAACCTTTCACATCCTCAAAGTATTTTTTTAATCCAACCGAGTAAGTGATGAGATCAAAGAATGGTGCTATTATAAAAGACACTGTAGGAAACGAGTGTATCAGCTTTGGTGGATTTGTGTCCAAGCTCAAGCATGCATTTATACTTGTAATTTGTGATGAAGGCCAACATTTGCATGCGGTTTTCTTTCTTAGGGCTTGTTATTGATTCTCTTACATTTTCTATTCAGTAAGATGAAAACACTGTGGTCTTCACACAACAGCCTGTGATGTCTATGAAGACTCTCACCCATCCAGGTCATTAGACAGCTACAAGGCAGTCAAATGCAAATCAAATTGCTGTTTGGTCTTGAAGATGTCTCTACACACATCCAGGAGGCCTTGATAGAGCCTCCATGATGAATTGTGAAGCACCTTCCAAACTATGATTTTAGTTGCCTCTGACTGCAACAGAACAAACTGAGATGATTTAAAGAAGCTAGACTTCAGTTACCATCCAAACTATCTTTCCCAATTTTAATCCATCCATCCGTTCACCAGCATACTGTATACTAGCTGACTATATAACTATAAGTTTAAAGGAGTCTTTAAGTCCACATCTGTTAGAGCTTATAGATTGTGCTGGTGAGGCACCATTGAAATCATGGTATTGAACAACGGATTTTCTGAGAGGAGCGTATTGACTGTGGCGCTGTAGCCCACTAAATCCATGCTGATACTGAATGGGGTCTATAGATACTTGGAGGAGAAATTCTATTAGGTCCAACTCACCAACCACCTCCCCCAGGGAGCCGAATCAATCTACTGTGTGTGTTGGCTGTTGTATGATGAGTGTGGTGCCTTGTGTGTGTTCATGTGAGAATGTAAAAAAAACAGGATGCCGGGCTGATTCAACAAGGACCTCACACCAACAGACTGAAGACATACATGCACACGCTCGCGCACAGATGTTACACCCACTCAGGCCACCTTTGACATAAGCGAGAAGGGATTCTGTTTCTTGCCAGATGACGAGGAAAGCTGCTGAGGAGCCGTACGTGAGAAAGTCATGCTCGCTGCCCCATAAAGACCACATGCTAGCAGTGAGTCACTGTGAGGAATTACAGGTCCCAGCATGGGAGGGAGTGTGTGAGGGGTGAGTGAGACGAGGAAGAATTGAGAGGAAGGAATACAAGGAGGAAGAGAGTGAGGGTGTGTGTGCGTGTGAATTAGTGGGCTCTTTGTGTGTCAACACAAACTTGTAGGAATAAATTGATACATGCGCACACTTCCTACACTCCTTCCAACACTCTTTGTTCTCTGCTTCTAGCAATGTGAGGGCATTTAAGTTTATGAATGTAATTATATTTGTGTATTCAAGTATGTGTCTGATCCTACATATGTTGTTGTGTACAGCTGCCTTTGTGTGCCTTTGAGTTCAATATATCTGCTTTTGTGTATGTCTGCATAAAAAATATGTATGTTTGAGAATAAGTGTATGTGTGTAGTGTGTTTGTTAGTGTGTAAGTGCTTCTCCACAACATGAATGTATGTATGTAGAGCTTTTGATGAAATATACATGATCCTGTGTAAAGAAGTAAACCTTATTTGTAGAGTTCTTATAAATAAAATTACAAAGTTACAAGAAACAAAGGATATTGTGAAGAAGACCAAACTGAAAGATAAATAAAACTTTAAATCAAAAGTTTGCAATCAAGAAAATGTAAAGGTGGTGTCAGTGTAAGTTTCAATCACTGGGGAACTGGGTAAAATAATAGACTGCTCAAACAAACCAATAACAGACCCCCTTATCAGGAGTTGTATGCAGTGACATAATATTTTCAGCTACAAGCTAACATTAGCATGGTTACAATGTCAAAGATGATGCTTGATATTTAGCAACTACAAATCTAGCTGGTAAACCTGGAGCTAGAGGAAAAGTCTTGTCATAACTAAACCCGTTATGTTTGTGTAACATGACAGAAATCTGACCAGTAGCTGTAGATATTTCACTCTGGACAAAAGGTACTGTACCGACAACTTAACCTATGCAAAGCTAAAAAAAAAATCACTACAAACCACAAAATTATTGCATCAAGAAGAAAAAATTAAAAAAATCAGTTTTGGGAAATAGAGAGATTTAGATTTTCAGAGATTGTTAAAAATTTTAGGAGCAATGTTAGTAAAATCTTTATTACAAATGTGTGTGTGTGTGTGTGTGTGTGTTTGTGTGAGAAAGAGAGAGAGACAGTGTGTGTACCTGCAGAATTTGGCATCGGTCTGAGGAGCAGTCGATGTTCTCACAGGGCTGGTACATTCCCAGGGTCACACAGTTCAACAGGATCACCATCATACTGACACGTTCAAACCATGTAGAAACATCATTGGTTAAGGAGAATGACTGACACAGTGACAGATCCAGTTTAAAGTGGAAGTGAGTTATCATGGTGCACATATTTTCACGTACTGTTAAATATCAGCAATAAATGATCACATGCCTAAATCCAAAAACGATGACAAAACCAGTTAAAATGAAAGAAAGCTAACTCTTTCAAAAACTTTAGTGCCACAAATAATCAAGATAAGCAGCACATAAGGAGGACACAATCAGTGTATGACACTCGGACAAGCTGCATGTAATCTTAATGGAAACTGAAAACACATAAAAATTACAAAGGCTGTGTTTCTTGAAATCAGACTTGTTTATTTGGTTCTAGCCTTCAAAATAAAGGCTCAGACATTACAGTATAAGACATAAAAACAATATTTACTGACAAATTGAATGTCATCCCATTAAGGGAGTAAAACTGAATAATAATTAATATAGTATCATAGTAAATGTTGTTGTGTTTTGACTATAAGGCCTGCATGCAGTCTAAATGTGACAGTTTGACACTTCTGTTGTGACTGCGCAGGATCAAATCGCTCCTGCAGGCCTGTTCTTTACCAACACTCTAACATTTACACCAAAGTGCTTTCAAAAGTTTATGACAGGCCTTAAAAGTTAGTATTACTGTAAAACCGCTGCAATTCTAACACAACTAGAGCAAACCAAAGGTGAACCCTGTGGGGTCCAATTCAGTCATGAAATGTCATCATTTTAGAGAACAGCTTTGACTTCAAAGGGCAGCCATGATTTTTCTTAAAGTACTAATGGCTAAATGTTGCTGTTAAAGTGCAGGCCTCAAGAGCAGTTATAACAGAGGATGTACTGTTTGCAGTAACAATGAAAAATATAATGTGTGATATTTACGATGTGTACACTTTGAAACTTGCAGTTTCCCATTTTACTGTACTACCCCCACAATGTATTAGAGCTCATTTGTACTACAAATGCTAGGTACATTTTCACAGAATTTAATTCTACCACTGTCTACTGGTGCCCTCGAGCAAGGCACTGAGTCCCTGCTGGTTCAGTGGTTCTTATGAGGAGAATGCTATTGTACTCAGACTACTCAAAATTGCTAGAAAAATTCTGCAGATATCTGTGGTGATGCCTAATGTTTAGAGAGCACCATGGCGTGAACACTCATTTTGAGGAAAGGTTAACAGAGCGAGCAGAACATGTAAAACTGAGCTGTATGCTGGTGAAAAATGGCAGAAACAAAGCAGCAGAGTGTGACGGAGTGATTCAATATGCATTTTCCGTGTGTTCAGGGAGTGAGCACACTGCTTGGCTAACAAGTGTGTGAAGAAGGATGTGCTGTAATAGCCCAGGAGGTCCGATCTCTCCCTGAGGCTATACAGCATAGGATGCTGAAATGCTCCCCCAGCAGCATACAACACACAGCCTGCAGAATGGGAGCAGCTTCAGCAAGAAATAAAAGACAAAAGATGGGGAACCTTTTCCTCTCTGAGCTTACTACACTGCAGGTTTGAGTAGACAGAATTCCCAGAAAAGATTCTCAACATGTTTCTCTTGGCCCTGCCTGAACCTTCTCACAAAAAGATGGGCTACTGTACTGAAGATATCACAGCATGGATAAAGATAGGCTGTGAGTGGGCAAAACACATGCATACACATAAACACACAGACAGAGCCTCACACACATGCAACCAAACACCCACTCACCAACACACACATACACAGAAAAGTACACATACGCAGATATGCACGTGCAACCAAACCAACATGTTCAAAAACATAAACGCTCACACTTACCCACCCACGCTCTCGCACACACATTCAAATACACACAGACACACATAGACACACACACGCCTTCAGTTGTGCGCATTAAGTCTCTCATTAAATCAAACATTAAATCAATGTGTGTCAGCTGATGGGGATCATTTAAAGAGAAATATTCAGCACTGTGGGGAGGCATGTTTAATATTGATGTCCCAACAGGCTAATAGCTGTAATGTAGACATGTGAGACAAGGTTAAGAGGCAAGATTTGTCATTTAATACTTTTTTTAATACTTTTTTTTAGCCTCAGACTGTACAGCGATTAACACACTGTAAAATCTGTTTTTAATTGACTTATACATTTTAAATATGACTTTGGCTGCCAGGTTCTGGCTGTTAAATACCCAGTGTGGGCACATTCACACACACACAGTGTCAATAGAAAACCTGTTCACTCAGCAATTTTTCATTTACATTATCAATATAGAGAAAAAAGCTATACAAACTATTTAAAAGTTTTAAATAATATGCACAGAAGTACTGCAGCAAACATCTCAGACTTTGGTAAATTCTACCTTATGGAATTCAGGATAATAGTGAAGCCACAATTAATGAAATCAAATCACTGTTTATGTGCTAATTGGCTGGAGACAGAAAATGATTGTACTTGAATTAGATGTATTTGATATGCAAAAGGGAAACTAAGTGATGTACAGGCTGAACTGCTCAAGATAAAAATGGAGTAAGTGTTTGCATTAACATCAAACAGCCTCAACAGTTAATTTAATTGGTAGCAGACCAGAATGAAAAGGGTGACATCTTACTAAAATATCTTAAAATGTACTTGCAAAACATGCAGAATTAGTGATATAAACATCTCTCATGTTCATATAAGGCTACCTCAAATTAAAATGACTGAGTTTTGCTTGTTGGTGTAATCAGTATATAGTCCACATTGATATATACAGTATCTTGAATCAAAATATAATGCTTTTTTTATTATTTATACGTAGTAAAATCACTAGTATGTTCACTTACAAATGATAAAAATATTCAGATGTTGTCATCATTCCTCTGGCAGGCACATACTGCAGGCTATCACACATGCACACTTTTGCCACTTCAGCTGTTTTCCTAAGCTAGCCCTTCCTAATGAGGACAGAGATATCATCCGCAGGTGTCACTGAGCTTGTGGTGAGACCCTCTGGGCACTGCCTGTGAACACACCACCTAAAAAGCACATCCCCTCCCGGCAGATGCACACTTTAATGTCAATAGCGTGGTTAGATAAAACTGCAGGTCAGCGGTTTCTTATTTCCCCAGTCTAAGTAATGATGGCAGCCTTTAGGCTAATGCTATAAGGATTATCTCGAGGTTATTTCCACTGCCAAATGCGTTCTTTAAAAACAGCCTCCACACGTTGCCAGAATGCCCAGCTTTCCAGTTTAGCCTCTCAGCCTCTCATGCACGCTGACTATACATGAGCTGCCTTTAACAATGTGCAGGAGTCTGTCTGTCTCTCCCCACTTCTGAAAAATGAGTCAATTAGTGTAGGTGCCTTGGAGGAGGTTGTGTATCTTTTTTTTTCCCTTCCTTCACAAAGACACATGCACACATACTGCACATCAACACTGCAACTGGGTGGAATTCAAAGCACAAAGCTCTATTACAGACAGGGTGTTCAAAGAAGATTAACTCAAAAATAGTTCAACAAAACTGTTTCACCTCTGGAATTTCTTAACCTTCATTTTGACTGACAGCAAAGTAGGGTGCGGTTTTTCAGAATGCTCTGCTTCACATTCATCCAGCCGCTGTCACTCACTAATGGAAGCTGCAAGAAAACACCTACAGTATTTCAATGTAGGCCACTGAGCAACTCCATTAAAATAGTTGTTAGTACAGTTTGACTGACAGGGCTTTTTGATAGCGTTCTTCGAGCATTTTGAACAGTCTGAGCAATGGTGTCAAAAAGTACAGTATTTAGGTTTTTTCTGTGATAACCTTTCAGGCTTTCAGGGAGAAAAGCTTCTAAAAAGTGCACTTAGGCAACGGTGGCACACAAAAAATACTATAATCTATATTAATGAAAATCTGAGAGTAAGGTAAGTATTAAAGGTTTCACAGAAGTGACATGCAGTAAAACACAATTAAATGCACTGCAATGTCATCAAAGTAATACAATGATCCAATCCCTGTTTGCCATCAAGTGCCTTACTTAAAGGATAACTCGCCACGTGTTTTTTTTTTCTTACCTTATTTTCAGGTATTTGAGAGTAAATGATTGATGGGGACAAAAATCTTTGCAACTGGTGCAGTATTGAGTCAGAATGGTATACCTGTTTATGCTGTTATAACCATACAACTGTTGTTATTATACGTGACAAAGAGTTCGTTCCCTGTTTAACCAGAGACAGAAGTTTTATCATTATGTTCAAAGCCACTGGACTCCATTGACAAAAACCAGGAATTTTACCTCACAGATCATAAGAGATTTCATGATCAACTTATCTATTAATTATTTTTCTGATTAGCAAAACACACAAGCTCTGAAAACCCAAATTGTTTTCTTGAAGATTTTACGGACTAATTTCAGCATTTTACAACATTTCACATTTAGTTCGGCATGCCGTGTTTTCCCTGGTAACCCATTATCCACACCTGCTGGGTAAAGGTACGACAAAGTTTGATCCAAAGCTCCAGGAGCAGATTCAGTTACATCATACGGCTGGCAGGAAACAAATCCAAGATTTTAAAGGGCCAGATGAAATTCAGTGGCACTGGGGACCATTACCCAAAAGATCTGGATGTGCTGAAAGCATCAGCGTGACAGAGCTGGAAAGAGCTGGGAGGCTGAAAGTGTATGGCAGCGGGGGCTAAATGAATTCTTAATACCTCACTGCGTGGCGTCACTCTTTCTAACCCTTTCTCGATGTCTCTCTGCCTTTTCTCTCTCTTGCCTTCCCTCTCCTGTTTTTATTGTTTCCAAAGAGACACGCAGGAGGCAAACGACCTCCGGTTTCCATGGCAACCAATCGACTATCAAATGAAGTAAATACTCACAAAGGATAGAGAGAGAAGGGAGGTGAAGAGAGGAGGGGGCAGTGGGAGGTTATTTTGGTTTGCAGCTCTGGTGTCCTTAAGTGAGACCCCATCACTGTCCACAATCTTTTTCTGTGACTGCTAATGAAGCTATGATACAGGAGGAGCTCTATTTGTGATTTAAAAGAGAAGATGATGATCAGCCATGGTGGAATAAACAAAACTTTGAAGACACAAAATCTGGAGATTTGCCGAGGTGTTTAGTTTCCAATATGCTGACCATTTAAAATATCTTGGATGGAAACATGAGAAATGCCCTCATGCCTTCCTTCTTCTTTCAACAACTACTGAGCAGATTACTTGACATACAACTGAGTGTAGCTGTGATGTGTAAGGCTGTAAGAATGTAAAAGAGCACTGCAGGCTACTTCAATTTGACTTACACAAACTGATGCTTATTTTTTTTACATGCAATGACTGGGAGTAGCTTCCCTAAGTTTTATCATTACAGCAATATGTCCAGGTTTGCTCAGTTTGGTATCATATCTCTTTCCTTGTCAAAGCCTGGAGCCTCCATGTACATTACCCACAAAGCAATTTAAATCAAAGACAGCTTTGGACAGAGCCAGCCCTCCTGTTTCCCTCTGGCTCTAAACTTTATGTTGCCTGAATGTGACTGACTGTGCAGCTCTCAGCACAGTCGACATATCGCACACACATTTATTCTAAATAAATGTACTGCTTGAGTCTTTTTTGTTCTTACTTTACACATTTGCCTCACATCAAACTGTTCTCACATTGCCATCTATCTCTCAGTTGCTCACTCTCTCCATCCCTCCCACTATCCTCTCCTCCATTGCTGTATAATGTTCAGAGAGGGTGGCAGGTCTTTTTTCTTTCCTGGAATTTTCCATCAGGGGTTCTTCGATCCAGTACAGCTGACTGGATAAAGGGACGATGGTGTGTATGTGTGGGGGTGATGGTGTGTGTGTGTATGTGTGTGTGAGTTGGACAGCAGTAAATGTCATGGGATATCACACGGTAATGCTTCACAGCATCTCATGTCAGCTCCTCTTTTCCCTAAGCTGTCAGGTCAGAAGAACGCACACAGACACATACACACTTGGACACACACTCAAAAATACTATGACACATAGATGATAAAGGTTATGTGGATAATTGTCAGGATGACAGTAACAACAGAAGCTATTATTTGTTCCATGAATCTCTCATTGCTCATCAGCCTGCTGCCTTCTGGGGTATCAAACAGTCATTTCTGATTCCTGTCTTCACCCTTAATAAGACTGAAACTGATGTTTGGATAAAGGTGTAATGTAAAGCTTTTAAACTATGAATCATTAACATGTTAATTCTGCAACATCAGTATAATTACTATTAACAAATGAGACCACTGCTCACGTGACTGTCAGCTTCAGCTAGACTAACACTGAGTACTAGGATGGACTTAAGTCTCTGTAAACTGGTCAGCACTTTAGACTGGTTCTTATATTTGAATGTATGATGCCCTTCACCTGCCAAAAATTACCTACAGTGAGTTTCCAGTACAAACACGAGAAAACATTGCCACAGTCTCAGGATAAGCTAAAAGAACAGTGGGCCGATAAAGTGATAGTCTGATAGACTAAACTGCCATTTTGTTTCACTTTTATTAACCTTTATTTAGCCAGGAAGTTTCTGAGGTCTGGACTCAGGGCAGGGCTCAGACTGAACGCAAAGCAAATTTAGACACAGTTTTACCACAAACATGTACAAATGGAATGACTTGATTTAACTCAAAGAAATAATGGCTCGCTCTTGGCAGAGTAAACTGTGGAGCAAAGTCTGGAGTAAAATATCAGAAAGACACTGGAACTTTTAAGTTTAAAAGCTGTTTGACTCTTAACTACTTTGTACAAACAAGCCGTGTCTATGAATAAGTGACACAAGCTTCTATCAGCCTCTATACTTTGTGCCAACAAGTTAGATCTGTATATGCTTGACTCGTCAAAAAGACTGATAAAATAAATGTTATCAGAAGGTCAGAACGCACAATTGGCTGTGAAGTGCTGTTTTGTATCATTCTGTCTGTAGCTTTGTGGGAAGTTTTGTCTTTATTTTACAATACACAGAGCCACACAGAAGAGCATAGCATTTCCCATTACTGGAGGGCCAGAGGTCAGGGATCAGCTCCCAAGTTCCTCCTCTAATGTGGTCATCTTGCTACTAGATCTCAGAGCGATCTGCTGGCTTTCCTAACTTTAACAGATCCTCAAAAAGGCTCCTCAATTAAATGAATGATAACGTTTTAGTCATAAACATTTTTTAAGAATTACTCAACTTTCCACCTCCTCAAATCTCTGACTTCTCTTTCTGTCTGTGTCTCCCACTCTTTCTCTCTCCCAGATGGCCAGTGCACAGCTGCCATAGGATTCCTTGAGACAAGCTCTGCCCTGTTGCTATGGCAACCAACACTGACAAAAATATTAGGAACCTTATGGTGTGTGTGTGTGTGTGTGTGTGCATATGTGCATGCTGTGTTTGTATTTGTGTGCGTGTGTGTTCGTGCATTTGTATTATGAGCAAATACAAAACAAATTTTGGTCAATTAAGTCCTCAGTTCATCGCTGAATATCTCAATTAGGGATCCAGTCTGTATAAACTTTGTCAAATGATTAAGTCTTTGTCAGCTGCCATTCAACAGTTTGGTTTAATAAAGTGTTATCAATCTCTTTTTAGTATTATCAGGTGCCACTTAAGATCAACTTCATCTGATGCAACAAGCCTCAAACTGCTCACACACAACCACACACACAAAAGTGAGATCCATGGTTTTGTTGAGATTATCAGTGTACTATGAGATCATTTTGCAGTCCATCGCCTCCTGGGAATGGACTGAGGAAGATAAACTGCAGCAGCAGAGAGGAATGAAGGCATGGAAAGGGATAAAGCTCTACTGGTTTACTAACAGCTGCCAACTTAGGTGTCTTTTAGCAATGATGGCAAGATGCAGGGGAATAAAAGTAGCAGGGAAATACTCTGTGTGCAATTACAGAGAGAAACCTGCTTGTGAGACAGGAAAAGACACAAACATGTACACAGAGTCCTCCTTTAGACCATCTGATGGTATTTTGCTGTGCTTTTCCATCTTTTTTTTCCCTCCCTCCCTTTCCCTCTCTCTTTATGTGATGTAGTATGGTGGTAATATGATGCGGATGTTAAGTGTGTAGGTTTCCTCTCCTGCCCACGACTGCTGTTACATGCTATTTTCATCCTCCAGTGTTGCCAGGCTTGTGTAACTGACAGCAAAAACCAGTAACAGACTGACCAAAAATTACTACTGCAAAAAAATTCTGAGACCAGTCTTGGCCACTGATAAGAAATGTAAGAAATTAGATAAAAACTATTCAAATTGGTGTATATTACCACACATAACAATATGATATGAAGTTTTTCAATAGCTTACTAAACATTAATGCCACTACACATTATAATTCTATCCATTACTAGTCAAAACTCAATCAGAAACACTGAAGTTGATTTATCACAGCTAAGTTTAAAGTTTATTAGAGTTCCTTTCCTGTATTCAGAGGAAATAATAGCTGCTTGAATAGAGCAAGATAATGAGAACAAATGGTGGAGATGAACCTTGATCCAGAAAAAGGCAAAGAAGGGAGAGAGAGAAAGCGGGAAATGGATGATGATGAAGGAGAGGGAGAGAGCAAAAACAACACAAGTGCGTGTGTCAGGTTCAGGTGAGTTTGTGCGCCAGACCTTGCATTGCAATCACCCGTGCCTCGCTCCCTTTTTCCATCCAGTTTTAACCAATAACCAAACCCTAACTCTTGTTTCCCAACAACACCTAACAGTAATATCCTCTTTAACTCTAAAAACACAGTACACAGCAGATATTTTGCCAACTGTCATTTTTCAAGCAAAAATGTCATTTGACACATTTGACGGTTTCAGGTTCTCAAATGTGAAGATTGTTTTACTTTCTCTAATTTGATATTGAGCAAATTTTTATTGGTTAATGAGAAAATAATAAACAGATTAATTGATAATGAAAATGATCACGCGCTGCAGGTGTCCAGTTGCCGTAGTGTAGCGATCACTTTGCTAAAGCTGTTTTGGTGAAGGGAAATCTTGTATAGCTGATGGTCTACACATATAAGAAATAACTGTGTGGGATTAAAATGAAAAACTGAAATGTATTGCAGTTACATGAAGATACATGAACATTATATGAGAAAATGCTTCTCTCAATTCCTTCACTTTACTAGTGTGTAGATCTTTCCATGAAGAATATGGCAAAAACAGGAATTTTTTGAACCAAGACATTCAACTCAGATGATGTTAATAGTAGACAGTTTAGCTAATAACTGCATCATGAACTTTCTTTTCTCTCTTCAAACTGAGTTTGGTTACTCTTTTTCACCCTCCAACAACAGTGTCTTTGTTTAACTGTTTGTGTTTCTTGCCCTGTTGCACTCCTTATTGGCGATGTCGCCATGTCCCAGGATCTCAGCAATTATCACATCCGACAGAATCATATGCCAAAACCACAAAAATAACATCCAAGTTGTAAGACGCTTTATGTCTGACTTCATTCCAAGTCTGAAGTCTTCCTCTCACTATTGCCGTTCCTTACTCATCTCCTTCCCACACTGCCCAGAGCCTACATCCTAAAATCCCCTCCTTCTGTCACTCAGCATCTTCTTCTTTTATTCCTTCCTTACTCATCTCTGTCACCTTTAACCCTTTAGATGTTTTTTTGTCTTTATTTCTGTGTCTCTCTTTCTGCATCACTCTATCATCACCTCTGCGTAAGCAAGTCAATTAGTCCAAATTTGTTAGAATGAGTGTTTGAGAGTGTTGTGTCCTCTGTATTTTGTATTGTTTGGCATCATTATAATTTAGCTGAGACATAACAAGGTGACATATTAATATTCATGATCCTAACAAGAGGAACAAAGTGTGGTATCTGCAGGGACAAGTATCGCTTTCCGTGGGAATGAGAGGCTTCCTAAATTGAGACGCTAATTTGGGCTCTCAGAACAAAGGTACACAAACATGCACTTGTACACACACACAAGACATTAACACATTAACACATGCCAGTCAACAGTTCCCAAGATAGCGCCATGCAGACAGCAATCATTGGAGGCGAGTGTTAATGGCAGACTAATGACTGTCATTTACTAAACTTGGGAAAATGGCTTCATTTGAGTCTGTCTTAGTTTCTCATTCTTTGTTTATCTGGGAGTTTATTATCAATGTCCTATCTAAAGATTTTAAAATAAAACTTGTCCCCTTAAAAATATAAAATGCTTTATTTTGAAATTTATCAATCATATGTGTCCTTGTCTATTGTATATTTTACCACGCGCTGCAGTTTTCCTTCATAATTGAGAAGCTAAAAATTGTGTTGCCTATAGGAAGCCTACAGCAAATACAGCTATACAGAATCTTGTCCTCACATATGTAGTCTGCATTAGCTAATACTGTGTGTTGTGTGTGTGAAATAAAATGTCATGATGCCTAGATTCTGCTTTTAAATCTGCATAAAGCAGATGTTAGCAGAAGTAGCTGCACACTCACACAGGTGCTTTTCACTTAATGTGGGTTGATTATGTATCTGCTGAGGCCGAAGTTTGGTGAAGACATGCTGTATAAGTCACAACACTTAACTTATCAATATGAATGGTAATTATTCAAGGTGTACACAGTGGCCCTGAGGAGTGGTGTAGTCAGGTAAGATAACTGAACTGGGGGGCGTCGTATGGGTGTTTAAACATTTCTGAAATGTTCATTAACAAAATAGTTTGATAATAAGCTCATGATGAGCATATACAGTATATGCAACATAAAGTACCATATATATAAAGTGTTCAATTCAACAAACTGTTAGATGGTAAGATGAGGCGCCCTAAGCACTTGGTTAAGGTCGAACCCTGTTCTCTAGTATGATAGTATAGTAAGTATAGTAAGCACATTGTACAGCCACCATCCATCCCATCCACCTCTTGGCAAATAAATGTAGTGCTTATTTCATTCATGCTTTGTCACTGACAGTACTTCTTTTGGATTGTGACTATAACTCTCCCCTCTGGTATTTGTTATTTGTCCGTTCAATGTGAGGTTAAACAGATATAAACATTTTGTATCAGTCAGCAGATGATCTAATCTAATGTGGACTGCTTTTACTTTTTTTTTTTAACTATCTGATGTCATGTCTTAGTTTTCCTGCCTTTTTTCTCTCTGCTCTAAAACAAGAACATGCAAACTCCACACAAAAAAGCTCCAGGCGAACTGGAGCTCAAACCCAGTACCTTCTTGTTGTGAGGCAACGGTGCTAACCACTGGTGCTGCCTGCATGAGATTATTTCAGTTATATTTCTAAACTTGAAAACAGTGTCCGTCATTTATTACAATAAGGTCTTTTCTTATTTTTTATGAAGTTGCACAGATGCTTTATAAGTACAACTAGGAGTCTACTGAGAGTCTTACTGGTCAAACTAAGTTATCAGAAAAAAGTTTGACGTCAGTGTTTGGTTCTCTGAGAATAGCCAGACAGTCTGCTATAAATAACGCACACAACACACACACACACACACACACACACAGACACACACAGGACTGAAGGAATTCATAACCAGCGCAGGGTCAGACCACCCGACTTCTATACATCACCATGGTGACACAGATGGCTGTGAGGTGCAGGAAAGCAAAAACGAGAGATGAAAGGATTGAGAAGAGGGAGGAGGAAAGAAACAGAGGTGATGCTGATACAAACACACACACACAAACATCCAACCCCATGTACAGGAACCTGCTGTGCTAATTACTGAGTCTGTGGTCCTTTGAAAGCTGCTGCTCACCTTGGATAACCCCCTACTTTGTCACACACCTAGATGCTGTACACCCTCTAACCATCTCTCTACAGGAGCCAGTGTGTTATTTCAGCACCCGCAGGCTCAGTGGGTGATGCCAGACTGACAATAATATGTATTGGCATCAACCAGCATGACGGCAGAGCAGCAACACATGACATCATCTGGGAGAGGGAGGAGGTAGAAATTAAATCTGTGGGGTCAACATCTCTGGTGTGATCTGACTACTCAAAGCAGTGGAAGGCCAATAAGGAACTGTTCAATATGGTACTTCATCTAACTTTTTAATAAGTACATTGAGAGTGATAGCAGGAACATGTAATATCCTCTTCATGACAGAAACAGTTCAGATTCATGATGTTGATTTTTTTTAAGATTGATAAAACAGTGCAGCAATTGACATACCCTAACCCTGTTGATATTTAGATTAAATGTTCTCAGTTTTTATTGATTTATTTTTTTTACTATAGGTGTGACAAGTTACTACTCTGCATTCATGTCCAATATTATCCATCACAGCAGGATATGAAATGTCAATTTAAAAATCTGAGGAGTTCACTAAAGCAGTATAACTAGACAAAGCTCGATGATCCACTGACAAAATTCAAAGGAGCACAAAAGATCCAGCCAAACCACATCTATCCATCCTCAATCAATACCATCCACCTAATGGCTTAGAGAACTATTGATGTCACAATTGGATTATTGATCACTTCCTCTAAACAAATGGCCTAAATGTTATGGATGACATTCAGCACAATAGGCTGAGCTACATCACAGAGGGCTGGAAAGCTGTGAGAGGCCAAGGCAAAAAATAGGATAAAACTGATCCATGAAATTGTGATGAGGTGAGTGAAATTTTAAGACCAGGAAAAGGGTGGACATGAAGGTAAACAGAACTGGTTTTGCTGAGCTCTATCCCACCCTGAGGCACAGAGGGTTCATAGGTGACAGAGGGCATATAGGGGCCATGTGACCTAAAATATATAGATGAGGTGGTATGGGGAAAGACTTAAAAATTGATTGATTTACCATGAAAAGGCTGAGTTGACATACATGCTTCTTATTTGTGCTTCTGACTCTTACTTTTGTCTACACTGCTTGGCAAACATGTAAAGGTTCTTCATTTAATTGGTGATATTCTACCTATATTACAAAACACCACAAAATTACAGCTACTTCATTCATGAAATGTTTTCTCTTAGTTTGCCAAAAAATATAACCTTTAAGCTTCATCTTTCAGATTTCCAAGTCCAACCCACTGACATGCACTATAAATTTTAGTGTAGATGCCATGAGGGCTGCAGGCAAACTAAATGTAATAATTAAAGGTTAAAGGTAACACCATTACTTTTAAATAAATTAGACAGACTGAATAAGATACTACTCTGAGTTACCAATTTCAAATTAATTTCATATCTCTTACCACTCTGTCTCTCCATAGCCCACTCAGACTTTACCCTCCACTCACACCAATGAGAGTCAGCAAATTAAATTAAAAAGTACTTGTGCTCTGTTCCACGGCCCTCAGACATTTTATTAAACTATCTCATTTGTCTGTGCCATTGCTAATACTGGCTCTAACTGCTGTACAAAGTGAAACTTATGGATGTAACAGAACGGTTAACCAGGGAAAGGTTGACTATTAAAATGAATTGCAGCTTCTGCTGAGGAACAAACGGGTAAAATAGGATCTGCAAATTCTGTGATAAAAGATAGCGTAGAGCCTGCAGAACATATTATATGAAAGTGTTCATTTCAAAACAACAACTGCTGCTTGAAATTTTTTAAGATATTCCTCAGAAGTGCATTATCCTATTTTTGTTACAAGCACATATCTTACAATGACATACATACATCTGGTCATCACACATATTAATGCAATTGTTATGTTTTTTTTCTCTATTGCTGATATACATAACACAGTAGAGAGCAACAATGACACAAACATACTGTATACACACACTGTTCTCAGCTGGGCATAGACAGGGAGTGATGGTGCCAGGTTTTGATGACTGCTGTCACTAGCAATCACTCTCTCTCTCTCTCTCTCTCTCTCTCTCTCATGTATACACATACACACAAAAACACACAAAACCATGCACGAGTGCATATACCAACAAATATTACTCCCCCCCATTATCTCGCTCCCTCACACATAAGTGTGCTGGCTGCATAACGTGATTCACACATATTCCTCTATGCACACATATTGCCACACACTCCATCAGTGGGATTTCCTCATGGGTGCCTTTTCCCTGTCTGCGTCACACTGATCTGTCAACATGTGGCAGCAAACATTTCAAAGGTGGGAGAAACAAAGGAGGAAACTGGGGGGGGTACGATAGAAGTGATATAAAAATGACTGAAACAGTTAATCAGAGCAGAACTGGCAAAGAAGTAAAATACATACATTTTTGCTTGATGACTTTTAGTTTTCAGATCCAGTTCAATTACAGTGAAGTTGAAAACAATAGTGATAAAAGACATGGAACATAAACATGGTCGATATTTGGCATCTAACAGTCCAGTGGGTTAAAAGAAAAAGGGAAATGAAGCACTGAGGAAGATTAGGGAAAACAATCCTTAAAAAGGATAGAGAATATACATTTTTACCACAAATTTTAAAGAGTGAATAAATACATAAAGTGACAGAGGAAGATTTAAGATAAAATTGGGACCAAAAAAAAGAAGAAAAGACAGGTCCTTGTATGCAGCCTTTCCACCAGTTTGACAGGTAGGTACAGTGACATTAGCATAGTGATTAACAGACACATTACCATAATGATTAATACCGGCATTAGCATAAGCACCGTGGCTGGGAGAGCATGGGAGAGAGCCAAAGAAACACACGTCAGGAGAGTAAGAGAAAGAGAGAGTATAAAAAGAAATTATGTAAAGCGATAGAAGACACTAGAGAGGATAGAAACAGTAATTATGTAGAAGAAAAAACAAAGGGATGAAGACAGAAGATGTCTTTTTCCATCACAGCTGTTGACAGCTTCAACACTGTCCAACATGTCTTCATAAATAACTTCACTCTTCATCCATGCTGCATGTGCAGTTATGAGACAGGAGTGTCTCAAAGAGGGACACTAGCTGTCAGTTCTATTCTCTCTGGCAACACAACCACATTCTATATCCTTATCTGTAGGTAGACACACTGACCGCTGCATATGCATACAATTGTGGTTATCAATATTTGTTAAATAACCTAATTGATATCTCAATCAGACTTCAGTCTGAATGAGGGGGAAGAAAAATCCTGCAGCAATGATTTTCTCACATGGGCTAGAGCTCAGCATGGAATCAGTTTTCCACAAGGCACTATAAGATTAAGACAACAGTAAACATGTCATACCTCTGATTGATGAAGTCTTCGTTTAGGTCAATCAATAATAAATGCACCATTTAGTTTTGGGGAACAATTATAGTTCCCCTTTGGAAATCCAAACTGCTGTTTTGATGACTGGAGTGCAGCAGTGAAATACATAATTCCTCAAAGTTTCAGCAAAACAAGTGCCACCTAACTCCAGCTAATAAATGGCAATGGCCAGAGGTAAGGTGTAATTGAAAATGCCAGAGCAGAGCAGTGACTCACATCATTGACTAAATCAGATCGGTGGATCAGGTTTGGATGGCCTGAATCTGATCCATTTTTCTGGACTTCACCGCTGAGAATATAACGAAAGCCACGCAGTTACAAGTAAAAAATACATTGTACACAGAGTAATATAATACAGCAAATGAAATACATTATGACATATACGTCATGACACGCAGAAGGCGTTAAAAGGTAAATTGGAATTACGGTTCTTCCAAAATAGGCATAAACATCTCTGCATCTGGTCTATACACACAAAGGTCTTAAACCTAAAATCTTAATGCATTAGGCAGAGCTGAGCATCAACCAATGCTATATAACAGCCACATAAACATCTCAAATTATGATCTTCCAGTATTCAACAAAACCAAAAAACTCTAAGCAGAGTAGATGGAGGCTGCACAGACGTACGCCAAGACCAGCAGCAAAGCACATGTCATCTTAGGTTGCCCTGCCAGAACTAGACAGGTCTTGTCAAGTCTATTCACATAGACAACAATTACAATCTATGTAAAACAAGAAAACAAAATACCAACTCTTCAAAAAGAAGGTGGGAGAAACAATCCATTTTTAATTTCCCCAGAAAAAAAAACATGCCAAATATTCTAGTAAGGTAAATCAGGCAAGAGTGGCAACCATTATCCTAAACTTACACGTCCAAGCAAAACCGAATCATAGCCATTTGATTGGTGGTGCTTACTGAGGGTAGTGAATCGTGCAGAACACTCTGTCTACCAAGCACCATTCAGCACAAAAGTACCTTTAGACATCATTAAAGGTATCACCTGCAGCAACTGCCGGGAAATTAATTTAGCAATTAAACTCATTTTGTTGAGCAGACATCTTGTAAAAGATAGTCCAGTTTAGCTGCATTAATCCAATCATCATCCAATCTCATCACCCAACGGATATTTTACAGCAATCCCCTCGTATTCAATGATTATTCCAGAGCTGTCAATTAGCATTACATAGAGTGAATCTCGTTTTTTTCATGCAGAGCACTGGAAAGGCCAACACTATAGGATACCCATTACCCAATGATGATATATATGACCGCCCCTCCACATGGACACCCCTATAATTAAAATGTAGTTATCTTGATGTAATGTATGCACGCTACACTTGAAACCCATATAATTTTAGTGGTAAAGTCTTGTCCAAACAGCCCATTACAGGCATCAGAGGTCGTTAAATTGCTGCTATTAGCCAAACCATTCAGCAGCCAGACATGGTATCACATGACCAGGGGGTTTGAGGAGGGGATGCTCATCAGAGGTATCACGTTGGGATGACCAGATGGATATAGGACAGACCAGTCAAACAAACTCACAAAAAATATAACAGGTCCCATGTGATATTTTTATGGAACCATTAAACCTTCAAGCATAAATTCAAAAATGCACAAATCAAAAGCATTCACACACAAGGCACACACTTTGACAAGGTCTATTTACACACTGAATAAGGCTTTGTGTGTGTGTGGAGTGTGTGTATGTGCAATAATGCCAGCAGCATAGAGGGCCACATGTGTTGGTCCAGAGGAGATTGAAAGTGAATTGGAAGCTATTAATCTGACCTTCCCTTGCTATCAGATTTGGTTTGGAGCAGAATATATATTCACCCCAAGTGCTCTGTTTCTCTTTGCACAACCTGCTTCACTTCTCTCTGTGTCTTTATCTCTCCATATATCTCCCTCCTGTCCTTCCTTCTTTCCAATCCACAGGTACAAGTTTAGATGTGGAGAGCAGCATTTTACATATCAGCCTTTGAAATAATATCCATTAATCCCTTCCCCCATGCTGCTCTGATTATCCCTTCTCTGTGTGAATGAACTCGGCTGTCTCTCTGCCTGCGAGCTGGTTAAGATGATATTCACAGCACCACTCTATCCTCACTTTCAGCCCAGCATCAGTGGCATCACACAGATGTGGATACAATGACAGTACTCCCTGTTGGAAACAGCTTTGTTGTGCAAAGTTGGGGAGAGAAACTGCAGACCGTGACATGTTTGCCTTAACATTTTACTTCTTATGCAACTTTGCAGTCGATTCAGCATGGAAATGTACAGTTTAGCAAAAACAAATAGCAATTTCACAGGAATGGTAAGACTGCTGGCAGCACCTCAGTCTGAATATGATATACTGTGTGGAACCAGAAAACTCAGTTCCAACTAAAGTATTTCTCCTCACCACTTTTGTCCTGGTTCTTCAATTAAGTAAACTGACTTTATTGTTTACAAGTGTTCTCCATCCACCATTTTCAACATAATAAAGCAGGAATGAATGCCTTTGGGTAAGATTCAATAAGATAAAGTTTAGGTTGGAACAAAGTGGATAGTTATATAAAGTCAAGTGCTGTAAATTTTGCCTGGAGTAAACAGCTTGGGCCTTGAACAGCTGAATTAATGCCACTTTTCCACAGATCTACTCATCCATCAAACAGGTCTTAAATATAAACAAAAAGTCCATTACAACTCCATTATATATATATTTTTTTAAATTAACATTGAATCAAATGACTGTACGAGGGGGCTTCAAAAAGTTTATGGAAAAAGTAAAAAAAAAAAAGCTAAAATTCATATGCAGGGATTTTGATCTCAATACACCTGTACGTTCTCATACTAACGTGTCATAACATGTTCAAACATCATAACTTACTGTATTATGAGCAGGTTTGTAGTATTGCATATCACACTGAGAATCCACATCATACACGGTCTTGTAATAGACTAACTTAATGAAGATTATAATGTTCACTTTTTGTTTAATCTGTTCTAGAGATGTTGCAGTAATTTTCAAGACGATTGAAAGGTATTTCTAATATCTATTCTACCATAACTGATAGTTCTTTTGTTTCTCTATTGTTTCTCAAAAACACTTCCTGGCAGGTTGCTTTTGTGGTGTTTTTCTCACACACAGAAAGTGAAACAACCATAAAATGGACATTTTGGGTGTGAGTTAATATGGATGACAGAGAAAAAGACCCCAGCAATCATACTAAAATGAGCAGCTGAGCTGAATAAGCCTACTACCCATAGTAAGCAACACAAAAGTGAGGTACAAATGAAAGACGGGAGGTAAATGGAAAAATCATGTCCGACAGCGGTTTGGAATAAGTGCAGAGTGACAAAAGTTTGATCTTTCTATTACTGCAGATTGCCAGAGGTGTTCTTTTTGAATGTTGACTGCCAACTATCTCTCTCTGCTTCACTGACGCCTTCTCTCTGCGTCTGCAAAATGATTTAACACAATAAAAACTACACATGATTTACTGTCTAGAATGGAAGGGGTGAAGAAGAGCGATAGAGACAGAGAGAGAAGGAGAGGGAGGGGGAGCTAAGCCAGCAGCTACCACAGAGCTCCTTAAACCTGGATAACTGGCAAACATGAAAGCTTTAAATCTCTAAGCCCAGTTAACTCTTTTTAGACCCCTTTCCAAAACACACTCTTTCATTCTTCTTTCTATTAGCTCTTTAACTTGAACTATATATTTTCCATTTCACCCTTCTTATGATAAAAATGCTTTATTTCAACTTATACTACTTGAATTTGTCAGAGTGCCCTCAAATTTCATCCCACTGGGGATCACTCAGCTGCGGAGTTAAATTTTCTTATTATCTTTTTTTCAAATCAGTTTCACTCTGTCTTCACCCAAATTTTGCCAATATTCCTCGTAAATGAAATGAAGCAAAGCCACACATACATTCAGACAAGTTCCGGGAGTGGACTGAATGTATTCATACACACAAAGAAGATTTCACTTGTGGATCAATTTACTGCACCACTCAATCTGAACTCACGATGTGAGAAAGTGGACCTAGTCAATATAAGCTTTTTCATTTCAGGGAAGTAACAAAGACACAGACACACACACACACACACCTACACACAGCACATGCACATGCCTTTATATTCACTCATATTTCCTCTCATTCAGTTACAGTGATTTGATTGAATGCTGAGACATGGTGAAGTGAAAACCAACAGCTGTGTCTTACACAGTCAGGTCATCCTGACACAGTGAGCTGATTTGTAAGACCTTTTAAGACCTCCTAAAGCAAAAAATAAATAAATAAATACATTTCTATCAGTTACACAACCTTACCAGTGACCAACTGAGGCTACAATACTTTAACAAACAAAATTATTGGATGTGTGAAAAATAGAGACATAACTTTACTGCTCTAAAATCCTTAGTACTAACGAGGCAGTAGATGTAAAGTTTGGTCTGGGCTGAGCACTCTACTACTCTCACTTGTTAAATTTCAGTAATCTTAAACTGTTAGAAATTATTTGCATGCCAAGATTAGCCTCCCAACTCTTAAACAAACTAATCTTAGCATGTGGGTGTGTTTTGTCAGCATTAAAATCAAAATATAGTTATAACCTAGGAGAGCTGAGAGATTTGTTTTGGAGGTCAATGGGATATTTTGACCTGGTGTGGAGCTCTCCACTCAGTAGCTGACCAAAAGCTTGTACTTGTGCCTCAAGAGAAAGGACAATGAAACAGAGACTGGATATTTCGCCCTGTTGGTGCTACTAGCTTAAAGGTTAGGAAATTAATCATGGCATTACAATTCATCCTCTAGGCACAACGGCAGGACAAGCTGAACAACAGACTGAAACAGCCAATTCTAAAGCAACACTGCTAGTGTGAATAAAATTCTTACCATTTCAGTGGCAAGAAAAATTCAACAACCAAGATGGGTGTTTTTGTCAAATATTCAGGAATTTTCTTTTCATGCTGATTTGCAAAACATATAACAGAAAAGCAATAACTACTTGTGAATTTCCTGTGCGGATTAATAAAGTCTATCTAATCTAATCTACAGCTGAATAGCCAAACTAGCTACAGGCCATTCAACATTAAAAATGATCCAAAGGGCATACTTATTTTTTCTCATGCTAGCCTAGCTCCTGTGATTCATGAAACAAGTGCTGAAATCATATTCACAGCTCTCTGACATAAATCTTGTATTTACCATAACCACAATTGCACCACAGGGCTGTAAAAGAACCTGTGTTTGTTCTTGGCAGTAAGTCTGTGCATGACACAAGAGCTTTGTCTAGTGGGGAAAATGATACTTAATTCATTTGTGAGGTAGCACAGGAGACAGCACTGGAATACTTGTAACAGAGACATAGGAGAGACAGCAGGAGAGAGAGAAGTCAGAATTAAAGAGGATCAAACCTCAATCAAAGCAAAGTGTTTTTCTCTGATTTACCTTAAGAAGACATTTCATTCAGATCTGAATGGATTGCTTGCCTGTTTTTTTTGTTTTTTTTTTTGCCTCTCCCTCACTGTTGGTTATAAATTCACGTCAGGTCCAGTCAGAAGCTAAAGTGATGCCTGCTTAATGGAAAGGTAAGAAGTCAAAAATGTCTACAAACAGAACGTTTCTTTCAATCCCATTCAGGTTCCATCTCACAGCAATCTGTTATGTCAGCTGACTTCATGCCTAGGTAGAAAATACCGACCCTTACTTATGGAGAAACACATAAATAATGCAATCATGGCTTTAACATACCCACTCACATGCAGACAAACAAACTAAAGAGCAGCTGTAAATACACATTGACTCATATCCATACTATATTTGCTATATTGCTTCTCCTTCTCTCTTATCGCACACCAGCTATTGATCTTTTCACTTCTTGTCTCTCAGAGTATCTTTCTTCCCCTTTCCCTTTGTTTCTCTCCACCCTTTCATTTGTCTGTCTCCATCTCACTGCATCTCGGTTTCCCTTTATTTGTCAGTCTCTGTTATTATCCTTATCTTTTCTCCACCTCAGTGAATTTCAGTCAGTCATAACCCTGCATTTCCTCACACTCATTCTCACTCTTTACACTCAGTGGTGTTACTACTTACAGATACATCAACTCTGTGTTTGGGGAGTTTGTGTGTGAGTCACACATCACCTCACTGTAAGTGTAGCTCTTAAGAGGCTTGATAAGCAGTGTCTGCTGAACCTGGGAGCATCTAACACAGAGGACTGCTTGCACTGTATCTAGCACTCCTGTCATTTCCTATACAGGCATAGCCACAATTTGAGTGTGTTTGTGCATTAACTGGTGTGAAGGAATGCACACACACTACAAAAAAATGCAAAGATGTGTGCCCTGCAGATTAAGACTGACAGGTCTTCTGTGGCCTAGATCAGAGAAAACCCTGAAAACAGTGGCCTGTAACCTCTAAAACAAAGATTGTCCTCATTGTAGATTCAGGTTATTTATTGCTTAAAAGTAGCTACATTTCATTTGAAATATGCTCTAAAGCTACCTGCAAGCACACATTGTTGTCAAATATTTTGTGTGTTTAGCACGTGATCTACTAATTATTTAGACTTAATTATGCTTGGGATAGATCTCAAGACATATTCTGCAAAAGAAGAAAAGCTCAAAGGTGTAGTTTGGCCCTTGGATTTCTATAAGACCACTAAGTTTAGAAATTAGGTGATAACATAGTGATTTTGACTGCCACAACATTTACTTTGACTTCAGTTCAATCTACATCTAAGGTCACAGAGATTTCTGTAGTATAAAGGTAAAGCCACATAAAACTGACCCTCACAAATTGCATGGCATTAGTAATTGCAGTAGAATACATAATCAACCTCTGTCTATGTCTCCACCAATTATTTGTGCAAATTTTCCAACATCCAGCCAGCTGCGTCTGTTTGATAAATACAATATGTGCCAGGGACAGAATGTGTGAGATCTGAGGTGTATCAGTAAATCTGGCCACCAATGTTACCTATACTGGCAAACATTTGGACTTAGATCCAGCTTACCATGCACCACACACACAAACAGTAATGTAATAAAAGAACAGGGTGGCTTCATCAAGGGAGGTATGTTCAAACCTTGCTCCTCTCTTAAAAATAATCAATGAGGTATATCATACTTAATAAGGGTATTCCCTTATCATTATTAAATGCAGCTAAATGGAAATTAAGGTTGGAAACAGGGGCTGTGAATTTGTCCGGTGAGGTGAAACATCTAAAGCCAGGGTTTGTGTTGATTCACAACTGAATCCATCACCTACTAATAGAAAGATTTTGAGAGAAATTATGGCTTTCTCAATGTTCTTTAATGAAGGATGCTGAATGATTAAATGATGATGGATTAAGACAGACAGGCACTTTTGAAATAACAAACTCAAACTCTCATTATTCACAGTATAAAAAGGATATGGGCTGGAAACCATGCGGATGCACCAGCTGCGAGGGCAGGTTGTCTGCTTGAGGCAGAAGAAGACCACAGGCACCAGCTCAGGGTAGGGCACTACTAACACACTGGTATCACTGCTGCCATCATCTTCATCATCTTCATCATCTCGCTCACACTCCACCACCTCCTCTTCCTCCTCCTTCTCAATCCTCTCTTCTTGAATAATCCCTTCCTCTTCTATTTCCTCCTCTTTCTCTTCCTTTTCCTCGGGACATGGGAGGTGGTACGGGGAGGGTCTGCGGGGGGAGGAGGAAGTGACGGCATCATCACTGCTGTCGCCCCTGGCTATGGCGGTTGTTACCCTGGAGATTGCCGCCGCTGACGGTGTTGTTGCTGTTGATGTTGCAACGCTGGGGCCCTCCTCCTCCTCGCTCGTCATGGCAACCCAACGGTCTGGGATGAGAGAAGACAGACAGCGGGATTTAAAATAAACCAGCAGTTCATTAATAGGATAAGCAACACTAAGCATACATTTACCCCCACTGTGAAGAGAAAACACCAGATAAAACACACAAAACAGGCATAGGAAAGATTCCAAAACTGAGTCGTATATATATATATATATATATATATATATATATATATACACCTTTTTACTGCAATTTACTAATACTGGTCTTCTTCCATCTGTAGTACAGAGAGAGGACAGTCATATTCACAGGGCCACAAGAAGTTAGCTTCTCAGAGAAACATAAAAACAGGATAAACCAACAAGTCCTTGAAATTAAACAACAAAATGTATCATTTGTTATTGCCTTGCAATTTTTTACCTGAGATATGGGGATGGTATAGGTATTCTCATCTGACTGCCAAAAAGTAAATGAATGTATATCCCAAAATGGTGAACTATTCCTTTAAAATCTGATTACTGGCAAAAACAAGAAGCAGACATAGAAAAGAAGCACAAATGAGAGGTTGTAAAAGAGAGATGGCAGAATGCTGAAAGGTTGGCAAGAGACATAAACGAGTAAGGAGAGAGTGACTGAGGAAGGAGAGTTCAGTGGTTTAGTCAGAGGCTTAATGTTGAGAGAAATCGATACTGTGTAGCTGGAGAGAGAATAGAAGGAGCAGGAGTCCTGATATGACTGAGTGGCACCTGCGCATGGATTCCCAATGAGTGAGCTGAACGCATGATTCTCAGTAAAAGGTACTGAAAGCTCAACTCGACTTGACTTATTCCAGTTGCCCTTAAATTAGACTGTGTTCATTTGAGTTACAGATTTGGCTTCTGGTTAATTTTAATGACTATAAAAAATAGACTCAGACTGGCAACCTGTCCAGGGTATACCCTGCCTCTCACGCAATGTCAGCTGGGATTGGCTCCACTTCCCCCACAACCCTCAAAGGATAAGTGGTATAGCTAATGGATGGATGGATGGAAAGGGTAGACTCTGACAGACCACCGATGGTCAAGAGGAGTGAGATGAATACAGGTTTCCATCATCACTGTTGTTTTGAAAGAAATCATGATGAAAATTACAGGTTGCATTTGTCCTGTGAGGTTTCAGCAAGATAACTTGTCATATCCATCAAGATACAAATACAGTGCAAAACTCAGCATCAGTCGACAGTCACTATGTGAGTAAAATGATTAATATTTGAAGAAATAGAAGGAAAAGAAAGAGGAAAAAGAGGAAAGAGGAATAGAGAAGTTCAAGTGGATGTTTCATCCAGGTGATAATCCAGTATTAAGGACAAAGTTCAAGTGGGATTCAGTGTTCATTCAGTGGTGTCACACATGTATTTGCTGTAGTTGCAGAGGTGCTGGACGTGACTAAATTGCTATCTCTGGGAACAAAAAGAATATGTTTGGAGCCAAGCGCACACACTTCTCAATAAAAGCTACTAAAAGCTCAAGTCCATAGATGAGAGCTTCTGGTGGTCCTTAATGTGGACTGTTCATCTGAGTTAAAGGGTGGTTTTCAGGGTTATTTTTAGAACTAAAAAAAAGTCTTAATTTGCATTTATTTATTTACTTATTACAGGAGCAACAGGAAATCAATTTGTCAGTGGCCAAATAAGTGCAGCACTGACTCCAGCAAAGCTTACAGTTACATCTACACAACACAGAAAAGAAAGTCGGCTAATTAGAACAGAGATACAAGAGAAATGTTGTGAAGAGGAATACCATATACCATATTCCTCTTCACAACAGTTTCTGTTGGTACATCAGAGCAGGTACTGAAAAGGAGTTCTTGATACAAGAAATCTCTGCATCTGACAGAGTAATCATCGAGTCATTGGTAAGATAACATAAAACTTTATGGAACCCTGTGGGGATATTACGTCGTTGCAGCAGCAGAGTAATAGGATCTCTGCGAGGAAAGTAAAAGATGAACACAACTAGAACATAAAACCAAGCAATAAACATTGCAGTTGAAATGAAAACAAATAAATGCATACAAAAACAGAATCTAAACAGTCGTAGATTTGTGTAACCATATTATTTATGTTGCTGACAACTGCAACAGGTTAAGAAAGGACCAACAACCCAATCAAACCCCTGAAAATTATGATTGGTTTGCATTGTCATGTACATAATATTGAAAATACCATATATTGCCTTCATGATAAAATGGAGTGCAGTGCCTTTAAAGTCCTATTATTTTATTTATCATAGAGATGCAGCATTTAAACAGCTAGCTCTAGTGCAGGATGGATGCCTACTTGAGTGAATCACCCATTTCTGGACTCTTCTGGAAGTTTGGCATTGGACATGAATGTATTTGACTAGTGTGAGGATGCAACCACAGACCATCCATCTGGGAACCTGAGGTCTGCAAGCAAATGAGAAGCTCATAGTGCCTCAAGGTGTGAGACTGGTGAAAGGTGTATCCCTTCTTAATGGTTCCGTAAAACCTTGTTGTTAAAAAATATATTTTTCAAACTAAATCCTGTGGAATTTGTCTTATGTTGTTGGGTGGGGAGAGAGACACAAAAAGTGTGGGACCTCATGCTTGAAGACCCTAAGCTTTTCCTTTTGGCTCACAGTAATGAGGTCTCCAATTGGACCTCTCTCCGCTGCAACTTTCCAACATGCTTAGTGCTGCCACTGGTAGTTGCAAGCTGTATCACAGCGGCACTTGAAAATACATCAGTATTGTTGCAATATGGAAATTCATGAAGATTACACACCAGAAATTGTTGTGATGAATGATGCTTAATGTGACAGCCGTGCTTCAAGATTAAGCAAAAGCAGATATTATATTATCTGTTAATATCAGGGTATGGACAGACACATTCACTTCTAGATAGTATGGTATTTGTGTTTTGGTTGTTTTGACAGTGAAGCCCCAGGCAGAATGTTCATTATTTTTAGCTGGTCAGATTGTGGCGACCTCTGTCAGAAACACTGATTTTCCTAAAACTTTATTAAACAACCACAACGGTGCAATATCTAGCGAAGGAGAGGGTGACTAACTATACAGTGCCATGTCATCCTGCCAAACCAAAAAGACAAACCAAAAAACCCTTGGTGATTTAGACAGGAGAATGGCAGACAATAAACCTTGTGTAGCAAACAAAGTGCATCTAGGCAGACTCTTCCTATTAAATGTCCTGTCCCCATTAAAAATGCAAAGTGTGAGTCAGTGACACATTACTGCTCATTAGGGCCAGTGGGACAGGATAGCTGCTGTTTACTGTCTGCAGCAACACGATGCTTTGGCTTCACTGCTGTGTTCGCAGCTGTTGAGAATTGCCCTTTACGGGTAAAGCAAGTAAGGTACTTTGTATTGTGAATGTGTCCAGAAGTTTCAAACTTCTGTGCTCTTGTTGAGTGCTGTAAAGTGCAGAGGGACTTCAACAATATAAACCAGATTGCTCTGTGCATTCCTAGTCTCTGGATCACTGACAAACTGCATCATTTAGCCATTTTACTCTGGTTTTCTGCATATTTCTGCTTATTCTCTGCCTTCTGGCTGATGCATACAGTGTGACACAGTGACTTCCATGTACCTATAAGGGATACTGGACACATACACACACATTTCTCTGGCAGATCAGAACAGTCAAAGACACAAACAGGGAAAGAGGACCAAGGTCATTTTAGCTGTCAACTAACTGCTGCTTTGAATGCAATCATGACACAAATTACAGGTGATCATCCTGTGATGTGTAAGTTTCAGCAAGATAACTGGTCATTTCCATCAAGATACAAAATACAGTGGAACTTCGAAATCATTTAAAGCATCAGTCAGCATCACTATTCAAGTAAAGGATGATTTAGGATTTATATCTGAAGAAACAGAAGGAAAAGATGAAAACAGAAAAAGTAAAAGAGAATTTTAAGTGGATCTTTCATCCAGGCGATAATCCAGTATTAAGGAACTCAGAGTAAGGGAAAAAAAACGACACAAAGTTCAAGTGGGATTCAGTTTTCGTTCAGTGGTGTCACTCATGTATGTATTGCAGTTGCAGAGGTGCTGGACGTGATTAAATTGCTATCTCTGGGAACAAAAAGGAATACTGCTGCAATGAACCCACAGCACAGGAAACTTAATGGTCAGTCAAATGTTAATGATCAAATTTCCCAATCATTAACCCTGAGGTGAGGTTTACTAAAGACATAATGTATGATGGGGCATGGCTCCCATTAATCTGTCAGAGATAATATGAACACCGGCTCTAAGATAATGGTAATGATCTCAGCCTTGGAAACAAAACAACAAAGTCTAACAAAGTGTTGTTAAATGTTCCTTTACTAGACAAGCATTTTTATGGTTTGAGGAACAGGAGGAATAATATCTCTTTGAGTATCACAGCATGATCACAGCCCTCTGGTGTACTACTGGTTTATTCAAAACAAATGTCAACAAACTCCCAAAAGTCAGAGACTACGCAAAACTATTTTATTATTAAATAATACAGAGGAAGACAATACAAACATGTCACCAGTACTGCCTCTGCAAGTGACCTGAAAAACTAATAATTAATTCTGAACAACATCATGATCTACACGCACTGCCGCCTCCTTGTTAAATCTGAACTAATGAATCATGTTACTGAATCATGCTGTTGAATAATAGCCATAATTTCACTGAAACAACAGATAGTGGCTGGTAAACAATGTTTATCCTTTTTTTCCAACAGCAAAAACAGCTAAGCATATTACACCTTTTAGCAAAGTTGGGACAAAATAACTGTTTTTCAAGTCACATGAAAGTCTTGGTTCACAGTTTCCTACCAGTGCAATGACTTGTTTAGCCCAAACTTAAAATTTAGGAAACTTTGAAAATATCAAGAATTCTAAAACAGAGTTTGAAATGTTTGTCACAGTGACAGCACTTCCAGCTCCAGAAGAAAGGGATCATCAGGAATATACACCTTTTTGTCGTGTTTCAGTTCAGTGAATGCGGCTACACAGTTGGAGTTCCGGTCTGGTGGTTGATAGGTTTTGTTTTCTGTTCTTAACCGCTCAGACTCTGAGCCCAGCAGAATGAATTACCACTCATGGCTGCAGAGGCTTCTGCTGCTCAGCAGAGTTACATTATGTTGCTTAAAAACTAGCTCCACCTCAATCAACTTTAACAGTATGATCAGATCTTAATAGCTCCTCCACTGCTGGTAACAACATGATGCTTGTGTATGAGTTTTTTTGTTTTACTGATAAAGCATTGATTTATCAGCCACTGAGCTCTGTGGACAATAAAGCTAATTTCAAGGTGTAGATGTTTGGTTTGGTACTCAGCTTAAAGGCAATAAAGCATCACAGCGGTGATGGTGTTATTAACTCTGAGTGGCATATACTTGTGATTAATGTCATCTGTCAGGCACAGACTGACCCGCACTGATCACATGTCAGCGGCTGGCTCGTATATCACAGGCTTGTGCAAAGCTAACGGTCACATGAACGCTACGACTCATAACCTGCCATGGTAGAAAAAAAAGGGAGGGGCATTTGAAATGTACACACACATGCACACACACACACACACAGATGCCATGTACAGTGAATTACTTCTTAAAGAATTAAAAAAGAGATTGAGTTTTCCCTCACATATTTGTGATTTATTGTATTTTGAGCACCAATAAGGCTAATGCAGAGGGGGTAAAGTATGTACTATATACTATACACATGCACACATTAACAGCTTACTGGAAAAGGATTTTGTTAATTTGCTGAGTGTTTATGTTTCATAAACATATCCAATACTTCACAACAATAAATATACATGAGGGCCAAAGCAGGGCTGCTGAACATTTAGAATTCCCTGTGGGAAATGTGTTTGTGTATAATTGTATGGGGGGGTCGTCTCTGTTTGAGATTATCGTTTTTTAACATTTAGGTGCAAGATTTAGACAATGATGACTGCCAATTTTGTTTAGAAATATAGGGTAATTGGATATGTTTGTCTTTTATATAATTTCTGTGGCATTTTTGTCACATCTTTGTTTCCATTTCTAACCATCAAATTCTTCCATTTATTCAACACAAACTGCTGTAGATTCCCATGAACTGGTAAGTAAAAGCTGAATCACCTTTTTGTTACAGCTGTCATACAGAATATTTTGAGATTCTATGGGTCATTACCTTCAACACCTGGCTCATTTTTATGCATCCTCAATTCAAAAGATAATTGCATGCTACAGTGCTACAGAAATGCAACTGCAATTTGCCTAGCAGGAACATATTATTAGCACTTAACACTAACCAGGCGGGGCGATAATGTGATGCACTTTGAGAAAAAAAAAGCAAAAAAAAGCAAAGCAAAGGCAAGATATAACCTGTCGTAAGCTAACAATCTAGGTCTGGTGTTGATGTGTTTTGATGTGACACTGATCCTCATTAGTGGGTTCCAGACTGCACTGAAGGCTTAATGGCCCATAGGTTCACTTAGACTTAGGGCATACACACACACACACACACACACAAACACACACACACACCACACTAACAGAAATATTACTATACACAAACTCATCGAGACTAAACTCTGAAACCTAACACATAGACAGACAAGCATAAACACACTGAAACAGAGCAATACACACTCATTAGGGTTGTACCTCACACCCACACAGCCTAACACAAGCACACAAATCCAGGCACCAAAAAGCAAATATGGCAGGCTCTTAATGATGTTGGCTAACTCAGATGAAAGGCTTTAGCAGGCCCAGCAGAGCCTAGTGCTGCTCCGACTATCCCCCATTGACATTTCCCTCAGCTAACAACACAGGCCGTTTGCTCATCGACTTTCCCACAGAGAAACAAACACTGACAAACGAGCGCTTATCCCCATTCACACCAAACATGCACACTTGCTCGGTTCAGAAATTGATTTTTAAGCCACTGAATAAGGAGCAGAGCAAGGGAGGAGAACTGGCAGTTAGGGGTTCAGTTCCCTACGGAGTGCTACGGGTGGAGCAAGGCACTAACATTTCAATAAGCATTATACAAAACAGAATAAATAAGTACTACCTGGAATTTGGACTGCAACATTTTCAGTTCTTCTAAATTCAACAGTAATCAGAAGCTGGCAGAGAGCCTTAAAAAGCCACATGAGATTATTTGAACTTGATTTGTTTTTTGTCTAACTTGATTTGCTCCCCCTGCAGTGTGAATATGTAGTGATTTGTTATGTTCCTGACAGCTGATTTATCATTCTTGTTGAGATTTGTGTATGAAACCATTAATTATCTAAAACACATGAAGGTTGTAGTACTATACAAATAGTGTTGCCGGCATAGTCAAACACATTTGCTGTGCCCTAAGGAAATCATTAGTTGTTTACAAAACGTACTCAAGTCCCATTTGAAATCTAAAAAGCTAAGTGCTAGGGTGCTTAAATACCGACTTTTACTTGCAATTTTTAACCTAATTAGAGTCTATTTTGACTGATGAATGAGTGCTTTTGAGAGAGACTGATGGAATTTCTAGTTAATGCATTGCACTTCATTATTTCAGTCTTAATTGGAAAACACAAAGCATGGAAAACAAGTTTCTCCTGAATCATTAAAGATCAAATCTATATATCTATTGATCAATCTAAGCAACTATCACAGAGTCCCATATAAGCCGTGGATGAAATCTATTTTAATGTGAGGGAGTCTTGTAAAACATAACATAAAACATACTTAAAAAGAGATCTCTGAAGTTTTGCTGATGCTACCGGGCAGATCGATATTTGCCTCAAGCTGAGAGAAGGAAATGATGCAATAAAAGAATGGTAAATGGCTGAACACATAATGGTTTATGGGTGAATAGTTGGTGTATGTTTGGTTCTATCTTTGGGCTGCAGTGTTCTCCATCTGTGTGTCCACATTTTTGTACATGAATGCCTCCCTTTCCCTAGTTTACAACTGGACAAAGTTTTTAAAATGATAACTGATATTTTTTAACCTAGGCCTTATTTCGTGTTTTTGTTAAAGTGCTTATTTTTGCTTCTGAGAGGCTCAGATTGTTACTATCAGTGTCTGATGAAATTATTATTGTCTTATTGTGTGACTTTCAGTGGTGGAAGAAGTATTCCTTTAAATAATTAAAAGTACAATACAATAAAACACACAAAATGCCAAGGGGTGTGATATTAACCACTGCTCAAAAAACAGTTGTGACTGCTCTCTGTTGCAGGCCAGCACCGCTATTGTTTGCCATAGAGGAAAGATAGAAGCTAAGGAATGTGAAATATTAGACAGTACCCTTAGACTAAATGACATGTGAAAAGGAACAGTTTTGCAAGCTGCGACAGAAGTCCTCTGTGATTTTACCAGTGAGGAATTCCAAAGGAGCAACTGGGAAATCGGCAGCTCGCCTAAAGCTTTTCATTATTATATCAACTGCTGAAAATGTTAAATGCTTTTTGTACGCCAAGGAACTTCTATTCACTTTGACATATGGAGCATACATCGGTAACCCAATCTAATCTAGAAGTTGTACCCATCAACAACTTAATGCACTTTTTTAAGCCACACATGCTGTGCTTAGTTGTGCTCAGTTGTGCCATTGTGGCAGAATTAGTGGCTGTTGGTGAATATATCTATTGTGGGTCATATCTCTCCTGTCAACAAACTACAGTACATCTCTCTTTTGGATTCCACATGAGCCAGCTGGCTTCCATCCATAAACCGCAATCAGCTCATCTCTCCATCGTTCTACAGATTCACAACAGAAGAGAGCACTGCTGAGGACTAAGTAGTCGTTTGGCTGCAGTAGCTGTGCAGAGAACAAAACATTTCTGCATAAACACCTCTGTGCTGTCTCTACCTCAGCAACATTTCCTGCTCAGATGAGAAACACGTGTGATGGCCTCCAGGCTTGTGCTATTCAGGGAGTCAGTACTACCAGTTAGGGGTTCAGTGATTTGCTCAAAACACAATACTTGACTGTACTGCTGAGAACGGGTGTGCTTAATGTTTATACTGCATTTGTACGTGCAGGCATGTGTGCATGTATGCCAACTCTTGTTGATGAGTCTCTCACTGTTGATGAGTCTGCACTTGGCAGGACTTTATGAAGCTACATGTGGTGGATGTATGTAGGAAAAATGTTCTCTCTGTCCATACTAATATCAGAGAATCAGTCTGTGTGTCCATCTATGGCCAAGTTAATCAGTTAGGGTCCGCCAAACATTTTCTTTTAGGCCCCCGGGGTCCTCTCCAACCCCATCCCACTGCCCTCTGAAAACTGTGTACGTACTAGGGCTGTAACGAAAAACAATTATCTTTATCTGTTAATGTTAACAAATATCAGTATCATACTATGTACTCTGTATATTTATAATGGAAGTGGATGTGAATCATAATGGAAGAAAAGTTCTAGTCTGCTTCATTCTCTGCATTAAACTGTTGCTTCTATGAAACACAACATTATTTAGGAATATGTACTGTGGGAGTATGATAATGGTTTCTTGAAGATTTTGAAACAAGGGCCCTCTACAATACAAGGCCACACAATTATGCATGGCCCACCCCGGCATAATAGATATTGTACTTTGATCCTGAAAATTTCCTAAGTACTCAAATCAGAGCGGGTTCCCGCAGGGGAAATCTTGACGGCCCTGTGGGTTTGGGACAGTACATAGGTCACTGGGCTGGGTGGGCAGCTTTCATGTTTATTTTCTTCTATCTATATTCATCCATCCATTTAGAGTATATTTTGGGGAGGTTAGGACACTGATGTCTCAGGTCTCCTGGCAAAATCTTTCTGTCACATAAAATGCAATGTATCACTGTTTGACTATTCAAGTAAAACATTCTTATTAACTACAATTTTGAAATACTGCACATCATGTTGATGCATGACCAGGAATTTTATTCAGAAACGGTTAAACAGTCTTGACATGCAGGCAGCATTTACAGGAACATATTAGGACTTACATAGAACAAAGATTTAATGGTTAAATTTATTTGGCTTTTATATTTGCACGCAAGTGTTTGCTCCTGCTTAATCTTTTTTTAATATTTGCTATTTCTCACATGTTATCCTCTCCTTCAAAGTGCCACAATGTGTAGGTAGTATTAGAGATGACACTTTGGTAAAGTGAGCTGGCATTTTCATAAGCTGAGGAAATACCCTTGTGCTCCATACATGACAGTTAACAGAATTAGCCTTTAATTGACAGGAGAGTTATCCCATAAACCTGGTAGAGACAATGAAGAAGGCCAACGAGGGTTGAAGGGGAATTAATTTGTGAAGCTGATGTTATTTACTGCCACTGTAGGGAGAGGAGGAAGACTGAAAAGATGAGAGGGACAGAGCGAGAGAGTAATATTCATTTAGATTTTTGATTTCTCTGGGGAGCTGCTGAAGAAGCATAAAAAATAGCATTTAAATGCAACTCTGTTGCATTTGCAGAGAGAAAAATCACAAATGTCTGGCAACTACAGAATGGTTAACTTATGGTTAAGCGACTAAATTTATAAAAAATGTAATAATTAAAATTATGGGAAGGTTTTGGTGTTTGAAAAAAAAAAAATACTGTATTTGACCTTATGTTGCATGAATAGTGTGTATATGTATGAACATCAGAAGGAGCTAAATTATATGTACAAGACATGTAGGCGCAAGGATACTGATAAATGGCATCCATGAAAAACACCTGCCCACACTGACTCCAAACAAGAAATGTATTTAACTTTTATTTAATTGCCCATAGGTGTGAATGTGAGTTTGAATGGTCTATATGTGTTGGCCCTGCGATGGACTGGCGATCTGTACAGGGTGTACCCTGCCTCTCGCCCGTTAGCTGGGATAGAATCAACAATCAATCAAGAATCAATGTTGCTGAAAAATCAAAAACACAATCTCTTTAAAGCTTTTTGACTCAGTACACAAAGTCCAGCCTCCAGACTCAGAAGTCCTGTGGTTTGTTCTTTGTACACCCAACCACACAACCTCCTACCTTTGCTTTACTCATTGAGGTTTAACCAAACCACTGAGATTATTTCATCATGCAGAGCAGCAGATCTAAAACTTCAATCCACAGAGAGAAGCACAAGAAACATTCACTCTTTCATTTACTATATCCCAACTTTTCCTTTCATAATTCTGTCTGATAGAAAAACGTACACATTTGCAGACTATTGCACACATCACTATCTCATGTTGGACAGCTTTGTCATAACATTTACTCTGACAATGCTGTTCTTGTTCTGCTGTACTTCATCATCAGCCAATGTAAAATGGTTTGGTCAGGTTTCTTCCTTTAAAAGCAGACTGCAAAAAGAGCACAACAGAAATCAATAATGTGTCTTTCCAAGCTCTCTTCCTCATTCTTTATGCTTCATACAAGGTAAACAACAAGCCTCTGCATCTCTTACTGCCCTCCTTTTCACATTCACCCTTTCACAGACTTCTTTTCTGTAAATCATTGTTGCTCCTTTACTCTCTCTCTGTATACTCCATTCTGTAGATATTCACCTTTACACCTTGCCAGTAAGCTTGACAGCAGACAAAGAAGTACACATACACAACCACAAACGGGAATCCAATTTCCCACAGCACACAAAACACAAAACACATGTTGTCTTGCTGTAACTATCATTTTCACCCTTAACTCTGTCTCATATATATATATATATATATATATATATATATATATATATATATATACACTGCATTAATAATGCAGTCATTACATTCAATGCAAGCGATACTGCCCCAGCACCTCCTGTAGTGCATTGCAGTAACAAGTAAACATGGTTCCTCTTACAAGTCTCTGGTTTTATGGTTTTATATGATGTGTCAATACAAATCAACGTTGTCGACTATGTCGACTAATCATAACTTTATGTTGTATTCATTTGGCAAAAGTGACTCAGAACAGGTGCATTCACCGTCTACATGAATAACATGCTAAATCTCATTAAAAACTGTCAGTACATGCGGACAACAAAGAACACATCTAATGCTACAGTAAAGTGCAGGTATAGTTTTCTTTAAAACACAAAACTAGGTTCAATATTAAGATGGATTTTTATTTTAATCAAGTACCCAAACAAACAGCAAACTTAGCACTGCATCTAGTAGCACACTAATAATTGACACCAACAAGATGTTAGAGAATCCAAACCAAAATAATACCAGACTGCAGCTATTCTAAAGGTCCAACAGAAACAGAGAGACCATTGCTGTGCTTTAAAAGTCCAGCTGACAAAATCAGTTATTTACCACCCTGGGTGTGGTATGTATAATATTCTAAAATAAATGGACCTTGAAAGACAGCAAAAGGAATTCAAGCTACTTCACTTCTAAATGAAACAAGAATGGACATTTTGGTTAATGCATAATGTACATGGTCTGAGAGGTGTTTTCCAAAACTCTGCTCTATATGATTCTACTTTATCTAATTTAAGCTGTGACCTGAAATCATTTATCTGAAAACTAGCAGTCCTTCTCCATCCACATTAACTTGAATCTAACTGAGCTGAGTGACACAAAGCCACTGTAGAACTGATAGTCAACACTGTGCTGTATATAATTGGACTATGCACACAAACACACACACACACACACACACACACACACCCCTAACAATACCAACCCCATGTTGCAACTCTGATCACCACTATATCATTAGGGTGCACTGACAAGCAAAATAAATAAATACGTAAACAAAAATGTGCATTGTAACAAGCTACATTTTTCTTCAACTAAGTAATATCACTGCAAATTGCTTTGCAGAGAGCTTGGTGCAAGTACCCACCAAAAAACTACAATTCAGTCAGTCTTTGTAGCATTACAGTTATAGGAATGTTACTATATTATAATGTACTATTTCCAGAGATTGCATGCCAGTCAAATACTTTGGCCATAACTTTGACATCCTTTTGGGAGTGGTGTTTCACATGCAGAAACTATTTTCTTTGTACAGCATTGGTGAATGTCACTGCTCATATTAACTGCACAGAGCTTCTTCTATTTATTACAAAACAAACTGCTGTTATAGCTAGAGGCATAAAACACATTCCTCCATGTGTCCCATATACAGTATCAAACAGACTCTAGATGTTTAATCCAGAAAAAGCTACAGCAAGTAGGAAGAATTCAGAGCTGAAATTCCCAACAAAAGGCAGGAAATGGACTTTTATGTAAAAAATTCACATATTATTGCCTCAAATTAGTTCTTACAATGGACTCAACCCACTCTTTTTCTCTCTTTATGACTTTATGACAGACTCATGCAGCTACAGGGGGAAGTCTTCATTCAGTTAGCCAGACTTTACACAATACAGTGGTGTATGCTTGCCTTGAGGAGAGAAAGAGAGACAACTGAAGACTTTAAAAGCTGGAGGGAAGGAGAGAGATGAATAAAGAAGGAGGTGTAGATAAAGAAAAAGAAAGGGGAAATAGAAAGACAGAGGGGGATGGAAGAGACCACAAGGGGGGAAAAACAGTGTGAAGGGGAGAGAAAAAGATGTCTTGTCAAATCGGGGTGTAGTGACACGGTAAACACAGCAGGAAGCTGACATAACCACCAGACGTCTAGCAGGGGGCAAACAGTGGGACTTTCACAGTAACAGAGAACTGCAGTGAACGGGGTGACTGGTTGAGAGCCTGTTGAATTATTCAACTCCTTGTTCAACTTTTCAGCTGCACTGTTTTAGCCTGTCTTTGTCCTCTTTTGGCTGGGACATGGACCTGACTGTGTGTGTATAGATGGGTGTATGTCTATGCACTTTATTGAGGAAAAGTCAAATTACCATGCACTTTTCCAGTACAGCCACAACTTACCACTAGTGATTAGAGCATCTCCACTGGAACATGCAAAGGGTTAATCCCTTGCTCAAGGGCAAAACCTGCCTCAACCTCAGTTTCTAACCTCGAGTAAACATCCCTCTGTGTGTGTGTGTGTGTGTGTGTGTGTGTGTGTGTGTGTGTGTGTGTGTGTGTGTGTCCAATGCCAGTGGCTCCCTCCTCAGTGCTTTAAGCAGACAGACTATTTTCACTGATTCAGTCGTTTCATAATGACAGAGCACTGACAGGTCAAACAAACGGTCATGTGGACTTACCGAGTCCATTAAAGATACAAGGGGAAAGAGAAGAGGAATTAAAGCAGAACAGGGCAAGAGGGAGAGACAGTGAAAGATTGAATCTAAGTGGAGAGAAAAAACGAGAGGCAAAAGGCGTGAAGAGAGACAGATAGAAGGAATGAGTGTGAGGCATCCTGGATCAAGAAAGTGTTTCATTCCCTAATTCTGCTTTAAAAGGCTTATACCAGGACACTGTAAAATCCTCTGAAAACAGAAGGAGAAATGCCCAATGACTATGCTAACATGCTGATCTTCACCATCACCATCTCATAGTTAGTTAGTCTGCCAACATTCACTATTTAGCACAAAACACAAAATACAGCTGAAACTGATAGGAATGAGGCTTCATTCTCTGGAATTCCATGACTGTCTGTACAAATCTGATGTTATTCTACATAGCAGTTGTTGAGACTAGACCAATGCTGTGCACCAACCAACCAGCACAGAAACACATTTGTGGATCTGACCATGTAAATCTTGATCAACTGCCACACATAATATAGTTCAGCCTTACTAAGCCGATGGACACAGAGAAAGGAACAAAATATTATTTTTGGCTTGTGTGGAATAGAATTTTATTTATGTTTCACAGAGAGCAGCACATTCAACAAAGGTCTATTAAGCAGAAGTATTTCTTGGACGGTTTGAAGTTCAGTGGGTGTATGTGATAGTTTAAATATAAATAGGCTTTTAGAACTTTAATGCAGTAAATTAAAAATCTACATTTGCCCAAAAGGAACAAAGGGACATGGAAAAGGAGCTTAAATTAATCAGAAAACTAGCAGCTTTCTCTGTCAGTGCTCATTCCAACAGCTAAACTTTGAGTACCTGCCAATGCCAAGTACAGATCCAACAGCAGCGTTGTCTTTTTATCAAATTTACTATCTGTATACCCCACTGCGATTGCAATTACTTTTTATGAGGTAACATGAGGCACTGAGTCGAGGGCTCACCATGACTGAATGAAGGACTGCACTGCAGCTGACAAAAGAAACACAGATTTTTTTTAATGATACCGATCAGTTATGTTTTGACCAGTACCTGTCCTGCTTGATAAGGCCTGTATTGGCAGGAATACCAATCCAGCTATCAGATCAGATCAAAAGCATCCCTACAGGAAACCATCAAAGACATGCTGTGGATGTCAGTAATAAGACAGCAGTCAAGATTTAAAAAAACTCAGGTGGCCAATACAGACATTTGTTTCACAGAGAGCACTATGGAATACCTAATAGTTGCATGAGGGAGGGCAAAGTCTGGCCTGATGACACCTCAAGAGGGAAGTTCACAGAGGTCATCAAAATCAATAGGTTTGTTGCTGTTGGGAATACGATGTGTGCAGCAGATATTCTGAGTTCACAGCTCAGGGCTCATGAGATGAAGTGATTTAGAAATGTGTTAGTTTGGCTGAGGGTGGTCCCAGACCAAAGGTCATGACAGTCACCATAATCAATGGGCTCCATCCTCTTGGTGGCATGAATGTGCACAGCATATTATATTGTACATCAACGAAGCCAATAACGGGAGACAACTGGTCACAGACAAACAACTAGGACTTTGAACTCTGTTTTTTGCCAGTTTTTCTTAGGAACCATGTCCAGTTGACCCATTTTGACCAGCGCTCATGTTCAGCTATTTTAGCATGAGATCTATGAGCTTTTCAGGACTGTCAATAATAAACCAAATGGTTTTGGTTTACTTTGTCTCACTTTTGGGATGTATACCACAGTACAATGGAGGTGAATGGGATTTCCTTTGTGATACTCAAAGTATTAAGGAATTACATTTAAAATTTTGAACAGCAACAATGCTGTCCAATAATATTGTTCCTGATAATCCACAAAATACAGAATCAGAACCAATCAGAAGTTTTGTTGGTGACTAAATCTAAGTAGATAGTAGTTCTTGATTTTTTTTTTTTTTTTTTTTTTTTTCAGTTCTGAGCCTCCATTGTTTTAGAGGCACTCTCAGAGATGGATATCTCCTAGATATATAAAACCAAAAGAAACTGCATATCTAGATACCTTATGGGTAAGTGAGTTATTAATGGTAATTCTGCTGAACTGACCCTTTGCATGATCACCCAGTTGTTTCACTGTGAAAATATTGCCCCTGGCAATGTGCAACACTGCTTCACATCCCATTGCTTTTAAAACTCCCTGTGCCTCTAACATAAAGATGGAAACCATGCAGGATCATTCAGCGCTAAATGTGGCACACAAAGTAACAATTTTGAGACCAAGTGTTTGCTTAGCTTTATTGAGGAAACGTTGATGACACATTCCTTAAAATGAGATGAGACCCTATTTTGTGTTTATGTGTTAGCATGCAAACACACTCACTTAAATACCTGTGATTATTTCATGTCTTTGTGTTAGTATGTTTGCATTTACATGTGTGCATTGTGTCTACAGTTGGTGCCTCTTGCTGTGCATGTAAAGTACTATCAGCGCGGTTCTCAGTGTGTCCTCCATTAGTCTAGATCTGAGGATGTGACAGTACCAGACCGCTAGGATCTATGGCTGGTAAAAATAGACTGTGAAGCAGCTGTAGTGCTCTGTAGGCTGGTACTAACACAATCTGTCTGTAGTCACACTATCTGTCTGCAGTACTGAGGGACACAGGAAGCTGTGTCCATAAATCACCCATTTACTTCCTGGGTTAAAGGATCCACAGATACAAGAGGGCTGTTGGGTGGAGTGTAAATATACACAGCCTAGTTAGTGTAAGCAATATGTCACTGTCACTGACTGGTACAACTGGGATGTGGGCAGTATGTAAAGGCTCCAATTTGTAGTTCATTTTAAGCTGAGCTGCTGTCCTCAGTTTCTAAAAACCTTGTCTTGAAAAATATAAAGTTGCAGCAAAAATTTGTTGGTCTACTGTATATTTAACACAGAAATTTGTTTTAATGAACACATGCTCTTGATCTAGTAGAGGGCACACAAAGTGATAGAATTAGGGAACAGTGTTTGTTTGGTACAGAGCCTGATTAGTCTTAGGGGAGGAAAAAACAACTGATTTGTTCCTTCAAATAAATTATTTGTACCCTCAAATTAATTAATTTGCTCACTTCATGTAATAATTTGTTCGATCTAATTAGTAAATGGTGCCCTCACATTATTCACTCAGTTGTTTAAAATTAATGTCAATAAATTATTGTAGAAGTTGGAACTGAAGTTAAAGGTTGTTGTGGCTGGTCTGGTCAGATAAGGAGGAGCAGGCAGAGTGTGAGAAGGAGATGAGCAGCTGTGTTTTAACACTGGAGTGCACTTTGCTCTGCACATGATTTTATGACCCTTGACAGTTATTGTATCAACACAATCAGGCCAAACTTAATTTTCCCTGAGGCCTTAGTCATGCTGATGCAGAATCTGCTGTAGGGTCTGAATGATTTTGAAAGTCATGCCTCAGTCCAGGATTCACTATATACATGTAAAACATATGATGGAGCATTACCATTTAAGAAATCATTGAAATATTAATTGTTCTGTGTACTAATCCAAGGATGACAATGAAAATATATGAATCCAAAATGTATTTATTCTAACAAAAAATAGTATAGAACATACACATAATGAACCATAAAGAAATTCTCACAAATGTTACCACTATGTTTGCTTGCCTTCTTTGCAGTAACTTTACATTCATCATACTGCTGCCTGTGGAGATTTCAAATGATACATTGAGGGGGACTGACAGGAGATTGACAGGCACACAGAGAGCTGGTAGAGACAGCCACAGCCCATAAAAACTCTGTGGGATCAATAATTTATCCTGTGGCAGTCCGCCGCAACAAAATGTATATAGCAGAAACACTGCAGACATCAAGTTGCCATCTTGGTTATTGCTCAGTTATCTCTCTTGCCGGCCTGTTGACACTGTCAACTCGTCATAACACCAGTAGTTCCATTTTAATTGTGTCCACTCTTGTGACTAGCATGTAGCTCTCAGCAGGCAGGTGGAACTCACCTGACACCAGAGCAGAAAGTTGAGGAGTTAGTCACACTGCATTGCCCTGTCACTCTGCCTTCCATTTTCATTAGGTATCTAATGCCACAGCTGGTTAGGTAATTTTAGGACAATATTTGGTTGCAATTTTAAAATTTGATAAATAGTTCAGCCATAATTTGCTATGTACATTTGTGCTTGCAAATGCACAAAAGCTATGACACTTGGTAACCTGATTACTTTCTACCCCTTTTGCCACCATCATACCAAACTTTGACTATCGACTACTTTGACTATATTAAACTAGAGTATTCTGTCAAATAACCTGTTCACATGAGACTACTGGTTATTTACAACCTTTATAGGTTCTAAAAGGTGCTCAATTAATCAAAATGCATGAGTAAGGATAAAGTGATGACTTTACTAAATGCATGATGTCCAATTTATACATTAAGGTCCAACTACACCTATAGTGGTCTTTTTTTCAAAATGTATGAATGATAGAAACACTCCAGGGGAACATCTGTGTTTAAATGGGAGACTGACTGCGAAGGAGCTGACTGACAATCATTTCAGTTGGATGATAATGATTTATTTGTCTATGTTTGCCTACAAAATTAGTCATCTATTGATTGTTTAGCATTTTAATATGATGCAAATGCATTCCAGATAAATTCTAATTCATTTTCATAATTTAGCTTGGTTTTTGGGTCATTACACACATTTAACACATGACATACAATTCCATCTGTTAATTGCAAGAATGAAAAACATTAATTAGGGAACACAGGACTTGTAAATAACATGACACTCTTAATTTGTATCTTTCCCAGCTGTGGAAAGAATATTCCAGCAAAGACTAGAAAGAAATAAAATTCAATTGCTTTTTAGAATTTTTTACTGATTTTGCGACTGCATTGTTATGTTTACAATCCATTATTCAAACTTAGGTAGCTCCCTAATGTAACTGTATTACCCAAAAGAGAGTGTTGGAGCCTGCAATCATAATGGAAAAACAAACAACAGCTTAAGTGTGCAACAAGACTCATAAAATTAGATTATGGTAATGTTTATTTGCTGAAATACTGCCAAATGAAACCAAATTGCTTCTTTAGCATTTCAAATTGTTTATGCAAATGCATTGGAAGCTGTTAATTGTACCAAGAAAAAAAAGGAGGCATGATTTTTCAAACATAATATCTAATGGCCATGACTGTTTGCATTCTTGCCAGTGATGTGTAAAAGCAACCTTTTTTGATATTTAGTCTGATATGTTATAGTTACTTGAGAAGTCTGGTCTGAGGATAGTTTGAGTGCATAATTAGCCGTAATGAACACATGAGAAGGATTCAGCTGCTAATTGCTATAAAAATAAGAAACTTTTTTTTTTGCATTTTTTTAAATTGAAGTGTCGAATAATTAACATGGCACTTGTTACACGAGGCAGCTTAGGTTTGTGGTTGATAAAATGGGAGCACTTTACATATTAAAAAGAACACAACATTTAGATGTTGACTCTGTAATTAAACAAATTTGAAGTTCAACAGTGCCTGGAGATGTTCAACAGTGGAAAAAGGCAGAGCAATTAACTGATGAGCTGTCAAACATTTTGAATTCTTCAACAATAAGTACATTTCTGGTTAATCTTAGTAAAAGAGACAAGGAAAAATGCACCACCATCAAGAAAGCTATGAAGTGTGACAAGCTGAGGAGAAATAACCTGTGGTTGCTGAAACTTTTTGGCTACCAGTTCTAACGGTGAAAATACATAATTTTCCAGGAAGAAATTGATTTTCATGCTAGAGAAGTTGACCCAATGTTAAATACAGAATGTGGTGCTGCTAGATAAAAACATCAAGGGATCACCAAAGTTATTACAAGTCATCCTGTGGGGAACATGAATGTAGCAACTTTTATGTCAACCCATTCACTAGCCGCTGAAAAACTTCACTCAAAACCACAAATATCAACCTCGCTGTGGCACCAGAATGCAAAGTAATTCTGAGTCTTCCATTTGGCACCATGGATATTTGTACCAAACTTCACGGCAATCTATCCAATAATTGAGATATTTTAGTCTGGACCAAAGCGGACCAACCCACTGACAGAATTAGAAAGACAAGATCTCTGAGATACATGAAATGTACACTCTCACCAGTGATATAAGTGTAAATAACGATTCCTTCCTCTGCATTTTGAAATACCAGCTTTTCAGTGTGTGGACACACCAAGCGGGTCGTCCTCTGCTATAACAAATGACAGCTCATCATATCTATGAGTCACCATCCCCATCAGCGCTCCTAATGGCTTGGATTCAGTCCCTAACACACACAAAAGTGACATCAATGGCTTTTGATTTAAAATCAGTCAGAGAACAAAACCAGATGCCACTCACACCTTACAGCCGTAACTTTGAGACTAATGAATCACCAGCGGCTGAATATTAATAGGAAGGACATACAAACACATACAATGGATGGATAAGTGTACTTGATGAGGAAGGTCAGAGGGGAAGGTGGGAGGAAGGTCAGGGTCGAAGGGTTGAAAAGAGATGGTGGTGAGGTGAAGACTGAAAGCAGGAGAAGCTTTGAACAAAGAGGGATGAAATGAAAGAGGATATGAGATTAGTGTGCATGTGAGAGTGAAAAGAGAGACAGATAGAGAGTGAAGGGGAAAGACAGAGAGAGGCGGGGGTGTGAGATGATGGATGGGAAGAGAGGGGAGGGTGCGTGGGGGTGATATGACAGATACCTCGTGAGTAACGGCGGGCCCGGGGCAAAATAAGTCATCGCTAGAATTACACAGGGGGGCCCTGACTCTGTGTGTGTGTGTGTGGTGTGTGTGTGTGTGGTGTGTGTGTGTGTGTGTGTGTGTGTGAGTGTGGGAGTATACATTACAGGAGTAGAAAATAATGTATATATGTGCATATAGAGCCCTGTATGTACTTTATTTATGGGGTTCTGTGTGTAAGATGTGTGTCAGTGCAAGGAACCATGCAGAGAGAGGTAGTGCATGCTTGTAGTCGGAAAAGAAAAAATGACAGCCACACTCCTGAGAAAAGGGAGAGAGATAAAGAGAAAGAAAAGATAAGTGGGCTGAGAAAAAAAAGAGAAGTGAGAAAGACGAAGGGGGAGGAGGCTAAAACAACAGCAAAGAGATAAAGAGGTGTCCCAAGGTGAATGATTATAAAGAGAGAAACTAAAAAGACCACACACACACACACACACACACACACACACACAAGTGGGTACTGACAGACAGGTAATGATGTATTGAAACAACTGGCCTGTAGGTGAGATTCTCTGTACCTTTGCTACAGAGACTAATCCTTCAACATACTCAGACACATGGGGTCATCATACTACATCACTGGACTAAAGAGGGAGAGGAAAGAGAGAGAGGAAGGAAGGAAGTGAATAAGACAGATGACCACATGACCACATATTTCCTTCTTGGAAAAGAAGGTTAGAGTGGCAGCATATGATGTTGACACTGTATGATCATAACAGGTTTCAGTAGTGCAGGCCAGCTGGAAGTGAACAAATGGCATGACACTGTCTTTGCCAATTCTCACTTTTTGCATATCACTAGCACAATGTTGCTAGCTAACTGGCAAGAACTGTGCAAATAAGCAACTTTTCACTTTCTCCAGATATTGATGTGACTTAGTGCAAAGCGCCACTTAACCTTTGTTCATCTGTAATCTTTGAGGCAAGGGTGATACAAAAGAGGAATCCCTAAAATAACCTTCCCCTCCACAGATGTTAGCTAAATAATGTGGCGCAAATTTAAACTAAATATCTTAGAATTTGACAAAAAAAAAATGCAGATTAATGCATGTTTCCAACCACTAGCATTATGCAACTATTAGAAGCCGGTTTCATGGAGATAAGAGTTCATTTTCCAGTAAGACACCATTAATCCAATGCACATGAAGAGAACAAAATTAAAAGAGCACCAGTTAAACCTCAAACGGAGATATGGTACCATTGTTTGTTTCATGTACTAATTTTGCATCACGCAGTATATGAAGTCTGTTTCCACTGCACAATGTCAGTCAACATATCCTTAACATGATGAGCTGTTAGGAATATGTTGACTGACATTCAGGCAGTGAGGAAGGAAAGAGAAAGAAGAGTAGGACGGAAAGGATTTGGGCCAATGGAAATGGAAGGAGGCAAGGAAGGAAAGACAGATAGACTGGGAGGACAGTTGGTAAGAGTAAAAAGAAAGTCAGCCAGGGCAGTTGGATCTTTGTTAGGAAGCAAGAAAACTGGGAAGGAAGAAACAAAGGAGGCCAAGAAGCCAGACAGAAGTCAGACAGGTGAGCGAATAGGAAGGGAAGGAAGGAACGAGGCAAGAAGAAAACAAGAAGAAGTGAGACACAGGGAGGCCAGGTGATTGGGAGGTCAATTAGTAAGGAAGAAGTCAGCCGGGCAGGAAAGTAGAGCATCATTACAGAAGAGAAGATGGCAAACTGAGCCGCCACCACATTCAACATGAAGACATCTCTGCTCTCTCTCCCCTACACATGAACGGGCAGGAATGAGTGACGGCCGCTGCTCACCCATGCAGTGCGGGGCAGTGTGTTAGTCAGCTCAGAGGGAATCTGTGCGGCTCTCCACTAACTGTGTTTAATAAAAAAACACCCTGTTTGATATGAGGATTAGGATTCATGCTCTATACACAGTTAAATAGGCTACACAGTCCTTAGGCGTAAAGTAAAGAGAGCAGTGCAGATAACTAAACACTGAATGGCAGCAGAGGATTTATGTTTCACAGACTGCAACATACAGTAAAAACACAAATACAGCACATACGTACACATAACTGCACGTGAACACAAACCCACACACACACATGCAGTGCTATAATCGGCTGTATCCTTTTATATTAGGCTCTGTCAAGACTTTTAGCCCCAGAGCCCACATGTAGGCAACATGCATGAACACATGCACAGATACACAGAGAACTCAAATTGTGTAACATGCTGGTTTTATGTAAGTGTGTTGCACACCCACTCCCTGCGAATTGACAGTTTGCAGAGCACTGAGGTAGAGCGAGAGAGGGAGAGAGAAAGAAAGACAGGGAGAAAATGAGGTGGGGGAAAACAGAGGGAGGTACAAAGAAGGGAAAGATCGAGAAATGTAGCCCAGCACACATATTCATCAAGACCGTTCCTCTCAAGCTGACTGATGCAAAAAACTTAAGTGATCATTTTAGTCGGTTAAAAAGTAATAAGGCAACTGGTTAATTGCTGGTTATGGCACAAAATGCTGAGATTTGCTTCCTTTGTTTGTTGCATATCATGAATACTTTGTGTTTTAAGCCGCTGTTCGGATTGTTTAAGAAATGATGTTAAGATCTGAGTGAAACAAAAGCTGAAGCATCTTTAGCTTCAGTAATATAATATATTTCATTCAGAGCTTGGATCACAAATTATGCAATTGTAGAAGGCTGAACTGACTAGACCTATGCATCACTCACTGAGATCAGGAAGTGGGATTGAGAGAAAAGATAATAAATTTGTCCAGTATTGAGGTGGTCATAGCTTAAGGTCACAACAAGTCACATTTAAGCAAATGTCCCCATAAAATATTTTAACATGCCTCTGGGTGCAGTTTATACAAAGTTGTCAACCGAAATCCAATGTCAACTGAACCAAACAACTGGACCAAGACCACTCAAGGTCCAATCAAACTCTGCTGAGCAGGGATCAGTGGATGAGTTGGTAAACCTGTGTTCTCCCCTTGGTTCCGTTTCTTGTCACACAGAGAAAAATTCAGGCAAACCAAAATACATCACTAAAAGCTATGTGAAACGTTCACTCCATTCATTCAAAGGTTTGGACCACGTCAGGCCTTCATTCATTCTCTGGACTGCTGCTAACAACTGTTTATGGAAGCCTTTTAGCTCAAACTTGCAGAGTGCAGTTTATAGTTAGAAAAAAATCAAGGTTGGATCAAATTCACAGCACAAACCATTCCAAAATTTGTTTGTGACCAGACTGAGACCACGTTCTCAAAAAGGTGTCATTGCAGTTGTTTTGGAGTAAGATTGCTGTGTTCAGATCTGCCCAAGCAAATTGTGCCAAGGGGAAAAACAAACCAGAGACAGTTTCAAACTGACTAAGCAACGCAGGTTTAAAACCCTCTTAAAATGATTACTTTTGCCATGATGCAATTATATGAAGTGGAGCTATTGAAAAGGATAATAAAGAAATTGTTCAACCCTGCAATAGAGTTAAACTGATAATTAATTGCAGCCCTAAATATTTTTACACATATTGTCCTTACCCCATTCTTTGTATTTGTTCATACTACTAGGTTCTCCATAAAGTACTGTGGTGACTGTGTGTTATTGCCTCACAACATCAGGGGTCCATTTGTGTAGTGTTTGCATGCTTTCCTCGTGTTTGTACAAGTTTCCTGGGTTGTAGATGATTAATTGATTTCTATTCACTGTCTGGAGACTTTGAATTGCCTTTAAGTGTGAGGATGAGTGTGTTTATCTGCGTACGTGTTAGCCCTGTTAAGAGTTCTTCCCTGCCTTCTACACGGTGCAGCACAGAAAACCAAATGAATGAATGCACTAAGCTCTGAGTGATCTGTCTAACACCAACAGGCATATTCAAATGCTCTCCTTCAGTTTGATGGAGCAGAAAATGTGAGGCGATTGCATCATCCATTTGCCACCAAGCAGGGTGTTGCGTTTCCTTCCATCTGCTCCCAGTGAAATATGTGATGTTCCACCATCTATCACCACAGATTTTCATTTAGCCGGGATGCTTCTGCTCAAGCTGTGCGACAATGTGCCCAGAAAAGACGTCTAAGGTAACACAACATGTGTAAACAAATACAAGACATGCTCAGTGTCTGAGTCTATCTCCCTTAAGAGTGGTAATACAGGAGGAGCATTTCAATACAATATACGGTAACTGTGGCCTTGTGTCACAGCACTTCCCAACATATATTACACAAGACAGGTCAAAGGTCATCAACACTGAGCCCAAAGTAACTGAAGGAAGTAAAGATTCCCATGAAGGCGGTTTCAGTGTGACAAAAGCTTGAGCAGCTGTTATTCACATAACTGTTGCCAGATAGCAATTTAGTACCCACGTGGCGTGCTACAATGTGTGACCCAAAGGCTAACTAGCCTGCGCCATAACTGCACATAATAATACTACTGCCTGCACTCGCCTGCAGCTTTGGAAACAGAATTCATACTGTAAACATATGAAACTTAGAGGAGGAAAGAAATGCTTTTTGAGGGTTTATACATCTGATCTTTCATTTACAAGACCATTTTCTTTAAGCCACAACCATCTACCCTTTCTTTAAACTTTCAATACTGTTACTTTTACTTTACGTGTAAACTTTTGGCTCCCTATGTTGCTTAGGAAAATGCTGTAGTTCTCTATGATTTGTGTAAATGTGCCATTTCATCCCGATAATCTTATTGACAGTGGGAAGTAGCCATCACAATTGCTTTTATCATTCTCTTCTGTGCAAAATTACAAGATTATTGGTTTGTATGTACAGTGTTTGTGTCCAATGGTCTGAGAGGTCTGCATTTAGAGTGGAAGTCCTGCAAGATTTGCAGAAGTTTACAGCATGAATTCTTTTTCCGATGCTGCAGGCAGGCACAGGCAGTAGCATTATTATGAGAAGTCACGGTGCAGGCTGGTTAGCCTTCAGATTGTGTGCCATATTATACCACATACACACACCAAGTTGCTATCTGGCAACAGTTTGTAAATCACAGCTGAAGTTTTTGTCACAGTGAAACAGCATTTATGAGAATCTTTTACAAAGCTTTTCAATCAGAACTCATATATAATTGGGAAACAGGCACAGCATGCAGACCAGAGGCTGGTGTGCAGACTTGATGTGAATGGATTGCAGACAGTTGAGGAGCAATAAACAGGGGGAGTAAACAGGTGTGGTCTTAAAAAACAGGTGTTTACAGGCATCTGGTCTAAATGCAATTTTTGTTGACACAAACTCCTCTAATCTTACTCAACTTTAGATCCAAAGGAAACAGGTGTAAGCATGCACTAGCACATCAAGTAGAAGTCTTTCCATGCCACTTATTTACTAATTCAAGAAGTACTGCCTTTGTTTAAAAGGAGAGCTCTGTTCGCTGCAAAAATGAAATGAGAATATACAATGGATGCCTTCTTTATAGTTTGTGTGTCCCTCAGAAGGCATCCAATAATTACATTAACAAAACTGGCAAACGATGCAGCACAACACTGACAAAGGACCATGCTTAAGATTACAGAGAGGAATGACATGAAAGAAGTGAAAAGAAATTGATATTGTACATCTGTGCATTTGTGTGGTGTGTGTGTGTGTGTGTGTGGTGTGTGTATATGTGTGTCTGTGTTTTTTTCCAGGCTGAATTAAAATGCCACACTATCATTAAAGAGTGTTACACATTCACCTGCTCTCTTTCAAAGTCCCCCTCCTTTCTAATCACTCCCCTTATTCCTGCATTTCCCTATTTCTCTCTCTGCTCTCCATTTTCTCTGTTCCTGTTCACCTTTATTGCCATCTGAAGCTGCAGTACAATGCCTCTTAAATCTGCTTTCAATTTTTGTTTTCCTGTCTTTCATTTCACTGCGTTTCCTGTTTTTTGTTTTTTTCAGTGCATTTACGCTCTATCAGTTTTTGTCTCTTTTCTTTTGCTTTCAATGACCGCCTTCCTGTGATTTTCACGTTTTATAGTCTCTCTTTTGAAGCTCATCCAATGTTTAGTGCACTGGAGCTGCTTTGCCACAGTGGTTTAAAACATGTGTTTGCGGCCTCCACAGGCTGCTAGACAAATCTGAGAGGGCACAAGATGATTCACTGGACTTTAAATAAGAAATGTACATATTTCTGCTTCACAAACTACTTTGCATTTTTTGCATCCTTTGATTTTCTCAACTTCTCAACTAGATTACATGTAAACAGCAATCTTGCAACTTTATTGCATGTCTACACTGTGCAAAATGGATGTGATAAAGTCTGGTCCATGTCAGAGTGTATTTTGAAGCATGTCATCCTGTGATGAACTGTATCACCACCATGTAAATAGAAAAAATGCAAGCAAAGACAAACAATCTGCTTCACTTTCATGCTTTGGAAATACTGATAAACAAAACAAATTTTACTTTAAAATGACACATATTTTACCTCATTTTGTTCCATATTCTGGTCAACTCTTTCACCAGACCAGAACATTGTTTTAGGACAATAATGAAAAGGCCAGTCAGCAGTGTGCAGATGATTTTAGAGTTTTTTCTCAGCTGCTTGCTGTGTCCAGAAATGCCAATACGAGAGCAGCAAGAACAGGACCACCTCTGGTCAAACTGAGGCCCTAAGCAAAATTTTGTCATGAGAGCCCCTGATTTGTAGGCCAGGGCATCTCTGTAACACCACAGTGCTTCTTTTATATATGGTCATATGCCACTTTTATCAGAATATAGCAGCTCTTGTGATTTGAATATTGCACTTGGCCAGATTGCAATTTTAATAATATTTCAAATGACTGTTCAGCCCTAAACCAAAAGTAACATTGTGAGGCCGACAGCAAAACAATGAGCTGAAACTCTCTATTAAAGCTCTGTAAAACCGAGGAGAGCTGCAGATTTGAGTGATAATTCTCTGCTGGTTCATCACTACGAGTGACCCCTTTCATTGTCACATTATTTTCACATCGTCAATTGATACATTATTATAAATATATCAATTATAGCACCTCTAAAGACTGTTATTAAGTCAGAGTAGAGAGCCTTTATTATCAGTTATCATTATCAGTTCATTTCTGTTTGCAGTAGCTGAGATACACAGCCACACCATACATATCTGTTACTCTGTCATCTCTCTTTGTCTCAAGGGGAACTTGATGGGAAGTTGATTTTCTATGGCACTTCAGACGCCCTTCTTCCTCAACAGGCATCTACTTGAAGAGTAATATCTCCAATATCTCTCTCCCTCTTGTTCTTTGCCTGCAGTGGCACATATGTTCCAGTTTCTTTAAGTATGCTTTTCTGTCTTCAATAAAAAATTAAATGATTTACATTTACAGCAGCTTTGTGCTAGTTCAACTCCAGAGGATGATTTCTAATGATTTTTGTGACTCGGTTTAGTTTTTGTGAGGTGCCACTTTCAGATCAAAATATAATTGAATGCCATGTAGCCGCATAGCTCTGCTGTGGCTCTAGGCACAAGTATCTGCAGTATCTGACCTTATGGTATTTACTGTGAAAAAAAAAGATCTCAAGAGATCTCAAGAGAGTGACTAGAGACAGACAATATATTTGTTAAAGAACAGTGAAAGTTACAGTATTGTACCGAGTTGAAATGTCTACACTCATATGTTCTTGTTTTTTCAATAAATTGTTTTTTATATTCAACCAATCTTTCCCTGCTTCTCCCTCCAAAATTATGAGCTAAATCACGTCTGTGCCAATTTTAAATGGCTGTTTAGAATTGTAATGTATTAAAAACCACCCTGGCAACATTTCGTCATTTTGGACTGCAGTGCCAATAAAACACAAATAAAACACTGTTGAATCTGCCAGAGAATGACAGGAAGAAGGGAGGATTTAGATGTAAAGAGTATGAACAGATGGAGATCACACAGACTGAGCAAGGAATAAAAAAAGAAACCAACAATCAGGGTTAAAAAAAGGTGAACTTAATTAAAAAAGAAAAAAAAATACTTTATACAACTGATTACATTCTCCTCAAAAGCATTTGCATAAGCCTAACTCTGTTTTGATATCAATCACTGGTCATTGACTGGAGTGAGGTTTACTTGTTCTGTTTAGCAAGTGCTGGTGATCACAGCAGGTTAATCAGCTGACAATTGTAATGAGATGAAGGCTTTTACTGAAAAACACAATTATCTATATTTTCTAGAGACATTTCAGAAGTGAAAGATGAGTCATTTATCTACACATGATGTGATCACATCATCTGTACTGAAGGAGTCATATTCATACCTACACACAGCATCAGAAAAGGCTTATAAGATAGGGTCTGAGATGCTGGGGGGTCATGTCAGTGACCTTTTATATAGTTTCATGTAACCATTTGTGCACCAGGTGCTGGTCTGCTCCTTTATAACACACTGATTGAACAACAGTTGCTTTCTCTCTATTAGAATGTCATTTTACAAGGACCAGACGTGCACTACATCATGTCCCAAATGAAAAAATGCACAGTCTACCTGCTGTATAGCTGCAGGATCAAATATTGTGTCACACATATTTCCAGTACTTCACAAGTTCAAATCATGTATTTGTCAAATATTTACAACTTCATTGGAGAGTAAGTGTTATTATTTCTTTATTTTACTTGCACTGCTATGCTCTCTACTTTTTAACAAACAATATGACTGAAATGCACCAACAACAATAGAAACATTTTATCTTTTTCTATTCTAGTCAAACTGTTGATATACTTTTTACAGTGATGGTGAGAAGCATTTAACCCTTTGACAGATCTGATGAGCCATCAGCAGGCGAGTCCCTCAACTGGATGATATTGGATCATATCTGACATTCAAACGCCTCTGCTCGAGCTTGATGCAACAGTCTGTGTGGGAGTGGAACTACACAGGAGCCATTGATTACCTTGTGGGTGTGCTAACAACCATATTTTGCTTCACAAAAAAGCACATATAACATAAATGCAACATGCTTTTTTGTGAACTCTGCCAATTTTTTAAATGACAGAGTTGCACAAGACAAAGGCAGCAGTATGAGATGCAGCTGGTCAGTTGTGTCAACATATTCAGGTTGCAGCATCTCCAGTTGCTCTGAATGAGAATGAGACCTTACTCTCGGTGTTTAAGAGTGAATTTGAGAGAAGCAGGTCAGACTCAAAAAAAAGCTATAAACAAATTGACAACTTCAAGCAGCAACCAAATAATGATCCATGTTAAATGAAAGTGCTGTAAATCAATGTTTTCAATGTTCTGCAGAATACTACTGATCTGATTTGCCAAATTCATTTTGAGGGAAACCTAACCGCTGCCTGGATTACATCCACTGAAATCCTTTCAGTCCAGGACATAAAAGGTGCACAAAGGTGACTGTGTCATATGTATCATTAGGTTTGCTTACAAAAACACAAGGTAAAGGTTAAAGACAGATAGTGGTTTTTCTTAAATATTGGGTTCTCTTGAGTGTTCTCTTGCTTCAGGTTAATGTTGACTTCCCTAATCCTTAACACTGCAAATCTTAAAATCCCACCAATAGTATATTTACTATGATTATTTTTAATATAAAGGCTAAAATTTTATTATAGTGGAGTGATTCCCAGTAGGAAATACATGCTAACCACCGTTTCCTATCAAAACCCAGTATTGAGCACTCAAAGCTACTGTTTTACCATCTGCATTTCATCATTTCTCAAGCTTTAATTAACACAACAAAGGGCTCCATGTCCCTCGATGACAGCACTCAGAGGAGAAATTCCTTTTCAGCAAGTCTTTAACAAAATGAATCCACGCAATGGGGTGTACACTTAATGGGTGCGTCTAAAATTATGTTTATATTTTCAGATGTTGGCTAAGAGCCATGGAGAAAGAGTAGAAAATACGGAACACTGGCATAATGTGCATAAATTGCACAGAATTTTTTCTTATTTATTTATTTTTTTGTTATTGGCTCTGTTTATAGTAAGTGTAATGAATAAGTTGGATTATTTTTGCTTTATTTGTGTTTTCCTATAGAAAACTATAGTCACATTTCATAATGTTTTCTAATACAAATACTGTAAGCAAAATGTAAGCAACTGTAAGCAACTGTAACTGTACTGTAAGCAACTGTAAACTTCATTCTTATTGGTTGACAAGCTCATTATTCTCCACCAATACCCATAATGCCTCAAGCACTCTTCATAGATTTAGGTAACATTGTTTTAATGAGCAAGAATACCAATCACAGCAACAAGAAGAAGCAAAAAAAACAAAATGACTGTGACAAAAATGGTACAAAAGCACAGTTGGAAACAACAGAAAATACAACAGGAAAGCACAGCAGGTTAACATTCCTAATTATGATCCTCCATACTGTCCAGTTTTGAATAGGGCTAAAGAAAACAGGGAAAGAGAGAGAAAATCACTTCTCCACCTTCAGGCCATAACCATTATGACAGCTGGATCCAATGAGCCATAGCCAGCCAAACTCTTACACCAATTGAGACCTGGGTTTGTGTGCGTCTCTGCCTGGCCTGGCCGCTGGACTCCCCATGGCCAATTTCCTTGTAATGCTCCCTCTCCTCTCTTCTCTTTCTACCTCATGGCAGCCATTATAATTGCACTTTCAGGAGAGGGGATACAGTGTCTTACAAAAGTAGTGCATTGGCCAGAGCAGATAAGTACAAGAGAAGAAACTGATGTGAATTTGGCTGATAGAAGAAGTGTGTGTGTGTGTGTGTGGGGGGGGGGGGGGGTTGATTTGATTGTCTGCATTCCTCAGAGACATTAAGTTAGAGAACAGAGGCACGAAGCAAGCAGTGGAATTCAAACCTGCCTTTACTCAAATGTGTGTGTGTTTTACTTGATATGTGGGCCTGCGTGTGTATATATACATGATGACATGCAAGTAAGAGTAAGAGCACAAAGCCAGCAACTGGATCTGACCTTACTAGTGTGTGTCTGTCTGTGTGTATGTGTGTGTGTGTGGGTGAGTGTGTGTACATGTATATATGTGTGCTTGATGGATCATAGTCAAAGAGGTAAAGAGGGTCATCCTCCTCCATCTGGAGTGTGACATCCTCGCTCATCCCCGTCTCTCTCCTCGTCGTTCTCTTCTCTCCTACCATTCATCGTGATCACAGTCTTTCTCACTCACTCTCGACACTGAGCCAACTCCCTCTCACGTCTTTGCTCTCTAACTGTTTGCCAGCCGAGTGCACACTGGGACTATGACGACTCCTGGCAGTGTCTGAGGAAGTTTAGGTAGTTTGATATTTGCTTAGCTATACCACAATCCTGCCATTATTAAGGAGCTGAAGTAACACAACTCAAATAAAGCATATTTTTTACAGTTCTCTTGTACCATTCCTCAAGTCAAATTTTCACCTCCAAAATTTTGGCTCTTCTACTTTGTTACACTCAAAAGCTTAAGACTGGTTCAGTACAGCACTTGAAGTTCAAACTGCAGGCAACAGATTCACCAAATTCCCATTAGACCACTTATTTACTTTATCTCCAGATAAAGCAAATATCTATGGGCCTAAACCAGCATGTGGTCAGTCAACAAGTGTGTTGGCCATGAGAAGCTGGCCACAGCTGAATGTTTTGTGGTCATCAGCCACCAACAGATGGTCAAATTCTTATCCTTTCTTACTCTCCTTGTGGTGTGATTTTATACTATGAATAAGACTCCTCTTTCACAAGTGAAAAGTAGGTGAGAAGCCATTCAAAGCTTCTTTCAGACATTTGATTTTGTGTGTGGGTTCTCTCTGGGTACCATGGCTTCCTCCCACCATCCAAAGACATGCAGGAATGAAGGATATGATTTACTCAATCGATTTATCACCACCACATAGAGGTAACCAGAGCTTCTGACCCCACCAAGTATCGGACAAAACCTGATTCACTTTCTAGTCTCTAGGGCCACTCTGGGAAGGCCACAAAGCTTTAATGAATACCAATAACCTCAAAATCAACAAATGTGTTCCCCGCTCTTCTCTTCTTTTTCCACTTCAGGTCCATTTTTGCCACATCCACTTGGGAAATGTGAGAATACGCTTGTTTGAATAGTGATCTAAGCTTAATAATAACATAATAAACAAAGAAAATCATTATTTTCAGTGATTTATGTATTGCTCCAGAATTCATATTGCCAGCATTTCTTTTCTCTTGTTGCCAGGGAACTCATTTATAAAATTATTTGGATTTACACTAAAACAGACTTAAGAGCATTTCTCATGGTATAAAATACCAATAATTCATGAAAACTAGGACTGGTTTCCGGACATTTGTTTTTTTTATGGCACCGACCGAAATGCTTCGATACTACATGGTATCGAAAGATGCTTTGTTTTTCAGTGCCAAGTTTTGATACCATGGAGTTAATCACGTGATCAAGCATGATGCGTGATGAAGCATTTGAATGAGCAAAGAATCAATTTAAGAGCAGAAAGTTGCTCCGTGTTCAACTGCACAAAGATTTAAATGTCCTTAGTATGCAGCAGCGAGCATTAGACACTGACTTGTCACTTGTTCTTTTGGACTGAAAATAATTAGTTGTATATATTTTATGTTAGAAAACTGCTTTGAGTGGAAAAATGCCAAAGCTGAAAAATAAAACTCAACTCCATAATATGGAATGTAATTTTCTTTGTTAAAATGAATTTGATAAAATTGGTATCAAAAAGGTATCATTCAGGAACCAGTATTGAAGTCAAGGTATTGGTATCAGTACTGGTATTTTTGAACATTACCCAGCTCTAATGAAAACACATAAAAAGGTGCATCAGTTTTTTTTTTTTTTTTTAAACTTAATACTCTGTGAAGACAACTGCAAATGGAAAGTGCAGGGTAGTTTAACATTTAGACAAAGTGGTGCATAAATCTAAAAAATATTAATAAAAAAAAAATTAATATAGAAACTTGTTCATCCATTATCACAATCCATTAAAAACAAATAGCAACAATTAACCACAGGAAGTCAAAGATAATGTTTAGAGGTTTGTACTCAGTTTCTCATCATGTTTTAGTTGTTTACAATTACAAAAATCAAGTTGCAGTTTGGTCTGCAAACAAACAACAAAATACACACGATTACATTCCTCAGGCAGACATCACAGGCTTCCCCACTTGACTGTGATTCTGTTTTTGGCTGTAATTCAATCTCTGCCTTTGTGCTGGATCCATTTAACTAAGAAGCGATAAAGGGGAGATCCACAATCACTGACTGACACAGGTTATCGCAGAGGCTCAGAGGCAGAGGGCAAAAGGTCAATACATAGAGGGAAGGGAGCCTGTGGGGATGAGTGAGGCAGTGCAGCAGGTGATGAATGGGAGGGGAGATTGCAGCAGGAAAACAGAGGAAGGGGCAAAGAGAAGAGACTGGATGGGAACTGAAGAAATCAACTGTGAGGTTAAAGTAATAATTATGGCCATTCAGAGCTACTATTAACACTTTTGATTTCTGACTTGGTCGGATAACACGTTCTACAAACTGATTCTGATCTGACGCTAGTTAACTAGTCAATAGTTAATCAGTTCAATGATGGACAGAAAACTATCCTGCAACAACTTTAATAATCAATTTGTCATTGAAGTAAGTTAAATATTCAACGGTTCTAGGCTCACAAATCTGAGGATTTTTTTAGATTTTTGTTGGCAAGAGACAACAGCACATCTGAAGATGTCACTCTTCTGCAGACTGAACAATTAACTGATTAACCAAGAAAATAATCATGAGATTAATTAACTGGATTCCTATTTAGTGACGCTTATGTTTTTCCAGATCTAAGCAGTTTACCTTGTGAGTACAAAGTATTATCACAAATAGGGAAGACAGCCAAAACTTGTACTTTAAGTGTCATGTAAACCCAGGGATTGAGCCAACACTGCAACAGGAAAAATCTATTTTGCCTCTAATAAATGAAATTCCTATAACTTGAATTAGAGATAGCAAGGTTGTTGACAGTGCACAGGTGAAGTGATGCAACAGCTTTACAGATGGTTCAGAAGCAGAAGCAAAAATAACAGGATACAGTGTGCCAGTAGAGGTGGGTGGATTTGGTTTGGTTGCAAAGGCAAAGTGAGACCCAGTGAGAGAGGGAGAAATAAAATAGAAAGAGAAAAAAAAGGTTCCAAAGGACACAAATTATATGGTTCCAATAAAAACTGCTAAATAAAATTAAAACCACAGGCATTTAGACTCAAACACACTCTCTCTGTCTCAGAGGGCCACGTGTCTCTTTTGCTTCACGGCTCCCTTGTTTCCTCTCGTTGCTCATCCTTCTCTTCTGTCTATCTGTCTCTGCTCAGCTCTGCTTTAATTATCAGCTGGCTGCCACCGACACCGAGTAACCACTCCTGACAACCAGGTGTGGAATGACAGGGATGCGTGCACATCCTTGCACCCAGACACACACACTTTATCAGCATGCATGCAATCATGTGCATCCATAAACATAAACAATGGGAGACACCAGCAGATATGAACAATAAGACTCTTGCTGTTACACACACACACCATTTGTCCCTCAAAAAGAACTGGTGGGAGCAGCAAATAATGACGGCGATATTGCAGGCTGGTTGGAAACGAGAGCGGGGGCGAGCAAGGATTAATTACAGGTACAAAGGAAATAGAGAGAAGAGGAAGAACAAGAGGACAGGGAGAAAATATGAGGATAGGAAGAGGTGCATGGGAACAGAGGGGGTGAAAAAATAGAGCTGTGTAAAAGACAGCAAGGAGACACTGGAGCGCAGGTTGAGGAGGAAGAGTAAGAGGTGTCGGAAAGAAGTGGTGCTTTGTGGATGAACAGGCAGAACATCAGCATTAGCGCTGCTTGATTCTTACAGGGGCTCTTATGCTAATAGGTAAAAGTAAATGATGGAGACTGCTTTCCAACACTGTTTACCGTTTCTGCAGTAATGTCAATAATAACAGTCAGTCAATCTGTCAGTTACCAAAGGTGAAGTATAGTACCGTTAGTATAGTTCATATACTTAGTTGTACTGAGACAAACGTTGCCTTATGTCTGTACTTCATATTGTGGTTTCGTTGCATTTGTGTTGCACCCCATCCATGTTGCATTGTGTTCTCATTGTGTTGCATCAGATGGAAGTGCCAAACTTCAAAGATAATCTGTGGCAAGTTCTTTGCCATACACCACGTTGAAATAATGAGCAGTAAAGTTCATATCAGTTTGCTCTCTAGAGAAATGACTCATACAAAAATTATTAAATCATTGGCAGTCCATGGTGTTATGATGTTCCAGTTCCAAAAACCCTAATATGTGCTATCTTTCACTGGGAAAAACATAATTCAAACTATAATTTTGCACACTTGTATCTGGCTGCTACTTGTGGGTGTACTGTAGGTTGTCTCAGCTCAGGTTTTGTTTACAGTTCGGCACAAATATCTTTAGCTTTATGCATACTGATGAAGAATGAACAGATGCTTTTTTCCCTCCACTCCACTTTCACAATAAGAGTGCTCTGCAGAGAGGACAAACAAAACCATCAGGAGCAACACTGAAATCCAAGTCAAAATGGCAGATGGTACAATGTAAAATGAAGGAGAGCAAAAGAGACAGAGAATGTAGAAAGTGATGGAGAAAGTGTAGATAAAGAAATGGTAGATGTTATTATAAACGAATGCATCAGTGCTCCACAGTCTCATGTATCCCATAATGCCTTTTCACATTGGTATTCTCTACCAATTAGCCTACAGAAACCCTTCAGAGACACAGAGACAAATGCACAGGTCTAATCAATCCAGCTGATTAAGGTCATGGTCAGCGACAACTAGTCAATTTTTTGTGTGTATCTGTGCGTGTGTTTGTGAGTGTGATTACTGCTGCATTCTAGGAAAATAAATGTCAGACTCTCTTTCTTTAATCACTTTTGCATAACAGTCTTTTTATCTCATCTCACATACAAAATATAATATTCGCCTCCACACACACAAACACACACACACACAAGGCACCATGCATACATCAGTGTGTGTATGTGTGTGATCCACCCAACAGAGGAACAAAGTTCAGTCCCTCCTGTCTCAAAGCACAATTACCAGCTAGCAAGGGAAAACTGTTCAAAGACTTGAAAAGGAACAGATCACCTCTCTCTTCTAAGGTTTATGTAATGACATTAGCCACAAAAAACCTGCATTACTCCCACATCAAGCAATAATATTCACTTTTCATGGTACAGTAGAGCAGATAGATTTCCCCGGCAGCATTTTGACTGTAATGTTTTATTTCACCACTGGTAATGTACTATAGTATGATCACCTGATGCACAGACTTATACATGCAGAAATCTGTTTGATAAACAGTACTTATATTATCACTGTAGGGTGATGCTTTGTACTTCTTTTCCTCAGATGATGTCATGACTTTGTATTGGTACTGCACCAAAACTATTTTGAACTTGCATTCTCCTCAGTTCAACTCAAATTCAGAGGCAAGTGTCCACCGTACCTGCCGTTTATTTTTTTTGGCACAATTTGACACTGTAACTGCAGTTTAGAGTAATCAAAGTCCTCTCAGTCTGACCAGAGCTCTAAGTATCCTTACAGTAATTAGAAAATGGAGAAGAAGGGAGAAAAAAATATACTACAGATGCTAATTAAGTGGCAATAAAAAGTTACAACTACAAAATCCACTTACTAGCTTTTTCTCAAGCAGATGCAATTAGGTCAGGTGATGGAAATTAATTGATCTCTGTGACAGCAGAGTCAACTCCATCAGATGTGGAAGGCAGTGAGATATGTTTGAAATTTTGACACACAGTCATGCCTAAACACAAAGATTCTCTAAAAACATTGAAATTAAGTTGGTCTAAACACATTTTTAGTGGTATCAATTCCTGGTAAAGACTAACATACTGTATACAAACTGCCAATGGTACAGTTTACAAACAACAGAGGAGGAAAAATTTAAGATGAAGCAGCCATCTTATATTTAGAGTTTGGTATTTTTTCCTTCCCTGCATAATATCTATATTACTTGTGTCTATATGAAAATGGTACGGGATAGCTGCCATTGGTGGTGGAGTCAAATTTATTTTGTGACAATATCCTCTCCTACACACAGACACACACTATTCAGAAACAAATGCCCTCTAATTTGCTCCACCACTTTGACCCAATTAGTGTACTACTGAAAATGCTGTAATGTGTGGTAAGATTCATCATTCATTGAAATGGACAAGTTTTGTCCCCACTTGGCTTTTTCAGTGACAAAGGAAGTGCTGACTCAGCTGTTGACTGAGAGGAGAAAAGAGGCTGTTAAACTTACATTTAAGGCCTGCAGCTGCAGACTTCCACAAGATAAAAACAATGTGATAAAAAAAGGAAACACTTCAAATGAGAGAGAGGACTTAATTGTAAAAACTAAACTACAACTCCATGCGCCTTTCTCTTACAAAGTTGATTAAAACATTACATGCTACTATTAAACCAGTGAAGCAGGAATGTTGTAGGGACCTACTTAATTATTACATATTCTATCCACTTTGGCATTCTCAAGCAGCCCAGAAGCTCTTAAACCAGTCACTGTGGGGGAAAAAAAATCTTAATCCTCTGCTCTGTTGGCTTGGTATTTTGACTCCAAATGACCAACCCCCTCTCAGCAGTTTGGGAGTTGAGGAAGTGCTCTGCTGGTGTCAACTCGTCATAACGATTTGTGTGTCCAAGGAGCACGGCCTCCATAAATGCAGGAGACAGAAGCCTAAATATAGATATGATGGAGAGAGAAGCACAAACACTCCACGACAAACACTATTAAGGCCGGGTCAGAAACAGGACAAGAATAGTACTTCACACACACACACACACACACACACACACACACACACACACAGAGAACAAAAAAGACACAGACCCACACACTCACACACACAGGCAGTACAAAGGAATGTATATCAAATGTACAGAGAGCTGCTATAATGTTTTTTAACTTCGTCTAGTGTAGAAACAATTTGTTTATTTGCCAGGGATGGCAAACCAAAAACATTTACCTGACCAAAATCATCTTCATATAACTAATTCAACAGGTTAGTCTGTCTTACAGTATACTGCCTGTGAAATGTTATTTATGCCGCATGCCTGAGGCCAAATGATTAACTTTAAACTAATGTATGGCTGGAGATGACAATCTATCATGAACCTATTTGATATGGGGCATTTATTTTCCTTTAATTTGACTGGCATATATTTAAAGAGTGTGCAGTAGGACAAAGTTAGTGAAGCGATGCATGTGACTCCCATTTAAATTTTATTGTCTTATAAAGTTATTGGCCTGTCTCTGCTGTGATTTATTTGTCAAATAAAATTCTGGACGCTGCATATTTCCACAATATTTTACTCATCAAATGTCCTATAATGGTAGAGATAAAAAAAAAAAACAGTAAAACATACAAAGAGATACAATTCACAGTGAGGGAGTCCCTTGTCTACTTGTCATGTGCTCTGTTCATCAGCTATATTCCCTGACTGCATCTCCTCCACCTGTCAGCCCCCTGGCACTCAATTCTCCTTGCACCACTGGGCTGCGCTGTGTGTGCGTGCGTACGTACGTGTGTGTGTGTGTGTGTGTGTGTGTGTGTGGTGTGTGTGTGTGTGTGTGTGTGTGTGTGTGTGGTGTGTGTGTGTGTGTGTGTGTGTGTGTGTGTGTGTGCAGGTGGCTCCAACATTCCCTGTGAGGATATCTAAAGTCTTTTGGAATGGGTGGCAAGAAAGCAGAGACAACACCTGTGTGTGTGTGTGTGTGTGTGTGTGTGTGTGTGTGTGTGTAATACTTAGTATGTGTGTGTGTGTAATAGTTAGTATGTGTGTGTGTGTGTGTGTGAGAGCCAGGTCTCCAGAGGGCAATAATGATCTGCGGTCAGGGTCAGAGGCCCTGAGTTATGAGAACATATTGATCCCAGCGAGCCTTGCAGTGATTGAGGGTTGTTTGTGTGGACAGTAGCTCCCCCATCACAGATATCGGAGTGCTGCACAGTGGATGAGAGGGAAAAAGCTCACAATCTATCATCCATAGGTGATGTGGAACACATGATCCTACCTAATTGCATCCACTGTAGTAGCACATGGTCTTGAGCAACCTGGATTATCCGTAACAACAGCACAACATGTCACAATTACACTGTGCATTTCATCAAGGTTTCCCCCCGGAAATTGGTTAGCAGAGGTGGTGCGCGACGTGCTGCTCTAAATAATTACTGCAAAGTACACAGACAGTGTAATTGATCCATCAATCACCTGCTGAACTGAATCAGACAGATCTTGACACATCTCATCTTGTTATCAATGTAGTTACTAGATGAACAAACAATGACAACACTAATTCAATACACAGCCTTTCCCTTAAATCTGATATAAATATATTTCATGAAACTGACAATAGCAGCAATGATTTTAATTTCACATGAAATCGGGGCACCTTAGCCGTAAAAACACTGAGGAAAACCCTGTATCTAATGTCTAAGGTGCAACCAATGATTATTTTCAATATCAATAAATTACATCAACATCTTCTATTGAACAGTGATTTTTTAAAAAGTAGCAAATCTGCATATTTCTTTAATACTCCCACTACACTGTTATACTTCTACATATCCCGTTTTGTCTATACACTATGTTGCTGAATTTGGGGAGGTGTAAACTTTGGCTCCACTGCAAGTCCATGTGACACTATAGTTATCCATAACAACCTTTCCTGCAGAGGACAGCTCAGATGTTTACATGTAATTTCCCAGAAGCCTAATTCAAGTTTAAGAACTGGTCAGTCACTAAATCACTGCTACAAGGACTGCTAGACAAGTGAAAGACAGGTAGTACAGTATGTGACCGCCTTTACTAAGGTCTGACAAATACAACTTTTCTGCAAGTGTTTTCAAAACACCTAGAGGCAACTGAAGGCCAAAAAAAAAGTCAAACAGTTGGTACTCAAAGTGAAGGTGCATCTGTCACAAAAACTCCTAAATTATTTAACATGGCACAGAAGTAAACAGTCTTTGGTAAACATTATTTGGCAAAGAGGAAATGGGGGTATAAGTCAAAGCTCGCTCACAGGGACAGGTGGAGACTGAACAGAAAAGTTACTAAAAGTGTGAATTTACAAACTCAATTGCAAGACTACATCAACACCTCTGTGATGCAGCCTCAACTAAAATTCTACATCATGAGATGCTCACAGTGAGACTGCCATTCAGAATCTAAAGCCAATGCAAAATGACACATAACCTGGACATAATAGCCCTAAGCAATGGAAAAGTAATGTGATTCACTTTCATTTTTGTCCACACATCTGCACAGGTTTACATCTGGAAACAGCCAATGGGTGTCCTCAGCCCACAGTGAATTGTTACCATGTGTTTAACAGTGTGGTGTATCTTTAATGGTAAGGCCAGCTATCACTTGGGATTCATTAGGTCAAAAGACTTCTGCAGGGTTATGTATAATTTAGGACTCAGTCAACACTGTTCCCTAACGTCCACCTACACACACTGCTAAACAAACACAAAACAAAAAACAAACACTATTCTCATGACCACCGTGGTTTAACACCTTATTTGGCCTCCCTAATAAACGCCTCTAAATATCATGAAATCTTTATGGGAAGTTAGGCTTAGAAAGCCAAGTAGATTTCTATCTCCTTCAATCTCCCAACAAACTGGAGGCATCCCTCCATAGGGAATGATACAATATGTTCTGACGTGGTTCAAGACAGGTACGACAGCCTTTCAACAAGGACTGACAGTGTTCTGAGGCGAGTGGCCCTTCTCCTGAGAATGTATTTAATGCGTTTCCACCCAATACAGCACAGCAAAATAATGGCATGTTTATCCAATGCACTGTGTATTTGTGGTGGAAAAACTGCTGCATATTGTTACTGAATGCTGGATGTGGAGTGATTTCTACTCTATTACGTGTTGCATTTTTCCACTTGTCACACATATATATATACATATACATATATATATATATTTATATATACATATACATATATATATATATATATACATATACATATATATATATATATATATATATATATATATATATATATATATATATTTTTTTTTTTTTTTTTTTTTTTTTTTTTTTTTTAATTTGTTTGTTTGTGTGTTTGTTTTTTGAAACCTGACTTTTTATATCAATGTTATCAACAGCAGCTTTTAACCATTCTTGGATATCTAACATACCTACTATTGATCTATGGAATTATGGTAAACAATGTCATCCACTCACTGAGCACAGGACCTGCTCATCAAAACATTGCTCCATAGTGCCAGTACTGGTCAGAACTCTACACAGTACCATTAAATACAAACAAAAAACATGCTGCGCATTGGCTCAAGAAGCCTAAAAAAGTTACCAATACTATCACCAAAAAAAGTGAAAAAAAATCTTCTTAACACATGTACAAACACACATGCACAGGCTCTAACAATCCCAAGGCAACAATGTTTACCATACCTCCAAGACAAAATTGAGCTCTGCACTGTAGGTCACACACACCTCATCAGCCACTAACTGTGATTGGCTCATGGTCATTGGCCTGGGATCCCCACCCCCTCAACACCACCACCTTGGCTAGAGAGATGGTGTCTGACCAAGTTGATTCAGTGGATAAGGGGATTAGGTGGGAAAAAGGGAGAGAGGAAGCTGACCTTGAGGGAATGTCAGTTTGTTCTGGTGCTCACTTTCTCTCTCTAATGCTCATTCTATATTTGTATAGTGATATTATAGCCCACCACCCTCTTGTGTATTGAACTGTATGGGCTACACTCTTCCCCTAACAGCATACAGGAGGCTCTGTTGTTCCTGCTGCAAGCCACTCGTGTCAGAACACAGTGTGCTTTCTGGTCACCACAACAATTCCACCAACAGTTTCCATCACATTTTGTTCTGCTTTTACAAAATGATTAATATTTCCTATTGTCTCTCACACACTTAAACACACTTACTCAATGTCAACTTGTTTAAGACACTGGAGCCAGAAATAAGAGCAAAAATAAACAGACCTTTTTTTTTCTTTTTTCTTCAGCAATGTAGCTAGGCAATTATTCCACCAAAAAAAACACTTCCAGTAGAAAAAAATGTGCTCTGTTGTGTCCTGGCAACAAAATCCCCTGCCTAATCAGTGGAACAATACTTAGGTATGTCTATATTAGCCATCTTTATTGCCCAAATGCTTTTACAAACATCAAACACACATGGTTATTCTGGACAACAAGCAAGCACTTAGCGAGCAGTCCAACTACTACATGTTCACTGGCTCTCTTCCTCACACACACACACAAAACTTCATATAATCTCTCTCTCATTCAACAGCATCCAGTCATCCAGTCATCCAGATTGGATGGAGCAGTAGTTGCATTGGATGTGTTGCTTTACATCAATGAGCTAAATCACTGTTCTCCTAAAAGCCAGATGTTGTCAATTTCATATATTCAAGATTAAAGATCAGTATTATTATCATTATGCAACACAAGATTGCACAGTGAAGTTACAGATGTGGTCCCCCAAAAGACTTTTTTTATTATTATTTAAATCTGAAGGAATGTAAACAGCAGCAACAAACACACTGGTGAATTCTCCGGGCATGTATCTTAGTTGACACCTAAGATCAAAAATGTAACATCTGGTAAACACTGTCCATTCAGCTTGACTGCGTTTGAACACCAAGCATCATTGATGTAAACACAGACTCCACCTCCACTCGTCCCACTGGAGTCCTGTGCTCTGTCAGCACAGAACATAGTCTGCACATCGAGTGCAACTGCTCAATCTGGGATGTTTTGATGGAGCCAGGTCTCTGCAAAGATGTATGTATCCAGACAGTTGTGGTCTCTCGTACAAACACGTAAGTGTCGTAGTATGAACACACTCACAGTGCAAACTGAAAGTAAAATGAAACTGGAGTCTCATCTCAGTTGTTCAAACATTAAAATAGCATACAAAGCTTATAAACTGGCAGTACTACGAATGACTTTAAAACCTGACCATGTTCTCACAGGCTGTTTGGCACATCTGCAACCAAAAAACAACAATAAAAAGCTTTGCGTTGGCCTTGGCACACCACAAACATTACTGTTCACCCAAATGCCCCCAGTGCTTTTGTCCCAGGTCTTTTGAAAGACCCAGCCCTCAAATTGTGATGTAAACATTACATTTCCATAATTTCCCTCATCATCTCCTTCATCACAACTCGTGAATTCCTCCCTTATATGAATTACTGGGATTTCAGTCACAGAGAGTATACTGGCAGCTGCACCTAGAGCTGTGTTTGACATCCTTTGAGAATAATCACCAAATTCAATTTAAAATTGAGTATACTGTTGCCTTTAAGGATTGTTCCATTCATTTCCTGAGGAACTATTTCTACAAAAACATGTAGGTGCTGATTGGGCCCCACAGCTCCCTGGTATAATTGGCCCTTCCCTTCCCATCCACAGAAGAAAATGCACATACAATGTTTGATTTATGAGGTGGAAAACTATTCTGTCTTTGTGTGCTTCTAGAGAGATGAATTACGAAGACAAAGTAGTGAAGGCACAAACATGGAACAGGTGCTGCAGCCCCACTGGGACAACCAGGTATGTTATCCTATCTGTGTTTATGTGTGTAGTTCTTTTTTATGTCACAACCAGAAAAATAACTCACACTTCCTGTCTGTGAGGAAGATCCAATTCCTCTCATTGATTCTCATCCAAGGCTGTGCACACTGGTGTCAGCCCTATGGGCAAGAGAAATCCTGGGAAAGGTTAACAGCTGGACGTATTAACATCTTTTGGGATTTAGATAATAAAAGCTGTAATGTCAGTCTTGTGACTCAAGGCCACTGATTCAAATCACTGCACTGACTGGAAGAATCAAGATAAATGGGTAGCACCCTTTGAATATGTGACCATCCTTTCATAACTGCACTTGACTGATCTAGACTTGTCACAAGCATAGTTTTTACTGGTGTTTGTAGTTCCTTCCACTCATACTCTGCTTAAAAATGATATGGTTCAAACATAACAGGGAGATACCCAAGACAATGTGGTTACTGCTGATGAGCAGTTCCGCTGAGGCAGTTGGGAATTAAGTGCCTTCCTTGAGGCCACCACAACAGTGGTAAGATGAAAGTCTTAGTCCATCTTCCACCAATCACAAATCTCTCAAAGGGTTTGCACTGACAGCCTTGTGGTCACAAGCCTACTCCCCTAACCTGCAGGCTACAAGCCGTCCATACAAACATGAAGTAAGATCATAAGTTCACAAACCACCCAGTTTGAAAAAATTTAAGTAAATGAAAGGTATCTTGTCATATCAAGGTTTTGATAAAGATGTCATGTTGCTGTCACAAATACTGTCCTTATTTGATAGGCCACGAATGCACAGGGGAACAGGTAATGAGCCAATTACACCCCTCCTTCTGATCATTCTTGATGAGGAGATGAAATGTCATCCTCTGGGATTTTAATTGCCTTCCTCCTCTTGCATCTTTACTCTTTAATCGGTTTTCTCCAGAGGCAATGATACAGTGTTTTGTTTAATAGGAAGCAAACTGCAGTCAATATCTATCTATCTCTTCCTACCTCCTCCATATTAAGCCTACCGTCTTCCATGCACTTCTGTCACTGCACAAATGAATGCATCAGATCATTTCAATCCATACAGAAAATTGGACGTTATTAGATGAGATTATTAAGATCAAACAGTAATACAAGACTGTCTTTTCATCATAAGTGCCTCTATTGTACCATGTACTCACTGTGCATAGATCAATAAGAAAATACGTTGTAGCAGTGATCTCACATCTAACCCCATTGATGTAATAAATAAATAAATAAATAAATAAGGCAGTGGGTTATTTGAAATCAGTTGAAAGAGCGCCCCCTGACGCCTGTTTGTTCACCTTACTCCTGAAAATCAATACAGACAGAAGTGCCAAGATTTGCCATTTCAGAATTGCACTACTCCAAAGAAGCCAGGATCGGTACTTTCCTAAGTATTCTTTTTTTCTTCACAAGAGTCCGAATATGCAGCGAGAGAGGAAAAGACGGGGAGATGGAGGGAGGGGGAGATGGAGGGAGAGAGGGAGACGCGCTCCCGGACCTGTTGACCCAGAGCCATATAAAGAAAATAGAAATTCATTATCCGCTGCGTGCGCGTTTGGACCGACCTGCATGGGCGTCACGTAATTGAAAAGCTCCTGTAATGTATTCAGATGAATTTGCCCTTCTCTTCAATAATCAACACAGGGTTTAAACCCCCATAATAATCACATGACAAGCACCTTATACACTACACAGTCTGTCCAGCGAATAATTAACAATTCCATCAATTATATAAGCTCACAATCAACAAAACATTTACATTGTTTTGTGTCTTTGGGCACTTGTTTTTGCAATGCATAATATACAAGTAATTTTCACCTCGTTTTGTCACCTAAAGGCGGATTCATTTATGATTTTCCTCTTAGCTGGTGGAAAACAAGGTGTTTTTAACTGGTGTTTAAAAAGTGAGAACGTGTAGCCTGCAAAACCAGAAATTAACGCCTCTGTGAGAAGAAACCTTATAGATTCTTGTTTATATTAATGAAAATAATCTTTATCACTGACTTCATTTCACATTTAAGTAATGCTTTTACTGTATTAATGCTTGTTCTGAGAATATGAGATAAAAAGCAGCAGGAAATGAGGAAAATGTTGCTTTCGCTCACCTTTTCAGACATCAAAGAAGAGAGCGTCTACAGTTGTTCAGGAGAAGAAAACCCTGGTAATCCGTAAATATAAGCTCTACTTTCCAAATTCTTCTCCCCCGCTCTCAGTAACTCCAGAGCCTCTGCTGTGTCTCCGCAGGAGAGGTTTGATATCCGAGCGATTTCCCCTCAAACCCAAAGCAAATATCCGACCGGGAGCATTCCTGTGTTCAAAGCACTCCAGCTCATCCTCTTGAACATTTTTTTCAGTTCGGCACAGAAATCTGTAAAATGGGAGTTCAGACAGAGAGGGAGAAAATAAGATAATGGACACCTGCGCGCATCAACACTGGATCCGAACGTGCGCCTCGGGAATCCACGTGTCTTTCCTCTCCTTCCTCCTTTCTCGTCTTTTCTTCTACTCCTCTGTTCATCGAATCAGGGACACTAGTGCTGATAAGATCCCAAGAAAGCGCATCCAAGTTGACCAGGGGAGTAATCTCTCCATCAGCGCAGAGTGATGCGCTGCGCCCCGGAGATTGGACAGGTTATAGGCGGCTCTATAGGTGGCACGGCGGTGTCGCTGCACCGGAGAATATCAGGAACCCCCGGGGAAAGATTTGGGGGGGGTGTCGAAAGAGACATGCGGAAGTGTCTGCCTCTGTGCGCTCTCTCTCTCTCTCTCTTTCTTTCTCCACTTTCAATTCATGCCCCTACGACCCCCACAGCCTTCTCCAAAACGATGTTCTATGATAAATTAAAGGCAAAGCAGATAAACTGAAGGTTATCGTCCGACGCCGTCAGTGGGTATTAAATTAGCGTCTCCTTGCGCGGCTCCTCTGTCCAAACTCGGGGAATTCCTCAACTGAAGCGCAAATGCGACTCACAGGATAAAAACTGGAGACAGACTGCAGAAAGCGGGCAGTGAAAACTACACTTGCCTGTTGCGGTTGTTTGGTTGGGTCCCCGGTGCATATTTCTGAGCGGGGTGGTTTATCAACAGTTTGTCCAGTCACCGCTTGAGCCTACGCACAAACATCGACGGAATCCGCGGGTGATTCCATCGAATAAACATAAGCACTGAAACGGGACTGACAGCCTCCTTTGCTGGTCTACTTAAAAAAAGATAACACGATGTAAAGTTCTCAGTTACTAGCTTTACACTTAATAAAAATATGTTTTAATGTTTTTGCGTTGACTTCCACAAGCTACAGGCTCCGTGTTTCTGCCGGAGGATGCAGGTGGGAGGCAAAAGGGCCTTTGAGGTGTAGCAAATGAATATTTGAACAGGAGGGGTGCGCGAGAGAGAGAGAGAGAGAGAGAGAGAGAGAGAGAGAGAGAGAGAGAGAGAGAGATGTGGGAACGAGAATCAGTGATGTGTAATGTGTATGTACAAGAGAAAGTGAGTCAAAGACAGGAATGGAAAGAGAGCGAGCGGGAGAAAACACTGTAAAAAGACAAATAAAAAACAGCACGTGTGTGATATAGATGAAGTGTGAAGTAGAGCAGAGAGAGGGACAGAGAGAGAGTGACTGTCTGGGCAGAGGACAGATCCTCAGATCAGCACCACGGACAGCGGCAGGCGGACAGACAAACCTTATAGCTTATTAATATAAGAGCAGGACGAACAGCTTATCTGTCACGTCTTAATGCTCCCACAGTGGACGGTTCCTTTAGTAAAACTGGTGCTAAAACTACAAAGCTCTGAAATAACTTGATGAGAGCCTGATTTCTCAGTTTTTGCTTAAGACAGTGGGTTGAGAAAGTCACTGCCACTGCTGGGTTACGCATATATTGTCAAATCCGCATAATAATACATGATACCGTGGCACACTTCAGAGTAAACTACAGTCATTTACAGTACATGCTCACACAGAAACTTGAGATGACCTAATATCAGGATAGTCTTTCAGGAAAAACAAGCAACAAGATATTCTGACTAACTAACTAAAGCAATCAGTGGTAAGGACCATATAGATTACAATGAGTGGGACATTGGTTAAAGCCACCACTGCCATAGATGAAACTATAGATTTTTCATGTCAGAGGTCAGATCTGTAGAGAATAAGGAGTGTGTCTGCAGTGACAGTCTGGAAGCTGAGTTCAAATCAAGTCATTACCTTATGGCAGTAAATAAATGTTAGCCATTGTTTTGTTACAACCTAATTTAGTTACAGAGCTTGAAGATATTGATCTTCGATGGACACTAGAATCCTTGGGGTCTTGACAGATTCAAATGAAAATCCCAACACAAACATGATTCAATCTGCCCCATAGTTTGCACCCAAAACCAGAATTTTAGGCATCAAGGCAATGTCAAAAAATAAGAGAACTAAAACACACATCTGTAAATTCTCTACAGAACTTACTTCCTTCATCTTAACGCTGAGAAAAAAAATGCAAGTGCTCATCAACAAGAACACATAGCTGATCATTTCCATCTCCTGTGGTTTTTGTTGTTGTTGTTTTTTGGATACTCATCATCATCTCCTATATCTCCATCATCATTAGAGCTATTCATCAGTGCCATTGTCTATGAATCAAATGTTTGCCTCACCAGAGCTTGTTGAGCTTTGAGGTAGTGGGAAGAGTGCTACCAAATGTCCTCTCTGGTCATTTTGGTCCATTTATTCCCTTCTCTTACAACAATGGCAGGGAAAATAGCCTGTAATCAAGCTAATAATCTAAAGAAAATCATTTCTTTCTAGTCAACAATTCTATTACTCTTTTTTTGGGACGTCTTTATACTAGCAGTTACCAGTCTGTGCCTAATGGTAAAGCCACCCTTTCAAATTACTGTAGTAGCGCTTTTATTTTCCACATCCACACCAGGGCTTTCAGTTCCCTATTTCATATCTTTGCAACTATTGCATATTAACGCTCAGTACCTATTTGGCCTTATTCAACATGTGCCTAAGTCAATCTACAGCTCACAGTGTATGCTATCCAGTCTTTAAAAAAACAACAAAAACAGAAAGAATAGAGAATCTCATATGACACCTGAGCCGACGGGTTGCCAAGTTTGCTAATAAATATGCATACTCCAACTATTAATTCACCAGGTGAGTTTTTTGTCTTTCAGAACCAATTTTGTCTGTTTGTGGACTAAAACTGCCAACTCCTTGGCATTTCAACACACAAAGGGCAGTGAGTTATAAGCAAACATAGGCAGTCGACACATATTACACTCCACAGCCAGCAAAGCAAATGACATATCTGGGGAATGTGCCAAAAATCTGTCTATTGATGTATTTCCCATACAGTTTGCCAATAGAAGTTGATAGAGCAGAAACTGACTACTCATTGCAAAATTATATGGTGATTTAATCAGATTTTGTCAACACAAAAGTGAGTACAGAGCTCCACTCTGTATCATGTAATATCATCACTACCACACATCTAAGCAGCATGTAGGAAATATCACAGGAAGCCTAACAGTAGCATCTTACTATTGTAATAGCACAACAGCCACAAAATGTTTCTTACATCTGTGACATTATCTGACCTTATTTAATCACTATCTAGAAGTGATTTGTTTATGCCTTCAAATTTAGACCATGTCCAAAAACACAGGATCCATCTGGAGCTTCAATCTGTGGTTCAGTTTTTCCATTTAAGGCCAAACTATGGGCAACAAAAACACCTTTGCAGGTGATGAACCCACAGTATAGTACCAGCACACTCAGGCACATCAGGTCTCTCTCCCCTCGTTTATCTCACACACAGCCGCACACAGAGAAGCACAGCGGAGGTGACAGCATGGTTTATCAAAATCTTATTGTATTTCACCTTGTTCCCTGCTACTGCAAACAGAACAAGGAAGGTCAAGCAACCCCCAAGACGCTGGTGAGCAATCCCACCCAGGAGGCAGAGCGGTTGTTGTGCACCTCGGTCACGTTCCTCCTGTCCGCTCAATGCCCACTTGTCTCTTTTCACATTAGGGCCTCATACATAGGGGTGACGGACCACAGGGAACAGAAGTGGGTAGACCACTGAAATATGGCATGCAGCGTGACACGGTAGAACACACCCTGATTGATTTTTATTCTAAGTATTCTGCGCACATGCCTGTCCAGGGCAAACTTACAAGGAGAGCAACAGTAGAATAAGCTGAAAGCAACCGGTGGCAAGAGCTGTGAAGGTGTAAGTCACAAGATCCAGACCAAAAAAGACATCACAAAACATCTCAGTGCCACTAGAATAATGATATAAAAGTCAAGCCAAGACCAGTTAACTTGGTGTTTTTCACATTAATCAGAGCAATGTGCCACTTAAGATTTGGTATTTCTGTACAATAACCTGTAAAGCTGCATTGATCCAATTCACATTTTTTCACTATTTTTATGCCTCTGCCACAGGAATCTCAGGCTGATGTTTTGTTTTTTGTTTTTTTCAAAATAAATATAATAGCACAAAAATAGACGTATTTGGATCACTGAGAAAAATCTGAGATATGGGGAGTGATTCATGCTGAGCAAAACATGAATAAATGCACACAATGTCTCTAAGTGGACTATAAATCGTAATTGTGTCACCTAATGCATAAAATGACACAGGTGTAAACAATGCTGTAGTGTACATGTGGTATATATATGTAAACATAAGCAGGCAGTAAATCTTAAGGATGGTGTCTGGAAAAGTTATTTAGAGACAGTCATGTAACATACTGAGTATAATATAGTATATATCATATAAATTATGTCCTATTTTCTATTTATATATCACACTGACCTTTACTGGCTTTTTGTAGAGTTGCTGGTAGTCACTACTGACAAAAGTGGGCTAAATGAAAAGAGGATGACATGCTCGGCAGTTTGTTTAATTTAGGGGAACTATGACAGCCAGCCAGTTAATTTGGACCAAGATTTATGCAAGCTTCATTTAATAAGCTTAATATTCATCAAGGTTAATGTTTAAAAATCAAAGGAAAGGCATTTGGCATCAAATACAGTGACAGGAAACATATTCATTCATTGCTACATTATTCTCACAATACTGTGATAAAATTGTAAATCCTAGTCATTTATGGAGATCATTTCATGACGTGTAAAATTGGAGATTACTCAGCTTTGCCCTGCACACACAAGTAAAGGCCACTGAGAGTGAAGTGCTGATTACACATAAAGAAAGGCCCCCTGAGGAGAAGTGCTCAAAGTACAAGGACTATCTGAAGCTTGTCCTCCACTAGGTCACCCTTTGTGACTATGTGGCTGCTACACTCTGTCAGTCTGAGAGCTCAACTAGACAAGGCTTTTATCACTGAGGCCACTTCAAAACGTCACATTGACAAAACCAAGCATTCACTAAATGCAAGGTTTTAAAAGAGTCCTTGTTGTTGCTAAGTATCTGTAAGTATGGTATTGTACTGTAGTAGAGAGCCTGCTCAGCCTAAATTTGAATTTAACACCAACATGTAAAACAGAGAGGGATTTTTTTTTTTTTTACCTGGGAGGGTGCAGCACACTCCATGGTGACAGATGTTGACTGCTGCTAGCCTGATGGGCCATCGAACAGCCTCAGCAGGGGATCGGTGCAGATGAGCCTGTTCATGCTCCATTTCAACTCAATCATGGTTTTGTGTCAAAGTGACCTTGATGTAGAAGTAAAGCGTCCTCAACAAATGGACCTATTCATGTCACAAAAAAAGAAACTGTATTGATGTCACATGTAGACAATTACAATTACAAAAAGCACTTAACATATAGCCCCAGGGCTTTTTATGTATTTCAAACAAAACTAAGAACTTTTTTCCTTGACAAAGTACAAATGAGATTCGCTTCACATAAAGCAATCAGTCAAAAAATACACTTTTACCGATGACATTTCGACCTAAAATCAATGACAACCACAAGGACGATTAATCACCCCAAAAAAAACGTATGTACATGCATCAGTGCTTTAAAGGTCAGCTATCACTTCCAAATACTGCGCTCTAAACACAGTGTAGAGCACCATTCTGAACTATCCCTGGCACATAGAAACAAAACAGATCTAAAAAACAGGTAATGGTTGAGCAGTTGGGGTAGAAAAGCCACCTAAAGCTACATGTAATTGCAGTGTAAGGTAGTTTCTGTAGTCATCCTAACTTCTGTCTGTTTTATTTAAGCTGTGGAAGGCGGAAGGCAGTGGGAGATGAGAGAAAAGAGGAAAAAGGAATTAGAGAAATAGAAATAAGTGAGTATGATATTCCAAAAATAAATTAGCTTTGAGTTGTAGGTACACAAGATTTTCTATGACCTTAGACTTCCTCATGAAATTAGAAATTATTCACATCTTACAGGTGCAGTATTTAAGTAAGAAATCCCCTCAATGAATTACCTCAAAATGGATCCTATTGAAATTTCACTTTTCAGTGATATCCATAGGTGCAATGGAAATGAGTTAATCTCATATTTCACTTATGTTTACTGATTATCTAAAATTTTTAAATGCTTAGGACCATATCCTGCCCTTATATGTCTTCTTTTATATCATTACTTCCCTCTTTGCCCATCACCATCCTACATTGCTCTAATCTCTAATCCTCTCATCAATATGCAGAAAGGGAAAGAAATGATAGTTCTTTTAAAAAGACACACTGAGATACACAGCTCTAGAGAGACTTAACAAAGAGGAGGAAAAAATAAGAACCACAGTGACGATAGCAGATGTTATATAAAAGCATATAAACAAAAACTAGTCTGTGCAAGTGAGACAAAAAAAAGAAACAAGATTCCCAAAAAACTTTGTGTAAAAAGGTAATGCCTCTTATAAAGTGTATGTATGAAACTATGCCTCTGTAATGTATACATATGCCAAACGCATTATATCAGACATAAACTGACCAAATTAAACAACAGTTGCAGTAGCAATAGACTGAAAAACTGAGCTTCAATTAAAACACTACCCTTTGTAACATACAGTGGAGTAAAGTAGGTCTAACAAACAACAGAGAAGCTACAGTGCTAATTCAAAACAGTACAGTAGCCACTTACATTAATGCACTTTATGCATGGTGTAGCTACATTTTAGGCTAACCGTCTCAGGTATAGTTAACTCGTAGTTCATAGCATTTTTGAGTGTTAAGCTATCTTATTTAACCCACCTTAGTTTCCTCTACTTGACGGTTTCCAAACAGATAGCTAGCTGTCTTCAAGCTGAAAAACGGGTCGTGGCTCCATGGACAAAACACTTTTTGCACTGCAGGAGTTCCTTGAATATTGCGACACCAACGAAGACCAAATCCAGGAGGGAAGAGTCATGCCGAAAAACCTCAAAGAGGAAGGGGAAGAGTTTCGCTAGTGGGTGTAACATTCAGTGTTCAAAGAAGTCCTTTCCAGCACAGGTGCGTATTCACGATGATACAGGTTCTGATTTTCCCGCCAGGCAACCTACCTCTAGGTACAAATACCCGGATGGACGATCGCTTGGATTCGTCTTCATTCGGAAATTGAACCGGGGACAGTTGGGACACTGCCCATGGACTTCCAGTTTTGTTTTGTTTTTGTTTTTACAAGGTTTAAGGTAGGACAATTCACTTTGTAAATGCAAGATCATGGCTGTTTTTTGTTTTTGTTTTGTTTTGTTTTGTTTTGTTTTGTTTTGTTTCACATGGAAAATTCAACAATGTATGAACAACATCTGTACTGATTCACAGATCTTTTTTTCATTGCCTCATACAGTTGCATAAATCACTGTATATGCCATTATTATTATTATTATTATGGTTGTTGTTAGTAACAGTAGTAGTAGTAGTCGTAGTAGTTTTGCAGATTAATAAAGCCTTGGTTAATTAATAAATTGTGTTTGCTGTTGTGGACAAAAGAATGTTCATGACATTAATATACATGTTTGTGCAGAGTGTCTCTATCAGACACCTCAGCACTGACTGCAGGGGACTCCTCCATGAGACTGAGACAGCTGTCTGTATGTCTTCACTGCACCTCCTACCTCTCACCAGCTGTTTGCATTACATATTATCTCTGTCATAAAGAGTTAAAAGCTTGAAACTCACGCCTCTTTCCGTCTCCCTATTTCTTCCACTCACTCTCTCTCTCTCCCATGTCTTCTCTGTAACGACACTACAGTGAGACTATTAGGTAGATAATTAAATGTGAGACTCATGCATCTCCCTGGTGCACTCCAGGCCCTGATGGTACATGTTTCTGTGTGTGTGTGTGTGTGTGTGTGTGTGTCTGTTCCTTGTCCATCTGTCTATCTGTGTGTTCCTCCGGAGCACATGTTGGTCTTTTTTGCAGCAGGGGGAGGGAGGACTCTTAGCTGCAGAGGGAACATCACATTAGACGCTTAGAACTGGCCGCCCATGAGAATTAAAGGGAGATGGTGCAGTGTTTCTGCCCGCTGAATAATCACCACATAGGGTTGGCGGGAGGCATCTGCTGCAGTGGAGCAACTTGGTGGAACCTTTGTCAGACCACAGCTCTGGGAGTGTGTGAGGCAGAGATGTTCAGATAAACTACATACAGGTTGGAAAAAATAGAGGCTTATAATCAACCTGTGAGAATACATCACAAGTTTTCACGAGTTTTCAGCCTCGAGATACAAAATGTTCGTGGCTGTTCAAAAATTTCAGTCGGTATGTTGTGACAGATTCCTTGGGGGGAAACTGCTCAGCCATTCAAAGCAGGCAAGTGGTCTGATAAGCGAGTGCTTTGCTGCTTTAGAGCTCAGTTGTTGCTGCTTACCATTTATGATAATGTGGTAATGTATCAGCGAGGCAGATAATCATTTCTCTGATGCCAAGAGTATGCAGTGTTCCCTCTGTGTATTTATATCCTATATATTAATTCTTTTTACAAGCGACGTGGATTAGCCTGCTTCTCTCCATGTGATAGCTTATAAATCTTGTTATCTCCTGTGTTTAGATAGATAGATAGATAAATCAACAAGACACACTCAACACACTGTGATGCTTAAATGGACACTTGTACAAAATTTTGCCCACACAGATACACCACATGTAGCTTCACAAAGTCCTGCCAACTGCAGACTCATCAACACCTACAGACTTGGCCTACCTGGATGCATGCACACGCAATGTGCACATGCACGAACACACACAGAGACACACACACACACACTCAAGCACACACAGTTAAATGGTGCTTTGCAGTAAAGCTGGCGGGCCAAGTGGTGAGGTTGCTCTGCACTCAGCAGCACTGCATTTTTACTGACTGCCAGCCAATAGCTCAGCACTTCTCCCCTGTGTGTGTGTGTGTGTGTGTGTGTGTTCGTCCAACTGCTTCTATTTGTCATTTAACACCCGTCAACATACACATTATACAGTACATGTGAGAACTGACAGCCAAACATCTGTGGTTTGCATTATTCATCATGCCACATGTACAGTATATTATAAAGAAAAAAAAAACACACGTGTGAGTAGCTGCATTAGCCTGAATATATAATGCTTCTCTTTGTCCAGTTTGGAGGAGCTGGACTTACTCCAAGGCCTGCTCCCTGGCTGCGTAGCTCAGATTAGTGGCCTCTGACTGGGTTGCGATGGCAGGGAGAGCTGCCTCATCATCAGAGAGCTCCAGGGAAGCTGCAGGCCTCTGAGCTCGCTTAAAAAAACTCCCAGTGTTTAGCGAAGTGTCTATCTCTCCATCAGCAAGTGAGGAGACTTATGGTCGTTTGTGCTTCTGATGATACTTTAATGGCCAATTATAATGACTGCACAGGGCTTTGGCTTGATTTGCTGAGACATCTTGACAGCTGACAGTGTGCACAAAACAAGTCCACCGAGGCTCATGTTCACTGTGCTTATCTTTCCCCCCTTTCTGCTTTACTGTGAAGGCCATGTGTTGAGGCTACACCAGCATGTATGGCAGGATGTTGGCAGTATTTTCACTTTTGGTTGAAAATATGAGTTTTCTATAAATAAGCCTTCTACAGAGTCAAGGTTCAGTTCATTCTAAAAGTCATTTCTGGGCAGATAATGAAATCTGTACTTAGTAACCAATACAAAAGGTGACCATAAATGAAAATAAGACCTTGAGGATAAAAATATAATAAAACATAGTAATGGTGTAATCCTTAATATTTTCAAATCCTGGTTTTGATACTGCATATGGATGACATTTTTAAGCAACTGCTATTCAGTGTTTTCAGTGTATTCAGCTACACTGATTCCCTATATAGTAGTTTTCATCATTAGTGGTTGGGTCCACCTTGCAGGAAACAATGCATGCATCTGTATTAAATTACTGCTTAAATAAACCAAATATTTCCTACTGTTGGACTTCACATTAAAAGCATTCAATTTGCAACAAGGTGGCCTTTATTGTGGAGCAGCCAAAGAAAATTCAATGTACCTGTCGCTGAGGTTAGCACTGTTCATCATGTGTCTGCAAAAAAAAAAAAAAGAAAAAAAAAAAAAAAAAGAAATGGTCATACCCTGCATTTTTTGACAGAGACTCAGTTTTAAATTTTGTAGAGAAGGAGCAGCCACAGTGAGATGTTAGATGAAGAACTGCAGGAGATAGGCTGCATATCTCCATCTCATTAGCAGGGATCTTTGACCTGCTGTTGCATGAAAAACTGCATGATGGATTATGACAACTACTTACTACAGTACTTAATACAAACACAACTTTATTTAATTGCACTGTGAACAGACACACCAGTTGTTCAAAGAGCCGCTCAACAAGTGCTTGCTTCCCCCAGAATTCTGTGAGCTGTACTGTAAGACCACACTGAGGGAACATTCTTCCCAACTCTTCAGTACCACTTGGCATAAATGATCACAGAACAGCTGGGCTAAGCATTAGCATGCTATGGCAGTTTACTGATTGCACATTGGAGGATTCTGAGCACGGAAGTCAAGAGAACTGAAGCAGTTATGTCTTATTGCCTTTTGGGACCAACAACACAGATTTTGTCCATGCAGCTTTAAAGCTGTGTTTCTCATTTTCATACTGAAAAGGCCACTACTTTCTCTTGTCTCAGTGGGACAATGCAGTCCAAAGGCAATCTGTCAGCTTTATCCAAAACCTGCTGTTTCTGTTTCTGTTTTTCGCTTGCGGGAAATACATTTGTAATCCAGATTTTTCAATTAGTTTCCCCTTTTCTATTCTTTCTGCACCTCATTCCTCACAGTGTTAAAGTGTAAAAGTAACTGAAGTAAACTGAACTTTCTGGCTATCCTCAGAAATTCTCTCTTCTTATCTACTCTAACCTTTTACTCTCTTTCTTTCAGCCTTCTTGCCCTCTCTCTCTCTCGTCTCTCAGTGCTGTAAATGAGCTGACAGTGAGCCTGAAGCGAAGGGACTGAGCTCCAAGCACCAATCTGGTCCCGGCTCAAATGTCAACCACTCTCACACACATGCACACACACACACACAAACACAGAGAAACTTTCTCCTCTCACCCTCCATCCTTCTACCTTTCTCCTCCTCATCTATTCTTTTCTCATCTTTTCACCTCCCCACACACTCCTCCCCTTTCTTCTTTCCTTCCTCTCTCATCCCTCCTATTTTTTCTCTCTTGACATTTAACAGTCTGCACTCGTCTGCTCTGTAATTTCTTGTCATCTCCCGCAATCTAGCTATCTAAAGGGAGGTTAAGGATGCGAGTTAAAATAGACAGGACAGGGTCGAGACAAGTGACGGTGACATTTACTGGCGCGTTCACAGCTGCTGCAGCGGTCGTAGACCAAGCCGATCATTTGACAGAGCACCGCAGTCATTATATCACTGTAGTAAACCAAGACAACAATGAGCATATTGCCTCAATGACGCTGACACAGTTTTGGGCCCATCAGTCACAAATAATCTCAGTGTAAATACTTGTGGAAGCTTCTTACTCTCATTCTTGCCAACCAATGCTTTGATTGTTAATCCCTGTTAAACCTCCTTTCTACATCTCAATCAGGAAGACATCTGGGTAATACCTGGCATTTTTTGATACTTCTGTCCATGTGATACCTAAATTTAATGAGTTTGAATGCTGATACTAAAATTATACATTTTATTGACAGCTTATTTACCCCTGTTTCTTCTTCAGAAATCAGCCAAGTTTACAAATGTGAAGAGCAGCTATGCAAAGAAAGCAGGTACACATACATCTGATGCAACATTCACGCCACCTTTTAAGTACAAATCAGTTTTTGACTATGGAGTGTCTATACCTTTGTTAATATATCTCTTGGGATATTACACACAAAGCATATTGGAGATGTAAAACAACGTATGAAAAATTTAGATGACTGAAATACACTAAACCGTGCACTAAACCAAAGTCATGGTTATAGTATTATACTAAAATGTTACACATTTTAATTTGCAGTTGAGAGACTGACATATTTCACATTCTAAGAAAGTACAATGAAGCCAGAGATAAAACATTAAACAGTTGCCTCAAAGGAACAGTTGATGGCCTTTACTCTGCTTTATTTTAATATTAATTTACCTGTCATATGAGCAACAACAAGATGGTTTAACACACAAATGTAATTCTACATGTAAATTCAGAATTGTCCTTTTAGGAGCAGTCCTGTATAAAGTGCAGTGGCATGGTGGAGCAGAGTGGCTCTTAGGGTGGGCATCGGTGCTGTATGATGGGGGGATGGAGGCCCCGTGGGCAGGCCAACTCCTGCAGACGTACCATCTGGTGCCCCTGGCAAACAAGGGCAATGGTATGACCTGGACTGTGCAGACCAACATACAAAACATGACTAGCGGAGCACTTAGAGAGAAGGGTAATGGATGGATACAGGAGTAGGATCTAAAGAATGGTGAGTGACTGAACATCAACAAGATATGATAAAAGACATTAGAACATTAAGGAAATTTTAAAAAAGCTTAACTTGTACATTTCTTCATGATGATGAGGTTTTGTATGTCCCTTATTTTCTTGTTTTGTTTTTCCTTTTTTGGGGTGGGGTGGGGGTGGGGTTTCCTTTATTTGACAGTTGAAGAGGTAGACAGGAAACTTGGGGGAGAGACATGTGGGTGTTGTATGCACCTTAACCATTCAGCCATCAGGGCAACTCTTATTGGGCATGATTAGGGAGGAAAAACATGGTGAGGTCTGTCAGCTATTTAATAACTGGTTCTCTTTACAGCACCAGTGTTGAGACTTGGCGTAAACACAATTATGTTGACCCCAAAAATGGAAAACTAAAAGCAAACCTGTAAATGCCCCGTTTGCCCTGCAGTCAGCTGAGCAAATAATACAAAACATTATCCAGTAGAGTGTAAAACCAAACTGTTAGCACTGAAGTTCTCACTCCACTGATGACCAGTGAGCCTCGAATGGACTGTTAGTTCTGGCCCAGTGAGCACCCCTTGACCTGTTCATTGGTGGTTTACTCAAAGCAACCATCAAGAGCTACGAGTGACCACACTGTGTGAGTTTGTGAGATGGAAAAAAATATCTGTGTGAGAATCAGAAAAATAAGGCTAGAGATAGAGTGTGAAGGGACCATAGACGTGACTGTGTGTGTGTGTGTGTGTGTGTGTGTGTGTGTGTGTGTGTGTGCTTGTGTTTGACACAGTAGCACACCTTCATGGCTGGTGGCTGTCAGGTGCAGAGCAGCATGCCCACAGTGTGACATCATTACTCTGTAGAGGATATGTCTGATGGACAAGCTAGCCTAGTGTGCGTGTGTGTGTGTGTGTGTGTGTGGTTAAGTATGTCTCTTCCTTCTACCCCACTGTTGATTGAAAGTCTGTTTGCATTCTCATACTCTCACCCCCAGCAGTTGTATAGTTAAGCAGCCTGCAGCGCTCTGCTGACCCCTGCTGACCAGCATCAGTAGTGTCACTAAGCTCTGCCATACCCCTCAGTATTCACCGCATGTACAAAATATTTGATATTAATCTTCCTCATATTGAATTCCATTTTGTAGAATCCACCTCTCAATTATATCATAGTATAGACTTATCTCTGTCATCAGCTTCTTTTTATCTAGATGTCCTCTTTTATGATTGGCAGAGACTTAATGAGGGAAATCAATGTGGTGAACTTTTTACTTGGATTCACCTCTGGGTATATTTTATGAATAGAGTGATATTTTGTACATTGACTTTGTGTGCACTTTCATCTAAGTTACCCCATAGGCTAGAGCACAGATTTCCATTTTGTGTTAACCCCTTGCATGCTCTTACTGGGGCACATATGTCTTTATCTGTCTCCATCACCCTAGTACACCCAAGCAAAAAAACAGGACTGCTAGCTCTCAAATATAGCTTGTGGCATTTGAATGTGAAAGTGGAAGAGAACGTCATTTTTGAAAATGTGAAGGATTTCATTGCCTCAGAATTGGGTAATATAATGTCTGTGGGCACTTCTTGGACATTCATCTCTTCCTCTCAGTGTCTGATGTGGATGGCAGTGGTTAAATGGCACGACCAACACCAGGGAGTCTAACTTTTTCCACATGATGGTCTCTCTTGCTTCTATTTACAGTGGGGGAAAGTTTCATTTGGCCAAATAAAGTGATTGTAGGTGTCACAAATTGTGGAAAATGGGAGCTCTTCTCTTCTCTTCTGCAGCCCCATTTTATGATTTAGACTAAAAATGAGTGTTTTTACATGGAAGGGTCTGCATAGTATAACTTTAACCCAAAAGTAACCCTTATATGTACAGTGACTGTGTATCTGTGTAGAAAAACCTGCCATGATTCTTCATTTTCATCCATGTCAAGTATTTGGTTTGACCCAAAGTTGGCACTTGACATGGTCACTGTCATTTCATTATTTTTCTTATTTTGTGCCATGGCCGTTTTGAAAATAAAGTTGTGAAATCTGAGTAACATTGACTCTTGAAATGGTAAAAGAATATGCTTAAGACTTGAGGAGCAACATATTTCTCACAAAACCCTAAGATGTTTAGACTTCAGCTCCTTTTGCTGCTTTGCACCAGTGTTTTGCTCTCAGTTTCCTTTTCAGTTTCTCCATTTCATTTTGTAATTGTATTAGGGCTGCTGTTTCCCCTTGATCACACTCTCTGAGCCAATTTCCTGGGTTCCTGCCTATATGGAAATACATGTGTGTATTTGACAGTAATGACCACTCTGGCTGGCAGTAAATGCTGAATGATTTGAACAGTGAAACCTGACTCTTAATAAGTCCTAACCTGTCAAGCACGTGTTGCCTGATCTGTAGATAGCTCTGTGACATGTTTACTTTATCAGAAAGTGAGATTATCAATTACACAAATTTGTTTCTGTCAACTCAAGAGCAAGAAACTGGTTTGCCTGCCTCTCATCCTCCTTTTCCCCAGCCTTTTTCTCTTACCTCAATTTTCTCTTTCTAATTTCTTGCTTTTCCTCCCACATTACAAACTAAAAGCTACTCTAACAAGTGTTCAATTTGTCCAAAAAAATCATTGGCACACAGTCCAGTCAAACAAATGGTGATTATACAGATTAGGTGCTTCTTCAAACAGGGCAAAAAGCTTTCTTCTGACAGAAAAGTGTGACTGTTCTCTGTTGACACAGAGTGAAAAGTAAAACTGACAGCAGAGAGACGAGAAACTGTGGAGATCTCAAGGGGATAAAGGTGAGGAGTGTAAGAGATAGAAGACCAAAACCAACAATGAATTTATCCCACTAACAAGTATTCCCTGTGTAAAGACTGAATTAGTTCATTCCTCTGTGCCAGACAGCTCCATTATTGTCCAAAAACGATTAAAAATACATCAGTGATCCACACAGTTGTACTGGGGGACATCTTGCTTCATTACCAAAAACACAGGCACTACAGTTTATTTTGAGTCAATCCCACATACACTATCTTGCTGTCATAAATATTCACTTGTTTTCCAAACCAAATGTGTAATGATACTAGGGATGTTGATTCTCATGTTTTTCACAGATAAAGTAGTAGTAGAGTCATTTCAAAGAGAAGAAATCTGCTGCACTGGCCCAAATGTTAGATATCTCTGATTTAAGATAGAGAGGTAAAACATGTAATACTTCCATTAAAGCAGAGTATAACCCCACTTGTGTAGCTTTTTTACCAGTCTCATGCTCACACATGCTCCTGTCAGGCTCTTGGAGGCGGTCAAAATGATCTTTGATTTTTCAGCCTGTGTTTTTGTGCTTCTCATCTGTGATACCAGCAATTTTTGGCTGCTTGACAGACAGTTCAGACCCTGATGTGTTTCTGCAGTACAAGACAAGAGAAGCATTTTGTTCATTTTCACTCATCAGGGGTTTATTTTCCCTGTGCCAGTAAAATGCATTACACCAGCCTTCAGAAACTTTTTCAAGTTATTCTGGGCTCTTGAAACATTTCAAGAGTTAACTAAAATAAAAAGTCACTAAATGGACTCGAAGCCACTCACTAGGATACAAACAACTCATTACCCAGCACTCTCCTTCCACAAAGAAGGTCTGATAATGTTTGAAAAATGTTATTTTCTAGTCTAGTCCTCAATTATAATCAAAGCCCTGCTATTTAACATAATATCCAGGAAAATATATTGCCTGATATTCATGCAGCACTACATTTTTTTTCATATGTACATGCATGTTCGCAATCCATACATACTTATGGTAAAAAAGAGATCAGTTTAGCTATCACTCATACACATCTCAGAATTACATGCAGCTTTTTTAACAGAAAAAAGATAGTCCATAATCCATAAAGTGATAAAGTGATTTTTTAGGGCAATTCTGGTAATGAAGTTTAAAGAAAAAAGTCCAATATCAATATATCATAATTACATTACATAACAATTAATTTAAACTTATTCAGCACAGGACTGAGTAATACAATATTTGAGACAGAGAGTAGATTGACAGTCTACTCTTGATGCACCACTGCCCTCAGTAGCACCTCTGTTCTGCTGAATTATTCAACTCTCAGACTTGGCAGGGGGTCCATGTGTGTATATGTGTGTGTGTGTGTGTGTGTGTGTGTGTGTGTGTGCGCGCAGACATTTTCTCCTATACAGATCTTTGTCTGTGCAGTGCAGTATTCCTTCATCCCTTCATCTCCTCCCTTTATCTCCACCTCCACCCACTCTGACCCAGCCTCTGTCCTGCGTGTCATCCAGATGAGATGAATATGCATGGTATTAAAATGAGGGTCATTTCAGCACTGTTTGCAATAGCCGGACACACATGGGAACTGTTGCCATGGTGAGGAGCATTATATGCAAACTGGCCCATGAACTAACATAGATATATTTTATGTTTTAAATAAAAGCACATTTCAGTGAAAGCTGGGCCAAGAATTTCACCTTCAAAGAACAAAATAACATCTTGAGTACAACAGCTTGCACTTGTACAACTTGTATCTGACAGTATTGGAGAATTTTAGTTCATTTATTTAAGGAAAGGTCACCTTAAGCTGCTGGTTGAAAGAGCAGTCACAGAAATTCATTTAAGGGTACCAAAGAGTTTTCAGAGCAGAAGAAAAATGCAATAATTTGATCCATCCTGACAAACCCTCTTCAAATATTCCAGCATCTTCCTAAGCTCCTAAATCTACTTTACCTGATGGACTATTTCTGTGGTCTCACCCCACTCTGCAGCCCAGACACAACCATTTATTTCACAGCCATTTAAACCCAAAGGCACCATCGGTGTTATGTGGTATGATGCATGGATATGAGCTGGTGATGTATGAGTCCAGTGGATGAAGGTGAGGCATGGACTGTCATTGACAGAGACAGATAGGCTCTTATCCGTCATTATGTCCTGAACAAGGCCAGAACACTGAATACCAGGGGAGGGCTATAATGCACGTTATTTTATTGATTCTTGAGGCAAAATTATCGTTTCTCTTAGGCTCATTCCGCAGGGGGGGTCAGGGTCAGCCCCCAGTGGGGCTGGAGTTAATTCCGTCTTTATTCGAGGATGCTTCAGCAGGGTCAATGCTTGAGTCCTCTGCTCCTCAAACAAAGCAGTGCGAAGGCTAGTGAGATCAGACTGTCAAGTGTAGCTTTTTGTGATGTTTGGTTTGGAAACATTCTTTATTAAGCTTTAACCTAAATGTGTTTCCTAAACTTAAACTGTAACAAAATTCATTGGAAATAAGTATCAAAGAATGTCTGTTACTCTATGAATAACTCAGTCAGATCTTAACACAAAGACATAAAACACATTGTGACATAATTCAGTGAGATTTACATTTCCCAAGGATATCATTATTGCCAATGTCCATCTAGAATACGTGTCCAAAAATGTTCCAGAACTTTCCTGATAAAAGACATTTTTAAATTTTTTCTCCAGTATCAAAGTAATCCAGTGAAAGTTGTCTGTAAACCCATGGGTTAAAAGGGCTAAAAGGAAAATACCACCACCTGTACTACCTTTTTTTGTCTTTTTTGATTTTCAGAGAACTGTTTCGTCAAAGACCTCCAAGAGTCAAAATCTTTCCTTTTTTCTCCCTCACTTCCTTTCATTCCCTCTGCCTCCTCAGACTTGGACAGAGGTTTGGGAGAAGGGAGATGAGCAGAGTCAGGTAAGGTAAACAGAATGAAATGTGATGTTTGCTCACAGAATATTTATCATTCATCTCTGTCTCCCTGTTGCCAGATACATTCATCTTCCTCTCAGTCTCTCCCTCTTCCATTTGCACTTGCTTACTCTGTAGAGTTTGAAGTCCCTCAACACCTAAAAGATTTAACACACACAGATGTGCATGTAGTCACGCACATGGGCCTGGGTTAACGGGCCCATTAATGCGGAGTGGCAGCTCTGCATTGGGCCATATACGAGTCCTTTCCACCTGTTTAAACAGAGTTTTATGAGCTCTGTCATGAAGCTGGATAGGATATTTCATGAGCTCAGGCTATTAAACACAGTCAAAAGTGTGTCATGTACATAGACAAAAACACACACAGATGACAATACCTAATTTGAATAGTTACACCTGTACCTATTTTGTTTTTCCTGATGCCACATAATAGGCTGCATAACAATAGATGCACGTACAGCTGTAGGTCACCTTGGCAACAGCTATGAAGAGGCAAATGATTCTTTTGGCATTGTAAAAGGCACAGTAACACACACACATAAACATCTATGAAGGTACATGAAGTCCATTCATCAACTCTCCCATGGTGGGAATGCTGATTGCTTACAGCCTGCTGCGCCTTTTTTTTTTTTTTCAAATCACATTTGCTTTTCAGCCAAGTCGCATGATCAAATCCCCAGCGAACACCACACAGAGATCTGAGCATTCATGGCAGACCGACCACTGAGACTGACGGTGAATGTCAGAGGGAGAGACAGAGTGTTGATGGTGGCAGTATTTGCCTGCGTTGCCCTCAGCTGCATCTCTGCATCCTAACACCTCCAACTCTTTTGTCTCTGTCCCGCCTGCACTCTCTGCCTAATCTGTCGATTCTTTTTCCTTTTCTTAGCTGACTTTAATCCTGCCTTTACCCCTTCTTTCTTTTTTGCCACATTTCTCTTACAGAATACTGTAACTCCTTCCTCCTCTCTACATTACTCCTTCTTACCTCCTTATTTCATGTCCTTTAATGTCACTGTGTATCTGTGAGACACACAAAAAGAGCTCTTTAACTGATTGTGAACACAGACTAAACTTGTCTGAAAAGCAGGTATTTCAATTTACTGCTCCTCTTTTACCACTTTTCTTAAAGTCTGCTGCCATCATGTGGCAAACATAAACACTACAGCCAGACTCATCCTTTAAACTTGACATGACAGACTCAGATTTATTTGTTTGTCATTCTAACCACATATATACATATTATATAGCCACAGAGCTGCAAAATGCACATAGCTGAATGCAAGGACATTTATCCTGGGGCATGATATTAACAAAGAAATATATACCAAGGTATAGACCAAATGTTCAAGTTAGAATATCCTGAGTTTCTTGAATGTTCAGCTGCCTTCAAGCCTGAAGGAAGGTCCTGTGGGAGATGCTGGCTTTGATGCTCTTATATCACCTCTGTGTCCCAAACATGATGATTCTCTTCTGCTGTCCTCACTATCTTTTGCAGGGTCTTGCAGTTGACTGCATTGCAATTCCCATACCAGATGATGTGTCCTGACCAGCTGTCAGAACACTTTCAACAATGTGGTGGAAGAATGATGTGAAGACTCAGAGTGGTAGCCTTGCTTGCTTCAGAGCTGAGTTCTTCACACAAGTTTGTTTCAGCTCAAAGACCAGGAAAGGTTGTTGGTGATGCCAAGGAATTTGATGTTACTCGCTCTCTTGTGAAGCCATTGATCCGTATCTGTATCAGCTAACCTCCTGCTGGAGTCAACAATCAGCTCTAGTCTTGCTGACATTAAGAGAGAGGTTGTTGTCTACACACCAGCCAAATTCTTCCAACTCCTCCCTGTAAGCTGTTTTGTCATCATTGCTGATCAGTCCAACCACAGTTGTATCACCCACAAACTTGACAATGTGATTAGTGCTGGATTTGGCAGAACAGTCAAGCACACTCAGACTTGGACTTTAAACATCCTACCATAGATATTAATGACTCCACTTGTTTCACTATCTGCTGTAGGCCTAAAGCTAAACTTTGTGACGGTGTCACATTTTCTGTTATAAATTACAAAATGATAATTAAAGACAAATGGAATGAGCTGGGAAATTTCACAGGTAGATGATGTTGATGTGCAGACAGCAGAAGCTCCACCCAAGCAAACAAATTGAGCAAAAGAAAAGTCACCTTCTGAAGAAACATTAAATTTGAATTTTTACCACATCATCATCACAAGGCAAAGTCTTATTGTTGACAGGAATTAAACTTCCTGTTTTTAACATCACTGAGCTGAAGTGGACTGATGAAACAGATGTAATTTCAGTGCTCGTGTTGCTTTCCTTGGTATGTTTGACTCAGAAAGTGAGCTTTATTGTTTTCTTGTTTCAAAGTGTAAATGTACTTTGGTACAATCTGCTTTACTATATAGTATTATTAGCACAGCTGTGACAGGTAGGGTATTAATTTCACATTAGATATCATTTGATTTAGTGAATAAACCTCATAGTTTGAAAATTCAACAATGAGGAGGCACTATATGCTGATGTAACATTTAGATGTCAAGTCATTGTTAGCCTGCTGATGTTATATTATATACAATATGTACATACTTTAACTCTCTTTGAGAGGTTTAGAAAAAGCTAACAGCTAAGCTAAACTTTTTTGAGCAAATTATTTTGTCTTAATACTTAATAATTAATAATACTTTTTTTAGTTATTGCAGACTTGAGTATTGCTCTCTGTTCATACAGTGTTTGTTTCCATCTGTATGTGCAGTGCATGTAAGTTCTCTGCATATCTATATACACCTGTGTCTATATTTGTGTGTGACCATGTGACTGTGCACAACTGGTCAGCAGCAACAGAAAGTGTTTGAGCAGCAGCTGCAGTCTGACTGTGCTTCCTGTGAGCTTGCAGCAGGAGTTTGCTACTTCTCTTTGCACCTTACGGTCTCAGCTCTGCAAGGAGAACAACACATGGTGAGTAGCACAGTGTCTCTGTCTCATCATTGAGGATTGATGATGAGGATACATTGTCAATCTGAATTGTGGTTTATTGGTCTGCTACTTTTTGAGCTGTCAATACAGACTTTCCACCAGCTGCTGAAGGTACAGCACCTACCAACATACTGGATCCAATTGCACTTCCCATGAACTAGGCCAGAGACCAGGTGAAACATGTGATAGCTTATTGATATCTTCTGTCTAATGCATTTCTTTGATGATGAAGTGAAGGGGAGAAAACAGGTTAAAGCACTTTGTCTGTGGTGCCTCTGACCTGCAAACATCAGCAATATATGTCCTTATGGATAAGACAGGTAGCAGATAATATCAATCAGCCATAGGACACATTTGAATATGCTGATTTTTATAACTTCCCAAAATGCACTACAGTCAAAATGTATTTAGATATCTAGGTTTAACCTGGGTTAAACATGCTAACTATATCTGCTGTTTGCCCTTTGGTATTTCACTGCAAGGTTAAGCTCTGCCTCACATTCAAACAGTGTGACTTAGACCTCTCAACTTATTAGCTACATTACAATGTAAGTAAAACTACAAATATACTTTTGTCAAACCACAGATATAACACCTTGGACTTTCTTTCCCTCTGATAGGTTTTTTTTTTTTAACCATGGAGGCTGTAGCCAAGTTTGACTTTGAAGCTACAGCTGATGATGAACTCAGCTTTGGAAAGGGAGAGCAATTGAAGGTAACACACACACACACACACACACACGCAGGCAGTACACACTGGATAAGCTCAAGTTTAGTTCCGGCTCTGTTTCCAATGACCTAGTGCACACATTACCAGTTGTGAATAGCCATCAATATGAAAAACATTCAAATGTGGAGTGTGTATATAGTACCTGCAACATTCCCATGCAAATCAGCGTCAGCCAGGTGAACACAGACATTCAGTACATTAATACAGTGTGAATAGCAAAGTTATTTGTATTGTTTTGCGTAGTTTGTGCAGCTGGTTATGAAAATGTGTTTTGAAACTGCATCCTGCTGCTCTAATTCAACTTTATTTCCTGTTTGAACAGAACAGTCATTGCAATGCAATGTTTATGTGTCTTTGGGGTTCTTGACTGAAGAATTGCAAAATGTAAAAATAAACACCACAGGCAGTAAGAAAGTAGAAATTAGATGTACTGACTGCACAGCTAAAAAAAAAAAACAGTAACAACATTCAAGCAAACAATACAAATGATTTTCTCTCCTGTGTAACACAATTGAATTCTGGTGTGTTTTGGAGACAGACTAACCTTGTGACCTTTTTTTCTTTTGCAAGATTTGACATTCACCTCTAAACCACTGATTCATGATGTTGTTCGAGAAGTGTTTGTCTTCCTCTTAAGTTACAGTGATGTTTATCAACCTGATCTTTTGGTCTTAATCAGTTGTGCAATTCAGTTACATAGTTTAACACAGAGTTGACAAAAGATATTATTTCAGTATGAACAACAAGGTTTGCAAATTACTTTAATTCTAGTGTGTTTATTCTCTGTATGAAAAGGTTCAGTGAGGCTTACTAAGCTTGTTAAGTGAGGTTGGATTTTGTCAGTGGTTTTATAAGGCAAGGCCATTTCAGTGATGGGTAAATTGATTGTGCCTATGGGAAAAGAATGCTGCTGAGTATATTTACCTCAGTGTGACTTAATTTCAAGTGAATTTGTCGTGTGTTTGTGTGTGTGTGTGTGTGTGTGTCAGATTCTGCAGACCACTGGGAACTGGTACAAAGCAGAGCTCAGGGGAGTTGAGGGATTTGTACCCAAAAACTTCATCAACATTCACCTGCCCAGGTAAAAAAGCCTCACACAAAGCCAAAGAGAAAATGAAAGAGAAGTATAGATAATTAGATGCTCATTATTTTAAAATCACACAGAAGAGAGGATGAAATCTTCCTATCATGAAAGGAAACAATGTGCAGTCATCACATGATAAATGGTCATTTGGCAGGTAGTATATATATAGAGAAGGTTTTGCTCTACATTATACTGTTCCACACATAGCCTGTATGGCTGTTTTTTTTTGTTTTGTTTTTTTAACCTTGTTGTATCTTTGCATTTGTGTTTAAACTGTTTTTATTTTAACCCTCTGTTTTATACATGATCCCTCTTTACATGTTAACCCGTCTTCCTGTTCTTGCTTTCCTTCCTTTCCGTTTGCTTCTCTCATCCTCACTTGTCTCATGAATATTTTATCCTTTATCCTCCTTTCTTCCCTCAATCCTCCTATCTCCGCAAGTTGCAATAACTCTCTGATACCTTCATGACCTCCAATCCTAACTTCAAAACTCTGAAACATGCCATTTTCTGACTCTCTTCTCCATGACTCCAGCTGGTACCAGGAAGATGTCAGTCGCAGTGACGCCCAGGAGAGGCTGATGTCACAGCCTGTGGGGACATTTCTTATACGAAGTAGCCAAAATGCACCCCCGGGTGACTTCTCTATCTCTGTCAGGTACACTCAGTATGTGTCTATGTGTGCATGAAGAGCGAGCAAGAGCTAAAATTTGGTTACTATTTGGTTAGACAAGAGTTGTATGCAGAGAGTGGTTATATGTACATGGTTTATGACTGCTAACAGCTAGAGAGATAGCTTTTACTGTTTTGGTTGATACTTTTAGTTTTAGGTATGATGTATTGCTGGGAAATTTGATACTGTTGCTCCAAAGATACTAACATTACACACGTTTCTAGATTTGAGAAATCTTGGGGGTGCTACTTTTGCAAATTTGTAACAGGCTTTGTTTTATGTTTGGTGCTTTTCAGCAATTTCCCTATCTTGTTCTTCTCAACCAAAATGTATCTCTGTCTCTCTCAGTCTGCACCACTGTCACATCAGAGCCATACTTGGTACTTGTTTTGCATTTTAAAATGCAAGCATTTTTATATATAACTCTACAACTGCACCACTTCCTCCTGTAGAAAGATTGTACGTCTGAGAAACGTTTCAGCTTACAACAGTGTAACACTGATTGTGGGATTTTAACTTCCTATGATGAAGGTGTTTCTTTGCAGTTCTAAATTAACACCAGAATTAAACCATATTTTGGGGACCTTATCTAAAGATCTTGGTGCAAGGGTTATTTGTGTAACCACCACCACCAACAACAAAAAGAACACGACTAATGCACAAAAACGAAAGACGTATGGAGAAGTCACAGTTAATATAAGAGTGAGAGAAGTAACAAAGAAACTATATCTGTGTATTTCATTACTAAGATGGGTTCTTCCCTGTACATTATTGGTGTGATACAGCAGACACGTGCCCAAAAAACAAATCTTCTGAGTGACTTTTTTGTCTCCCCTTCTCTCTCTGCCTGTCCTGCATCTCAATCTCCTTCATTTTCTTTTTTCTTTTTTGCTTTTTATTTCTGTCCAAACTTTTCCCCTTTACATTCTGTTCTAATCCATCTTATTTACATCCTGCCTCCCTCTATCTGGCTGGTGGTGAGAATGTTGCTGTTTGTTCAATAACAAAAGATGGCAAGATTGTTATAAAGAAGCTAGTTGCTGTTTCCCTTTATGTAATACTGGTATCACTTGTGCAGTGTGTCATATTTTTTAGAAGGAAACAGATTTTCTAAACATTATGCTGGGTCCATGATGTGAGGGAATACAGAAACTTGTAAAAATAACATTATTTTTATTGCTTTACTCTCTTGAAGACATACAACAGATGTACAGCACTTCAAGGTCCTACGGAACAGCAGAGGGCAGTATTACCTGTGGTCAGAAAAGTTCCCTTCTCTCAACCAGTTGGTGGAGTTTTATAAGAACAACTCTATCTCCAAACAAACTGAAATATTTCTCCAGGAGACACAACGACGACAACAACAACAACAACAACAACAACAACAACAACAGGTAGGAACTATTGTAAACATAAAATAAACCCCACCCAAATAAGAAATGTACAGACTCATAGTGATGTAAATTACCAGTAATGAGAAAGCAGTCATGGTAAGTTATGCAGTGCTAAACTGATGTGTGGTTCAAGATTTTTTTGATTGAAAAGTATTTTTGGAATATGAGCCTCTGAATATTGTGAAGACAAACAAAGGAAAGCAATGTTAAAATAAGCTGTAAAGATTTTTATGTCATGCCCCAACAGCAGAGAGGAGGCTCAGACAATCTTCCACCCCTCCCTGTTTCTCTTCCCACCCCCGACCACCCACCTACACCTGCACCACGACCAGTACTCAACAATAAGGTGTGTGTCTTTGCTTTTGGATGACTGTGTGCCTGCTGTCCATTTGAATGATTTTGTGTACATTCTGTGTGTTGTTGTGTGTCACTGTGTGTGTGTTGACTACTTTGTATATATTTGTAGAAGGGTTAACAGTTTGGATCAGTCTGTATAGGTCAATGACACTTGTGTGTCTGTCTGTGTCTCAACTTGTATATCCTCCTCTGTGTCCAGCACAAAGCCTCCTCCACACTGAAGGTCAAAGCTCTGTACAGTTTCCACGCTGAGGAGACAGACGAGCTGGAATTCAACGTTGACGATATCATCACTGTCCTAGAGTGCTCTGACGAGGCGTGGTGGAGGGGCCAGCTGAGGGGCAAGACAGGCCTGTTCCCCTCCAGCTACACCAAACCCATCTGAGAGGAACACACAAAGAAACACAGACACATCTAATTTTGCAGTAACTGTTTATTCTAATGAATGCCTGCATTAATACTTGCAACTTAACCCCAAACCTGCATTAGGTCACAATTCTACATTATCATCTGTCTATAGTACTAATGAAGACTAGGCTAGTTTAGGCAAACACACACACTGTGCATGGGATTTCTGTTTCCCATCATGGCATAAATACTCTTGTTGCCCTGTGTGTAACTGGTTTGTTTGTCAGTTTTCAGGATTTCTCCAAGATTTAACACATAGGAGTTTACATATTGTAGATATATCTGAAAAAGTCACATCTGCTTTTACAAAATGACTGGTAACACAAAATAACTGAACCAGTTCCATGGCCATCCTCTGTGTCAGTTACAACACAGTTATCCTTTATTTCACTGAATTTGGTCTGTATATTTGATCGAAAATGTAGCCTACAATGTACACATTATGAATGCAACAACAGTAACATATTTATTTGTAAAATGTTTTATTTTTAATAAAAAACATTGATGAATTATTGAGAGTTGATATTTTAAAACATTTTGTTATCCAAATATCTGCATTAAAATATCTCACTTAGTGTCAGTGGTCCCATAAACTGCCACTCAGCTCTGTGATACTCCAAGTACAGCATGATATAACAATCCTTCAAAGGTCCAAGTTACTTTAAGTTTCAACATCACTGTTGAAAGTTGTGGCTGATTGCTCAGCCTCCACAGAGCAGAAGTGTCTGCAGAAACACAATAACTAAACCATCCAGATGAGGCATTCAGTTTGGTGTGCAAGATACTTTCTGGAGTACTGCAAAGTGAAAACTAAAAGCAAAAGCTTACGTATATAATTGGCACATACGCTATTTATAACTCTGTATACACACACACACACACACACACACACACACACTGATTTACATGAATGCACACCCTCAAAAGCTGATAATATGAAGTTACATTTCAGGATTCACTTGGATCATTTGGACATACAGACCAGTTTCTGTTTTTATAACGTGAACAAGGGGTAGCCTAAAGGAAGGAAAGAAAAACTCCCTGCAGCGATACGTGTTTCCACAGAACCAGCACTTTACAAGCAAACATCTGCTGCATTCAGGTTCCGTCTGCAAGATGACAATTCTGAATACAGGTCACAAATGTTCCATTTGTTAAAAGATGAATTAAATATATATTTGAAGAGTAGCATCATGTTACAGAGATTGGCTGTGTGCATGGGCTGCGAGATTAAAATTCAAACAACATGCAACGGAATAAGAAACATGTGATCTAGGTTTTATTTATATCTTATTAAAAATGTGAGCGGATAGTATCCAGTACCAAACAATGACGGAAAATCTGGTCTTATTTAGTGACTGATAGGAATTGTTTTACAATTCCAACAGTCTTTTGGGCGGGCTCAACGTCCAGTTCTCTTTATTCCACCAGAACTTGAAGGCACCATGGGTTTTCTGCCCTGGGCCCCACCTCTCTCCCTCCCAGGTAAGAAAACTTTCCCAGATTTGTTTTACCTGTCCGATTGTGTCATACATAGATATAGCGAATAGCTTTTACTAAACAGACCCTACTGAGACTTAGTGAGTTTCTGAGCTGTCAGGGGAGTAACCGCCGCCACAGCCATGGCCGAGTCCCAGCTCGTGTGCATGGAGGACGGCCACATCGGAGCCAAAATCCCGGAGACCAAACCGGAGTTTTACTACAGCGAGGAGCAGCGCGTCGCCATCGAGGAGCTCCTCAAGAACGGCGACGGTGCTTTCAAAACAAGACTCAAAGATGACAACATGAAGGACTTTTTATCAGCCAGAGAAGTTAAAGTGCTGCTGAACACTTTCAAGCAGTACGACTCTGGTGATGACAGCAGCAGCAGCAACAAACCAAAGCCATCCGGGTCGGAGCCGGGAGCAGCCGGCACCGACGCGGATTCGGGGGTCCATTCCACCTACTGGCCCCAGATGTCGGACACCGAGGTGCCGCCGCTGGATATCGGCTGGCCCAGCGGGGGGTTGTTCAGAGGGGTGACCCGGGTGGCCGTGCACACTCACCCGCCTAAAGACAATGGACCTCACATTAAAGAGGTGGTACGGCGGCTCATTCAGGAGGCCACTAAGGTGAGGAGGGCAGGTGAGGGGGCAGATTACAGGGCAATTCTTGTTCACAACAATAGCAGTGAAATGCAAATACAAAAAGTGAATCTCAGTTAAAACCTGGGGAATAAGAAACAGATACAGGGAGCCCAGAGGTTTGTAAACTACTCTGACTGAAGAAGACACTTTAAAAGACAGTATCATATGTTTATAACAGTTTACTAAATGAGACTTTGTTAGAGGTAATTACATGACAAGGGGGTGAGGTTAACTGTTACAGAGCCAGAATACAGTGTTATCAGTGAGAACACAGTTTGGTTTTCTACTCGCTTGACACCATTTACAGTAAGTTATTATGCTTTTATTACTCACTTGAATCCTGTAATTCATTTCAGTTACTTCAACACACACAAATGTTTAACCACATGTATAAATTGGATATGTGCTTACTGCTTGGAAACAGTGTGCTGCTACTGAGGGAGTAATAATCTGACATTGGATCCAGAGAGAGAACTTTTTGTTTGAAAATGTTCCACTTTTTAAATTTTCTTGTGATAATTAACTGAATATCTTTAGTATCTGACGCATTGGCTGGACAAAGCAAGAAGTATGACGACATTACCTCTGCCTTTAGGACCCAAACTGTGGAGAACAGCACCAGAAAATAAGTACACAAAAGCTTGTGGACACTGGTGTTGTAGTTCTTTTGGCCATGTAGGGTAAATGTTGTTATATTAAGTACCTTCCTCAGTTTATAACTGCTTAGCAACATAAACTATTTCCTTGGCTCTAAGATTGCTTGTTCAACATAAAGTCAGTCTGCCCTTTACAGTCAGGTCCAGGTGGGATGAATGAATGTTTGAGTGATAAATACATCCTTACACAGTAACTGAGGGCCTGGTGTGGGTCGGAGTTGCCCATTGTAATGTTTACTCATGGACTGCCAGATGACTCAGCTGAGTCATCTGTTCCGCCTTCTCAGTGACAGGCTCTGGGCTCACCCTGCCTTTTTATGAAACTGGGTCAGGGAGGACGACACAGGCATGTTTTAAATACTCAGTGGGGGGTTTTTTAATTGGCTTTATTACACAACTCCTTTTGAAATTTTCCGTGAACTGTCTGTAGAAATTCCCCTCCTGTCCGCCTTACCATCCCCACTTTCTTTATTTTCTTTTGCGTGTTTTCATACCTTTTTGCTTTGCTTGTGTTCTTACTCTTCCTTCTGTTTTTCATACACCTCAGAAGTGTGGTGAAACACTTCTGAGATTGCTCTTTCCTTACTTATATGCTTTTATTGATAAAGAAAGTGGTTTTCAGTTCACACTTAAGTGTGTACACATGAACCATGGTCCCTGGTAGTTCCACCTTCCAGTGATTACCTTGTCAGGCAGGGCATACAGCAGGTATACGTCAGCAGAGTTATGTTTACTAGCTCACTTCCTCTTTAAGTACTTTGCGTAGTAAATAAGGAATGAGAAATGGTGACCCAGAACTCTACAAAACTAAACTTTTTTCAAGTTTGTCTTTTTGGGTGTTTCCCAGAATTGTCAGATAAAGAAGGTGGTACATAAATACAAAGCAGGTGGTTAAGCTTGGTGTGCATGTGTGGAATGTAACAATCCTACCATCTTAGCTATTCTGAAAATAAAAAAACACACACACACACAGACATGTTTGAGATAACGCATGCTGAGCAACCAGTTCTCCAGGCACATATAACACCAACATAGTCGTCTTTGCACGCAGATATTGCATTTCTTCTTATTGGTTGTTTTGTTTTTCTCATTTTGCTTGAATGATGATCCAGTCTCGAGGCTTCACAGTACCGACTGTTCACATGTCTCAGCTTGTATCTCTGTCGTTACCCTCGCAGGTCTGCTCAGCATTTTTCCTCAGTGAGACACAGAGTGGAAACAACAGGCCTTTTCTGCTTAACAGAGAAACATTTGTTGCAAATTTAAAGAGACACTTTTTCCATGACTTTGGAACAGTGGAACAGTAGATTAATGCATATTTCCCAAGCCTTCATCCTCTGCTTTGACTGAACATGCCCCCACATGTTTTTAAGGACTAACTCTCTTTTTGTCTCTTTTAATTTTTTGTCCTGCATATCTCTGTTCTACATTACACGGCCCTAACATGCACCCATTAAGTTGTTTGAATTGTTTTTTCTTTATTTATTTAGGGTAGTTTCACTGAGCAACAGTTACACACATTCACAGTTGCCAGTACAACCTCATTCTGACCCACTGGCCACTGAGCAGCTCCACTGGAGCACTTAGGGTTAAAGGCCTTCCTCAACAGCACCAGAGTGGTGTTGATGAGGGAGACGCAAGAACTACTTTTTCACTTTGAGTCTGCTACACTGTTTTCTGAAACCACATCATTGTGTGGTGTGTGTATGTCAGGATCAGAATACACAATGTTTTTGTCTTGTGTCAGATTAGGCAGTCATAGACTGAGAAGGTCTTGCCATCTCCCTTAAACTGTGTGACATACAATACGGAGGTCATCATTAAGGTGCCAGGGACCAGCTTTACTGGTCTCTCACAGCAACAGGAACCAGTACTGATGTATGTAATCAGTTTTATGAGTGAAAGTGAACTTGGCACAGATCTTTGTTATTGGTTTATCTGACTTTTTTCCCCATGAGTAGTTACAAAGAGGGTGAGTGTGCAGGAATTCCTTTATTTGGTAAGAGCTAAGTGCTAAAACTAATCCCAGCAGTCTGACAGAGGAGAAAGCAAAAGCTGTATGGCAGCGCTTCTTAAGACACAGACTGATGTAAGTCAGAAATTCCTCAACTAATCTCCTTTGGTTGGTGTAAAGCTCTATCTCTATGATCTGTCAGTCTGACTGGAACACAGCAGAGGGATAACACAGTGGTTTTCCCCACTCTTGTAAGACCAGCAGCTAAGAATCTTTGATGTGGCCTTACAGTGCCTGCAGGATGAGTGTATCACTGGGTGGCAAAGTGCTTCAGTTTGACAGATTAGCTACACCTGCTGGTTTCTTTGGTCGCTGTCTAAAAAGACATTTTGCCCCTAAGCTTTTTATTGATTTTTTTCTTGGCTATAGAAATGTAACATGGATGAGAAACAGAGTCTGATTCTGAGCTGAGTTCCATGCTTTTTCATCAATTACACTGTGTTTTTCTTCCTGCTACAACATGAATAAAAACTGAACTAATGGCAAAGGGAAGTTTACATTTTTAAAATGTAAATCCAGGAATTTTGTAGAAAAGTAATATACAACAGGACTGCACAGCATGAGGCATGCAGTAATGGATTGTACTTATATAGCACTTTTCTAGTCATGTCAACCACTGAGAGTGCTTCACACTACAGGTTACATTCATCCATTCACACAGCACTTGTTCTATACATTACAGAGCTGCTCTAATACATGCACACACAGTCACACATCGCCACTGGAGGCAATTTGGGGTTCAGTATCTTGCCCGAGGATACTTCCCACATGCAGACTGTAGGAGCTGGGGATCGAACTTATGATTAGTGGGTGACTTGCTCTACCCCCTGAGCCGCAACCATCCCTAGTGAAATGAAGCCCATTATTGGCTAGTCGTTATATCATGAATCGTGTTAAGATGTCTATTTACGAAACAGTTTTTCTTTGCAATGCAGAATCATCTTTTTTTTTTTTTTTTTTAAGTCTGATGATGGTAGAGGGAGAAGCTGTTGCAGGGCAGAGTGATGGTAGAACTTTCTGAGTGCCAGGTTTGGCTGCGTGATGGTGGCAGGAACAATTCAAAACGCACAGACAAAAAGCTGGACGTAGCAAACAACAGAAAGGGCTGGTAGACAGGATCTGAAGCACAGGAAATGAGGTATGAACAAGAACAAAAACTGAAAGATCTGAAGCACAGGAAGCGAGGTATGAGCAAGAGGAAAAATTGAGAGCTTGGCCACAGCATTACCACTCAAGCTGACTGAATGAACTGGCCAAGTGTCCAGGCTTAAATACTGCTGTAAACAGGTGGCATTGATGAGGTGATGAGCAGCGGGTGTGCCGCAGAGTTGGTGGGAACCAGGAAGCCACGCCCAGCAGGAGACACACACACACACACACACACACACATTATCAAGGACAAACAATACTTTTAAGGAAGGGGAAATTAAAACAAAAGGGAAAGAATACCCCATCACTCTTTGTTAACTTACTCATTTAAGTTATGTATAAAAAAGACTTAATTATTGCAGTTTAACTTTATTATTTTACCACACTAACCCATTTCCCTGCATATTCCTGACAAAATAAATTATGAATTGCTGTTGCCTTCAAAATACGTGCAGAGCTAAATGCTATTTTTTTCTCATGAAGGTGATAGCGATAGTAATGGACATGCTCACAGACCTCCAGATCCTGCAGGACCTGATGGATGCAGCCTGGCGACGCTCTGTGCCCATTTACATCCTGTTAGATGACCAAGGTGTGCCACACTTCCTGGATATGTGCTCCAGGCTGCAGATTGGCTCACAGCACCTCCGGGTGAGATGGAATTATTACATAGGAGATGAATGTACAGACAGGAAGCAAGAAAATGACTTTACAAGCATTCAATCATCATGTGGTGCCTCCTTGTAATTCTATTCCAAATGTGACAGCAAAGTCATTTTAACTGCAGAACTGAAAACACCAAAGTAATTACATTTCTCCTATTCTAAAGTTAAAGTTATTTGTTTTTATACATACATATATCCTCTTAGATCATTAACTTTTTTGCCTGTTTTTGTATTGTTTTAAAAGCTTTGCATTGCATTGCTTTAGTCTGCCTCCTAAAAGTTCATAAAGACAAACTGTAATATATGCTGTGTGGAACCTTGGTACAATGTCACCCTATTGACATTGCTAGCTATGTTGTTTTCCTGTTCATGAACTGACTGTGACCCTCTGTGCCTGCAGAACATCAGAACCAGAACGCTGCAGGGAATCGGATTTGGTTTGTCCTTCGGCAGACTTCCTGGTTCACTTTGTAATAAGTACATGTTAGTAGATGGAGACAAAGTCGTGTTTGGCTCCTACAGGTGAGGTCTAAGTGTGTGTGTATGTTTGAGTGTGATTTTTACTGTTGTTTTAGATAGCAATTGTTTTCTGTTCCATTTACTTTGTGAAGAGAATGTGTGTTTGTATTGCATGCATTGTGCGTTGTTTGTATTGAGTACACAGTAATGTAAAAATTTAATCACATCAAATCCCGTATGTGTAAGAACTGAAACCTGCTGACCTCCGGGACTCCAAGTGCTAGTATGAAAAGATACGACTCAGGGACACTGATAATAATAAAAATCAAAAATCGATGTTCAGTGGAATAAGGAAAGAACCTTTGAAGACTACACCCAGTCCAATAATCCTGCTTATACAGCATTCTCTGCCACACTGTGCACTGCAGCACATCACATTGCCCTGCTACAACAGACCACATCTGACCACACCCAGTTATGATGTTTATGTGGTTAGAACAAACATTTTAACAAACTTAAACTCTAGTTTAATGAATGCTAAAGTTTTGTGGTTCAGAGTTGTGGTTACTGCTTACTGACTGACTTGACTTGTATCAGAGCTTGGATCTGGACCTGGATCTCTAAATGACAATGACAAAGCTAACAGCATATATAATGTTAGTTTTAGCATGTCAACAGTCGCTCATTATCACTAAACACAAATGACAGCTGAGGTTGATGTAAATGTCAATAATATTGTAGTGCTTTGGTTATAATTAAACGCATTGGACAAACAAAAGAAAATCAATCTAATGATTGTGCTAGATGAAAAGTCAGGGGTCACAAAAGAAATTTGTTTTCATTGTGAACGTCTGTACCAAATGTCAATCCATGCAAGGGTTGTTGAGGCATTCTATTCAAAACTGCTCCATGTCATTTTCATGGTGGTGCTAGGGAAAAGTTGGTGAAATCACCAAAGCCAATAGGCTTCATCCTCAAAATACCAAGAATGTTTGCACAAAATGAAATGGCAATGCATCCAATAGTTGTTGACATATTAAACAGAATAATAGATATTCCTACTACTAATTACAATAAAAACTATTGTCAAAGCTACCAAAATAGGATCCAAGTTGTAAAAAACTGGATTTAGAAACTGGAACAGAACAGAACAGAATCTAATGTAGTTTACATCTGGTGTCTCTATCCCAGTTTTGCCTGGTGTACGTCTCGCATGGACCGAAACATGATCACCGTGATGACGGGGCAAGTGGTTGACTTCTTTGACCGGGACTTCCGTGAACTGTATGCCATCTCTGAGAAACTGGACCTCTACAAGGAGTTCCATGTTAGCCCACCTGCTGCTAACAGAACTGCCACAATAAGTTCCAAAGTGGGGCCCAAACGCCCACCTTTACCTGCCACCACATCCCGCTTCCAGGTTAGCTTAGGGGACTCACGAAAAGCCAACATCGAGGTGCCGGCACACAAATACTACAACCCCAAGTACTCGCTGGTGTTTGGGGATGTCCAGCGTCCAACAGGGTCTCTGCAGGAGCCAGGACCTAAGAGGGGGTCAGGTCTGTCTGAGGTTCCTGAGGAGATGGACCAGGGGAAAACACGAGTGGCTGTTAGTGAGAGGATGGGCCAGCTGAGTCCGTTGCCCTCAGATGCCCCGAGTGAAATTCTTAAGAGGCCCAATGGAATCACGCCGGACAAGAAGGGGAAGCTCACATGGAAGAAATTGTTTAGGAAGAAATCATCAAGTAAGCTTTCACTAAACAGCCTGGCGAACAGTGCATGCCCTTCACCCACAGAAACCAGTCGGACTGATGAGAACGAGGACAACTTTGAGGTGATTGTGAGATCTCCATCCAAATTGAGGGCAAATAAGCCATCTAAACTGGGCCAGAGAACAGAGTCTGAGCAGGCTGTTGACACTGCGCAGGACAATGAGAGTAAGTTAGGAATAAAGTGGATATGTCTTAAAATTGACAAATGATTTAATTCACTGTTTCTAAACATATGGGCCAAATTTTTCCAAAGGGGTGTGAGGTAAATCAGAGGAATGATGAGACAATTTAACAGATAGCAAAGCAGATTTTTTTTTCATTTAGTTTTTGCTAATCGCTATTTGGCTGACATTATCAGAATTTAGACACATGCAACTGATGACAAGTGATAATGTGTTTACAGATAATATCCTCTAAATCCTGACTGATGAACTCCATATAATGCCTCAGACCTCCCCAACCCCTTGTTTTAATTTTGTCTGTTTTGTGTGTTTTTTTTTTCATACAGGTGTTAAAGGTCGCCGTCGCGGAAAAGATTGTAAAGTGTCCTGAGGTGAACCTGCCATTCTCTGACCACAGAATGCTTTCACGCAGTCTTAAAATGGATTACAAAATGACTTCCCTAACAGTAACTCCACCTTTGATTGTGCAATATTTATTTTATGCAGTGCCTTACATAGAGACCAAATGAATGTACAATCCATTAGGTACTGGCATATGCTGTTTTTATGTTTACTGTTGCCCTGTTGAGGTGCAGAAAGGTTTAATGAGATATTTCCTGGTGATCACACCGTTTGTTCTGAGCCTTGTTGGGGCTTTAGGGATGTTGGGACTGCTAACTGCTTCTCTGTTGGACATTGAGTGCATAGGGTTATAGTGTACATTTTATTGCAGAAAATGTGAAGTCCTCTTCAGCTGTTTATGGTATATAAAGAAAGTGAGAATCACTCTCCTAAAGCAGGAGATTGTCAGACCTTGGATACTTGTTACTTGTGCCTCTCTCTCCTAATAAAACAAGGAATCATCAGACATTTAACACATAAGACATTTAGTGAGGTCATATTGTGGGCCATTATTTTTGTGCAGCAATGTACTGCAAACCTTTTTATTTTTTACTATGTTGTCATTTATCTGTAAATGAATGTTACCAAGAATGTATATTCATTTCTTTTTGCTGCACTAATACATTGTAGGATATTTTGTTCATTGTGCTTATTAAATGGTTTCAGATAAGGAAAACCTTAAAGGTTCCAAGAAAGCTTTTAAGATATTGAACTGCTCAATGATTTTAGACCAAAAACTACCAAGATTTTGGCTTAACATTGGGAAAAAATATTTTCAGTTTCACAAGAATACAGGATAACTGATGAGTTAAAACAACAGGAACACAAGATCAAAAATAAAAAAGTGAAATGGGAGAGGATGTTTTATAAATAGGCAAAAAGCATGGCTGCTCAAACACGGTGCATCACTGTGACTGTGGCTCCATCCAGTGGTTACATACAGTGTTATGCCAACATTTCACATGGAAAGCTGGTGAATGTACTGCACAAACTGACCACCAGCTGACGCCCTTGTCCTCCCTTTGCCATTTTCTGGGTGTTTGCTAACAGCTCAGAAAACAGAGTGGAACCACAGGCCTGATGGGAGCTCAGGGTTGAGTTCAGGGTGGAGGTGGGGAGGTGAAGTAGGAGGGTGTGCAAGTGGGATGTGGTGTAACACTGAAACAGGAAGTCAGGGCTGCAGCAGGAAGAGGCGTTCTCGCACTAATTTATAGACTAGTTTTGCTGATACACAGGCAGGCTGGAAAATATGTTGTTTCCTGTGATACTTGCATCTTAATGTTTTTCTAAAACACTGCAATTATGTTTATTCAACTAGGAATTCTGCCTGTTCTGTTAACAAATGGAGAATGGAAATAGGGGTTAGATCTTATCAGAGGGAGGTTATTTGTTGTAAGATTAAGTGAAGAACAGCAGCCAGAAGATGTGTCACGTAGAAGATAAAGATGTGACCAAATCAAACATACATTGTACGACAGGCAGCATGCATTAGATCTCTAATCAAAGTTGGGGATCTGGTCGCCAGTTGCAGTTGTCATGGAAAACTCAAAGAAAACAACCTCAAGACAACCTGCATGCTGATGTAAACAATAAAGGTTTCAAAACATTGAAAAGGTTTATAAAAGCTTTTATACAGTAGATTGAAATGACCCTAGAGTCTTAAGGAGGAATACACTGTTTTGGTGAGGAAACCTGAATGAAAATTAAGCCATTTGTTTACAATAGGAACACCATAGAACACCAGGCATTTAATGCAAGCCAGCAATTCTAGGTGATGTCATTTTTGCAAGGAGCAATTGAGTAGAATTGAGGTTGGTCATTTGCAAATGAAAACCTATCCTATATCTAAGTCACACATAGATGTAATTATAATTGTTTCACCTAAATTACACACTAGAAATGGGAAGTCATAATTTAAAACTTTCATATTTCTCATTTTAAATGTTAATATAATAAACAGCCGCCACTGTACAGGATGTGGGAGGCAAGAGGAGGCTGTGCATGACCTGTGTAAGTTTGACAAAATAGTTAAAATTAGATACCATGCCCATATGTGTAATATTGTATTAAACCACAAAGGTGGTGTGGGTGCTTCATCTTTCAAGAAGCTCATGCAAGGAAGTGAACTGAGTATCAGCATAAACAGAGAAACAGTAGATATGAGGAAGTGAGGTGTGGCCTCCTGGTTTCAAAGTGTGTTCAACTGAAAACACAGCTGTTAATTTGCCCCTTTAACCAAAAACAGCATCCAGTCTAACATGTCAACATGAAATGTTTTTATTAAATTATTATTTCATTAGAACATAACATATACAATATTTACAATGATGCATAAGGTATGGTGTACAGTAGTTATGACTTACAGTGTAATGTACAGCTAAAAGATTTCTTTAAAATATTACAGTGTACACATTGTATTTATTATAAAATATGACATAATGCATGTTTCACTTATTGCACTGCTTTAAATGAAATACCTGCATTTGAAGGTAAATCCTATGTCATAATATAAAGTATCACAAATTTTAAAATACCTGAAAAAATGCTTGAAAATACATGAAATTATTTCTGTAAAAACTGAGGCATTTTGTAAGCAAGCATTTTCAGATGAAATGAAATTTTGAATGAATGAAACGTAAACTGACCCACTGGACAGATGTAAAGCTGTTTGCGGTTGCAACACTTATGTCGATTCTTGAGTCTTGTGCGAACTGTCAGGAAGCTGAGAAAGAGTGCCTCTTGCCTTTTTTTTTATAGCATTCATGGAACTGCTGACACATCACATACTTAATTTGTCCTCATGATTCTAGAGACTAAATCTCATGGAGCTGATAAATATCAATGAAATAGCAACAATCTTCTCATGGTAGGAGATTTAAAAAATTTTGATCGATACACAGCCACTTTTTAAAAATTATGTAAACAAAAATACAAAACAATAATAAAAAAAAAAAACACCAAACAAAATCCACAACACTGAGTTCTCACAAGATTGAGTTCTCACTAAACCATCTTGCCAACAAATGGTCTGTGGCTTGTCACGTTGACAATGGAAGCAACAGAATTGAGTCAACATTGTTGACCTTTGACACTGTTCAGTCTGTAAAAAGAGAAGTGGAAACAACCACTGTCAGTGTCCTTCTGTCTAGCCATCAGTGTCCTAAGTCAGTTGTGTTACAGAGAGTTTAATACAACTGAAAGGGGGACAGAATCTCATTGTGGTGCTGTACCATAAGCATCCATGAGGGGCACTGGACAGCTCAGTCCTGAGGCGCTTGGTTTATGACCTTCTTCTTACGGACTGAAACCAAGTCGTAGAATGGATCTTTGGTGATACTTGCTCTGTATGAAGTAAAAAAGATGTTCATTATGAAGACGCTAATGCAACAATATTAGTGTGTGTGTGTGTGTGTAAGGGCTTGTATTCTTATCTATGTGAGAACCACTTTCAGTTTCAAATCACAGAGAGGACATTTCTGCATTGTGAGGACATTCTGGCCAGTCCTCACACCAAAGACTGTTTGAAGATAAAGACTTCTTTTTAATGTTAAGGTTAGAACAGATCAGGGTGAGGGGATAGGGAATGCATTATGTCCAAAAGGGTCTTCACTAGTACAGAAAGTCATGTGTGTGTCTCCGTGTTCGTGAATTCAGTATTTATGAGGACTAAATATCCTGATAACGCACTGGCAAAATCTTTTTAAGAATCCTTTGCTAATCCTCACAGTACCCATTTAGGGTTAAGATTTAAAGCTGTACTGTATTGAATATTTTAATATTAGAATGGAAACATATTTGTAAAAAGGTGTCACCAAGTTTTTTGGAGCATTTTAGCTTCTTTCAGCTCATTATTTTAGATTATTATTTCAGCTAGCAGTTTTACTGTTTTGGTGAGTCTTATGGCCAATGCCACAGGTCCTAGTCACAGCAAGCAGCTGTTTTCAGAAAAAGATATACAAAACCCACTGTAGGCTACCTATTTAGTTCCAAACTGCAAGCAGATAGACAAAATTAACCACTAGCTTGTGAAAATATTGGAGCAACTAAACAACTAGAAATGACACATGTATTTTGCAAAAACACAGTTTTTTCTTTCTAAAAGAGAACCACACCCAGCATAATTATCTTGCTTGCACTGCCAACTAGCAGTGACCACATGCTCAGTTCACATCCTGTGTAGCACAGTACTTTTTACTACAACATATTAGATAGATCTGATCACAAGTGGATGTGGTCTTAAGCAGAACAGACCACACCTGACTTCACCCAGCTGTGACATTGAGATGTTTACCAGACTTATACCTTTCAACCCACAGAGATAAATGCAGCAGTGTTTTTCCTCATTCTCCAAGGTCTGGAGGAGAGTTACTATTAGATGTAAAAAATGCTGATTTTGATTTGTGTAACACAGTTTTCTGATGTGTTTAGTTATGCTCAAACTGCTATTTGTGTTGATGATTGCAAAAACATGTACATGTATAGATGCTTTTGTATGTGTGGTCTGACCTGATGGCCTCAATCCAGGAGTCTCTCTCCTCAGCGCTGGCGGCACAGATGGTGTAGGACTGATGTTTGCCCTCCACCACTCTGCCGTCCGTCTCTGTTTTACATGCTTTGATCTTCTGCCCTCGACTGTTTGGGTTGTACAGCTCCAGACAGTACTAGTTGACGAAAGGATCATGCGATAATCAATTTATATATCTCTATATTGATCTATCCAATGAGTGTTATATTCACGTAAAATCTCCAATTTAATTGAATTAGCTGTTGCAGGAACATACCGGTTTGCGAGGATATGGCACTTCTCTCACACAAAGGTTCTCTAGAGGGATGATGCCTCTGGGCTCTTTATCCTGCAGATAGATTAAAAAGAGATGGAGTGAGTCAGGTGATGCATCAGGAAGGAAAGAAGGAAAAGCTGAGAGTAAATATAAACGGCGCCAAAGAAGAAGGAAAGCAGAAGAGACAGAGGGTCTAAGGACAGAGGTTGTCGCATTGCTGTACAGATTGTAAAGCCCCTACAGGGAAAGTTGTGATTTGTGATATTTGACTTGGCAGAGAACCATGACCTGACAGTCTGCGACACTTTTACTCAAATACATTTTGCAACTGAAAGTCCAAACAATACAGTGTAAACTCTACAATGACGATGAAAGGGGCATGACTCTAGGCTGTGCCATACCTCATAAAAGCATTAATTTGTATTTTGCCTGTGACATCTGGTCAACAAAGTGTCTTGTAAAATGACCCATATGACTTCCAAAAACACAACTTGTGAATGTTTTCTCATCAGCCACCTCTATGGTTAAGGTCTGGTTAGGTTATCGCAACAACAGCTTCTCGCTAAAGGTTGGAAAGTTGCCGTCAATACCAAAAGAAACCAGTGTCTATGTGGTTGAAGTTACACACTGTGAAAAACCTACTATAGACCATTACTGCCTCTCTAAGAGGTTTTGCAGCACCCAACTGAATTATAGACCACAAGGGGTCATTTTAAGAACAAATGACAAAGTGTACTGTTCTGTTGAGAACACTCTCCATCTGACTGGTGGAAAAATAGCAAAAAAAGTTTAAAAAGTAAGAATCAGAATCAGAATCAGACTTTATTGCCAAGTAAGTTTGCACATACAAGGAATTTGTCTTGGTATATTGGTGCTAAAGGACAGTTATAGTAAAAGAAAAGAGCGAAAAGCAAGAACTATATTTACAAGGAAGATGACTGATAGGGCTTGAAAGGCATTCAGATGTACTGTATGCCAAGGCAGCTTAAAAAGAGCAGTAAAGTGGCCTTACAGTGGTGAACTCAAAGTAGTAGAGGCAGTTGTCAGTCAGGATGAACCATCGTCTCTTCCACGTCTTCACTCGGCCTCCTGGAAGAGAGATACAGCAAAAAAATAAATATGTAAAGGTTTTTGTTTTTTTTTTAAGTTGTAAAATAACCTGACCAAAATACAAACTATTTTATTTAAGTGAAGTTAAACTTCTCCGTTTAACTAGCTCATGACGTTCTGTGGTTTACATGAACACACAAGGTATACTCCAATATTGGGTCATTTTCTGAGTGCTTCCTCTGTACTTTCCTGTTTTTAAACCTTAGTTAGATGTGATGTAGCACAATAGCAAGAGGCACTTCTAAATCTCTTCTGTAGGGTTCTGTTTGTGAAGACTGGAATTGTGGTGTTTACATCTCTTTAACAACCCAAATTGTTAACAATAATTAATAAACAGTATTTTTAGAGAGGTATTTTACCAAGTTTAAGGAGCCATCCTTCTCTGTCAGGGTTGAAGAAGGTGTGAGTCAGATCGTTCCCATCATCCTCTGGGATTTTGAAAGGCTCGTTGCGAATGCTCTCATACAGTTTCTGAGTAGGAAAGAGTTGAATGTGTTTTTTTTAAAAAAAAAGCATAAAACATTTGCTACCATTTAACGTCTTCTCCCATCTGTTGAACACAAATTGTGAGCAAAAGTCTTAACACCAATTAGAGGAGATTAAATGCTTAAAATGTCAAGATGCAAAACTAAGTCCAAACAACAGGGATACACATTGCCAGCTATACAGCTGACATCGTTTACATATTATTCCATTTACTCAAACTGAGACATCAGTGTGTGCCTATGTGTGATTTCAGTTAAGAATGACACTGAATGTGCTGTTCTCAGTGAGAATGGGACATTGGCGTGTTCACATATCTTTAACCAAACACCAGCCCACAGTCTGGGACACCATTAACATTACTACCTCCTACAGCCTATTGTCAACTGTGACTGACCTGCAGGTGGAAACTGGGCATGAGAACAACCTGGTTGTGGTCATGCATGAGTGTTTCCATTCCAGACATTGTCATGATCATGAAACAGTAGTATTGTTTTCTAAAGTAGGGAAAGAACTGTTTGTTTGTGCAAAGTATAATGTATTTAATTTTGACATCAATTTTTTGATTAATTTAACAAATAAGTATGTATGAAATAAGTAAGTATGGACAAAAGATCAACACTTAAATAAGACAATAAAAAGGCTACTTTTTGGTGATTTAAAGTCATGTGAGTCATCAAAATCTTTGAAATGAGATTTTAGTTATTATTTCACAAACTAATGAACAGTAGTAAGTCATGAAACACACCAAAACCAACACTAAATAGATCCCACTAACAAGTATTAAATGTGTAGTCAAAGTATGATATATCTTATTCCTCTCCATTGCTGTCTAAAAAACTATTACAACACATCAATGAGCCATACTGTTGCATTTAATGTTGATGAACATGCTGCAGTCTGTTTTGAGTCAATTTCACACACACCACCCTGCTGCCATAAATACTCACTGGTGCACCAAATGTCAACTAATTCACAGCTGAAAATAGTCATGAGAAAGAGAGTCTTTTCATGGAACATACAGAATAATGCCAAACATCTTTAAATACCATCTTTGTCTTACTCCAGAAACATGAAATCAGTTGAAGAAGCTATCTTGAGAGTCTTATTTAAACTACATTCTGACATACAGTATATCAGTATATTTATTTAATGAATATATATATTTTTAAACAGTCATAAGAAATGACATTTGTATTTATAGTATATTTATTTTACAGCTACTGATTGTCTTTGTTCTAACTTAAAACAAATTCAAATACAGTGGTCCTCAAATGATGTATTGTACTGAGCTATGATCTGATCTGATCTCATTTAGGGGCTAATAATCAAATTCCTAAGAAAGTGAAAAAACAGTTGACAAATTTATTCCCTGAAGCTGAATTGTGAGCTTTGTTACCGTTTGGAATATTGCTTCCTGATGTCTAGGTTGGACAATGTGATTGGCTGGAGGTTCTCACCGAGAGCAGATCATTGGGTAGATCCTCTCCGTTGTTGATGCCTCTGTTCATGGAGATGAAGCGCTCCAGAGTGGTCTTGTCCTTCACATTGGGGTTGTGGAGGCTGGTGTTGAGCATGATTATGGCAAAAGACAGGATGTAGCACGTGTCTGGTGTTATAAAAGAAGATGCACACACATAGAGAATAAGGGGAAGTAAAATATATAGTTCACATAAATAAATAGTCAGTCAAGAGGAAAACAAATCTGGAAAGAAAAAAGAAGAAATGAAAGTCAGAACAACAAACTCAGTAAGAGATGACATGGCCAGTCAAACACATCCACCCTTTTCTCACACACACGCAGTCCAGAGAGGAAGTGGACGCGTGTATATTTATTGAAGCTCACCAGATGACTGGAAGACATGAGTGTTGCAGTCACAGTAGCGTGTGGCGAAGGCCTCCATCATGCGGTCTATCTTTTGGGCTTCACCAGGCAGACGGAAACTCCACAGAAACTGTCTGTCGTATACACACCACAACAAATAAGACCTCTATATTACATGCATGAGATGTGTGATCAGTATGTGAAGTGTAGTGAGTGTGTGTCAGCAACAGGCGCAGCAGGTGCACAGTGCACAGTAGTAAGTCATTAAGTCATTAATTCAATACCAGATAATGCAGAAGTGATTTGTTCATTTGTTCACTCTCCTTCCTTTTCTTTCCAAGTATGTCATGAAACTCCCCAAGTACTATACACAGGTTCAGTGTTCTTGTACTTTACTTGAATATTTATTTAATGCAACTTCCGTCTACTTCACTACTTTTATTGCCTTTTATTTATTTACTTATTTCAGTTACTATTTGACTGTACTTATTTGACAGCTATGGTTAGTTAGTTAGGTAGTTGCTTTGCTTTGCAAATCATATAACCAACTAACAAAGTACTTTAAATCTTCCTAAAAATAGCTCGGTACTTGTCCTTAAAGGGACACTCCAGCTATTTACTATTGCACTTCCTGAAAGTTAGAGGACTTGCATGACACAGATTAACAAAGCTAAAAATCAACTGCCAGGCTGCGGAAGTAGTAGCTTTAAGTCATTGGTATGTGTCAAGCTCAAAGAACTTGATTCTACATTTATCATAATGCAACCAATAGTTTATTTTCATAAAGAGATCCTAAGTAATGATGTCACTTCCATTCTAGCCTCTGTTCCACTAGCTTCAGTCATTAAATGTAATCTCTAATTTACAATTTCTTTCATCAGTCTCTCTGAAAAAAAGAAATGTGTTCCTGGTGATTATTTTCCATATTCAGAGACAAATTACCATCCAGTACAGCAGTTGCAGTTACAGAAATTTCTAAACTAACCATGACCCCTTGACTCACTCATGGATTCATATTGCAAGCTCTTTAACTCTTCTCCCAGGTTAAGCAGTTCTTCCCATGATTAATAAACTGATTTTTGTGCTGCTGTTTGAATGCAGGTCCTTCTACTTGTACTACATTATTTTAACACTGTGATATTGATTTAAAAAATAGAATCTCTGAAGACTTTTTTCTACTGCTGCTCCCAACATGCCACTTAACTGTGCCAGTCACTGACGCAGGTAGCAGAGGTAGGTAGCAACTTTCCACTGAAGTGCTTTCTGTTTTTTCTGTGCTATCATACCCATACTGTACATGGAAACTCATTGAAGTTTGTGGCTAGTGTTGTGGCTGGTGACATGAATTATGATCAGTGCTGGTTAGTGCGTGACTGTCATCTGCATTATACAATCATGTCATACAAAAGTGGTAAAATGATCAGTACAAACACTAAGACATCGTTTTAAAGGGGCTATAGTTTTCTCTGCTGCTGAACATGGTTTCTGGGTTTTCTTCAGGGCAGTCTGAACGCTACACTGAGTCACTAACAGAAAGTGACGAGATGGGCTGGCTGGGCTGGGGCTAGCTGGTTAGCATGCTAACTTCAGTAGAAGAAAAGAGGTGATAGAGCTACAAGCAAAATATAGGTGTTGTTTCCATTGCTGGACTTGGCAAGTAAGGGAATGAAGTTTGGAGCTGAATTCACAATGTTTCTCATAGACTAGTAAGTAAACAGCTATTAATGCTAACTTTGACTATGTAGCAATAGCAAGGTGCTCCTTTAAAAGATGGACTGTGTTTCCAGTGTAAGTTAATGCTTTGCCCTCTAAACTGTAGAAGATGAGGGGAGCTGACCTGAGGGCCTGGACCAGGTTGAGGTCAGAGAACTCGTGCAGTTCCACAAAAGCCTTCAGGGTCTGGAGGTGGATTTCCTCCCTGTAGGACAGAAGTGGGAAGAAGACACATGAAACCAGAGGGAAGTATTCACTTTGTTGGAACCTGCCTTTGCAATCCCCGTGTCCCTCTGTCCCCCTCCTCCTTCTCTCCCCTTTCTTCTTCCCTTACTCCCTCAGTTTTCCTTGTAACCTCTCATCGAATCCTTTCATGAATCACCTGATATTTATTATATTCAATTCACCTGATATTTATTGTCTGTCTTCCTTCTTGTTCCTGTCTCAAATCATCAGTGTCTTCTTCAATCCTGTTTCCTCTCTTCCTGCTTGCTTCCCTCATTACCAATTCTATGCCTCCTACTTGACTTCCTCATCCTCTCTTCCCCTCCTTCCTCCTCTTTCTCACCTTTCTCCAAGAAATTCTCCAATTGCTGTCTTGTTGAGTCCCTCCTCTTTGTACAGAAACTCAGCAATGGATTGGGCACTTCCATCTAGCAGCTGATTCTCCACCAGGTAATTGATGCCCTGCACACAAACATGCACATTCACACAAATTAGACAGTTTGCTGAGCATATATATTTTTGCTTCCACAATTTTTGCACTGCTTCTAGAAAAGCAATGACAAGCACTGTCATTTTTAGTTTATGACCTAGTTCTTTAGATATGCATTGCCTACTGTGCTGCGGGTAAACGTGCTAAGTTTCATAATGATCTCATCTATGGTTGGTAAGACTGCGCGAGCTTGTAGCTTCTGTAATCCCAATTCCCTAAAACCAATCTCTCTTCCTCTTTCTCCTCTGCCACAGGGTTTGCAGAGGAAAAAAATGAAATGAAAAAAAAAATTGCAAAGTAAATCCTAAGTATAGTATACCAGTATATTCTTCCACATCTCTTTTACAGAATTTAACATGCTTACATTAGTACTGTCAGCACTTGACATTTTCATATATATATCAGAATTTTTGTATATTTAAACAGCTGTAACAAGATGTTGTAAACAAAACACGAGGCTTAAAATTAACCTAAGTTAAAGTAACCTAAAAACACCAAAGGCCAGTTAAAAGTAGACTTCTTTTTTCCAGTAATGCTTTTACTTCGTATTTGTTGCTACAAACATTTGTGTTCACAACAGTGACAAGCTTGACCTGCCACTGAAACCACTGAAACTGTGCTATGAGCCTGTGTCAGTGTCATTTCACAGAGTCACAGGAGCTCCAGTGTGGTTGAGCGAGAGGAAGTCCACAAAAAGACAAGCAAGAGCTGCTTGCTCAGAGACACACAGTGAGATGTAGAAGGTGTTCAAACTTTAAAAAAAAAAAAAAAAAAGCATTAGGTTGTTTTATTACCACATATGCTGATCAAAAATATTTTAGTTACAACATGCTCACTTTATGTTTAATTGTGTCTCAAAAGATGACCAACAGACACACATGCACAGACTTCTGAGCTCACCTTTTTGGGGTCCATGTTGAATTTCTTCTTCCCATTTGAGAACTGTTTGCTCTTCTCTATAGTCTTGCTGCAGGGAACGTAACAACAAAGAATGCAAAAATTAGAATTCATGAACCTTTTTAAAATAAATAAATAATGCAATATATACACTTATTCTCTGGTTTATTAGGTACTCCTAGCTAAAACTAATGCAGTGATAAATGCTATCTTCATGAAAGTTCTAATGTTTAGTGTTTGTTGAACCTGTTATAAAGAGCTGGTGATTTGACTGTATAATAACTTTAGAGGTTGTAGTTTGTGGTGCTTCAAAAAACTTCACCTCCCAGAAGGTTTGGATAGACCCACTAGGGCTAGGACTTCATGGGAGCTACCTTAGCTTAGCAGAAAGAATAGAAGCAGAGGGAAACAGCTAGCCTGGCTCTTCCCAAAGGTAACAAAATCTCACTAGTTAACACATCATATCTCCTTTGTTTTATTTATCAGTACAAAAACCAAAGTGAAAAATCGTCAATTTATGAGGGGTGGTGTGTGGGAAATTCACTAGATCTCCCAATTCAGTGGGATCAACAGAACAAATACTGTGTTGTCTCAAACTGTTTCTATAAAACATGGACTGAAAATCCCAGGAATGGGTTTCAAGTGTTCAGGAAAAAAAGTAAAGAGGAAGAAAATACACCTGAGGCCAGAATTTAGTGAAGCTGCAGCTAACCTTGTGGTGTGTGAAACTTGTTGGAATGTCATTGTGAAACTGATACAAAATTGTGGGACATAAAAAAAGTCAAGAGGGAGCATTGAGTGGGTGTTCTAAAAAGAGCAGTTCTATTAAAAACAAAGCCTGGTTTGTAAAAAGGTGTGGGGTTTTCCCAGATTAAAACTCACTTTTCCTCCGCAGACTCAAAGCTGAGTATTTCTGCCATTACGTTGTCTATCTCCATCTTCAACCTCTGGACAGGGCAGAATGAAAGAGAAATCTTTATGACCTATTTCCTCAGCTGGAAAAGTCACTTTGAAATTATGAGAGCATTTTTTTAAAACTATGGATACAAAAAGCAGATATTGTAATGACTGCCTCTATATTCGTGTGAATGTACAATACCTGGATATCATCCAGTAGGTCTTTCTTATACGTCTTAATGCTCTCGATCTCCATCTTCTCATCAGCTGTAAAATCTGAGGAAACTGTTCAAAAATTGGAATAAAGCCGTTAAACAGATTCTCAGGAACTGAGCTTCTATTCACAATGAAGCATCAGTTATTCACATCGGCCCACACAAATTTCTTAAATAATGACACAATCCATTTCGATGGCCTCATCATCTATTGTAGGATTCTTTGGAGATATGAGGAGATTTGTGGAAACACCCAAGCTTCTGTCATTCAAAAGTATAACACCATAAACTACAGAAAATGCTTATAAAGTTTTAAAGTTTTGTCTGTGAACCCAGTATGGTATCACCTTTGTGTTACTCTGTGTTGCAGACAGATTCGCTCTACTGTGTAATGATTTGAATAGAAATCCACATGCTATATCAGAGGACTGTATATTTAAAAATAACCACAGCATAGGGAAGAGTGGTTTCTCTAGAACATATGTGAGACAGGTGTTGTGGTTTTTACATTTCTTGAAAAACACACATTTAGACATGAGCATGCAAATACATGCAAAACACCATCCCTCCCCACTACCAACTGAGGGAAGCTCATAGATACACAGAAGTGATCTATGAAGCATTAAAAACACACAGTCATTCTAAGAAAAAGCTTACAGCATGATCGCCTACAAAGTTTTGTTAGAATGTTGCTAGGTTATCACCACAGCAGAAACCATGCTCATCAACAGCCAGGTACTGTCTCTATACTTCTGTGTTCTATATCATCTATCCCGTGTGGTCATTGCATCACAGGAGTTACTGTCTTGGTTAACCAGAGTTCCCTAAACCTGTTCCTGTAATGGTGATAGTCAGAGTTGGTCCCTTTCACTCATGTATAGGTGGGTTAAAAGGTGTTCCAAGAAAAAGAAACAGTTCTGAGAAGATGCCAGGCTTAGTACATCTCAGTACTGTTACTTTGTTCTCTGCTTTCTCTATTTCCCAGGTTGGGAACTCAGTGGACTAAGCAATGCTCCTTTTTTATAAAAGTGATGTTATCATTGCTTACACAGTTTTGAAAGCAGAACTGCTCCACAGTCAACTCTCAACTCACTGATGTCAAAGCATCTCATGCACACTGACTCTGTTTGGCTTAAAACCATCAAACAATGGAGCATCATACCCTTTTGGTTGTTGCTGGATTTATTCCTGTGAGAGGTTTTGAGGGACATTTTGCAAGGTAGCCTGTGAGCAACTGTCCTCTGACTACTTTCTACAAGGTTAATGAGCTGTGGCTAGTGCATGTGGGAAAGGAGTTTTACACAAAGTTAGAAGGCTGGTTTGAATTTCAGCAAGCACAGAGCGGTTCCCATGAGACAAAAACAGAAGTAATATAAATTTCTTATCAGCACAGAAGATGTTCTGTTAAAGTGCACCACAGGGTTTCTAATAGGCTACCAGTGAAACTAGACCTGTGAGCATGTACTCTGTACACTTATCCCATAGACAGATACATTAACATGTGAGCATAAGACTGCAGTGAGTTAGACATTAACAAAAACGGTAACTGTGAGAAATCTGTGAGCTGTTTGTTGTTAATGATCTGTCCTCAGGACCTCTACTTCCCCACCCTTCCTTTACTCCGCTTGTGCAACAAGCTGATGGCATACGTCACCTAATTCTTCATTTACATATTACATCTGCTTATTTTAGATTTTGGTTGGAATCCTGTGAACCAAACATTACTTGACAGTTGGAGTTTTAAAAGTGGGTTGTTTAGTCTGTCCACAGAGAGCAACTTCTGTTTTTATATTATTATCAGCGATGTGCGGTTGTGTGCATTCTGAGTATGACTGTCTCTTCCCCATTTCAGCTGAGACCCACACTGTGTGTGCCCGGTGCATCGTCTAACCACAAGGTGCAAATTGTCATAAGCGGGATACCAAGAACTGTGCACCAATAATTTAAATAATGAACCAGCTGTTCTGAGAGGTCACACCAAAACCAACTGACCTTTCTTTCAATGTATTTATTTTTTATATCATAGCGGTTTCTAATTTAGAAAGCTGACAGTGTGAACATATGTGAGTTGTTACACAAATCAGCTGGGACACCATATAGGATAAACATTTGAGTGTTTCTGTTTTATGCCATGACCTCCAATGTGTTGATAACTACAGATTAGGGTTGTGGTATTAGTACATTAACACTGACAGGATAGTCTAATCATAAAAGTAGGAATATTTCTCAGAGATAGTAAAGGAATAAATATATTAAAATAAATACATTTTTTAAATTATATAATGTTATAATACAATCTCTTATTCCTCAGCAAAATATCAGGCAACCTTTGAAACACAAATAGAAAATAACAGACCAGCAAATGTTTTAAAGACTTTGTGTAGCTATAAGACAAATTTAAAACCTGAGAACCAGCAATCAAATGACATAAGGAGAGAAAAACTGGTCTTACCCATTTGGCAATCAGTCATTTATATCCAAGAAAAAAGAGGAAAAAAAAGGCACAATACTAAAACAGTGCAAATGCAGTCAAGTCAAGGTGTCAAGATACGCAGACTGCCACAGCACATAGTGCAGTAACGCCTGAATGAAGTAGATATTCTCTTTTAACCCCACCTCTTCCTCATCCATTACAATGTCAAGCTTACATCAGCATGAAGCCAGAGAGAATGGCAAGCAGACCATCCTTCAAAATAAAAGTGTTATTAAATGGATTAATAGTAAGGTTGGGCAATCAGAGGGGGTCACAGTTTTTAATCTATTCTCCAGATTTCAAGAGGTGAGCTTATCCATGTTTACCTTTAACTCACAATAACAAGAGAAGAGTAGTGGTCTAAAACAGTCTGAGAGAGCACAAGTGACAAAGTAATACTAAAGGCTTGTCATTTTTATTTGGATTGATAGTGAGGTTTTCGTAGATCTGAGATTTCTTGAAACACCAGTAGCACATCCTCTGTTGTTACAAGGTTGAAACTCTGAGTGGAAGTGTTTTGAAATCTTCTTGGACAATGAAATGTTGCAAAACACAGCACAGGCCAGGAAGTGTGTTTTGAAAGTCCTGAATCGCGTCACATGGTGAGGTAAGCATCGAGCCCCTGACACCTATCAGCTCTGCTGCTTATTCTGACAGAAATATCGTAACCATTTGGTGTTCCATGGTAAAAGATGGAACTCACATTTATTCTCTTTGAACTGCTGGCAAGTGACACTTTTATTTTGACGATGAGACCACTTTCCTTCTCGTCTTTTTGTGGTGGACTAAATCTAGTTCACTTGACATCTGAAAATGTTTGCAGCAGCAGCAGTCATGAGGGGTTTAACATGGATGGTTTTGCATGCAGCACCCTGAGCACTATCTGATGTTACTGAAATTCATCTGCCAACTGCCTAAGATATTAATACAACTTCATTAAAACTGAATATTAGGGATCTTACAATGTATTTAGGAAAATAAAACATTAAAACAATAAAACAATAAACAATAAGAAACAATAAAAACAGATTAAAGTAATATGCAAACTTGAATAGGTCACATCCTCTGCTGTACACAAGTTTTAGACATAATAATTAATGGACAGAAATGGTGCTGAAGGGCCATCTAGTGGTAGCTAAAGAATAACACGGTTATCAAACCGAATGATGAGTGTGTGAGGATGTGTTTGTGTGCTGCTGTAACCTTTTTAAAACTCACATTTCCATTTTTTCATCTCTTTAACTTTTTTTTTTAATCTCACTTGTGAGAGTAAGTGTGTTGTAGCAGTTTTTGTAAAACAGTTTTATTTCTGCTCATTTCCTTATTTTAAATAGCTTTACAAGTTGAGGTTAAACTTGCATGTAAATTTGCATGGTTGTGTGTGTCAGCATATGCATGATTGCAAAAGGGGGAAGTTTTAAATAAAGCTCTGTGCTATTGTTACTGCAACATATCCCCATTTTCAAAACCCTTCACAGCTTTTATCTGTTGCAACAGAAACTTTTTCGTCATTTTTTACCTTATTCATAATGTATTTTATATCTACTGCTTGCATAAGTTCTGTTGTTTAGAAGAGGCAAAAAAAGAAAAAAAGAAATAAAAACAAAGCAAAACAGGAAGAAGAGATGTGCACAAAAATGAAGGAAGAGAGACTGAGAAAGAAAACGAGGCAGCAGAGGGAGGGGAGTGAGGGAGGTGTGTAACAATTTCCTGTAGTTGCATGCTGATCTGCGTCTCTGCACCTTCCTCTCTGAGTCTGTTTCTGTCAGGGTGAAGAGCGCAGACGAAGCTGAGCGGAACAGGATGCAGGCTATCAAATGTGTGGTCGTGGGAGATGGGTACGCCATTATTTTACTTTACCTACTTTGTTATAACTTAAGTGTTGATTCATGGAATGTTAACAGCTGCTACTTGATGGGGGATGTTTGGTCCTCAGCTCTGAAATTTAGGGTTATTTTACAGAACTGTCAAAGATTTTCACATGGCCTAACCAGCCTTGAGTAACGGTTTGATCAACTTCCGCAGTGATGTGGCTGTTTTAACCCAAAAATACTTGAGGCAACTTTACTCTTAAACTTGTTGAAGACCACAGTCTGTCCAGTTGATACGTGTAAACCTTTAGGCTTCTGTTTGACAGCGCTGATTCAGAGTGAGGGTGCTGGATGAGTAGTGCAGGCCACAACATGCAAGAAAATGCTGCAATGCAGCAAGCTCAGAGTACAGACTGTTAATGAAAATCCAAGAAATGTTAAAAAGAGTTTCTCATAAGGCACAGATAAGAAAACATTAGACAATAAAGATACTGAGGGAAAAAAGCTTTACTTAAAAGCTGAAAAAGTTAAAAAGTTCAAGGTAGGCATTGTTGCATTCTTTAGCATTTGAAACCTTGGTGAATTTGTTCAGTCTAAAGACTAACACATACTCTCGGATCTGAGAGCATGTTTGGACAATGTTTCGTCTACCACATCAGAAAAAGTAACTTCTACACACTTTATATCCCTGAAGGTGTGGCAAAAAGGCAGATTGTCGTGATGGGAAGAAATTGTGAAGCAGAAGAAATGTAGTTGTTGCTGTGAGAGATCAGCAAACAGTTATGGAAAATTAAACATTTACAGGCAGCACACAGGTACTGTAGCTGCAGTTCCCTGTGTGCGCTGAGCTTCCTGGTGTGTGACAAATGTGACACTGTGATTTAAAACTGCAGAGTGGGGAAATAGGGAGAGTGACGTCATCAGTGGGAAAGGAAGACATTTTGTATTATTTTGGTTTATTTTTGGACTCTAAATTTAAAATAAAACAGTGTTAATGGCAGTGACGTGCAGAGTTGTAGGTCTGGTTACGAAACCATCATCTCATGAAAAAATTTAAACGTCTCTTGTTTTAACAAATTCCTCTCAAAAAAACCCAACAATTATTTACGTTAAAGTGACAAGGCCCTCTAGTGGCTATATATATTAACACTTCTGGAGCAGTTTGGGGGGAATAGTGTGACACTGTTACGGAGCCACAAAGTGAACAGTGGGATGAGGTCAGGGTGAACAGCTGGGTCACAACACATGGGAATTTAACACAGGAGGCTGCTGTTTGTATCCTGGTAAATACTGATAAGTTAGCATTGGTTTTACTTAATCATGTCTCTGTTGTTCCCTCACCATAGTGTCGTAACCTTATTGAAGTTGTAATAACCCAAACCATGCCTTCCATTGCAGTGTAAGATCAGAAAAGGGTTCTATTTTGAAACAGCCGTGTTGTCTTTTCAAGAGTGGTATCAGATCTAAAAACACTTCTGTGTGTCATTCTGGAGAGCACATGCCAACGGTGTATTCTGTCAGTTAATTTGGTTAATTCAGATTTCACTTTCCTTTCATTTCTTCCGGGAACAGATCACTAACAGAATTTTTAACCAGGATGGAGTAATGTGAGGAGGATTTTCACACCTGTGCACACCTGGCCGATAACAGCAGAAAGTACTGATCTGTCGGTTTTCAAAAACTGCAAAAAGTGGGAGACAAAAAAACCTGGACATCCTCAGTGAAATATCTGAAAGGATAGTCTTCTGAGAGTGTATATGTATATGAATGTTGGCCTTACGAGAGCTGAGAAGATGTCGGTTGAAGCTGGTTGTGGTGGTATGAGTAATTTCTACCATGATTTTTCATTTTTTGATTGACTCTGGTAGGAGCCAATGTGGCATTGTGCTGCAGCCCCTGCAAACATCCTTTTATATGTAGCAGCAGTTTGGGGCTCCACCATGTTCACAGAAGGTGAAGTTTTGTGGAGACGGTACAGACTTTTAACAGAAACTCAGCAGCTGCACTGTTTGTGTGATGTGTGAACACATGTTTATTTGTCTGGCCATGTGACTAAACCAGGTGTGAGATATATATATAAAAAAAGAGATATAAAGCCTCTATTAAGAGAAAGAAGAGGAAGTTGGTCTCAAGTTATAGGGAAGTCTGTCATCTCTCAGCAAGTCTGTGTAAATACAAGCTAACATGCTGCTGATATACAGCCCTGTTATAGGTCACCCATGGATGGATTGCTGGACAACAGCTTAGGTCAATTTAATAGCATTAACACAGTTTTAAACCCTCGCTCAATCATTACAAAGTCATGCGTTCAACTAAACATTGGATATTACAGTATTCTTGTGTAGATCCAAAAGTCTTTCAAAAATACCAAATATTACAGTGTGAACATGTATAAAGTCATGAACAAGATGTCTAGAATATTTGAATTTGTTGGAATTATGCAGCTAGTTTTGGGTTGGAATATTCAGTCAGTGTAAACAAGATTTAGCTTCAGTGAGGAGATAGAACAAACTGATTCAGAAAATATATGTGCAACAGTGTGTGATATTGTTTTAAAAACTCTAAAGATTGAGACACACCAGCATTTAAAACTCCAGAATTTGACAGTATAATAAATCAATTAAAACAGAATTACTGTAATCAGTGGATTCACTTAAGGGATATGAAATAGATCAGTGTTTTTTACACTGAGTTTGACTTTGATGTGCAGACTGTTTCACAGCAGAGCAATGGTTTGCAGACACTTGTGTGACAGGAGTTGAAAGTAGATAAACATCTTTTGACTAAACTGTGTGAGCATATTGTTACTGTTACTGTTAGCAACCAAGCTAATGAACCAAACCACCAGTTTAGAGAGTGTATCACTTTTAGCTCATTCTTGAATGAAATAATGAATCCAGAAAATAGAAAGATGTGACTATTACTATTGTGACTGGCTAGTGCTAGCATGCTCATGCCTGGCTATGTGTTCGAGGTTAATTTGCCAGCTACATTTTTTCACCATTGAGCTCTGAGAGTGGTCACCATGTCACCATACCTCTTGCACAATATATACTGTGATGAAATGTTGCGGGACTGGAAGGTCAAAAACAACAGACATAAACATAATCAAGAGGAAAACACAGGCCAATGTCCCCTTCTGAGACATAAAAGCTTTACTCTACTTGATAGACTACTTTCATAGACAAGTGTGACACCTCTGTGCTTCCAAAGGAGGTTTTGAACAAAGATGGGAAAGTAGGGAAAGTATGTTGATGTGATCTCTATGAGAGCAGGCTAACATGGACAAAGACAGAAACAAAGAGAATAAGACGGACAGAAATAGATTTACAAAATAATAGTGAAGAGTAGAAAGATAGTAAAAGACATAATGAATCTCATTCAAAGTGTTCCAAGCTAAAACCACATAACGTAAGATGGCGTCAGAATGGGTCAGAAAAGTTGATGGAAAACCAGAGGAGACAGAGCTCAGAGGTGGAACTCTCTTCTTTTTTTTAATAGCTCACTTTGGTTGGTTCCTGTTTTCAGCACTAACTGATACTTCTGAAACAGATCAGTTCCTTTTTGACTCACACACAACCACAAAACACACACACTTGTACGTCTATACTTCTGAGAGCCTTCACTGACAAAACACACTCCTCAATCCAGAAGCTTAACTAGCACAACTGCCTAACCACAACCTTGACATTTTACCCAAATCTTATTCTAACTGTCGTAAAACCAAGTCTGAATCCTTAAACAGCCTTTTGGAGAAGTAATGACCTGACAAAATGTCATCAGACTCAGCCTATAAAGCTCAAACTCAAACTTTGTCCTCACAAAGATAGAAGAATTCACACACATACAGCTTTTCTTAGCTGTCAGCTGAGCTGCTCATAACCACCACTGAGTCATTTTGTTCCTCGGCTGGCCTTCTTAAAAATGCCAACTTATGTGACAAAAGCCTTTTACGCCCTGGATCAGTTCTTAGTATGGCTTTTTTTTTTTTTTTTAAATCAGAGAATATTTAGATTTTTATGATTACTTACTTAACAAAATCTTAGTAATTTAGTAAATCATCGTAGCTTAAATTAGTTTGTCAACTTCTCTTTAAACTGTCAGTCCACACAAACACAGTTACCCCTAGCTGTAGCTAGCCTTGAAAACAATTTAGTTATATAAACCCAAATCAAAACATCCTCTGCTGAGTCTGGTTGATGCTTTTGTTACTATCCCACTACAATAGGGCTGAGGTAAATTTTATTGTTGTGGCTGAAAGGCTGTGTCTGAAATCACTCCCTCTTTTACTGTTCTATATATAACAGACACCCAATAGTTCAATTGTGATCAGTAAATTAAGATTTTGGAATCTCTGCATTGTCATCATTTTGTGCCATTAATAGATGTATTGTCACATAACAACATAACATTTGACTATGTTGTTTTTAAAAAATAAAAGTAGTGTAAATGTTATTGAAACCACTTTTTAATACCATCAGAGTAATTTTTAGGGAAATACATAGTTTTATACTTTTACACTAATTTTACATGAAGAGTACAGGCACTTAAATAAAATGGGATAAGAGAAATACTGCACTAGTGGACTAGAGAGTGACTTTGGACACAGCCAAAGAATTCATGCATCATTTTTCTGTTGTATTTTACTTTTAAAATTATGTAAGAAAAAGTCAATAGTCACAGTCTTTAAAAAAAAAAACAAAAAAAAACTTGCCCCTCATAATACACAGACCTCCCTCTTTTCATTGACACTTCAGTGTTGCACATTACACAAAATTCCATTCACGTCTACTGCCTGGTGAATGGCAACAGAAGTTGTCTTGGCAGGTATTTTATTTTCCATTATGTGAACCTTAGCAAATGACACTGTGTGGCTGAATATGCAGAGAGCGCAAATGGGATTTTTTGTATTTGTGATTTGGGTGAACTGATACTTAAAGAAAGCAGGTGAAGTCCCAAATCATTACTCTATATTTAAGTCAGACTGGTGTTGGGTGGCAGGTGCAGAGAAAATGAACTCAGGTAACACTCATGTATTATTGAAGGTTGGTCAAGTGGTGAAGGCAAAAGGAAGGGACCTTTAATTCTGCTCAACAGTCCAAGTTCTTTATTTCTCCCCTTTTCTGTACAGCAGTGGATTAGTGCAAATTTAACCATAAGTGGGGACTTCCCTACTGAAAATAGAAAAAAAAAATTACAGTAAACGAATAAGAAAATGTGTCTGTACTGGGCTATATATAAGTTTGGGCCCATAGTAATGGACAGCCACTGTGGCATGCTCATGCTGACATAAACTGACAGGACACCTGTTTATAGTTTAGTCAGCAGCTCCTATACCCCAGGAAATAATGAGACCATTTATTAACTTATAGGAGTGTTTTATCCATTATCCAATAGATAACTATCAGAAGTTAACCCTTTCACTCAACATGGTGAAAGAGTAAACATGGTCTCATACTGCCCCAAATCAATATATTTCTCCAGCATGTATACCAGGAGGGACTGAGATCACAGTGAAGGTCTCAAGTGCACTGTATATGCAGATAACCTGTTTCATCACTAATTCCCAGCACACACTTCTAAAGTAATAATAATAATACTAATCCACCAAGGCTGTCCCTGTCCTTTGCATGCAAAAGGATCTGATTTGATAAGATGCTCAACAAGAGAAAAACCTGTTGCCTTGCTGCTTAACTCAGTGGTGATGGCCTCAATAATATCTGTGATGCTGAGCAAACTGGAAATGTTTTAAAGCATTTAACATCTTTAGTAATAGTTTGACAAAAATAAGAGCTCTGGAAAAAAGTAAACAAACCTTGAGTTGGACCCATAGTTACAATTAACAGATTAACAAACAAATCTGCTTCCTGTTTTGATCAGATTTGATTGAGAGTGATACCTCCTGGCAACAACAACAAATAACCCATGACACAATCACCTAAATCTATCACGTGACATGCTCTGTACTGTTCTACCCCTGTCAGATAATTGTATATTCATGCTATGTCGTGCAATGGCTTATAGTCAGAGGCTGATTGAGGAAGTAGGTTTTCACTGCCTTTATAGGCTGCTGGCGGTGAGCTGGTGATTGTGTGTGATTGGCTGACGGGATGGATTGGGCATCATCTGGATTTGCTCGGGCATGCCTGTATACAGCTATTGTGAGAGCAAAGGAGTTAGATGGATACCTGAAAGCTTGTAATAGATGCAAGGAAGCTGTTTACTATATTTTTTCTATATACTGAAGAATCTGAGCCCCAGTGTCATCCTTATAGGCAAATCACAGGAAGAGCATTTGGGGATTAGTGCTCCTGAGTCTCAGATCACCTAGATAGGCTTCCACCCGCTCCTCATATCTCACAACCAATCACATTTATCCAGGATGTTATCTGCCCTGTGTATCAATGCCCTGATGAAGACGGGGCACGTGTTCTGGTGTTGTTGTTGAAATGCTGACAGCAAACCTCTGGAACAAAATATGAACAAGGCTAGTTGATACTTGTTTGATCATCTCCTGCACGCAGCCACGCAGCCTCCTCACTGTGGATGTTGAGACAAGTTGTTCACTCTGCTACTATCATGAACATGTTTGATGTCTAAATTCAACAAAATGTGATATTAGCACTAAAACTGTGTAGAATAAACTTGTGGATCAATCTGCCTTCCTTCTCTTCTGTAGCCCAGAGACACATAATCAATATCCCCAGTCCATACTACATCCTAAATCTAAGCAGGTTTTCAGCATTTATGTTTTCACACCAGAAAAGTGATTAAATTAACTAGTGCCCACTTAAACAAGGTGCTCACAGTTGGTAAATAATACCTTGTGGGTGACAGTTAAACATCTTCAAGCAGATCTTTAAAAATCTTTTTGCTCTCTTTGTAAAGTTGCCAGTGGCATATTAAAGTCATAGTGTGACTGATGTCTGTCAGTGCATGTCTTGCATCATTTCCTCTGAGTGCAAGATTGAAATGATGCAAGTAGCTTGTATATTCATTTGAAAAGAAGTTTAAAATGAACATCAGTATAGTACATACTGTATACTGTTGTTAAAAAGTTGGATGGAAGTGGGACAAAGCTTATGTTTCACAATAAAGCCCCACCCTTCTTTAATGTTTCTCTCACTTTTTATCACTTTTATTGCTTGAAAATGTGTTATTGTCTCTTCATACTGTGTCTCTGTATGTGTTTTTACTTGTGTGATTTAGAGCTGTGGGAAAAACATGTCTTCTCATCAGCTACACAACCAATGCCTTCCCTGGGGAATACATTCCTACAGTGTGAGTATGATGCACACAGACACATGCTCTCTCTCTCTCTCTCTCTCTCTCTCTCAAGCTATACATGTAAAACATACAAGTAAACAAACACGTAGCTGCAGATTTACCATTATGAACACACATGCATTACAATGTCCAACTTTTCTCCCTGCATGGACTCTCACACACACACGCATACTTTAGCAGCATATCTGCAGATGTGTGATGGTGCTAATGCAGACAGGTTTGGGCTGGTAGCAGCCTACAGGTTAGGAAAACACACTTCGCTCAACAGCTCCTCAGGTACAGTAAATAGAGAAGAAGGTAAATGTTAAACACTGTCCTCTTCTTCAACAATTAATGTTGCTGTGCCCATAAGCAAGGCACCAATCCTATATTTGCTTTGCTAGTCAACATCAAACAAGTGAAGGATTTTGGGAACATAACTATAGGAGTGAGCCCATGAAGTCTTTTAGATGTAATCAGTAAAATGTTAAAATCAACTCGAAACCAGAGTGGAAACTGTTAAAGAGGAGAAAGATCAGGGATGTCTCTCTGGGCACATTTTAACAGCCAAAAACAGCTGTGTGTGTTTTTTTATTTGCTAGCTTAAGGTGTAAGATAACTATGAACAAGCAAATACATGACACTGAAACAGGATGTTGCTAAAAGTCGTGTGTTCATCAAAGTTGCATAAGTAAAAACTTGGGACAACCCAGACTGACTTTATATGCAGCCACTGCCACACACTCATTGTTCTTTACATTGAGCTTTTTGGTAAACGTTTCATTGTCTCGTGTGGCAACAGCTATACATACCTCAGGTCCAGAATTAAGTAACACACAGAGCTCAGAGGTGAAACTGTAGTGTTTCAGTGTGTCCACATGGGGGCACTGCTGCTCTGACATTATAACCTAGAGTGTTGCAGAGGTTATTTCCATAAACACACAGGGGTCTTGACAATAGAAGCAGTTATCAATAAGGAGGCAAAATGTTTTTAATGAACTACATGTAAAAAGCTTATTATCTTAGGCTAATGTCTAATCGTTTGAATAATCACTTAAATAAATAACTGACTCACCAACTGACTGATTGATTGCTGACCTTTTGGCTCCCCATAGATTTGACAACTACTCAGCTAATGTAATGGTGGACAGCAAACCAGTCAACCTGGGCCTTTGGGATACAGCTGGACAGGAAGACTACGACAGGCTCCGCCCGCTCTCCTACCCACAGACGGTATACAGTGTCTCTCTCTCTCTCACACACACTCACACTCACTCACACTCACACTCACAAACACAGAGTTCATTAGAAAAAATGAAATAGACTTTGTCTCCCGCTGGGTTTGACAGTGGGAGCTTAGAGCGTTCCAAATCAATATACTGCAGCCTGATTGTGCTACATCTCATTAAATTAAAAGACAGGAACAGAAAAGAAAAGGAAGATGTTACTCAGGTAGCTGCTTAATGTGGGAAGACACAGAAATACATAGATTGAAACTCCCAGCATATCATACATGGTTCACTTGATTGGTTTATCCAGAGCTTTCAGCCCCCACTTGTGGCCTTCATCAGCAGGGTTTGCTCAGTTGTCATGGAGATGGTTTAGTGGTTATTCTGTGTGGAGTAACAATCACGTAAAAACAGACATAACCACATAAGTTGTAACCAAGAAACCAAGTAAGTGCACGTATTTGGCTCATTTCTAATCAGATACTTGCTTCAACAAAATAACACAGTGAAAGCAAACAGAGTGTCTCTAATGTGCAAAAGCAAAAAATTTAAATTATGAATAACGTACATATTTTACTGCCATCTATATTAACTTGCAGATGTAGTGACTTTGTGGCCAGTGTGGTCACATCTATCTAATCTCTCTACTGTCTCTGCTCTCAATGTTTATCTATCTCTACATTTTCTCCCCCTTTTTCATTCAGGATGTTTTCCTGATCTGTTTCTCCCTGGTGAGCCCAGCGTCCTATGAGAACGTCAGAGCTAAGGTGAGTCTCATCTCTGAGGGTAAATTATTATATGTCATTGGAATGAATAGTACCCTGACAGTGGGTTTTATATTTATTCTTGCTTCTATCACTGCATTGGTTGGAGAGAGAAATAATCAAGATTGCAGAAATTGTTCCTATGTGTGTGCACATTGACATGTGTCTTTAATGATATCCCTCAAGACTGTCTGTCTTTAGTTTGACTGGTGAAGAATGAGGGGGAGGAAAAAAGTGTCACCATCACCACACAATGATTGAATTTAGGGTGAACAGACGGTATCTATGTAGAGATGTACTGTTTTTTATGCAATACAATTTAAAAACATATTCTCCATCACTGTTTGATAGACTTGCTCCCTTAAATTAAATGATTTAAATTAGCTTTTGCAGCCCACAATCTAATAACCTGTCTCAGTCAAAATGTCAAAGCGCCACTTCTTAGATTTCCCCTGTGTTACTGTCTACAGAACCACAGGCAATTTACAGAATCCAGCAACAGATCAGTCAAAGCTTCTAACACTATAACAAAACAAACTTCAGGGACAACTCAGCACTCAGCTGCCTAGATAATGATATATAGTTGAGTTGGTGTACTGAATCGCAGAATCTGATTGGACATTTGGAGAAATTTAAATCACATGCAGAGACCTTGTGGTAAGTTTGTTTGTTTCTATTGATGCCTGCATATTAAAAATGCATGTACGCCCAACACAGGGCACAGAGCTAATATAATGTATATATAATGTATGATTCTTGATTACTCAATTACTTGATTGGTCTAGTAAATATCAGAAATCAGTAAAAACAAAGGTTCAGAAATATCTTAAAGTTGTTTTTTTTTTTTTCCCCAAACAGCAGTACATAACGAAGATTTAAGAGATTAAAAATGACAATGGTATACATAGAGAAAAGCAGTATATCCTCTCATCATAGACACTGGAACCAGAGAATGCTTTTGTGTGTAATCTTCTGTTGATTAAATAATGGTTTCAGGTCTAGATTTTAGATTTCTATCCATCTCTTTATATTATATTCCTGCTCTTAAGCGCTCCTTTGGTTTTAGTAGTTTCATGTATAAAGATATGCAATATACAATATTATCTATAGTATTCTATAGTATATGTGCAAACATTCAAGTGCTGTTAGTATATTACATTAATATTCTCAATTTCCTGTGCTACATAGATGCCAGGAGGAGTATTGCCATAAAGTCGAGCCTCGTGAAGAGCTTTCCACCTCTGTCAAAACCACCCACAGCTCTTCATCCATTCATTAGCTATAGCTATATAGCTATATATACCACTTATCCTTGAGGGCTGGAGCCAGTCCCAGCTGACACTGGGCAGGAGGCAGGCTACACCCTGGACAGATTGTTATTCTATTGCAGGGCTGACAAATAAAGACAAACCACCATTCACACTCACATTCACACCTACACGAAAATTAATGTCGCCAGTTAATCTAAACTGTGGGAGGAAACATCAGCAAGAAAACCCATGCAGGCATGTGGAGAACATGCAAACTCCACAGCTCTTCAACCCTATAAATATCAAAGAGGAACGTCAATACATTACAACAAAGGAACTACTGTTAAGAGTATTGATTAGATTCGTTTTAGTATGATTTACCCTTGTTAGTCACCATAGCAACAAGAAACTGGAGTGGTACCATGAAAGTAGTGAATGGTAGATCAGTTGGTACGGAGGGAAATTAAAAAGGACGACCAGGTGATGAAGAGGTAAAAACGTGATTGCTTGAAATGAAACTTCAAATTTAGAATTTTACACCCAGAAAACAAAGTTTTATTCAGCCTACAGTACAGAAAATGATTACATATTACCTTAATGTGGGTAAGATGATGAAACTTAACTGCATTTTGTGTGTCGTGGTCCTGAAGGGCACAGGGACGCAGAATGTTTTGACTGGCGCAGTTTGAACTGTGTCCAATCAATTAAACATACAAATATTATTTGGTCATTTTTGAGATATACTGCGACTCATTCGTCCCAGGGCAAACCTTTTATGATTCTGAACCTTTTGGGCTCCTTGTGCCTTAAAACATAACCTCTTCTCCCTTCACATTCCTTCCTTAATGAGTTTCAGAAAGCTCATTTGTTTGTGTGTATAGAGGTTAACAACTATTGACAGCAAGGCTCCTATGCAGCTAAATGTCGACCAAATCAAAGCATAATGTCACAGCGGAGTACAGATTGACCAACATCCTGTTCACTCAACATCCATCCATCATCAGTCAGATAGTATTCAATCTGTGCTACATTACAAAACACATCATCAAGTGGAGAGAAAGAGCAGAAAGATTAGCGCAGTGTTTAACAGCCTTTAAAAGGAAATAAGATCTTTTGTCTCGCGACAGTGAGGCTGTTGCACTACAGAAAAACAAACAGCTACACAAGATACTAAATTGCAAATCATTCTGCTTGGTTTTTATCATCGGCTACCTCACTGGGATAGCTAGCAATTAGCACAGACTACTTAAGTGTAGCTTCTCAGTGGATAATAGTGGAATATTGTTCAAGGAAAGTATCAAGTCAGTTGAGACAAGTTCAAGTCAGGTTCATTTCATTTCTCAAGTCAGCAGAGATGCGGAAAAGTCAAATCTCAAATGTTTCAAGTCTCAAGTCAGAGTCAAGTCTCGTGAACAGCTGAAGTGGAGAACATTACAACTTCAGGAAATATTCACTTAATAAAATAAAAGAAGTAATTTTCCATCAGGAAACTGCCCTATTGGCAGTGAAGATGGAAAAAGAAGAAGTCAGAACTTGATTTAAATATATTTCAATTAAACTTCAGAGACAGAGATCAAATTGGAGAGGGAGAAAGGGACTCAAAGAATCCATGAATTTGCATCACTGAGTGATTAAATATTTCAGCTTTACCCGGTAAGACAGTTTAAAAAAAGTGAACAGTGTGATTCATCAAGCAATACCCATAATCCCCTCATGTCAACTGGCTGACTTGTGAGGAAACCGCTTCACTAAGTACGCTGGATTTTCAAAAATTACAATTATCAGTGGCCTGTGGGTGCTAACAGAATCTACTTAATTCCTCTAGCAGATTGGATCTTTCATTTCCTCACTGAGGAAAATGGACAGGGAGGATAAAAGAGGCAAAGAGTATAGAGAGAGCAAGAAGAACAAGTTGAAGAAGGAAAGGGAGAGGCAGAGGAGAGATCAGAGGGAGAGGGGGGAATGGGAGAAAACTGTGGGTGCCTGGGTGAGAGAGTAAAAGATTTGGGGAAATTATGAAAGAGGGAAGAGGTGGTTAGAGTGTGGAGACTGCCAGTACAGCACTGAAAATGGAAACTTCTTTCATGTTCTGAAATTATTTGCAAGTTGGAGCTGAAACCTGGATAGCTTGATTGAAAAAGCACATGTGGAGCCTACACCTAACCACAACCACATATTCTTCTCATTTCAGCCTATTTCACGATAATTTAAGAAAACTCCTTCATCAACCTTCACGCACCTCCTGGCTTCCAACTTTCTCCTCTGATCCCCTGTCATTCTCCTCCTCTCTGACACATACCTTCACTTCGTGCCTTCCCCTCTCTCTCATCTCAGTTTTGTTTCTCTTTTTTCCTCTGTCCTCCACCAGTGGTACCCAGAGGTTCGTCACCACTGCCCCTCCACACCCATCATCCTGGTGGGCACCAAGCTGGATCTGAGGGACGAGAAGGATACCATTGAGAAGCTGAAGGAAAAAAAGCTTGCACCAATCACCTACCCTCAGGGCCTGGCTCTGGCTAAGGAGATAGGTCAGTCACACTCATGGGGTTTTCTCAGGTCTTGTATGATGGTAGACTGTAGCTTCTCTGGCTGGTGGATGCTTGAAGCAAAGTAGTGCTTAATTGCTTAGCATGTGATATCAACCACTATGTGAACAGATGATTGAGAATGTGGTTCACACACCAGGTTTTCCTTTGATGTTGGTTGATTAATGTATTTAATGCCTTAGATAGTTGTTGCTAATTTAGAAGAAGAAAGAAAATTGAGCATTTAATTATCAGATATTTTTTCTTGGTGGAGTTAGTGGAGACCAAAACAAACATGACTCTAAATGAATGCTAATGTTGCTCTGACTAATAGTTCTTTAACATAATGGATAAAGGGTTGAAGTATATGATTTCTTGCACTGTGATTAGATGAAATACATAATGCAATAAAAAAATAAAAGGGGAATTAAACCTATGCAAAGAACATCAAATATATATAATATATATTTGATACAGTAAATTCATCATGTTAAAATTCATCAAATCAAGATTTAATTCCAAACTTCATGTTTGCCTCTACTGTTGGAGCATGTGATAACAACAGGCAGATGGTTTAAATTTTTTGTGGAATTACATCTATGAATAGTTAAATGGGCCTTTTACACCCCCAACTGACATGTTTCTGATATTTCATTGGCTTTTCCATTACTATATTTCAACATGCAGGCTCTATGGGATGTCATGCATACAGTATTTCTTTTCAAATATGCTTAAGGAGTACATTTACATACACTGATACATAATTATTGCATGGGCTTTTAAAAGCAGCTTGCTGATGTCAGGCTCGTTCCCTTGCTTACCTTGTTAACTGCATGTTTTTATATGTCTTGTTTTATTGATGTGTGTTTTTCTCTGTGTCCTTGTTTGCATGTATAGATGCAGTAAAGTACCTGGAGTGCTCAGCTTTGACTCAGCGTGGTCTGAAGACTGTGTTTGATGAGGCCATCCGCGCTGTGCTCTGCCCCCAGCCCACCAAGGTCAAGAAGAAGCCCTGCTCCCTGCTGTAAATGGTAAGACACAGAGGGAGAGGAAACGCTGTGGTGAACTAATGAGGGAGAAGAGGAGTAGTCCCAGTGATTCAGTCATTAGCCTTTTCTGGATCTTGTACATAAATGCATCCTACACAATTTATGAAGAAGCTTGAACACATACTATGTAACATGAATGAACATTAATAGATGATTCAGTGATTTCTTCTTTACCAAAAATACAGTCTCATATACTGAAGAAAGAGAATAAAAGTGAGCCAAAGTGAAAGGAAATACCAGACAAAGACACTAACGTCACATATGTGAAATAAAAGTTTCTATCCCTGCACTTGGGTAATTATTTCCAAGCCTTTTGAGGCCAGATTTTCCAATTTCCCAGGAGGAGGACAGACCTGTAATGGAGTGAGCTGAAAAATACAGCGATAATTTGACAAACAACAATCCAAGCCTTGTCTCTGCAGGAGATACATTAGCAACTAAAAAACTAAGTCTAAAGAAAAAAAAACAACCTAATTTTGAGATTGTGCCTTTTTTTAAAATTACCATAATAATTGCAGGACTGATTGCGTCCCACAGGCATTTCAATATGCCAAGGTACAGAGAGAATTTAAAGATGTGACAAAATTGAATGTGGGATAATGACTCATGTCTTTGCTGAGAGAGGAAATCATTCTCGTGCTTAATGTTAAAGCAGGAATGAACTTTCTCAGCCATCATGTATGCACTGCCGTTTCAGCCCTTGTGTGTGTTAATGAATGTCATGCATCATCATCATCTACATGTGGTCTTCATTGTTTTAGATTCTTCAAAGACCAGAGAGAAGACAGAAAGAGATTCAGATGGCTGAACCCAGGTTATAAGAAGAACATTCAAAAGTTCTGTAATGTTTCTAATAATAATGGAAAAGATTTCCACTAGTTTAAAAAAAGTGCTTTTGTGTGTTATAATAAAATGATATAATACTTTTTGTATAGCATACTCTGAGACTGAATTTTAAAGTGCATTATATACGTAGCAGCAGGTAGGATTTCTCTGTAAAAGATATCATTTTATCAGAGTAAATCACTAAATGTGGAAACAACAGGCTGTCCCAGTTGCTGCTCAGAGTCAGCCTGCCAGTTTTACCCAGTATACCAAAATTCCTGCACAAAATTCACTGCCCTTTGGGGACAACAATATATAAAGGTGTTTTGTGCAGCTTCAGATGATAATATCACATGTTGCAATGAGATTAGTTGATACTGTGCTATGGCTGTTGTTTTGAAAGTGATGAACAATGATTAAGAATAAAGATAAGGAATGTAAGTTTGTAGTTGGAGCTAAACAATATTGTATTGCAATGAAATGTATTAAAAAGTATTCTTTCTTGTGATATTAAAATAAAAGATCTTTAATCAAGTAAAAAAATAAATCTGGAGGAAAATGTTGTGTTTTCAGAGTTGACATGTTTCCACTTCAGTAAAACAGACAGCTGTTATTAGGATCAAACATGTGGTTGTCCAGTTACTCTATAGTCTCTACAGCTTCCTGCAAGCAGCATCAGACATGCATCATCAGCTACATGATCCCAGCAGTGAAATCAGTGAGCAGAGAGTGGGGGCTAACAGTGATATATCTGATAGCACTTCTACCATCTGTTACAAACATCATCTGTCTCACTTGACTTTACTCGAGGGCAAGACACCAGGACAGCAATATCAATCTGACTTATTTGTTTGGACTTATTAACAGTGGCTAAATGACGAATGGTGCTACTGGGGGAGAGGTTATGGTCATCTCCTCACCAGGTGGGAAACATTGCTCATTATTTAAGTGTGTGTGTGTGTGTGGATGTCTCAGAGAAGAAATGATCCTGCATATCTCAAAGCCACAGTTAAAGATACAATTAAAATGCAAAATGACTACCCTATCATAGACTTCAGAGGATCAGTTCAGGATCTTCAGGGATTTTATCTCATTCACACCTGAATGCAGTTCTTCAATACATTTTGTTGCAATCCCACCCTGTCTTGTAAAATCATACTTCCTGAAACTGTGTACAACTCACTCAGAATTTAGAAGTCCATAGACAACACACAGTGAGTCTGTGCACAAACTGCAAGCTAAATGTCAGACAGTAGGTGTGAATGGATTAAATCAATTTCTCTTTTCTTTCCACTCTAACTCTTCAGAGTTTTACTGATATGTCAAACAGGAGCCACTAAAAAGATTCCAGGTTTGCAGCAGTGAGGTTCACAGCCTATTCAAACCAGATTATCCCTGACTTGAAGATTGCAGAGAACGTGAAGCTGACAGCTCAGATTAGGATCAACAGTGATGCTCTTCACTCGACAAGGCATTAATGTGTTCTACCATGGCAGGCTTCCCTGGAAATGTGCAGTCAGGTTGAATATTTTGAAAAAACAGACAACAAAGGAGATAGCAAAGGTACAAACACAAATTATGATGACGTTTACAACATGATTTTCACAACAAGCTGCATGACAACCATGATCACTATAAAAACTAAAAGAAAAATCTCTTGTTTTTCTTTCTGAATAAATGTTGCTTACTTTGATCTTTGCTTTGCTAGGATCAGAGTAGTCTTCTTTAGCTTTTGAAAAAGAATCAGATTTATGGACCTTTTCTTCACAGCAAACATTTTGCCTTGTTGAAGCAGGAAAAGCACAGGTGGAGTTAACATTAATGGTGGTTCTGTTGCAGCTGTGATTGAAATGTAATGCATCAATGAATGACATCATTTACACCTGTGTCACCAGGACAAGATCTCTGCAGTGAAAGAGGTCTCTTACACTTTAGTTTCATTCTGGTGTTCCCTGGTCTGATCTCACAATGTTTAACTGAAAATGTACTACTTTATCCAATTAATACTGTAGCCCATAAATATATATGGATATTAGATTAACAGCAGATTAACAGTCAGAGCCAAACACATTGCAGTTTTGTAAAACATCCAACAGAGGGAACCAGGGATGAACAGAGCAGTCATTACAAGAAAAGGAAAAACAGGAAAAAAGAGAGGAAGAAAGGGTTAAGGAGTTCTATGAACAATAGCTCGCTAAAATAAATCCACATATTTTGAAGTCAAAACACTAGACTTAGTTAATTTTGTTCTGGAATATCGTAGTACATCTAGGGATACAAGAGTATCTACCTTATGCAGGTGTGGGAAGAATTCTCTAGTTAGAGCCTTTTTTCTGGCAGTTGTTAGCTTACAACAATATTAGTGTAAGTCAGTGTTTTCATTACTGGAAGGGAAAACAGAGTCAGAAAATATTGCTGTTATGTAAAAATTATTTATCATTATTATTTATTATTGACAAGATTTTCTACTTTGTTTCAAATGTTTACACTTTGATGGAAAGCAGTTGTTTCAGGGATACATCACTGTTGGCTGCATCTTTCTAAGGATCCAGCTCCTGAATGAAGGCACTGAAGCTTACATATAAAGGACTGAAACTTTTGGTTTTCCTACTGACAAGGAAAAGAATGCAGCTCCATTACAATGATAACTGGCCCCTGCAACACTGATCCCCACTCACAATGGTTAGGTAGGCAGAGTGCATGCTCATCACAGGCTGCCATGAACAACAGTGTTGTTCCCAGGCCGCACAGATATCTTTTCAGCAGGACAACAGACTGACATCTGACTATCTGTGGGTGCCAGCTCCTTTTGAGGGTCACTTATCCCTGATATAACATATGGGGAACATCATCTTATCTTATCTTTTCAATTGTAGTGGGCCGTATAGATTAGTTAATGTTTGTTGTTCATTATGTTTAATACATAATACATTATGTTATACCATGTCCCTCTCCATATGTCATAGATGTCCTAAATTATTTTAATTTGGTCAGTAGTGTAATTGTAGGGCCCAGTAATAACCCAGCGATATAGTGAAATCTCCTCTGAATTGATTCTCTGTGTTAGGTTGTGTAGAGGCAAATACCAGTCAGCATTAAACTCTCCCACATGGTGGAAAAATACTTAGATGGGCTTGAACAAAAAAAAAAAAATGTCTGTTACCAGATCAATGACTTGAATTACACAACAATTTCCTATTTAATACTGCTGTAGCAACATCTGGCATCAGCCTGGCATTTATGATTTATGATTTATGATCACACAATTCATAGAGGACTTAAAAGACGTGAATGTGTTCTCAGAACTGCACTGAGGTAAAAGTATGGTCCCTGAGAATTATGACCTGAATCCCCATCCTCTCTTCAGCCTCCCCAACATTCTGTGATGAGAAGCAGATACAGAACTCTTCCTCCCAAGCCAGGGTCAAAAGTCAAATGACTTGTTCAGGAGAATCAAATTTAATGGACTCCAGTTCATTTGGAAGTTATGAATAAACACTTTCCAAATTTTCATTATGTGCAACAAATTTTGTCTCTGCATTAAACATTCAACATTCAATGTTACTTTATCAAGAAAGTAACCTGAAAAAGAACTATGCAGATTGGACTCTCTAAGATCTACAGACCTAATCAGGGTCTTCTCCCCCTTGTTTATCTTTCTCTGCACCAGAGATCTGGTTGTAAATTATGTCATATTCCTGTGTGTACAGAGCAACATATACTCACATTTCTCCTCAATTTTTAAACTATATTAAGTAATTGTCAGACCATTTTGTAAAGCAAACCATTTAATTGATCAAATGCTAATAACACACTAATCATTTGGCTATGGGATGCCCCCATTGTCTTGTCAGCCCCACCAAGGTATATCTTGTCTTATACAATATCTTAATTGATCATGGTGGAAGGAGAAAGGAGCAAGTATTCCAGATTAATAATTTAGAGTTTATTAAGAGATCATATTTCGTTCCAACCGAGACAAAGTCTGCTCGTGACAAGGGTTGATAAAATAAGTTAACTTTAATTTCGCCATCGATAGACATCTCAAAATTTGGTATGAATAGATTATAGTTATAGTTATGAATTATTTATATTTACAGACTAAAACTATTTGCTTCCACCATATCACTACTCCTTTTAACTGCTGTTAGTTCACCATGCTGGTTTGATCATCCTTACATTTCTTCTTTATTTTTATTTCACGTTTTCACTGTCTCTCTCTCTCTTGTAAATACACATGTAGACCCAGTAGTTTCAAAGTGTTTCTTTGCAATGGTGAGCCAGATCTCTGAATCAGGAAATCACAATCTTAGATATCAGACTGATTAAAATGTACAGGGTGGATATTAAAATAGATCTTGATATTAAAATTATCGTCCCAAAATTGGACGGTGTTGCCCCATACAACAAGTGTAAATTGGATTTTCCAATGATTATTTTGTGCATTTATGCAACACTGTGTACAGACACAAAGCAGTAGTCAGCTTCAATCCATTAAACAGTGACTCATCATTTTATTTTAACTGACACAACCTTGTAAAAAGGAAATCACACTTTTATTAGTATTGCTAAAAGAAGAGACTTTTATTATGACTCCTTGTAGTTTTTCCATACAATGACTGTGTAATAACAGGGAAAATCTGTTGAATTTACATTTAGGAAGATATACAATTGTACAAATTTAAATTAAATTTCTAAAAAAATGGAAAAGTGTTGAAGGGCTTGACAAATGATAATTGAATATTTAATGTAAACCAGCCAATTGTAAATGTATCCACTGTAAGTTCAAAGCAACAGTTTTCTTAAGATATGTGAAATGCCTGTTAAATACACTTTGGACATTGTTATGGGTCTTTAGCTTCTTTTTTGATCCAGTCAAGGTATTCTTTTTTACAGAGTTTCATGAATGCATTTGGTATAGAACTGGGGATGACAAAATCACCAAATGAAATGACACCATGAATCTTCTTGTGTTGGTCAACCACTCCTCCACCAGAGTCACCCTGTAACAGAGACACAAACTGTTTGTTACAATGTTTTGCCTGTCATTGAAATACTTACTAATATTAAAGAGGTAAAACATGCAATTGCTGAGAAAAAGATTTACAATAGGAGGCCATATCAACTCACAGGACACGTATCCACTTTATCAGCCCAGCCACAGAAGATGTTCTGATGTTTTGATGTGTAATAAATTGGATCGTTTTTCAAAGAGGTTAGTAACGGGTTACAGTCAACAACTTTGATGTTTGCACATTGGAGAGTAGGTGATTCAAAACAGTCTGATGAGAAAAGAAAGTGTTTACTGCAAAAACCTGTACACAAAAAAATGATTACACCAACAAATGCACAAAATATGTCTGTACCTTACCACTGGAGTTGGATTATTTATACTTATTTATGAACCACATCCAAAGAATTTGAAAAATTCTGAAGAATCTTATTTTTTAAAATTTCTTGATTTAAAAAATGTGATAAAGATTGAAAGTCTTAAGCTTGAAAAAAAGGTCTAGTGGGAGACTTATGTTTTTCTTTTCTTTTATGTAAATACATTAATACAGTATAATTAATGAGCAACACTTTTAACACTTGATAAGATTTGTCAACAAATTAACAAAAATTAATCTTACATTGATGTCCATATAGGAGTGTCCCTGGAGCAGTGTGACCGGCAGTCTGAAGTGTAGCACCTCTGAAAAATAACAATATAAAACAATTTTTGATCGTTTGAAACTATAATAAGCAGTTTATTCGCTAACTCTTGATTTTATTTTTACATCTTGACAAGAAAGACCACAACTCACATTTCAGGACAAACTTCTTCGTTCGGTAGGATGGGAAGATCGTTAGATTGGATACCAGCTGGCTTAGGTAGCTTCAGTAGCATGAGGTCATGATCCCTGCCACTGGAGTCTCTATAGATCTTAGGAGGCTCTTTGATTTGTACTAGTTCTCTTGGACAAGGATGCACATTTAAAACTGCATATATAACCCTACAAGTAAGAGGTGAAAGAGGAACATCACAGAATTACTGCAAGTACATCATATTTAACTATATTAACTATTTAACTATATCAACTATTCGTCAGTAATAACTGAACATGTACACAAGGAATGCTATTTTCATTTTGTGATTACCATAGTTTTACATCAAACCATTAATGATTGCTGCTTTAGGACTTTAAGACTGAATTTATGAGTGAGAAATGGTATTTTAAAACCTGTTGTTTGTTTTAAGTAAAAATGTCACTTTCTCACCCTCTTGGCACCAAGCAATGAGCTGCAGTCAGAATCCAATGTTGACTGATCAGAGAGCCACCACAGAAGGATCTCTCATAGTTATGATTCCACATCATCAATTTCACATGGTAGTGACGCTCATCATCTGAACATCTTTGACCTCCAATGATTCTCTTCTGCAGATCCAGAGCTGTGGTCATTGTGACACCTGAAAGAGACAGTCCTCCATCCAGTGAGTGTGAGTGAGAGCTGATTGTTTGTACTCACCAGAAAACAACTTATCCCTTTCATCCACAGATTATGAAAGCCCAAGTGAATTTTTGCCTATGTGTTTTTATTCCTCATTAGTCATGAATTTTAATATATACTGCTCTGGGCTTTGGAAAAAGAGTCCAAACTCTAGAATTTTAAGGATACTTCTTCTTTTGTTTTGAGAGAGAGAGAGAGAGAGAGAGAGAGAGAGAGAGAGAGAGAGAAGTTAATCAGCAACTATGTGATAAAGTATTTTTTGAAGTCTTTTGTCAAGAATTGCAGGTTGCAGCTTCTCATATGTGAGGTTTGACTCTTCCTATAAAAGTCCAGTACTCATATTAATTATGTTTTGACCTATAACAGGCCCTGCTGTGGTTAGCAGGCTGCTCTTACAAATAGTCACTAATTGACAAACCTTCCAGTATAAGAATATATTTTCTGCACAACAGTATTTATTTACGTCTCTAGGTATATTGCACTTGAGACAAACTGCTTTACACCCTGTTTGAATGTGCTGTGGTAAGGCTACACCTGAGCACAAACGCAGACAGGACATGTTGTGCCCTCAACCACCCATTAAGATTTTGAGGAGATGGAAGTACAGTTGCTCTCAAAATAAATCCTCATCCAGGGCTCCTGTTTCTTCTGTTCTTCACTTTTTCAACTCATCCACTGTTCCTGATTTCCTCACAGACTGCTCCTGAACATCCAGCAGCCTCTTCTTGCCTCTGAATCTCATCTACAAGCACTTTCCTCCTGCAAGCTGCTATTGCTTTGCTTCGTATAGCCTGTGCTATGGTATTTAAAACCGACCCCAACCATGCTGTACCTGTCCTACAATGTCCCCTTGTCTAAGCACCACCTGCGCTTGTCCTGGGTTTCACTTTCTCCCTGCTGGGATCATTGGTTCTGTACTCCATACTGCTATGTCCCTTGACTTCAAAAGTGTCATCTCCAGACTTACATTTAATCTGTTAGACTGGTTATAGGACCCCAAAAATCCATTTTCTAAAGGGCAGCATGGGGCTCCCTGCCATTTTTAAATGTAATTGTAATTGTCAGCAGAGCTCAAGTGAGGCATTAGCCAATATGGCTGATGTACACAACTGTGTCTGTCATTCTGCCTCACTCAGACATCATTCCACCCCCAACTGCTCCAGAATTCAGCTGCCAGGATATTAAAGGGCATCAGAAAAAGACATCACATCACACCAGTCCCATTACTGACTTCCTACACATTTTAGAAATTATTTTAAAACTTTTTTACTTTTAAAACTGAGATTGGCCCCAGAGTACACAATAGATGTCAATACCTCTCAAGCCTGATTGTAGTCATAGTGACAGGGAAGGACAATATAATTGTAATAATAAAGTGTGATTATAGTATTACTGATGAATAAACTCAGCATAAAATTGAAATTTAAAAAATACATTGCCGACAGAAATACAATCCTATCTAACACCATATACAATGATCAAAGTAAGCAGTAGATGACTACTCACCAACCCACAGCAAGAGGAGAAAAGGTGCCATATTAGCCATCTCTGTCAATGACATGCTCTCCTGGTGCTACAGTGGGGATTTTTAAATTGGTTCACCTTGTCCTATTGGCCTTTGAACCACCAGTCACCTTGTGATGGTTTATCAACGCCACCACATTGGCTGCAAAGCTCTGGACTAATGCAAATTTTTGATCAGTTCTCAAGTGTCCCTGCCCATGTCTTGCAAAGAAAAAAAAATGTCACCACAGTTGCATTTTATTCAGCGCATTTGACAAATTTGAAGCTACAGATAAAAAACAAAAAACATTTTAATAGAAGCATTACATATTCTGTAAATGTTGTGTTTTCAAGTGGATAAATGTAGATATTGTGTAATTTTAAAATCAAAGTATCAGTAAAAGTTCGTCTTAAGTTGATATATTAATCCATTTTTTTTATTTATAGATGATTAAATGAAAGTATTGTTCATGACCTGTTCATGGTCATGAACAATACCTGTTCCTGTTCCTTGTCCATGTATTAGCACTCTGAGTCATCTAGGGTGACCTCTGTATTTGGCATCTTTACATAATTTACAGATCCTCTTTTCTTTTTGAAGAACTTTTTTAAAGACATATTTTAATATATACTGCTCTGGACTTTGGAAAAACAGTCCAAACTGCAGAGTTTTGAGGATACTTTTTCTTTTGTAATGTTTAGCTCTGTGTTTTGTTTTGAGAGAGAGAAAGAGCGAGAGAGAGAAAGAAAAGTTAATCTGCAACTATGTGATAATTTATTACTCCAAGTATTTTTTGAAGTCTTTTGTCAAGAATTAATGCTTAAATTTTGCAGGTTGTAGCTTCTCATATGTGAGGTTTGACTCTATGAAAGCCCAGTACTCATATTTATTATGTTTTCACCTATCATCAGGCCCTGCTGTGGTTAGCAGGCTGCTTTTAAATCCTACTTTCATCAAGGCACAGAACAGATACTCAGAGACTTGACCAAGCCTTACTGTGTATCTACACTGTATCTGTTCTGGTCAAACAGTGGCTTGGAATCACAAAAGTGAATATTTTTATGAACAAAAGTCATTCAGTCAGGCATTATTTTTTACTTAATAATACTTAAGCTTTTTTCTTTTTTAGGTCTTAGGAAATAAGATTAAACTGATGATCTGGTGGGCATCCACAGTTTACACACAGAGAATCAAAGTGTAAGAGGGTTGATAAATACCTGATCTCTGGTATTTAAGAGTTAATTTAAGTTCTTTTCTGTCTACTGTTTTTAAGATTCATTCGTATTTTTTCTGACCATTTGTAAACAGACGGAATTGCAGAGTGGAGCGAACCAGAAACTGTCTAGGGCTTACCAGTCAGTCCCATGTATTACAAATGACAAGGAACCAAATTCAAACTGGTACCCAAACAATGGCAGAGAAAGGCTTTAGCTGGACAATGTATTAGACTGACGAGGGGAAGGGATAAACCTTAGTTCATGGCATATATTAACTAACAGGATCAATGAAATCATTAACATCACCAATGTTTCTGAATGAGAATGTGTGTGCGTGCCTGTGCAGGGGGGGCTCTGGGGTGGAGGCTTGTCTCACAGTTCTCTTCTTGCTGCTCACAGATTTAGCCCACAAATATAAATAAGTGTTCCCTTTAAAAAATTTATTCTTTCTAAAAATGTGATTGCAGGCTCTGCTGTTTTCTGTCTTTGGCACTCAGACAATAATCATTCTTAGTGTCAACTGAAGATCAAACATTAAACAAAAGGCTCATTACAAGTTTATGTCAGTTGATATTAAAATATTCCCTCGTGCCGTTGGCTTATCAAAACAGTGGAGCTCAGGTGAAGCAGTAAAAGAAGGACACTCTTGTCTGTGCAGCAAATGTATCTAAATGTCAATTTAAAACTATTTCATTACACAAGGATCTTGGTGTTCAGAGACATTTCTTACTGTTGGCCATCCAACAGAAACCACATATTTTAAAAAATATTTTGTGTTTTCAAGTGGATAAATACAGATCTTGTGCAAGTTTAAGATCGATAGATCAGTAAAAGTTGGTCTTAAGTTCATATTTTGATCCAAAGAATTTTATTTAAAGAAATTAAGTGAAACTCTTACTACATAATTACTGTAAGCCTATTTTACAATTATTTTCTCTCTCTCTCTCACACACACACACACAAAAACATGACGATATCAATGATGTTATCGGCCTGTGAACGGAGCTACACTATATGGACAAAAGTATTGGGCCACACCTATTAATCATTGATTTCAGGAGTTTCATTCAGTCCTATTGCCACAGGTGTATAAAATCAATGCAGCCTGCCTTTACAAACATTTGTGAAAGAATGGATCATTCCAAAGAGCTCACTGAATTTGAACATGGTACTGTAATAGGATGCTAAATTGCAACAAGTTAGTTTGTGATATTTCTTCCCTCCTAGATGTTCCATTGATGAACTGTAAGTGGTATTATTGCAAAGTGGAATCATTTAGGAACCACAGCAACTCAGCCACAAAGTGGCAGACCACTTTAAGTTACAGAGCAGGGTTGCTAAGTGCTGAGGCACATAGTGCATAAAAGTTGCCAACACTCTGCTGACTCAATAACTGCAGAGCTCCAAACATCCTCTGACATTAAAATCAGCACACAAACTGTACACCAGGTGCTTTGTGGCAGTCTGATGGACTAGTCTGGGTGTGGAGGGACAAGGGACAGGGTTTGTTTTTCTGCGGTTGGCCTAGGGTCCTTAGTTCCAGTGAAGGGAAATTTTAATACTTTGGCTAACCAACTTTTTTGACAATTATTTGCTTCCAATGCAGGGGAAACAGTTTAGGGAATGAACTGGTGGGCGTCTACACACGGAGAATCATAGTGTGAGAAGATTGATAAATAACTGACAGCTGCCTGGTATTTAAGAGTTCTAATTTCTTTTCTCACTGCTGTTTTTAGGATCCATGGTATTCCCAGAGGTTGTGAGGTTTATGAACTCTGGCTTAAAGTCTGCCATCTGCACATTGTACTGCTGCAACTGCATGCAGCTATTGAATTTACTATATGCTGCTAGGGTTTCACTATATGTTCTATTTATACGATGTGCTCCCTATTTATACTGTGTTCTTTTAATGATTTATCATGAGGTATATTTTACTTTAATGTTATTTATCTGGTATGCTGAGGACCTGGGTTATGTCATTCTTTCCTGCCTATAACGTGGTTGAATGACAGTAAACTGAAACTGAACTGAAACGTGTTACAAATGATGTTGGTTCCTATTTACTTTGACTGAGAAAACAGATTCAAGCAAAAGGCTGTGACAGGACGAATTATTAGATTTATGAGGGGAAGAGATATTGATTATTGGCCTATATTAACTAACAGGTCGATAATATCATTAACATCATCACTGCGTTTTTGTCTGTGTGCGTGTGTGTGTGTGTGTGTGTGTGTGAGAGAGAGAGAGAGAGAGAGAGAGAGAGAGTGAGAGTAGGGGTTTCTGGGGGGAGGGGGCTGTCCGCAGCTCTCTTCTTGCTGATCACACACTGAGCTCACAGAGCTCTGTAACGCAACTGTTCTTCCCTGGATTCTAACGGAGGTGCTCCGAGGCAAGAACACGAAAAACTAGAGAGATAGGGGTAAGTTTACCTTTTAAAAAATCCTTTAAAAGTCGTCATCGCTGTTTTCTGTCCTGAGCGCTCAGAGCATTTCCATTTCTAGTGTCCACTGCAGATTAAACCTTAAACAAAAGGCTTTTTACGAGTTCATGTGACTTGATAGTAAAATATTCGCCGTTGTCTTATCGAAACAGTGGAGCTCAGGTGAGTTAATTAAGGTACGGAAATATACACTCTGAGTTTTTATCTGCTGGATTTGCCTTAAGGTGTGATAGGACACTCCGGCTCAGTACGGATACTCAAGTCCGGGCAATTTATGGAAATGTCAGATCTCACTATCTCATTGTAATTTTACACGAGGACCTTTGTGTTCAGGACATTTTTATTGGTGGCCACCTAACGGAAACATTACATGTATTATATACTTATATTTTATTAGGCTATTTTCTTCAGTTACATTTCAGTGCCAGGTGTAGGTCAGGTATTGCTCTGTATCGGTGGGATATGTTTTGATCACGTTACTCATCAAGAGTGAAGAAAATCTCTCTGTCTCTCTGTACTGTGTCTCTTACACACACAGACAAATGCATGTGCACATTAAGGCACACAGCGTGGTATCAAAGACAGCAGACAGCTTCAGGTAGCCTGCTGATCTGTCTGCAGCTGGTAGAGCATGAGAGATGTTTATTCACTTCACTACTAAAAAGAGGAAGAGGGAAAAAACGAGACAGTGGAAAAGGACAGTGGCGATGAGAGACAGAATAATGGGACAGTGGTTCTCATCCTGGGGATCCCAAAATGATTAAAGGTATAAGATAAAAAATCTGCTGGATAAATTGTATTTATTGTTTTTCTCTCTTCTTGTAAAATACTGGTTCAGGTCTCTAAAAATCTTTCAAATGAAGCAGTCAGAAATAAAAGTCAGTCTTAGGTGGAACTGCTCACAGATCATGTCCACAACTTGTGATGAGGAATCGCAGGTAGACATAGATTTGTTTTTAGGTGTGACATGCTGAGGTGGTTGAGAACCACTGGGATTTAAGACCAGAGGAAGGGGTGGAGTGGTGGAGACTAGAAAAAAGGGAAGGAAAAAATGTTAAATGAGATGAGACAAGTAGAGAAGAGGAAAAGAAAGTGGAGGAGAGAGAAGATGAGAGAAGAATCAATGATAGAGGAGAGGTGAAAAGAGGGGGAGAAAGAGAAATTAGAGTAGAGAGAGGAGAGGAGAGAATAAAAATGTAAAACTTCCTCTGCTCCCACCTATAGGAAGCAAACTGTAGCACATACTGTATATCCTGTGTTTTAACTTTTCTATTCTTCTCATCAGTTTGTGCCTGTTATTGACGTTTAGCTGCTGAAATTAACAAAAGTCAGAAAAAAAACATTCATGACCCTCCTCTCCCCCTCTCTCTGTATCTGTCAGAGGAAACACAGGAGCTCTTTATTTAATTGGTTAACATCTACTCTGCTGTTGCTTTTAAAGCTTTTTAAAGCTTTTTTTCTTATTCTGTTCATCTGGCCAATTTAGCCTGTAATTACTTGCATTTGTATGGACAACATCTGTGCTGCACACTGTGTGGGAAGAGTTAATTGTAGCTAATATTGTGTTAAGAATCACAACATGTCATAAATACATACAGTATACAAACATATTTTACCTTCCTAAAAATCCCTTTTATGTTCTCTGTAGGTGCTGCAAAGTCTTTTGTTTTTCTTTCTTTCTTTCTTTTTTACCTCTGATTCCTCACTCCAGGCAAAATGACTCATTTGAATGTGTGTGTAAGTGAGCACACCTGTATGCTCTGATGAGATGTAGAGAGGGAAAGAAGAGACAAGAAGAGAGGGGAGTGAGAGGAAGGGAGGGGAGGTAAGAGGACAGAAGTTCTGATATGTTAGTATCAGTTACTTAGTAAAATATTCTCTTTTGGCATTGGCTTATCAAAATAGCAGAACTCAGTTGAGCCAGTAACATTCCCTAGTTTCACACACCCTGATTTTTTTTATCTGCTGAATTTGCCTTAAGGTGTGGTAGTACATTTTGGCTCATCACAGATATTCTTGTGCATGCAGCAAATGTATTTAAATGTCAATTTGAATATTGCTATCACATTTTAATTTTACACAAAGACCATTGTATCCAGAGACATTTTCAATCAGTTGTCATCTAACAGTCACATTACATGGAACTACTCACAACTCATATTCACAGAAAGACAGCAACTTGCAATGTCCCTGAGTGTGTTTGTGTTTGTATATGAGCAGTATTGGTCAGACTAAGTCAGACTAACCTGTGAGCTCTCTCAGTTTTTGGAATGAAAAGTGTGGAGGCAGCAGGGTGGTGGGGCTGTAGACGGGGTCTGGGTCCAGCCCGGCAAATCCGTTAAGTGAACAAGAGGAAGTAGAAGCCCTTGGAGAATAAGACTGAGGGATCGCCAATTAGCTGATGGTGTGTGTCTATTCCACTTACACTGTCTTGTTCCCGTGTCTAAATAATCAGTACATACACATAATTAGTCCCCTGTCTTCTTGCAAAGAGGATCACTGTGTATGAGTGTGAGTGGTGCCAAAGCATTAAGGTTGAAATGTGCCTCTGTTAAAATACTGAAAGTATCATAAGTAAAAGAACATATGTTACAATAAATTATATTATACAAGATTATTTTTGCTGTTGTATACAGTATACAGTGCTCCATGCATTTATACAAAACCAGGTGGCACTTTATGATGACTAAACCTTTAGAGGTTTATAAATTGTCCCTACATTATTAATGGTTAACAACACAGATAATATAAAGTCATTCACAAGAAAATATTTTGGGCTGTGAGGTTGTGATAAAAAACCTTTCTGCTTGTTTCCATTAATAAATGTTAATGGCTCTAGCTTTTTTAGAAGTCATCAATATTACAGTTACAAATGTTGAGTCTGCAGCAAAGTCTGTAATTCTAAGTTATTAATGAAATGTTTTCTACAATCGTCCATCATGTCTGCAGCTGTAAAGGTTAATACATTTTTTATTAATTTGGGAAACAGACGCTCTGCAGCTCTTCTTCAGAAAATCAGAGGTGAAACAGTGGTGGGGTGTTCCTGATGAACTGCATGTCCAAAAACCGTGTCAGACTGAAGGAGGATAAACAGCAGCTATAACAGCAGCCCAAAAAGATTAGGGTATATGGTCATGCATGGAGGTGGTGGTTTTCTGTCCTGTAACATCAGGTGTATTTGTGTATGGAGTTATCACTGTGTGAAACATGTGAAGCGAGGGTGGAGAGATCTCTATTGATGCAAAGTCTCCCAGGCTCAGTTAAATTAACAATGAGGTGTCAAAGCACTTAAATGCTACAAAATGTTTGCTAAAATGCTGCGCATTTTCAGTGTCAAAGAAGGTCACCAAATGGGACCAACTTTTAATTACTAGACACAAAACTAGACAGAGTTTACAACAAAAAATGGAAATGTGCTAATATGTACTTATTGAAGGCAACAGTAAAGCTTTGCTATTTCAGCAATCAGCATGAATTAATTCTACTGACTAAATATTTACTAGGCGGGCTTTTGTTTTAATGGTGACCTTGTGGTCTCTTGATCACATCAGCAGATTGTTTGTACTAAGCTGTGGCTTGAACAATTATGAGGTAATTACACAGGCATCAATAGAGTTTTCAGTGAGGGGGAAGCATCTCTTCACCCACAGTATCAACCATGAAATGATGAAGAGGCCTCTCATACCCACAGAGTCAACAATACTGTCAATACAGCAACACTGACTGCTTTCAGAAAATTCAGCTGTTGAAATACATTCAATATGGTTGGTTGTTAAAGATATATTTTTTGTTTATGTGTTCTTTTATCTGTGTGAGAGGTTAATCGCTACAAAAAAGCTGTTAAAGTGCTGGTGCATGGTTGCTCAACATAGAAATGGTGACTGGAAATGTGTAATTTCTGTAAAATTACTGCTGTGGAAGTGGAAACTGATGTACAGGAACACTCCACTAAAAATGTGTTCTTTGAGTATCAAGTACTCAACCCTTGTGGGCTTGAAAAGAAGCTCTGAAAAGGATTCACAGCAGGTACAATGAATTCCGAAAGCAATCCAGAGTCCCCACTATTGATCCTCTCCTCAGCAGTAATCTCTAAATACACTACTTTCAGTAGTTATGATTTAGCAGAAGTATGTAATGTAAGTAGTGTATTCAGCAATGCAGACAAACAATGAGTGTGTGGAACATATTGAACATGGGAATCAATGGAGAGGAAATGGATTATACTGCAGGATTGGCAGCCCTTGTGTCCAGTGGCATCAATACAGGCACTTTTACTTTTTCCAACAGCAAGTGCACAAGTGCACTCGCACACACATAGTATGTAGCCTATACTGAAATATGCTGTGGCAGATTTTGCACCTCATTAATTTCTGTGTGGAATGGGGTGAGACATCTTTGCTGGCAGTCCCTAACACCAGACTGCACCAATTTTTCTACAGAGGAGATATTGAATCTTTTAAAACAGCACAACATTAACATCATTAGAGCGTGTTGTTGCTTGTACAGAGCGAGGAGGTCACAGCACCTCCGATAATTGCTGTCCCACTCCCTCAATCCAGCCTGTCAATCATTTTTAAACACTTGATATTTTCATTATTGTTCTCACAGTGTGAGCCAAACAGTGATTTGACAAACTGGCCAATGAGATGTCAAGAGACTGCTTTGCATATAAGAAAATGCAGAAAACAAGCATTAAAAGAAAAGCTGTATTGTTACTGCATTAGCTCACAACCTGTTGATCAATAATGTCAACAGACATCTCCATCTCTCTGTCTCTTTGTCTCCCTCTTTGAGGAAGGTGATAGATGATCACCAGTTATGTATGACAGTCCTAGTGTCCCAGTGTCATGTGGGACTCCATTTTATTACCTTGTCCTCGGGTGTTTGCACTGCTCACAAAAATTCTGGGTTTCTTAGTATTATTCCACTGTTAACGTGCCATATTCACTCTCCTTTTAGAGCTGTTTTAGTCATCACCAGCCCCTGAGGAAAATATCTGGGTCATTAGATGCTAAATGCACCATTTTGGTGCCATTCATATCTGGTGGCATTAATATGCATCTCAGGTGATGTGATCACAAGCAGACAGCTCTAAGCATGTCAGTTCACAACCTAAGGCATTAAAATGCATCTACACATGCATCTCAAGAAGCTACCTGTGATCAGATCCTTTCTCCGCTCTAAATGCAAATAACATGGATCGTTACCGTTTGCATAACAGACACATCTGCTGTCTGTGTGTGTATGTGTGTGTGTGAGAGAGAGAGAGAGTTATGAGGTTAAAAGTGGTGAACGTGAACTGAAATAGTTTTAGGCCCCAAAACTAAAATAATTAGCTACAAGTTGCTAAAAATTCTCTGTAGACAACCATCGCTTCACAAATTGTCATTTGACCCACCGTGATTTAAAAATATATTGATCACCGTTATACAGTATGATCTTGTTTAGCAGCATTATGGAGTTCTGGAGGGAATTTTGCCACTAGACTTGTAATAATTTCTCAGGATCATAGGAGGAACTCACTAGACTCTGAGTGTCCGAGCTTCTGACTCTGGCAAAAAAGCTGGTGAGAAAGTTTCTCTAACACCTCTAAATCTATATTATCTACACTCAACAGATGCATAGAGGAGTTTCTATACACACATGCACAAATGCACATTGCTCACACCTGTCCACTCACACACAATGTTCAGTATATGCTATTGTTGTCTTTGTGACTGAATGTAAAGAGCAAGGGGTCTTCAATCAGCATTCATTTGGACTCTTGTTTATCTCTTTCACTTGCTCCATACAGAGCCTTGTGGGCCTTGTTTTGATCATCTATCACCATAGCAACATCTCCCAGGAAGTGTTTCTTAGATCTGGGCATAGAATGGCAGACAAAAGAGGTGATGTCTTTTGGGAAGAAAGATTGTCTGTCTGCTCTTATTGTGTGCGTCAGAGATTAGGATTGGAGGATGTTGGGAGGGTGAAATCAGGAGCATGGAGGGAAGTGTGTGTCTGATCATGTGAGTCTGCTGATGAGCAAGACACTTCTTGGCATTTTTAGAATTTTTAGAATTATCTTTTGTATATGTATTTAATCAGTCACAAATAAGGTTTTAATGAGGTTTTCTTTATAGTGACAGCTGGACTATGGTTATGCAGATAGTATTTTTAATAAATATTTTTACATTTTCACTTCTTATATTTTAAATATGGTCTCTATAAGTAAATATGTACAGAGTTTTTATATGTAGCTGGGGTTGGATTTTTTTGGAGCTCAGGAAATGCATTTAAAAAAGCGTACTGAAAGTGTATTAAAATTATTTACAAATTCTATCAATAAAACACTGTGTATTAGTTATATTCCCAGATATTAAAAGCCATACATCATTGTACTAGTCCCACGGCTGTATTAGAGCAATATTCACATAGAAAAGCTGCATGATATATAATCAAAGAACAAACCTTCCATTGCAATGCACACTACTTACAACATATAAACATTTTTGTCCTTTATATGAAAATAAGGTTTTTGAAACCTCTCCACCACCATCCCAAATCACTGAATCTGACTGTATCAGGTGTTCCTGTGGTGATTTGATTTTAAGGCTCTGGTGACGTTTTTCAAACTACATGTTACAAAATACCTTACCTGACAAAAACTAACATTTGTATGTTTGCTGGATTATGTGAGTGTGTGTGTACTTGCATATTTTGAAGTGAAGTGGCTCAGGTCATCCCACAGCTGTACCAGCGTCTTATATTTACATTCTGTAATTGAGGCCCTGACCTGTGGCTATGGGATCTTTCGCCGGCCTGGAAAGAAAACAGACTCATGTATACCAATATTTTAACATGTGTTTGAGCAGAGAAGAGGACTTTGGTGGAGGCGGCGTTTCTTTTTTACCTGCCCTATAGCTTGAAACGGAGCCAACATAATAAAATGCCAACTTTTCTTCCCCTTTTATGTTTGTTACATTATTGAAACCTACAAAATATGAAGGGAAAACATGAAATATAGCCTTTCCAAACACACTGATTGTTTAATGGAACAGATGACCCTCATGATTTCTTCGTGTATCCTGCAGCACTGTAAATTATTCTTCCTTCCTTTTTCCTTCTCTCCTCCCAACATCCTTACATGCTAATTAATGCTGTTAACTTAAGGTTGTGGAGGGTATGCCTCTGTTATTTTTTCTCCATAGGTCAGTGCATTTTGTTCCTAACAGAGCACCAATTATTAGCCATCGCTGTCAGGAACGAAGGTGTGCCTTGGTGCAACCTGATGGTCATTAAGAAGCCAGTACAGCTTCATAAACAAGTCTTATGCTAATAGAACTGAATGTGTTATGTTTTTGTTCTGGTACAGGCTTGTTTTTGTTGTGACGGAAAGAGGGTTGTTAAGTTGATTAATAGCTTAGTATTCTACAAGCCCCTGAGCTGAAACTGGACCAAACTTTTTTAAACTTTTCACATCATCATTCAGTATCATCAATGTGTCTCTGTGTCTTTGCATTTTACTTTCCCTTTCTCTCTCCTTTTCTGTTCAAAAATGGTCTCCATCTCTTTATTTTTTTTTGTCTAATATTGTATTTCTCATTTCATGTATTTTAAGTGCATAATTTAACATTTTCAGAAATATGCAGTTTCACTCTCTTGTTAGAGTAAGATGAGAAGGTCAGTGCCACTCACATGTCTGCGTAGTATGGAGCTGGAGCCAGAAAGAAATTGGCCTAGCTCAGCGTAAAGACTAGAAACAAGGAGATACAACAAACCTGGCTCTCTCAAAAGTTCAAAAATATGCCTACCAACATCTTTTATATTCAAGTCTTAGTTGTTTAATTTGTACACAAAATGAAAAAAAAAATTATTTTCATGTGTGATGTGATTTTCTTTTTGTTTTGGTACTATATGCACAAACCTAAGAGTTGACAATAGAGAGATGACAGGAAATGTGGGGAGACTTTGGACGAAACCACACCACCTGCCTCACATTTCTTTCAGTCTTTGTGCTAAGCTAAGCTAATTGCCTGTTGCCTCAGTTTGGCAATAGGGCAAACTACACTTTTAATTTGATATGTAAAGCATGTTAGATTGCCTTTGTATATTAAGTATGCTAAATGAACTAACTTGGCTTTGTCTTTCAGGGATGCTGACCTGTCACTGATGGGGTCTTACAAACTTCTGTTGCCTAATATTACTTAATGCCTCCATGGAGGTCATCCAGGCCACCCAGGTTTCCTTGCTGCCTCAGGAAACCCCTGCAGCTACCTGGAGCAACAGCTCTGTCCCCCCCTACTCCCATTTCCTGCTCCTCTCCACTCCCTCTGAACCGCTTCTCAGCTTCACTCCAACCAATGGCTCTTTTATCTTTAACACCTGTCAGAACTGTACTGGACCTGAACCTGGATCACTCCCTGGTTTGGCAGGAATCTTCATTCCTCTTATCTATGGGATAGTCTGCATTGTTGGCTTGGTGGGGAATACACTGGTCATTCATGTTGTAGTCAACTACACCAAGAATGAATCAGTCACCAACATCTATATCCTTAACTTAGCCATTGCAGATGAGCTCTTTATGCTGGGCCTGCCCTTCTTGGCGGTACAGAACGCTCTGCTTTTCTGGCCCTTTGGCTCTCTAATGTGCCGTGTGGTCATGACAGTGGACGCCATCAACCAGTTTACCAGTATCTTCTGCTTAACTGTGATGTCAGTGGACCGTTACCTGGCTGTGGTGCACCCTATCCGCTCCTCCTGGTGGCGGCGTCCCCATGTGGCCAAGGCCATCAGTGCTACAGTTTGGGTGGGGTCCTTTGTGGTGGTGCTGCCAGTGGTGGTATTTGCTGATGTGCTGAAGGATGATGGGAACTGCAGCATCGTGTGGCCTGAGCCAGCAGAAGTGTGGAAGACATCTTTCATTGTGTACACGAGCACTGTTGGTTTCTTCTGCCCCCTGCTGGTCATCTGCTTGTGCTACCTGCTGATCGTCATTAAGGTAAAGCATTTCTAATTAACACAGATGTTTACATTGGTTACCATAGAGTTGTGAAGTGGGAGGAAATTTTAGTTTTGGAAATGGTTTTCCCCTTGTGGAACCCAGTTTAATTTTTTTTTTATTTAGGTGAGATTTGTGTATAAAAAGAAATAAATGGAACTTCTACTCCCAAAACTAGGGGTGCCTGAAATAGCTCCTCCCATTTCACAACTCCATTATATGTAGATATTTTTCCAAGTAATGAACAAGAGTTTTTGTTATTTACAAAGAAATCACTTCAAATAAAGCTATAGTGCCGAGAGGCACACTATTACACAGACCATATGTTACAACTCTGTGGTAAAACACAACTGTTGCTGTTTCAGTGAAAATGTTTCTGTACTTTCGTCTTAAATGGTCACAGTAAAGAGTACGTCAATTAAGAATGTTGCATTTTTCCTGTATAGTCCTCAATTATTACTTTAAACATTTGATTACACATCATTTTGTTGGTGAAAAGCATTGTAAAGTTGCACTCACCTTCTTATTGGGTTGGCAGAAGAAATCTCAGATGGGGATATGTCAGCAGGTCATCAGCAGATATAACCGCAAGACACCAAATGAGGAAATTATTTTGGATTTATATTTGTTTTTTATTTGTTTTGGATGAAACGCCCTTTTACTAGTAAGAGTGTACATTTGCATGGCACAGCTAAGAGAACCTTTGCTTTTCTTTTAAAGGTACGAAGTGTTGGAAAACGGGCACAGGCCACATCCTCTCGACGCAGGAAGTCAGAGCGTAAAATCACAAGGATGGTAGTTGTTGTGGTGGCAGTGTTTGTCCTCTGCTGGCTACCGTTCTATGCTCTGAACATTGTAAACCTCTTGGAGGTCCTGCCAGGGGACTTCAGGGGGCTCTACTTCTTTGTTCTTGTGCTCTCATATGCAAACAGCTGTGCCAACCCCATACTGTATGGATTTCTGTCTGACAACTTCAAGAGAGGCTTCAGGAAGGCCCTGTGCCGTACGTCACGCAGGGTGAAGAACAACGACAGGGCCGGCACTGAGGTACCGCGGCCCACAGAGGAGTGGGGTGGCATTGTGCTTCAAACACAAAAGTGTGAAGGAGCCACCAATGTGCACAGGAAAGACTGTGGTGAAAATGAAGAAGAGGAGGAAATCAGTGGAACAGAAGGGGCCATGCAGATGAGTGAAATGTGCAAAATATCAGAAAACGGAAACCACAGTGGAGTAAGAGAGGGCTCAAGGACACAGGTCATACAGAGGGGTAAACCTGAGCCAGGGCACTCTGGAGAACTGACTGGAAAAGGCTCAGACTTTGATCGCGCTGATGTAATGTCCACTATGGCCAGTAAAAGTAGAAACAACAGGTCACAACCTGAAGAATTCCCAGACAAAAACTCTGTGCTTGAAATCAGCTATCTCTAACAGATCTGAACATGTTTCTGCGGATTTACTCAGACACATTTGAATGAGATGTGAATATCACACACGAATGTAGATTGTGACAGTGAAAGCATTTTTGCCATGGTATAAGAATGTAACAATAATTATCTGAAACTTTACATTGAAAACTGCAAAAAGTATTATGAAGTACAGTATGTGGTTATTGTTGCAAATAGTAAGACATGCAGAAACACTGGTATGATCAAGGCTGACGGTTCATTTCTGAGATTTTGACTTTTTTTTCTTGCTGTTACGGTAACTTAAAATCCCAGCTTTTATACCTAAATACCCATCAAACATTGATGTAACCCTGTACATGTTGTTCTGGATTCAGTGACATTTTACACTGAAAGACCATAAGTAATTTATTTATTGCTGACATGTTGAAGACTGACAAAAAAAAAAAAAAAAAATCAGGAACATCTTGTACTGAAATGGCTAATGCACTGTATGAATCATGTCCCAGTGGGAGATACCACAACTAATGATCCATTGTGAAATTAAAAATCAACAGTTTTTATCTCTTACTTTTCTGCTTTGGCTTTTACAACAGCCCACAGAGGTAAATTAGACTGTTCGTATTGAGGGGGTTTCAAGAAGAAACAGATTTATAGTCTCTATGTCCTGTGACTGTTTGACTTGAATGTTTGTTCATTTTATTTTACTGTCAAATTTAAAATATGGTGGTATGAACTGCACGTCAAACACCAATTTAATTACATGCATTTTAAACTTAAATCCTCTCAAACATTAAAGGAACATTTAGATGAAGAGGATGAAACATATCTATTACATGGACTCAATTCTTTTTAACACCCACAATAAATAATATATCTCTGGAGCATAACACTAACAACTTTTAACTTTTGTGACATTATTCTAAAGTGTCATTTTTATCAAGGATATTTCCTTGAAAGATTTGCTGCTTTGTGCTCGTGGTTAAAACACTGTGCTGTGGCAATGTAAAGACACTGGACTGATTGTAATGGTTGACATAATAAGGATGAGTATTGTAGTGTATTTTGAACCTATGTAAGGCTAATAGATTAATCAAATCCCAGATTGACAGATCATATGAGGTTAATTTACCACATAGTTGCTTGCGTTGTTGTCTGTGATTGCAAAAGGTATAGTGTTTGTATTAAGGTGTTGTATTATCAGCAGTGTTGTAAGAGCTTTGGTTAAACACTACACTGAGTTGTGTGGTGAGAGTGGGCTAAATAAATGTTTACACAACATATTGTATCTAAATATTTTTGTACTACAGTAAAATCTTATGTTGTATGTGGTATGAACTACTGCACATAGTATGTACACGAATATAGTATGTTCATGACATGTATGTAACTGTAACACTGTGTAACATCATTATGACTTATCAACTGTATATTGTTCTTCAGGAAAGACTAAAACTAATAAAAACTCGCCTTCGCTTTATTTCAAAATACAACTTTTGCTAGAGAAAATCAGAGCTCTAACCAATGTCTGTCCACTTTTAGGACTGATGTGGAGTTTTCAAACAAGTCAGAGCTGAGGCAGTTTGTTTAACTTGAACATGAGACCAAGACTGCCCTCTAGAGGTAAAGATACTTAAGGGAAAAAAAAAATCAAGCCTCAAATTATTGTTTCACAAAATTGATGAACAAAGCAAAACAAAAAAATTTAAATATTCTAGAAAATATGTTTTATTAATTTCAAAACACCCAATGTGTGTAAAATAATTTCACTTTGTATTACCTTGGCCTTGTAACGACATTACAGATTTGTATGCTCATGTTCAGAGTGTGTCTGACCTGTTGAAGCACTGGTTGTATGTTTGAAAAGAGGCAAATCAGTTTTACATCCATCCATCCATTTATTCTTATCTTCATGCATCAGCCCGCGCTCATTCAGGTACAACTTCTCCTATCCACTTGAGGTAGGGCGGGTTGCCCTGGTCAATAGGCAGGACTGATGACCTCGGCCACCTCATAAGGATGGTTAGAGCTGAGGACGACAATGAGCAGTTATGAATCAACTGAGTGTACAGACAGGCACACAGTCCATATATACAGCAGTAATTAAAGCAGTACTCCTGAACCATGTGACTCACAGCAGGTAATGGAACAAATGATCAACATAGTGTTCCTGTGAGAGTTAGAATGAAGCCAGGCGTTTTCTGTACTGGGTCTAAAAATAGACTTACCGGACATATTCAGCAAGAGCAGGCACTTTTGAACTTCTTGTTTTAATCATCTAAACAAGGAGAGAGATACTAGGTCAGCTTGACTGGCTTCAGACATCAAGACATAACAAATTAGCGATCTATTACATGCAGTGCTTAACTTTGAGAAACAACCCATTCTGAGTCTAGGACATCCTGACCTTTGTACCTTCTCTCGCTCCAGTTTGACGAAGTGAAAGAGCACATTTGCAGTCAAAAGGTAAAATTAATCAAGTTTTTCAACTTCAAACTTTCGACTTGTCAACATTTTAATCACGAATACTCTGGAGAGAGTTAATAAGCAGTATTATGGCAGTAAAACTGTGACTAGTATATTTAATAGTATTAAAAATAATAGCAGCAGTGATAGGAATTTATCTTTAGCTGTAGAAATAGGATTTTGCAACATTTAAAGTAACATTTTACGCAGCTTAACATATTGCAAGACTTAATTAGCACTCACCAGCAGCACCTCACTGTCCTCCTCAATCTTCCCCTGCCATTCATAGCTGAAGGAATGAGACAAAATTAGTTTAAATATACAAGTGTGTAATTCAGTACCAACATGACAGGAAAAAATGGTTATTTATGTCAAATGCTGCCTGCCCAAACCCTATAATCATGACCTGCCTCTCATCATCCCCTGTTGAAAACACAGCACAGACATCTGAATCCAACATGACACTGAAAAGCAGCCGTCTCAATACTTACACAGATGTGATTGCTGGGACAATGTTGACGCAAGCAGCTAGCTTCCTTTCCACAATACCCCTGTGAAAGAAGAAAGTAATGAATCAGCCACAGCTAAAAATGGATTAAAGAACTGGCAAGAATTCTGAATCCTGCAGACCGAATGGTAGAAATGAAAATCTACAGCTGTCCTGCAGAATGATGCAGCATATGAGCTAAAATGACCTCCAATCAAGTGTCACAGGCCATTTTCATTATGTCCAGTCAGTAATGAAAGGGAAGAATAAATTTTGAAAACTTTTACTTTATCCTTTTGTTCTACATAATGAAACATCTAAAACATAATCATTGTATCACCTGGCCAAGTCTTTAGCTACTGTGTCATTAGGACAGGTGACGAAAGCGGCAGAGTGTGTGCCCGATGTGTATGTCTCAGATGCCATGGAGAAGGCCCTCAGTCCAACAGTCCTCAGCAGCTGGAACATAAACACACTCAAGAGGACCGTCTGTGAGAGGAAAATACACAGAAGTGTGAGGATAAAATCCAACAACGTGGAGACAATGTATCCAAAATACTTTGGCAAGGCATGGAGTTCAACAAACATAACGAAACCATCCCAAGTGAAATGTATGCGGTGTCTTAAAGGCATCTCCATGCTCTGCAAACTCACCAAAATTAAAGCTTTTAAGGATCCACCTTGCAATGTCTCTGCACTGGGCAGTCCAATGCGCATTTCCTAAGCAGGTCACACACATAATGGTTAGTCCGCAAACACACAGTGACTGCTTCAAAGATTTATGTGTCAAAAAAATTTTTTGCAATCAAAGCTGGAGTATTTTTTATTTGCACTGGAGTAAAGAAGTAATTACAGGTTTTAAAAGTTTTGTTTAATTGAATGGAAGGAGGAGTGAGACTTTCACAGCATTGTACATGATTCATATGGTAACAACTTTAAGTATTTCTGTTTGTCTGCTGAATAGTTGTACACGTGTGTTGTGTCTGTGCTGTTTTACGACAGAATAGAACCAATACACCATTTAGCCAACATTAAAACATTATACTGTGCTGCACCGCAGCAGAAGTGTATGCAACGCGTCAGTCTTCTCTCATTTATATCACAGTTCTTCAGCAGATAAACAAGCTGTACGAACCACCAGTCAAACACAAAATAATCAGTCAGTTTCAGCTCTGGTGAGCTGCAGACGGGGCGTGTTAAGCTAGCAGCAACGTTAGCTGTTAATGAGGAACGAGAACACTGGCGACTTTATGACAGATTACACATTACAGGGCGAATTCACTAAAAATGTCTGATAATTTAGTTTTTATACGAGCGGTTACAAGCAGCAGAAAAGGGCAACAGCTGTTAGAAAGAGTTATTTCTGTCGTGTGTCTTACCTTTAGACAGTTGTCTGGCGGGTGGCACGCTCTACCGTAAAGCGTGACGGCTGTGTGTTTGTGAAACTGTCGCAAAGCAGCATTGGGTTTATAATCTTGTCGTTATCCCAAGGAACATATTTACCAAGACTACACGGACTTTTATAAAACCTTATTATCCTGAACTGTTCGAAATACAAAGAGCAAGGGAATTTTACACTTACTGAGCAGCTGTCAAGCGCACTGTAATTTAATAGCACGAAGAAAATAAGGATAAACAATCGTTTTGATGTTGTTGACGTTGTTTTCTCTGGCAAGATATAAACGTTTGGTCGCTTTATTTGACGTTTAACTGAGACACATCAACTACAGAGGGCAGCAAAGTGGAGGGCAGTTTTTTCTTTAAAAAAAAAAAAGAAAAAGAAAAAGCAAACATTGATTGCCACACAGTACTAGACCAGTAGAGGGACCTCCAGACCTCTAAGAACATGTTTGCATTGGTGGGTTAGATTCCCAGCCAATGCAAACACATACACACACACATGCATGCTGGACAAGCCTAAGGTGTTTTCCACCTCCAAGCACTATATGTGACTTTCACAAAATATATGACTCACTTTAACTGTTTTATTTGAAAATGGTTGAAAGTCCATCCAAACAACTACCAGTCATTTTGTGCACATGCTGTTTGATGCAGGCCAAGTGCATGGATAGGCCCACTGATTTTCCACTATGATCTGCCACCAACACTTTATAATTATAAAACATGCAGTGGCAGTGCACAACCATATGATGGCAGCTTTTGTACAGCAGACAACATGAGAATAGGTTTTATGATAAGCTCTGGTAGTTATAGCACACACATACACACACATATGCAATAAATCAGTTCCTGTCAACAGGGTAGCAGCAATGTCTGTGATTGTCTGTCTGCACACAAATGATGCTTACCCTGTGTGTGTGTGTGTGTGTGTGAGTGTGTGTTATTTCTATGCACATGACAGAAAGCCACTCTGTTTGATAACATCCACCAGCACCACCTCCCTCATACTCTCCTCTCCTCACTCTCACCCTTGATTAAAGAGTGAGACAAGCATGTCACACAGTCTAATATGCATAACACACATAAACACACACAGTTACACAAACTTGACACGTGCACTCAGAGCAAGATAGATTGAGCTGTGGCTGATGTGAGAGCTCTACCAGGAACACACGGGCACACATGAAGACACAGCAAGACGTATTAGTGGAGCTTGTCAAGCTTTTGCAAGAGCAATGAGGAGCGATGGAAGGAGGAGGGATATGTTGGTGGTGGGAGGAGGCGGGTGGAGGGGCTTGTTCCCATGGAAACTGTGCAGTCAGCACATCTGTACGTGTTATGCGCTGTCCTCTCTCATCGGCATCCCGCGGCCTCTCCCCACCACGGCTGGACATGACAGCATGTGCTCACATGTAGAAGATGCACTCACACGCAAATACGCTCAACCACTTGTCCTGACCCCGTTGCCATGGTGACCATAACCCTCAACCCATGGGATGTTATCTTAGTATATGAAACAATGCATATCTGTTTGTGTGTGTGTGTATGACATAGACCAGACATACACACAAGTTGCTACTGGCACTGGGCAACTGTCTTGCCCTCTCTGTTTCATGACCAGATTTTATCCTCCCCTCTTTTCTCTCCCTCTCCCACCCTCTCCTCCTTGCTCTCTGTCTCTCTCTTTCCCTGTGTCTTTCTCCTTCTTTTCCTCTGTCTCTCGCCCCCTCTCCCTCTGAGCATGAGGAGAATCAATATGTTTTCAATTTGCAGCAGAGCCTTCCTCCTCTGCATTCTAATCAGGCTGCACTGGCCCTTTAACTTCCAGAAAGAGAGAGAGAGAGAGAGAGAGAGAGAGAGGAAGAAACAGAAGGAGAGAGAGAGAAGAGGTGGGTCAAGATGGACTTCAACCAAAGGACATTTCAATATGCAGCAAAAATGTCAACTTCAGGGTCAGTGGAGCATGCCCTTAAGAACATTTTTTGCAGTTTCACTCCAGGCTGTATGATGAGGAGTATAGAGAGCAGAAGTCATGATGTCACATCTGGACCAGCAGTGATTGCATTAACTTCACTCTGCAGTCTCTCATCGGATATTCTTTTCATCAGGCTTTAGGAGTGAAATGTGTTCCTCAGGTTAAATGTATCTACAACAGCACTTGGTATTAGAATTGTACCCTGAGTGATTTTAAGTATTCAAGTATTCAAAAAGCAACACCCCTCTTGAAGTCGCTGTATCAGTTTCTCCCTTATCCACAGTATCCACCCACTGTGTTGTGTGAGGAATCAAAATGGTGTGTTGACAATATATCATTATATCCATAAATTTGGTTTTAATTATCTTCAGTGACAGAATCCGGCTGACATGAGGCATCAGTGTTTGCTTACTTTTTAGACATCACCATATTATTAAGACCTAAGTCAGACAAATTATAGCTGTTGGACAAATTTGAATTTCTCAGTTGCAGTTACAACTCAGTGATTACAGTAACTTCCATATGTATTTTACATTTTTGTGTACAAGAAATAAGTGAAATTTTGAGTGGAATAGAGGGAAGGTCATTGGGTCATTACAGCATTATGATTCTTCCTCTTAGGATTACAAATATGGTTTTAAAAATGGAAGTAAGCTCAGGCCATCTGTTTTCAAGATGTGACCTCATGGACCAAAGTATTAATGAAGTGGATATTATCACTGATATTGATATTCAGCTGAGCAGAGTTTTGGAGTGGGAGGAGCAGCTGGTTCCAGAGATTTTTCTCAATACTTTCTCTACTTGCTGTACACATTTATGTACAAAGGCTTGTACCTTCAACCAGATATATATATATTTTTTTTACCTCAGCTGCTGATCATTTGTATCAGTGATTCGACCAGGATAGTCTTGTGCATGACCAAGGTTGTCTATGCAGATAATGAATTAAAGAGTCGGAACCAGAGGAGTATTGTCCAGTATTGTCCACACTGTCTTCATATACAGTACAGTATCAGCCAATACAATATAATAAAAAACATGGAGAGAGGGTCAGAAACACACTGACAGAAAAAAATCTCCAATGGTATGACAGAATATAAAGTGAAAAACTGGGAAAGAAAAAGAGAAAATTGAAAAACCAAGGGTGAAAAAAAGTAAAAAGGACGTGAAATCTTGATTGAGTTCCTGTCTTTCTCTCCCTCTGTTCTCCTCTGCCCCCATTAACACTGACTTCTGAGGAGGGAGGACCACCATGGGACCTCCCTCATTCACCCAGGAGGCGAGAGGAGAGAGAAGTTCACAGCAGGGTATGGGAGACAATACCTTGGAGGACTGAAAATCCACAGCAATTAGCCTGTGTCTCCCTCTTTCCCTTCATTGCATTCATTCCTGCACTTATCTGCTTATTTAAATTGTACCCATGGCTTAAGGATCAAGGCATATGTATTGTCTAGTGATTAGCTCTTTGACCTATAGCCTTGACCTTGAATATGAGACTTTATATAGGTGACTAGTCACTCATCGTCTATAAAAATGCTGATCACACAGTTACACAGTATTTTAAGAATATCTGTGGTTTTCAGCTTTGGAGTCAAGAGAGTTAGCAAGAGTTTATAAAACCTTGGAAAAATAACTAAATATGCATTTTTCAAATTTATGAGTTGTGAAAATTGCCCTACTTCTTAGGCTAAATAAACCATCTTAAAACCTCTTGGATTAGCTGAAAGATGCACTGCCACAAACTGAACACAGGGTGTTTTTTTATTTAATGTCATGACAGGACAATGAGAATACATATACTGTACATACTGACCTTGCAAAGCATAATTGTTTCATATAGATGGTGTTCAAATAGAAAATATGAATTAAAATAAATGTATTTATTGCTTTATTGCTTTAATAGACATTTCCGTACAGGTTTGAGCTGAGTACTGAGCTACATTAGCTCTCACACAGAGATCAATAAGAGAACAGCTTTACTTTATACACTTTATTATCGGCATTATTTTTGCCTCTATGTTTTGTCAGAATTGATTAAGGGGAATTCCCTCACCAGTTCCTTTTCAGTCTGGTCATCTTTTTTGACTGTGTCCATCGGTGTTGAAGAACTTAAGTATTGAGAGTGAAGTCCCCTGCAGAAGATCACTGAACAAGAATATAGGATTGTATTACAGGAGGGGCAGAGGATTCAAAGTACAAGCACATGCTAAGTGAATGCATTCACAATGAACAGGAAAGTATAGACCAGTTAGGTGACAAAAAAGTGGAAAACCAGGACAGCATCCCAATTAAATTGTTTATTCATGCATAAATGTTTGGGATGAGTAAGTGAGTGTACATTTTTTACACTGAGAAAGGGCGTCTGCTCCCCTCTCCCCCCCTTCCTCTTTTTTTTTTTTTTTTTTTTTTTTTTTGGCCTTTGAGGATTTAGAGCCAACCTACAAATACTGGGGCGAATCCCTTAGAGTTAGGGTTAGGCATTCAAATGTGGTGGTTAATGTTGGAGTGAGGGGCTAGGGAATGCATTATGGCTATAATGGATCCCCAAAAAGACTGGTGTGTGTGTGTGTGCGTGAGAGAGAGAGAGAGATTTAGGGGGAATAACCCTTTAAAGAGCTTCGTGTATTGTCTGATAAACTGATACATATTTAATAAAAGATCAGAGCTGTAGTGCAGCATTTTGTGCTCTCATTGTTGTGAGTACAGTGAGCATGTTGTTGTTTACTCCTCTGTGAAACAGTAAAAATGTATTCTGACCGGGTCAGCTAATGTGAAGACCGAATAAACTAGTTTTAGAATAAAGCTGCAGCATGTAAAGCTGAAGACTGCAAAATAATAACAGATCCAGTTTTGTACAACACAGAAATGTAGCAGATTCAACATAAACTCTGACCCATTTTAATTTAGTGTACAAGCTGCCTGTCAGCTCAGTGATGGTCTAATTTGTTGAGGTTAATTATAGTAATGTCTGAAAATGAATGTGGACATGATTTATTTAAATGATTCCACTTTAAATGTTTTCACTGTAAATGAGAAGAAAGCAAAACAGGGAAGTGGAAGTTTAACACTGAGCCTAAATTTCACTTTATGTTTTTTCCTCTGAAACTCCAGTTTGAAGAGAAAAACAATGAAAAGAACAGCTGGACAAACAGATGTGGCTGCATTCTGAAGGGCTTTTCAACGTCTGGTTTGTCTTCACTGCTGCAGCAGCAGATCAAATCTGGGAGAATCTAGAGCAAAACGCATGAAGCTCCAACATCAACGCTGGCATTGTTCTCCCACTGAAAACAATGAATAGCTTGTCCTCAATGAAGCACTGCCACAATGTGAATGCAGAATTGAAGTGCTTTCAAAAATACATTCAAAGCTCTACACTTTTCTTTTCGTTGCCCCACTCTTATCTCCTCTCTTCCTCCCTCCACATTGCTAATTCACCAACCCACCACCTCTTTCTGTCTGGCTGTGACTTTGCTGGTGGCGCTGGAGCAGAGCAGGGGTGGAACTTTCGAAGTAGGCCAGGTTGCAGCAGGTAACGCAGAGTCATTCATGCAGACTGGAAGCTCGCAATGAGAGCGAGAGGAACAGGACACCCTGGCTCACCCTCAGGCAACAAGGCAGAGAGTGAGAGGAGAGAGGAAGAAAGAGGAAAGATAGAGGGAGGAGAGAAAGGACTTGGGATTGTGATAGAGAAGGAAAGATGGGAACTGTGAAGTAGAAAAGGATAAAGACAGCAAACAGACAGAGAGCAAAGACAATTAAAAAGATGGAGAGAGAAGAAGAGAAAGAAGCCACATTAGCTTAAATTAGACATGTACAAATAAGACCTTTGTGTATTTGATGTTCCTTTACAATCTGTTTGTGTCAATTTACGTGTGAAATAATCATAGAGCCACATAAATTATAACAGTACTTTCAAATTAAAATGCAGTGGGCATGCTGACAGTGTGCACCTACCTTCTGTTCACCCATTCTTACACAAATCAGCATGCGTACGCTACATGGCCAAAACCATTTAGGCCAGCATTATTCAGTTCATTTGAATGGAACGGCTGTGATTAGTGCATTTGCTCACTGCAGCAAAGTAAAGTTAAACTCTTAAAAACTCTGACATGTTAATTTGCATCTCAACAATGGTCACTTTGAAGGTGCAGTTTCAGTTCAGACCCTAAAAGATGTGACTAATATTTAAAGCAGTAATAATTCATTAACTGAATGAAACATGATGAAGAAATCTAGTAGAGTAGTATAAAGTGATATAATTATAAAGTAGCATAAACTGGAAGTACAAGTACCTCAAAAGTTACTTTCCATATTTGCATATGCAGCATATACGCAGCAGCATTAGGATTGATCTTAAGGATCTTAAGAGTGCTTTTTCTTTGCTGTGGCTGGATATGAGGTTGATGAGAACAGTGAGACTGAATGTGAATAATAATGTAAACTAAAACAATGAGCTGAAAGACACAAAAAAGACACTTCACAAAGTGTCTGTTTATTGACACTAGAAACACCTTTCACATTACACACAGTCCTTTCATACACTGTTAATGTACAAATATGCAGCAGACAGTTTTGGATAATTATTAACTGGATCTACAACTTCCTATGATCTTTGTGTCTAGCCTCATATATAACATGTGCAGGACGCAGTAAAGGCACACAAACCTCAGGCAGATTGCATTTCCAGTGAGATAAATCATAAAGGCAATTCTAATTTGATAACAGACTGTATGAAGAGAGAAGCCTGAATGTTGTTTGTCCACATAAAAAAGATAGACTCTTATATTTTTTCTGCTGAAGGACACAAACTTATATTGTTCTAAAGATCTTCAGTTCTGACAGATATTTGGTGCTGCATTGAATATGTCCCTTGACAAACTTGCACTGATCAAGAGATAAAAGACTGAATAAAAGCCTTTAAACATAAAAATGCCAAAACAACAGACAAACTGCACCTGTGTCATATGTCGCTTGTGCAGAGAGAGTACATAAAATGTAGCAACAACAATGCAGCAACAATGCCGTGCTGGTCATGATTAAGGGATTTTCTGTGCCTCTCCTCTCGTCTCTGGCCATCAGTAACCAGAGTGCAGCAGGGACTTGAGGCTGTGGCTGGATGAGAGGAGAGGAGGAGGAGTAGAGTAGAATGTTAAACATGTCCTCTAGACCCCAGAGGAGGAGGAGGGAGGGCGGCCAACATGGCAGACTGTTCTCTCTCTGCCTCTCTCTTCTTCTCTATGGTTCTGTGTCTATCCCTCTCTATCTTTTCCTCTCACTTTCTTCCTCCCACTCTATCTGCAGCTTCTTCTCTTCTTTGGAGCTCTTTTGTATCTTTGATTTGGAAACTGTTCATATTCGTCATTCGGAGTGTCTTTCTGGATCTCAGATTTAGTTTTGTCACTGTAATTGTATTTCACTCTGTGTATGAAATGTTATTAGGCTAAAGGATTTGCGTCACTAAATGAGGTAACACTCATTTGAAAGATGTAAAATCTGCTCTTTCAGAATGATTGATAGTGCAATACCATAATACCTTGCTGTACTTTCTAAATTATTCAGGAGACTCAGGCACCTTAACTTAACAAATCACAAAACACATTTTGCACACTTGATCATTATACTTTTTGAACAATTACCTTTGTCACTGCCTTCCAAAATGACCCATGTGAGCACTGTCTGATATGGTGCCCCAGTAAGAAGAAGAGCATCATTTATTGATTGGTGATTGGAGACTTGGGGAAACAGCTAGCCTGGCTTTGTCAAAACATTAACAAAATCCACCTTCCAGCACAGGTAAAAAAAAAAAATCAACACATTATCCTGTAGCTTGTTTTTTTAAATTGTGATAGTGCTAGGCTGCTAGGCAACCAGCAGGACTCCAGGAAGTCCCTGTGTCCGGCCAAGAAAGAGTCATAACCACCTGTTTTTGAACAGATTTATAGTTGATTTTAGGCATGTTTTGGTATATATGGAGAGAGTCAGGCCTGTTGGCTCCACCTGTTTCCACTCTTAATGCTAAGATAAATTAACCATGTCCTTGGTTTGGCTTCATATTTTGCATAGAGACATGAGTGGTATCAATCCTCTCATCAATCTCTCAAGAGATTCTGGCAAATCTAAGATTAATTATTATGAGTTTCAACTAAAAACTTACATTTCATTTTACCATCCCCAACAGGCAACTTAGTGTAATTTCACAATACTATGACAATACCAGAATCCATTGTTCCAAGTGTCTTCAGCAGTAGACAAGTAAAGTCTCAGACATTGCCTGAAACATGTTGGATGGATGTATGGATGAACTAACGGCCTGACACATCTGCTACACTGCACTTGTCAGATTATACATTCACTCATAGTCTCCTGAATTGCTCTTTCAGGCCTGCACTAGTGGCAGCCTTTTAGTTAAAGCTGTGGCGAGCAACTTTGCATATCAGAGGCTGCAAATGGCAGCAAGAGATAAGTGTGAAAAATCTGAACTTTGGTATCTATAAATTGTGAAATGTTGTGTAGGAATGGCACCTCCTCTGTGAGAGTAGCCTTTGTCCTGTATAGCCCACAGCTACATTGCTGCTGTATGTGTGGGATGAGAGCTCCATGCATCGGAAACATCATAACTCATCATATCTAAATAAATCTATTTCTTGGTGCCAGTATGCAATCATTCTCTCTAGATTAGGATTTCACACTCGGTATGTTCAATCCAGAATCTTAGCTCTTGTGTTTGTAGATGGTTAAGGTTCAGCTGGCTATGCTGCAATTATTTCTTTCCCTTTCTTCTTGGATGGAGATCTACATGTATATCGACCTGGTTAAACTCAATATTGCTTAACTTTCCTATTGGGATATTGCAAAAAACAAAACAAGGAGTCCTTCAACAGATGGTGTGGCCCCCACAGAGCCTTGACCTCAACATTATTGAATCAGTCTGGGATTACATGAAGAGGCAGAAGACACAGAGACAGCCTAAATCTGTGGAAGAGCTGTGGCAAGTTGAAACAACCTACCTGCCAAGTACCTTGAAAAACTGCAGCCAAGTATACCCAGGGTGGTCACAGCAAATATTGATATGATTTTGTTTTGTTTTTCTATTTGCTATGGTTTGTATGAAGTTAACTTATAAATAAAAACTATTCATGGTATCCTCATGTTACTTTCAGTGCCTAAAACCTTTGCTGAGTACTGTACATTTGGTGATTGATCTGACATGATACTGATCTGAGACTCTTTTTGTTTGACTCCCACAGAAGTGCAGAGTTGAGAACGATTTGCTCAGAAACACTTCATTCATGAGGGCGGATATTTGCTAAAACAGATATAATGTTGCCAGCTATTTAACCATGTTCCACCTGGTTAATCTCACTGAGAGTAAAAACACCCTTTCAAAATGCCAGGAAGAGAAGCAATCAGGGCAGAAAGCATCTCAAACATTTGAGGACAATAACCCGACACATTTCATTTTCAAACCTCAACCCATCTTCACCTGACATTACGAGGAAATTATAGACTGTTTCTGTTTCCTCTAGGCAAGTCTGCTGCACTTAGTATCTCTCTCTCTCTGTGTGTGTGTGTGTGTGTGTGCATCTGTGTCTATATCCCTGGCAATCCCCATGAAAATACCATGTGGCTTCAGAGCAGCCTATCACAAGAGGGAGACAGTTGCCGTGCTTCTGGATCCAGTGAGGGAGCTGTCCATTTCAGCACCATGAAGAGGCAGCAGTAAGTGTAGTGCACTGTGAGGATGCACAGGATGTGACTAATAAAACATAAACAAACAAAACAAGAATATTTCAAAATAAAGGTCAAAATATATTTCAATGTATTATTGAAAATTTACAGAAATGATCCAGTCACACATGCAGATGAAGGCTACATTCATTCAGATTCCTCAGACTGTGCAGGATATTTCCACCTACATGTACTGCTGACATCTACATTTGCATGCATACCTAAAGTATAACTGGGCATTCAAAGCGTATTGTACATTTAAATTAATTAATTCTCCTGCTTACACTGTAATAATCTTTGGAACGTGTGTCTAAATATAATATGAGGTATATTTCAGTGGTTGTGACAGTATGAGAATCATTGTCTTTTCTGCGTGCGAGGGGATATGAAACAGATGACAGAGTCAAACATACAGACCACGGATCACTGAGCTTTTACAACCTATCCCATCTATTTCTGTTGGAGCCATCTAAGCCCTTAACCGCTGGGTCAGGTGTTTTACACTCACCCCTTTCATCATTTGTGTCTCATATCTTCACCTCACAGGAAATTAAAATACATGTCAGTCTGTTGGAAAATAATAACCCCGCTGAAGATAATAATGTAACACCTTATTGATCTCTGTCAGAAAATTATCTTTTTTTTCCTTGCTCCCTCTTCTATGAAGAGGTTAGAGGTCAGAGGTCAGCTACAGGGCAGCACCCCAGGGGCTGGTAAGGGTGAATGGAGTGGTGCCTTGCTGCAGGACACTTCAGCAGTGTGGAAAGCTGCCAAAGAGATCTGAACTTGAAATAAATAAACCACACAGTCTAACCCCAGATTATTTTAGCAATGTAAGGCAACTGTACTGTAAAACAATATCTGCCTTAATGATTACTTTGTTCTACATTCAGGTCTTTTTGTAACATTCTTACCTTAAAGATCAAACTCTTTTTAAGCTTATCCTAGTGTCTTTAGGTGCTAAAAGCCTGATTATGTTTAAGCCAACACAAATAAATGAATTAAAGATTCAGTGTTTCTACCACCTCAAATTTATTCCTGGCAGCATTAGGCTTTGAAACAACATTTGGAAATTGGGAAATAAAATGCTAATGCTGTATCCTAGATGTCTGCTATTTAAAAAAAAAATAAAAAAAAATGATTGCTGATTAAGGATATGTGTAGACATATAGTATTTAGGCAGTTGTTGTCGATTAGAAAAATGTAAACCTTTTTATAGGCTTTATGGGAGATGATATTTCTAAAATTCAGGTTACTGCCCCTGTTTCTCTCGGAGTTTTGAATGGGAAGATTTAGGAGACAATCATTTTCTGTAGTTTCACTTGTTTCACAGATTTTTTCTTCTTACTATTTCACAAAAAAAAAACCTAATATCTCATTTTTTAAATCTCATTTTTATCTGTTTTTGGTCATTTTACTGTTTTAACTGATTTTTGCTGCTCGTTTCTGTCTTTACATATTTCTTCAGCTTATGTAAAGTGTTTCTGTTTGCAAGGTGTTACACAATGAAACAGAGTTGTTTTCCCCTCAACATTATGGAAAGAATCAAACTACAATCTCTCTAAAGAAGAAAATTTCCTCCTAACAAGTTGGTGGAACACGTGGAATCTTTTCTCCAGACAGCCACATTTCGCTCTCCTGTCAGGAAACATGAAACACTGGAGATTCAGCATCACACTGAACTGACTTGTTGAAAAGGACATTTTTTGCAGTGCGCTTGTTTTTGCGTAAAGTGCTGCTGCTGCGCACGGAACATCTCCCCTCTCTCTCTCTCTCTCTCTCTCTTCCTCGCTCTCCGGTTGTGTCGATTTTTTTCATCCTCTGCTTCTAACCATCATCCACCCCCTCCTCCTCTCCTCTCTCCACTTCTATCTCAGCTCTGCGAAGAAGAAAAACGAGGAAACCAAGGATTGATGTGTTGCTCGGCTTGAAATTTTATATTTTTTGCGCACATAATCCCCCCACGTCTGACAGCCTTGCCAAAAAATCATTGCTTTTGATGATTTCTGATGATTTTTATGTGATGACAGTAAACGGCTGTGTGTGTGTGTGCGCTCGTTGTGCTCCGGTTGGCCGTGATATAACCGTCTAGGATCGTTTGGATGCTGGAGGAAGAGGCTCTGACGCTCCGGGAAGCTTCGTCCATCCCTCCGTGTCCTCCTCATTCCTGCGACCGGCTGCATGACCGGTGATGCTCGGCCTCTCCGCCTGGATGCGCCCCTCTCTCCGCGGTGTGCCGTCGGTACCGCTGCCTGTATCCCCCTATAGCAGATTTCCTCTGTCGCCGGAGAAAGGTCTAGGGACCACATATGGAAACTGGGGATCAGAATTTTAGGAAAAAGGAAAACTAAGCAGGCTGTCGTTTGATTTTCATAACTTAACATTTTTCTTCCTCTCTTTGGCTTGATTGTTTTTATTTGGAGAGGGGGTTGATCGTCCCTGGTTGGTTTATTTTCCTTCATCTCTTAAGGAATGGCTGGTTTTCATGGCAGTCATGGTACCGGCTGATTATTTGGCATTATTTATCATTCTGTCCTTGATTTTGGGGGAGCGCTTGATTCTGCTGGTTTGAATCTGTTCTTTCATTTCTTTCAGTACATCCAGCCCTTATTTTTTCCACATATTCTGGGCCCTGCCTGTCTGTCTTGCCTGTCTCCCGTCACCCTCTTCCCACAGAATACATGTGATAGCCTGATTCTTCAGAAATGCTTGAGATGAGCCTCCATAATTCACTGATCCTCTGGGTTTCATCAAGGTAGTCAGATCTCATCCTGAATTGTGTCATCATCTGTTGGAGGTCTCTGCTTTTGCTTTTTTTTGAAGGGGGGGCCATTTTAAAGAAATCAGGCCGCCAACTGTGTTAGTCTTAACCACCCTCCACCCCCACACCCCCATGTTCCTTCATCCCTTTTCAGTATGAATTAATTCACACTGCATGTGTGCGTGTGCTCGTCCATGTACAGGTGTGTGCGGGGGAAAGTTTGGCTCTGTGAGCAAGTGTGCGTGTGTCCGTACGTGTGTGTGTGAGCAGGAGAGTGACAGTGTAGGCTGCATGTGACGGCCTGTGTGGGAAAAATCAAGCGCTACATGCACATCATTCCATACATCACCGTCGAAGCTGTGAGGATTGTAATATATGTAACTGCTTAAGTCAGCTCAGAAACCCTAATCCAGGCCTGAGACCACCACAGAGAGAAGGAGCAAAATCCTCCATCTTCTCATTATCTCGGCCTTTTTCAGAGTTTGACGTTTAGAGGCCTTCCAACTCAACAAAGTAGGCCTAGATCCCAGACCAGGTCTCTTGAGGGATCTGCTAGAAGCCTGTGTTTTTAGGTCAACAGTTTTTCCAGAGCAGGGCAACTTACTGCCACTTGAGGACTAGAATTTAGAAACCTTTGTAGCTGAGGGTTCTGTCATCCTCGTCTGTTTGACCCATCTGTCGGGCCAAACAGCCAGCCATCCACCCCCAAAACCTCCACCCTCATCTTGATTTTCACCTGTTTGCTGTCCCCCCCCAAAACCAACCATACGATTTCCCCCGAGCTCCCCTAACTCCCCCGCCCCCCCAGCGGCCCCCCGCTACCGTCGTCCACCCGACGCCGCCCACCCCCCGTTTTCCGAGCTGGCGTGGCGACGCAAACTCACAAATATTTACTTCCTGTACATCAAGAGGAAAGGGGGCCCCCCTTTCGTGGAATGCGGCAACATGGGCGTGTTTGACCGCGGAGTTCAGATGCTGCTGACCACGGTGGGGGCCTTCGCCGCCTTCAGCCTCATGACCATCGCCGTGGGGACAGACTACTGGCTGTACTCACGCGGCGTCTGCAAGATCAAGAGCACCAACGAGAACGAGACCAGCAAGAAGAACGAGGAGGTGATGACGCACTCGGGCCTCTGGAGGACCTGCTGCCTGGAAGGTGAGCCGGAGATGTACCAAAGAGGCAATATGTACATGCACGGATACACCAACAGTTCCTCGCTCAGGCACACAGGCAGATCGATTCCTAGATGCCCACACACACACACACACACACACACACAGTCCTGCATTTGCACTCACATGCCTACACATATGCTCACATGCCCACACTATTCTGTATGTACTCTGCATCCATTTCCACACATGCAAACGCTCACTCTCTCTAACCTACACACACTCCTGCTCTATCTACACACATCCGAGTCTTTACCCGCAAACCTCTGACATCATATTCTTTTTTGCCATGTGTTACAAGTCCTTTGTCTTCCTGCACAAAGTGTGTCTTTAATTCCAGAATGGTACCCTACTTTTACAAATTGCAGCATCCTTCATCTCTTTCCATTTAGCAAAGAGTAGGAAGACTTAACTTAATGTTGAAATGCAGAGCGATGAGCGCAGCATCCTGCGAAGAGGTGATCTGGACAAAGCTTCCGACAAATGGTCAATTTTTGGTCACGTTCTTGTCCACGGTTTCGGTGTTCGTTCTGGTCTGTCATGTCTGGTGTGCAAATTGGGCTTTTAATCGTCCCAGCAGAGAGCAGCTCAGCTCACTTTCCAAATTGCCACACCAGATCTAGTCAGGTATAAAGCTGATTTGCCACCGGTCCTGCTCGGAACTTGTAATTGTTGTCGTTTTTTTACTCTGCTGAAAGGAGAAAATTGTAAAGGTAACATGGTTTTGATTTATCTAGTTCAAGTTCTTTTACCATCCTTGGAGTAGAGATTTCCCTTTTTGTTGTGTCTTTGTTGCTGTGCATGTGATGCGGAATTACTCACAGTGTCACATACATGCATTATAATGTAGTGCATTGGTTCCAGTGGCAAAGCCAACAGGTGACTACTGGTGGACAAACACAGAATTTCTTATTAGACTAGACAGAGAAGCAAAACACACATTTCTGTTACACTGTTAAAGTTGGTGTGTGACTACAGCACATACACGTCGGTCTGGGGCCTTGGTCAGACCCAGTATCTGGTTGTTGAGGGTTACAAGAAAAAATATACAAAGACTTTCTGGACACATTTGAAAATCTTTTCATATGTTTTAACTGATGAGATTTTTTTCATTTGAAATGCTGACTATAAAAGGGCCAGAAACTGGTATATGGGTTTGTCAGGAAGCTGACATGGAGAGAAATCTGGTTTAGGCTAATTGTAGCATAATCTGACTTTGCCCTACATAACATGTCTTTCAAGGCATAATTTAATGAGAGTAAGAAAAGTGTTTGGTGTATGTGAGACAAATGAGAGTGCATGTGAGAGAAAAAGCAAAATCAAAACATCATGTAGTGTGTGATGCAGTGTTATATCTTGTAGAACAAAACCTGTGAAATGTCTTCATTTAAGTGTGAAAACAAGTTTGAAACTTTGTATTTTAAAACTCTTGCAATATGAGCTCCTCCTGAATTGTAACCCGTCAGCCTGGTATTTTGAATTCTAACCTTAACCTCAAACCTAAGACCTGAGCCTTGAATAATTTTTTAAATAAGAGAGGATCAAGTTATCCTCAAGGCTAAAACTTTTCCCACAGGGATAGCAATAAAAGCTCTCTCTCTCTCTCTCTCTCTCACTCATACACACACATTGTGTAAGGACAGGACACGCACACACATTACACCATGCTTGTGTGATCCATCTTCATCCTGAATCACACATTACCCTGCCCCAGATTCACCTGATTCACAGGACAAAGCCATGTGCTGATGACATAGATTCAGTGCATTTGCAGGAGTTCTCTAATGATTCGCTTGGTCTTCATCACTGATTGTCACAATAACAGCCAGTGTCACTGTGGAGAGATGATCTAATTTTGCCATACATTGAAACTTTTTGTCCAGTCCCTAAAGTTTAACCAATATTTTTATGTACATATATACTAATACTGTGCCACTGTGGGACTTATTCTATAAATACCTCGAAAATAACACCTGTTTAGTATTTAAGAAGAGGAATGACATATGTTTAGCTGAGTCAAAACTTTATCCATACTTTGATGTACTTTAGGTCATAATAAGCACCTACCTATTACTCATGTTCTGTGTGACTGTGTGCATCCATACACATCCAGTCATGGTGTGGACGCTGCCGTGAATGTCTCTTATTGTGACCTCGCATTGTCACATTGGTTAGCCACACAGCCTGATCCTGTCAGACACCTGGTTATTCATCCCCACAAAGTCTCAGTGTAACATTAAGATCTATTATAAGACAAACTGTAATGAGCTCATCACCTCAGTTAATCAGCGATCCTAAAGCTACAGTAGCATGTGTGGCAGAAGTCTCTCCTCATCTAGTAATCTGCATCTAATCTGCATCAGAGCTGCAGATCGTTCGTTTTTAACCTTATGCAAAAGCAGAGCAGTGTAATGGAACAGTAAGCTTTACAACATGCTAACTAAATATCTGGATCTGACATTACAGAAAATGAGCAAAATTGGAGTTCAAGTCAAACACATGGCATTTCAATTCTGTATCTGAATCACTAACAGCTAGTGTCAAATGAATGTCAGATCACTTCTCTGTAAGTGGAAAATAATCCTTTAATTCATACAAAAATGCTGATTATGAAGCCATGGAGGTTGCTCTAGCAGCAGTCTTGTCTCCTGCCTCTCAGCTATCCTACCAGTTGACTTCATGACATTAAACACATTTACCTGATCTCCAGCTTTACACTTTAACTAGTTTACACCTAGGTAAGATTTAGATTATGTTTTTCTTCCTTGTGTTTGATTCATAGCAGACTAAACTATTCAGCGATCTGAGTCTTCTCAGGTTCTGATAGGTGATATTCGGCTGCTAACAGGGCAGATGTCCCAGTACACTGTGTGCAGGTGAAGCTGAAATGTTACAACAGACAGACAGCTGTAAATCTTAAATTACATCAGTGCATTCTGTAACCCTTCACTGCCCCAGAAAAAGATCCATTTTCTCAGCTTTCATAAGTACTAAATCTTGGCCTCCTTCCTTTGCTACATTACTTATTCTGCTACAGTAGCTAACTCAATTTTTAATATAAGGCTACTACTCTTGAACAGATTGAAACATACTGTATGTGTTGTGCTTTGTCTCTCTTTCCTGCAAAATCTGAATGAAATCCTCAGATACATTTTATCATTCATAGTTATTTAAACAGATTTACTTAAGCACATGCTATTTTTATTACTAAATTCATTTTCCTAGCTTATAGTATTGCTCAAATTTCAGCTGTTAATGTTATAAGTCACAAAGATAAAACATATTTAACTTTTTACGGTGTTACCAGAACTTTAACAGCATGGCTGGGTTCCATGTTATACAGGTTACTGCTCCAGAAGGGAGGACATTATACCAGGTTACATTTGTTTCCATCGGTTTTACAACAGATTTTACATTTTTGCTGATGCTTCTTAAGTTTTGTCATGGCCTTGTCCCTACATCTCAAACCTATTGACACTTTACTGGGTGGAAAAGTAAAGCCTTGGGCTATTTCTTCATCTAAGTTAAATAAAAGAAAAAAAGTGTTCAGACTTCTACTGCTATGTCTCTCAGCCTGTGACAAACCTGTGGTGTGGTCAGTGTCAAACTACACAAAGTCAGGGTATGATGAGCAGCCCCAGTTCTCCCAAGTCTGATACACACTAATGGATTATTGATTACACAGGCAGATAACTACATTGTAACGTGCAGAGCACACCTACAAGCCTTCACAGTCTGAGTAAAAAGAGAGTTACAAATAACTACAGTTCTATGAATTCTGGATGGTGGTAACTGCACCGCCGCCACAATCATTGTATAAGGTGGCGATCACATCAATGAGGTTGTTTGGTAATCGATTACAAAAAAGGTAGCCAATGCAATATCAGACTTTAAACTAATGCAAGTGACAACAGGTTTGCAATGTCTCGATGCTTCGTAATTGCGAAAGAAACACCTCAGCATCATAATGAGAATGTGGAAGGAGAACGAAAATTTAGCTTGAGCTGGAAACGAAACTATTGGTGTAGGTGTTGAAATGCTAAAGCTGGTTAATGCCTGTATACATAATCTTTCTTAATGTTTAGCTGGTTCTATTTGAAATTACCTCAATAGAAAACTGAGCAACTTGTTTCACATCATTGCTTTTTCAAGCTCTGTTGAAAATTGGCTAATCTGGTGCAGGTGTGTTAAAAGCTGTGATCAACCATGTGACCACATTATGTTATCATACTAAAGACAAGGACAAGGGAATAATTTTACTGTTGCAAGTTTGGTGTTAAGTACTTAGACACTGGTTGGTTGTGAGTTTAAGGACAAAATGTGTTTATTTCTTAAGACAGAAAACATAAAATCTTGGCAGAGGTTGCAAAATTGTGTCAAATCACCAACACATTTGTCGATGTGAATGCAGCCACGCCAACTCACTCCATGTGATATGCTTATTTTCCTTGCTAAGTGGCTTTACTTTTCACACTCTAAGCTCGCTCGGTGTCCTTGGCACCGGAGATTTGAAATGGTTAAGAGCAGAGAGGAATCTGAGAGAGATCCAGCTCGCTCCGTGTGCTTCGCCTTCAGAGCTACAGTTGCTTTATAGCTGCGTGGTGCAGAGAAGAGAAAGAGGAAGAGAGAGGAAGAGAGAAATTGGGAGGTGTTGAGAAAGAGAAAAAGAGGGAGAAAAAAAAGAACAAGAGAGAGAAAGAGCAGGCAGCCCTGGTTTGCTGTCACACCCCCTCAGGCATCCTGTGCTATCTTTAACACACAGGCCTACGTTCTATCTAACCTATCTTGCCCCAGCTTTTAATATAATACGTCACAGTGTATGCTTTTATTTTAATGCTTGGGACACGATGTACATTATTTTTTCAAATAACAGTGACTGACTGACTGTTGTAGTTTTGTCATCACAGTGACATGTTAGCATCACAGAACAGGAGAGATCACACATGACATTTTCATGTTGAGCCTTGAGTTCCTTATAGCAGATTTGATTATGTTTCTGCTTTCATGCTTAGGTCTGTATACAAATGTAAGTGTGTTTGAGTGTGTGTGTGTGTGTGTGTGTGTGTGTGGGGCCGGCTGTCTCAGAACTGGAGTGCATTACGGCGATGACATTAATTATGCTAATAGCCATCAGCTCCGTTAGCTATGCCGTGCTGATCGTCAACAGAGCCTCTCCAGGCTGCCTCTTTATCTAAAGCCCCAGCTAGTGATACGCCAGGATAGGGAGTAACTAATTACATGGAATCAGATTACAAAAACAATCCGCTTACACAAAGAAAAAAAATGCAGACCACCTTTTTATCTAAAGCTCCAGTTAGGGGTTTAGTGGATGGGGAGCACAAATAACATGTAATCTGATTCCTGAAGTAATCTGGTTAGAAAGAAAACTTTCCAATTGTTTGAATAATAGGTGATCTGTCATATCAATCACCTGTCAGACATACTGAAGGTAGGGATTTGGAACAGAAAATTACACTGGTGCTTTATCTTAAGTTTTATTACTTTATATGATGGACTGGGAAGTGATGATTACAAACAGATTTATTCAAAAGTTGTCTGATTATGTGTGATCTGGGATCTGTGGGCTGCCAGATAGGAAAAGAATTTGATGGTGAAAATACAGACAAATTAAATGCTGATTTAGGAGGATAGTTCTGTTAACGCTGTTAAAAATAAAGCCTGCACTTGTCAAATTGCATATTTTAGAGACAAATAACGACTTTCATCTTGTTCTAGTGTGGCGGTTTTCTTATATTCATGATAATGACCACATCTGTAACAGTTTAAGAATTAATTGTGTTTGGCTTTTGTTTATGTTGTCACATGTTGTATATTTTCTAATGAGTTTTCCTATACAAGTTTTTATATACTTTTTGATCAGTGAAAATTATGATCATGTTTAGGATTATGCTATTCTTTAATGTTGAAATACAAGCCCATTAATATTTTATATACTCAGAACAGATAATTGTGTCATAAGACTTGAATGAGCACGTGAAGTCAAAAATTCAGGAATAGAGTTTGCTGAAAAAATTGTCATTTTGACTAAATACACAGCATACAATGGGCCAAGATTTAACTTTTGCTGAAATGCACCTGTTCTGATGGTGTAATCTACAGAGCTGTACATAAACCATCAATGTTTGCTTCCCTTGTGAACTTGTGAAGTCACATGAAAATTGGATTTACTTATATATAATATAAGTCTAATATATATATATATTAGAGACGAAGATTGAGACCACTCTTGTTCTTAAGCATGAACCTACAGCCAGGAAACAGCTAGCTTGGTTCAGCAGAGAAACAGCTAGCCTGGCTCTGTCAAAGGTTAAAATAAAATACACCTGTCAACACCTCCAAAGCTAACAAATTAACACATTGTTTCTTGATTGTTTAATCTGTATAGTTGTTTATTGTTTTTAATTTTTGTGTAAAGTTTTAAGAAATTAGGTGCAATGATATTCTGCCTTTTTGTACAGCTAGCCCAGCTAGCTGTTCAACAAATCTACAGTAGCTATATGCTAAGTAAAGCTAATTGCCTCGTAGCTCCAGCACCATGCTACAAACACATGACATTCAATTTTCCCAAGGCTTGGCATGTGATTTGACTAGTAATATTATTGGCTTGTCACCATAGACCAGTGGTACATACTATATATAGCAATTCTACAATGAGAGGACTCTCTCCTCCTGATAAAACATACAACATCAGGGAAATACAGATCAAACATCTGGAGGTGAAGTCATCATTACATTCTTATTATGGCTCAAGGGTAAGTTACAATTTAAAACATCACAAGTAACCAGTTTTAAGAAGAGCAAAGATTAAAGCCATAGTCCCTTAATAAAAACGCTATGCATGATGGAGGGGTGCTGGGTAAGGAAATAAGAGCCATTGTTCTGCCTCTGCACTGAGGCTGGCAAACAGTCAGCATCCAGCAGCGCTCTGTGGGCGTGCTGTTGTTGATACTGTAATAGCAGTGACTGACAGGTCACGGCAGCTGTCAAACCTCAGCCATCAATGTGCTGCAACCACCCAACTCCTGGAGACTCTTCTTAACAAAGCAACAAAAACTTATTTGAAATTATTTTTAGCTTCATAACTTATTTAAATGGAAATACCGGTTTAGTTTTTCCCTTTCATGTAAAGTCTTAGACCATCAATGATTTTACAGTACGAGCCAGAGACTGTCACTGGTTGTTACACTACATATGTATGTACTGCAAATCATAAACTCTTAGACTCATATCAAACTGATATTATCTGATATTCACAATGTCATTATTGGACAAACTAAAATTCATGTTTGTTCCTTCATGGTGTTCCTTCACATTTTTATTCAGTTCAATTCAATTCAAAGGTTTTTCATGTTTTCCTGTTATTTTTGGCCATGCTAGTGGCCTGGTTATGTTGGTCTGTGAGTTAGAGTTTCTGATTTTTGAGTGTAATGGCAGTAAGCTAGTATTGGTCATTTACTGTACCCATATTCTTCCAATCTGATTGTATAGTTCATCTGAACATTTATAGGATATAACTCTAACTAACTGTGAGTGGAGAAGTGCCGAGGCCTGGTGTTCGTGCAGTGGCTGATGGCTATAGAAACATTATTCATTAACCTCATAATATTAATGATGAGGTTATAATTGCTCTGACAATAGGAATGTCACAGACAACAGATACTATGTTGTTGTTTAAACAGTTTAAAATCTGAGTTGCACAAACAAATGCAGCAACATTTACAAAGCATAATATCCCATTAGATACTGATACCTGGAAAGAGTATGCTCCACATCTCTCACATGCTCTATTAAACTACGTATGTGTATATTTGTGCTCATAGTGTAATGCACTTCTATAAAAATACACACACGTCTCAAACGTGATATGCAGCAATCACACATCCCCCTGTCCCCATGCTCCTCCATCCAGCAGCTATCGAGTCTGCTCCAGTTGGATTCACTCAGTGTGCCTGTCATCCTGGACGGATGGCCTTGTGTCGGTGGTCCAGCTGTGGAGTCTGGCTCCAGAGATCCAGCCTGTCGTGGACTTCCATGATGGATCTTGCCCCAGGACAGTCTCTCGTTCCTAGGCACAGACCGGAGCTGCCCTGGGGGCCCCAGCCTTGACAGGTGGAGCTCAGCAGGCTTTAAATGCTGCTATTAATCTCCATCACGGCGGGTTTGAGAGCGGGCGAGGTGTGTGTGACAGGAGATATGTTTCTGGGAATGAGGTGTGAGTGTCTGAGAGTGTGTGCTCTATGTGTGTGTGTTTGCACCAGCATTCAATTTTAGCTTTCATCATGCTGAAAATCATTTTGTTACCAAAGACATCTGAACCCTTTGAACCTTGGAAAACCTCACCACCTTTATTATTTCCATCTAAGCAGCAGTGGCCTGGATTGACAAAACACAGGATCCTCTATGGTTTAAAAAATAACCTTTGGGCTAAGAAATACTTTCTTAAAATCCCGAAAATCCCTTGCAAATTCTCAGCAGTCAATTTAAGAATAATGTGCATTTTCCTAAGTTATGATAGGTACATGTTTTGGTGACAGGAGGTTTCTTCCTGACAGCTGTGATAGAAGCACATCATTTATCATCCATGAACTGTAAAGATGATGTTGTTAAAGTGTTATTCCAGCCTCTGAAGAGAGAGAAAGATGAATTGCCTAAATAGTTAATGGAAATAGCATTTGGAACTTGCAGAAAATATGCACTCCTCAATGAAGTTAGCATGACCCATAGTCAGAATGGATTCTATACAAGGCGCACTTTGGTAGATATAGTATGTGCATGTGTACATTTGTGGACCCATTTAGGCTTATTCTTAATATTTAGTTAAAGCTAGTTATTGTCTGTCTTTAAGTCAGGTAAAACAGACTTATGCGTGTATGTGTGAGGATTATACCTTGTATTTTCCCAGCATTCATACATTTGAACATGCTTATGGTTGGTTGCATACGTTGAGCATGTATGTGTGTTATATGTTATGCTTAACTACATGCCACAAAAAATAAGGATTATAGTGCCAAGTTAATGACTCTTACCTAAGCTGGCTTTGCTCAGTGTTAAATGGTAACTTTTTGGTAATTCCAGTAGCAGTGTAACAATTCTGAAGCCAAAATTGAAACCATGATACAAACATCCAAAATGACATTTACAGGAAGACGACAGAGCCGAGCCCCAAATGCAATGTAAAAAATTATAGAGTTATGTCAGAAAACATACTACCACACCATTCAGTGTAGTAAACATCAATTTAATTATTGAACATGTGATTTTACATTTTTAGTAGGTATGTTTTTACAGTATATATACATCATTTTTATTATGTGCTATCATGCAGTGGTGGTTAAATCCCCGATGACCTCCTCCTCATTAACTAATTAATGCAGTCATTCCATTTCCTATTTGCAGCAGCTCCTTTTTCATGGAAGTGCCTGGTATCTACGGCCACATGACGCCACGTAACTATGGCAATTCAGCGCTCTGTTGGCAGCACAAGGCCGCCTGTCAGGCATCACGGCCTCTCAATCAAAGAGACTGTTTACGAGCACTCACACACACCACCTGGGACTGACACACACTCCGCTCCGCACCATGGGAGGGACATCAATCACACACACACACACACACACACACAAAGAGAGAGAGCGAGGGAACACTGTTACATTAAGGAACATGTACACCCATAGATACAGGTGTAGTAGAGACACAAGGACATACTGAGGTAACACACATCACACACATTTTCAACACAAAAGAAATGTGACAACTTTCATCTAAGCTCAGCAAAATGTGTGATTGTTTATTACTATACTGTATGTGTAATGATCCAGATCCAGGTTAAAAATTTATAAGCATGTTCTATTATTAAAACAAAAAAAGTGGATTGTGCTTTACCACTCACAGTTAACTAGAAAGCAGTGTGGATGTATGTGTGTGAGTGTGTGTGCATATTTACTCTCCTAAATATATGGTTCATATAACTGGCTTGCTAAGAAGGACTTTGGTATTTGGTGTGACATTCATATATTTAAAACTCTTTCAAAGCCCATTTGTTAGTTATATGTATGTACAAATCGCTAAAGCCACTAAGAAGGACACTGAGGTCATGTCCTTTTTTAGCATTACAGTTTTAGCGTTTACATTCTCAAACTCAAGGAATGTATTTCTTTGTGTAAATCTTAATTTGTAATATATTGGATGTGTGCAGGGTATCAAAAGCCTCCAGTGTGTCCAGTAGTGTGTTTGTTCTGCTGCAGGTGCTGAAGTGTTTCACTAACAGGGTTATACAACAGAGCTGTTAGCAGTCTGTGGTGTGACAGGAGGCAAGTGTGCCAGAGCGGTGTAGTATGTATAGTGGTAGCCAGTGACTGCATACTATGTAGTAATGGAAAACTTACTTCCTACACTCATTACGTCTTGGCTTGAACTGCTTATCACTCACATGCAAAACTGCAACTGGAATTACCAGAATTATTCAATATATTTCATCTATTCACAACCAAAAACACAAATCCTGACTTTCTAGCTCATGTTTGTGCAGTCCCTAAAAGTTTGAGTATTTGGGCTGTGGGTTCTCATTTCAGAGTTTAATCAACCCCAATATACAATATGCAATTATGAACTACACCTGTTAAAATCTCAACCATGAAATCTGAACAGTGTTAACAGCTGTCTGCATTATTTACATGTACAATGTAAAAAGGATTGTATTTTGATAGCAAAACAAAAAAACAAAAACAAAAAAACAATTAATAATGAGTGTTTACTATTATTCTTTTTGGTTCAGATTTGTAGTAAATGACTTTACTCATTCATCAAAACCAAGTTATCCAGTATTACACAGTAAAAAAAACTGAAAAGAAAATTCAAAAGAAAAAGAGTCAGAAAGAAATCCTTCATTTTTTTTCTCTTTTATTCCTTTCATTATCTTGTGATCCCTCAGTATAGTATGGTTAATATAGTAACAGTGAGATTTCTACTACAATAACAGCATGTCAGATGCTGCGTTTCACAGTGGAGTCCAGTGTTTTTACAGTAGTAACAGTATGTCACGTTCTTTGTTTTACAGTATAGTAGGTGGAGTGTGGTGTAACAGAGAGCTGTTGGCACCTCCACACAGTCTGTTTAACGCCTGGTGGGAGAGGTGCTGACAGGCCGACTGCTCCCTAATCCTACAGACATCAGGAGCCAAAGGGAATGACCAGGGAGCCCAGTGTGTAAGTGTGTGTGTGTGTGTGTGTGTGTATGAGCATCATGTATGTACAGTCCATAGGTACACACCTGGTAATTCCAGGGCTGTTAGCATTTCATGACCATAAAAACACTTACATACCACATACCTGTGGTGCACAGTCATCTTATAATGATGAAGTACACACATCAGCCATGTTTGTGTAAAGGGTCTGTTTGCTAATCACCAGATAGATGTCATCTGAGACAGTGACCCCACCCACCATCCGTCACAGCAGAGTGACAAATCAACTGAGCTGCTCTCAGTGTGAACGCAGGGTAAAGCTGATGCTGCTCCATTATGGAGTTTGTGTTAGTGGTAACATATGGTCAAACTGATGGAGTAACAATGCTGTCATCTGTAAGCTACATGAGTCATAAACAGTGTCTGTGTGTGTGTGTGTTTCATGTGTGTGTGTGTGTGTGTGTGTGTGTGTTCTCAGTCACACTTGCCTGTATATGATACATTAGCCAATTGATTAATTGTTGCGAATTAGAGGAATGAGTAAAATAAACAGACATCAGAACACACACACACACACACACACACACACACACACACACACAAACATTACAAGACACAAGACGTTTGGTGAGATATAGCAAACATGGTTATTATCCAACTATCATGAAATAAAGTACAAAGTATTAATACACAGTACATACACAGCACACTCACACAGAAATCAGATGCTTCTGTTTTCTTTAACAAAACAATACTCCCTTGATATACCCTTTAAAATTATGTACTTGTATGTGTGTGTGCTTGTGTGGTGGATGACCCTTCATCCATCCTCCACCGAAGAGGTCAGAGCTCAGAGGTGAAAACTTGTGTAAGGTCAAGTGATGTGTTATGTACAAGGACCTCACTCTCTCTGAGACACACACACGCACGAACAACAAGTGTTTTTATTTTCATTTTGTTAAAAATGGAAGTTTACACTAATATGAAAATACAGGAATTATTTTGCGGCATTAGAGACAGGAAATATCAATTGGAAGAATTACACTCTGAAATACTAAAGATAGATGGATGGAACTTTCATCCTGGAGTGGAGTGAGGAGCTGAGGTTCAAATTGAGCAGCAGCTTGTTGAGTAGATGAGCTGATCTGAAACAGGTGTGCAGGTGGTTTGGCAGGAACAGGAGTCCAGGAGGCCACACCCAGCATACACACACACACACACACACACAGACAAAGACAAACTGAGGACAAACAAGAAACATAAGGACAGGAAAAACAGCAGGGACACGAGGAAGGGAAGGAAAGGCAAAGCTGAAGCCATGACGAGCCCTTTGCTTCTCTGGTATTTCTAAAATCCCTGTTCCTTATTGTATTACAGTGTTTGTTGCTTCTTAACCCTTAAGCACTCTAAATTATCCAAGACAAAGCAGAACACGCAACTTATAATGATGATAATAACAAAAATAAAAAAACTAAATTGAATTGGAAGTTAGGAGGAGGTGTGTACGAGTGTTTTACCAGCTTATGTGTTGTAACCACCAGATCTGTGAAAACTCCTGTCACTGTCTGAGCTGAACATGAGACATTTAGCTCTATAATCTGGTTGGTGGCTGTGTGAGAGGCATCTAGATGTCTTCATGACACCAAGTGAAAACCGGCGAGGTGTCAGGATAATGATTCATCAGATTTTTATGGTCAGTGGAATGAGTTTACAGCTACACGCCAGATGTGGCTAACTCACGTTAACGGTAATGGTGCAACATTAAGCAGGCTATGATGAACTCTGGTGTCTGCGTTTTATGACTGGTGGTCTGCAGTAAATCCTCTGTGTGTTTATGTACTGTATAGCATGTGTGTGTGTGTGGATGGGTTTGTTTTACTATACTTGTGGGGTCTGACAGCTTTGTTTGACCAAACTAGTGGACCTCACAAGTTTAAATGGCTGTTTGAAGGTTAAAACTTGGTTTTAGGGTTTGGGTTCGAATTGAGTTTAGGTTAGAGTTAGGGTTAAGCATTCAGTAGTACTGGTTAAGGTAAGGGTAAGGGGCTATGGAATGCATTATACCAATCACAGGTCCTCGCAAAGATTACAATACATTTGGGCAGGTCCTCACTTATCCACAGAGCTGTTTTTAAGGTTAAAAATTCAAAGTTTGTTTTCTTCACACAAAAATTCAGTATTTGTCCAAGAACCACCAAGATGTGAAAGTATTTGAATCAGAATCTGATGACAGTTGGTGGGTTGTTTGGTTACTGTCAGTCAAATCTGATCAAAGCACCCACACACAGTCTTAATAAAGCAGATTAGATGATTGTTAAACTTGTAAATAACAACTACGGATTATTTCACCATGAATATTTAAATAGGAAGCTGTATAAATTATTTTGTGGCACCAGAGGGAACTGCATCTTTCCAAATTGTCTCAAGTGATGTCACTCAGCAGGAAGACCACAAGTCTGAAAATGAAAAAAGTCTAGGGGTGTGGAGTTAGAAAGAAGAGACTCTACCACACATCTGAGGCTACACTACAATAGCAGCTACTAGCATAACACAGCCAAATCTCTTACTGAGCTGTTGGTAGTCACAATAATTCTCTTACATTTATTTTTTTAACTTTTCTATAGCGTTTTACCTGTGAAGACATTGATACTCTAATGTATTAAACACTTAAAACATCAGACGAGAGAAAACTTGCAACTCATATTTTGAACTATAATCTGCATGTGACAAGGAATCCCAAGTAGACACCGCTTCATTTTAAAGAGTCATACACCAAAACAGTCAGGAACCACTGAGCTAGGAGGTGTACTATGTGAGTGAGGGTCCACACAAGTGTGCATGTATAACAAAGTCTTCACATTACCCGGTATAAAATGACTCCTGGCATTTCAATATCAGTTTCTTTCTGCACAGATTCCAACTGACACTTACTCCAGGCATACTGTAGGTACAAAAAGATAACCGTGACAACACAGAGGAGGGGTATTTGATGTTATTTTTGCTCTGAAAAATGTTTTTTCTTACATGTTGGTCCTTTGGGAATAACCACTGTTTTGAAGTGACAGTACCATAAATTGTGTAGAGGCAGGCCTATGATGCAAGTTTGCAAATTTGACCTTTTGCAATCATACTGTCAGTGCCATCATACCGTCACTTTTCACCAGGAAGTTCCTTGTTCTTGTGGCTAAGATGTAATGTTTGCTGTTGCTCATTCACTTCCTCCTTTATTGCTGTCTTTGTTGTCCAGTTGCGACTTTGTCTACACTCACTGTGTCACCTCTCAGCAGGGTGAAACTGTCAGAGCGTTAACACCTGAAGAGAGGAGAGGGCAAGTAGGTAGCAATTACTATAATTAGCAGGTGAGTGTTTTCCTGAATTAATCCTTCATATCCTCTAGCCCTTCTCATTTCAATGCAACAATAATGAAACAAAAAGTTGTGTACAAGGAGGAAATGGTATAGAGGAGATAAAATAGACCATTATTCAGATTTTGAAATTTGCATGAAATAGCTTTCAGCTGGTCTTTCACAAAACTGTAAGTCTGGCATAGTCCTTTACAGTACAGTGATCTCAGGGTGCCGCTTCTAATAGTTTAATCTATAAATCTACATATAGGAGGTAAAAAGTCAATTGCCACAATTCTCAGAATTTATTTGAAGCAAGAAACAACTAAGCGACAAGTAAAATGACTAAACTAGTAAAATTAAATTGTGGATGTGCTAAAAAAAAAATTAGTATCACAAAGTTTAAAATTACTTGCAGTTCAGTTGTGCAATACTCATCAACCCTGCAGGACTGAACTGGAGAGTCACAGAGAGACACACACTAAGTAGCTGTAGAGTGAATCAGTTACTTTTAAGCACTCATTGATCAATTGCAGCTGCTAAATGACCCAGTAAAAGACTGTGGTTGCATTGGGCAGGTGGTGTTGTGTGGTGGCGTGTAAACGTAACAGTGAGATGGAGTGTGTTGGTGAAACACAGCTTGTATGCTCATCCATTATGGCCCTGTTTGTTAAAGTAATTTTATATTGTTTTATTCTCATTATACTATTTTAACAGTCATGTAGTAAAACCCCCCCAAAAAAAGCCCAGAATTGCTTTTCCCTATCCCTGTCATATCTATTTATCCTCAGTCACCCTCTGTTATATTAAGTTAAATCAGCCTTTTATTGGGGTAAAAAAAAAAAAAAAAAAGCACTCTTTGAACACACTGAGCACACTTTGAAAAATAAATAGTTAATCCGGTGCTTCAGGCTGACTTGACCTTTCACCAGTTACATATTTTGGGCAAGGACTGATTCTGACTGTTTTTATTTTGAGTGCACTAAAAATACTATATTTCCATCCAGTCTTGGAAATGTCACATACAATTAAATATGAAGTCAGACTTCACTGGGCAGGTTGACAACAATAAATCAAATAATAAAACAGAGCAAGGAGGAAAGTAATGCCAAGCCTATATTAATTTTATTTTATACAAATACATTTCAATTTTTTGCACTATTTCATACAAGCTACGTGCTTTAAATGCTGTTTTTAGTTCAGAGTAAATCTTATCTAAATTGATTTTCCTTTGAACTTTTCTAATTTGATACAGCGTCTAATTTAATCAAATAGAAACCCAGTCAACATAGTGTGATTTTGATTAGCTGGATGTACTTTACTCATGCAAACAGCTGATGACATGGTTGAGAATGTGATCGCCCTGTTTTGAGGGAACAGGGAGCTTCTTCCCTGCAGCAGGTGCCGTGGCACATGAGTTGAGTCAGAATAAAGTGAAACGATTCAGCAGTTTCCCGAAGCCTCTCAGAGTTCAGGTCAGTGCAGTGACAGCAGCATGTGGACACAAAATGGCCTCCAGCTAGTCTGCTTGTTTGTTGTTTTGTAACTCTGCTCTGACGTGCTGACGGACAGGTGACACACACAAAAACAACTCTTATTTATTCAGTGCAGGTCTGCAGGTAATATATGTGTGTGTAAGGAATTTATGAGTGTGTGTCTGTATGAGAATTTTTTTCAAACCTCATTGTGAATAAAGTGACCATTTGCTAACTGCACAGTAGAGTGTCACAACACCACATATTTAAGTGTGTGTTTTGAAGCTCTGGATCATTTGCTGTTTTCTCTTTGTAAAAACTTACTGTTGAACATATAACATATGAAAAACCATGATTTCCGAACTAGACATGCAGAGCAGATGCCTGAATATTTTTAGGGCTACTGAGTAATTTGAAAGTAATTTTAAATGCCATGAAGCAGATGACATTTCACACAAAGACAACAAACTCCTTCAGAGGGACAGTAAAAGACACACGGATTCAGAATAAAGACATGAAGAATATATGGCAGGAGGAAAGAAATACTATAGTTTTGGGGCTGCTTTTCAGTAGCACCTGTCATCATATCATGTCATCATGGAGAACACTGTGGTCATGTCGTGGGTACTTTTGTCCATGAATTTGAGTGTTTTAGCAAACTAAGTGGAGTCTTCATTCTACAGTTAAAAACTCCACTCTGACTGCAGTATTTTTATATTCAGGATATTGAAATGTTGCTACTTTTAGGTGACTAAATAAATAAACAAACAAACTATTCTGTGTTACTACAACAGATTTTATTGCTGGTAGCATTGAGTGGACTTTAACTGCGGGTGTAGACCTTTATATTAGGAAATAAAATGCTTTCTAGGTCTTCCAAATGTTCTCCTTTTTTACTATTTAGAAATAAAATTTCCTCTGCAATCAATAAAGTTTTGTCCAGTCTTGTTTTTTCCAAGACAAAGGTCCAAGATAGCTTCCATATGAATTTCCTCCAAAGTTCTACTCCTTTTAAATTAAGCCTGTGGATGCATGAAAAAATCCATAGATTGTTTTTCCTAAAAAACATATCAGATATTCTACCATATGTGGCAAATAAACAAACAACCATTTTGACTCATTTTTGTAATAGTCATTTTTAATAGTTGACAAACAATTGTCCTGCTGATAGGAGCACCAGGTTAAGAAGTGTTATTTTGGAAGGCATTTCCAAATGATGTATTTTTTTTCATTTTGGTGTTGAACTGGAGATGTGGTATATAAAAAATGGGAGTTGAAGAACAGCAAACCAGTTGACAAAACACTCTTGTTCTTAATGCTCAATTGCAAATTTGATTCTGGTTTTCATTATGAGTTCAAAAATACATTTTCATTAAGAATCTTTTTTCATCTACTTCTCTTTCATTAATAGGTACAACATTAAAAATGTTGATATCTCAGTTTCAAAATAAACTCAGCATTCTGCCTTTGCTGCAGTAGAAGTTGGTGTTTTAATATGCTCCTTGTGATATTAAATGAGAATTATTCTGCAAATTTTCCACTGCTGTTGAATTAGAAAGTGTTTTGAAGTTGTAGTGAAACACAGCTAAAGGCTGGCCTCTTGGTTTCAAGATATTTATGGAACTAAATAGTTTATGAACTTTAGGAGGGGCAAATATTTTTGTTTTTGTTTTCTAAGCACTTCACTTCACCCTGCATCTCTCTCTGCCCTCAGTTCCTTCCTGCTTGTTGTGGAACGCCCGGGTATTTGTTGAATATTCACAGATAATTTAGACGGCAGAGGACAAGGGGAGGCAGAGAAGAAGGAGGAAGAAAAAAAGGAGGGATGAGCAGAGGAGGTAGATGAATAAGAAGAGAGAGAGAGAAAGGGGTGAACAGAGGTGATTTGGTGGATCTGCACCCATTGGTTTTTTCTTAAATGAGGGACTGGAGGCGAGAGAGCTGCAGTGAGGCACTACTCAGAATACTGGTTGCTCCCTCCCCCCTCCTCTCCTCTCTCTCTTTCAATCCCTCCCACATTCTCAAGGAATCAATAGTCGCAAATTAATCATTCTGCCCAGAGCACTTTGAGAGAGAGAAGGAGAGAGAGAGAAGGAGAGAGAGAGAGAAGGAGAGAGAGGGAGAGAGATGGTTTGCATAAAGATAGTGAAGCAGCGGCAGTGTGCATAATCACACCTTCAGTGCTTTGAGCCTGATTAGATGTTATTCATTGTTGTTTCACTTGTTTGGGGATGAGTAATCATTGTTGTCATGGCGATTGTTGTGGCGCCCCCGTTAGACGCTCTTTATATCATTTCAGGGAGGAAATATCTCTCGCCTGGTCTGGAAATCCACCAGTCGCAGATTTAAAAGCCTTGACTGCTCTGAAAATGTTCTTCTCTAAAATAACAAAAAAGTAATTTTTACATTTAAAAAAATTGATATCACATTACTGTATAAAAATCATTTTGCCAACAGTAAGTTAATGTTCTTAGAAGCAATAGAATTTTAAGTTACGTGATAACTGTGATAAATAATACACTGTAAAATAAACATGGTCTGCCTCAGCTTATTACGAGAGCTTTTAGAGTGAAGTTATAATTCAACATTTATGATATAAACACTTCTTCACTTTCTTTTTCTGCTTCTTATTTGAGAGTTAGGTAAGAAGATTGATGCCACTCTCACATCCCTTCGTTAACAAAACTTGGTAAAAACTTCATACTCCCTGATGATGTAATAGAAACTGTTCACACCAAATTCTTTTGATAGAGCGATGGCCAATGGGGAAAGTCCACCAGCCGGCTGACCAATGGTGTGATTTCATCACCTGGCCAACTCCAGCACCTTCTCAGTCACAGATATTTGCAGTTTTAGGGCTGGCCCCGCTGTTGTAGTTCAGCCAAAAATAAGGCTACAGCCAGCAGCAGGTTAAGTTAGCTGAGCATAAAGACTGGAAACAAAAATCACTATGTAGCCACAAATGAACAAATTAGATATAACATGTTGTTATTAGGAAAAAAAGCTTTAGAGTAGCTCTTAGGTGAATTTTTAAAAACCTTTAGAGAGACCCAGTGTATGTCTCCTCCAGTTTCCAGTCTTTATGCTAAGGTAGGCTAACCAGCTACTAGCTGTAGTCTTTATATTTAAAGGGCTGATGAGAGTGGTATTTATCCTCCCGTCCAATTCTTGGCAAGAAACCGAACAAGCAATTTTCCAAAATGTCAGCCTGTTTCTTTAAGGCTCTGTACATGGTAAAGGGGGATCCAATTACTGTTGAAATCCATTGAAGCAATTATTGTTTAGCCATCATCCATTAAAAGATTTCCATATGTAGAGAAGGTCCTTTTCAGCAACACTTTCATACTCACACATTATCCACTCACCATCTACTCTAATTTAGAGCACTCTGTCAAGAGTTCTTATCCAGGCTGGATCATCTTCAGTCTGTTTTCTTTATGTTCATCTGTATTTTGCTGACTCTCAGCACACATTTCAAGGCTGATGAATCTATTGATTACTCAATCAATCTTTTCGTCTATAAAATGTCAAAAATAATGACAAACGTCTATCACATGCTACAGAAGCTCAAAGTGATGTCTTGCTTACTTATTCTGACCAGCATGTACAAAAATAGAATGAAATTCAAATATATCTATATGCATTTATCCTGCAAATATTTGTTTGTACATGTAGAAAACAAGCAAATATCGCACATACTCATGCCAAATTATCTTTATAAACCTTTATATCTTCACATTGGAGTAAGTTTTGCTAAAGCTTTCATGGAGCCACTATATTGAAGGTACATCCTCATCATTTTCTATCTCATTTATTTCTTGATTTCTGAATTTGTGTCACCAAACCCTAAATCCTATGACTTAAACATTCTGCCATGATGATGATCCTTCCCATGGTTTTTCTAGTTCTCAAACACAAGTCCAAGCAACTAGATTGTGTTGTTGGACCAGAACTCAAACCAGGGGCCTTCAAACCCTCCAGGAAAATCATCTTCAAACACCAAAATCAAGTTGAAGCTAGGGTATAAACATATACACCCACACAACTGCAGACTCTTTCTCAAATCCTGCACAGCTCTGTGTTCCACGCACACACAAATACACTCTTTCCCCAGCTTGCGTGACAGTATGTGTTACTCTTTTTATCCAGGCTGCAAGCATATGACTGTGACACGACCCCCTCCAACCCAAAACAACAAGTACTTTTTTTTCCCCTCAAGACACTTTTCAGTTTCATTATCACTGCAGGAAAGATCATCTCTGTCTAGAAAACATCTGGGAGAGATGTGGGGGTGAGACGGAAGAACTGGGGTGAGGATGGAGGAAAAGTATGAAAGGAAAGAGGGGAAATAGAGAGCTTGAACATTTGGATGTGGGTAGTGGGAAAGTGAAGAGAGAGGAAGGAGGAAGGAAACTCGGGAAGAAGAGCAGATGGAGAGACAAACAGAGGAGAAGGTGTAACGAAGAGATAAGAGCGAGAAAGGAGGGAGGTAGCAGAGAGGAGGATAAGCAAAGGAAGACAGGGACGGGTAGACATGTGCCAAACAACATCTGTGAAGGAGGGATGAAGAGGAGAGGTAGCTGTGGATGTGTACGGGAGAAAGCTTTCCAAACAACATCTGTAATGAGAGCAACATCTGTAATGAGATGGAGGGAGGAGAGGTGAGGCGAGAGGAAGAGAAGATCTTAAACTGAGAGTGTGCTGAGGTGACGACTGACGCTGCTGTGAGTGATTCTTTGTCATAGTTAATGTTGTTGACACAGCAAGCAAGTTCAAAAATCCTGACACTGGAAGCTTGTTCATGTTTTACGACCACAGAAACATCAGCTGATAGTGACCAACACTTTCATCTTGTTTACTTCTTTGCTGATTTGGGAAAAAATTGGCTTTCTGGGAAACATCATCCATCACCAGCATGGCACACTAGCTTCGCTATTTGTCCCATCTATCACAATCAATGAGCTAGCTTTTAGCCGCCGTGGGACAGTAGGATTGTAATGCTTATTGTGTGAAAGCAGCTAAAGGTTGAACAGTTTTTCTTCTGAATCCTGCAGGGCCTGTGTCAGGTAGACGCGTTTGTATATGTCTACATCATTGTCTCCTCACAGTCACAACCACTCTAATACAACAGACCTGCACTAAATTGTCCTTAATGTAGATTTTAATGTTCAGTTTTTGTTGAAACTGTATTATGTTTACAAGTGTTCCTGTTATTTTGGCCACCCCATCCAAATCAATGAGGGTAGTCTAAACAGACCCATCTCTTTGTATAAAGGAATGTAATTCAGCAGCACTACAAATGGCAGCCTCCAAAATGACCGTACAGTTGAATGAAAAACTGAACTTTGTTACTTTCATGAAGGTAGGAATTACTGCATTAGTTTTAGCGTAGTGTACCTGATAAACTGACAAATTTCTTCCACATCTTAAATTTTGTGATCAAATCATCATGTTTATTTGACAAACACAAAATCACAGTGCACATGGTGTGGTGTATATATGATTTCCTGGGTGCTTCTGACCTGTTAATGGAGTGTTTATAGGCCACTACACTATCAGTATTGGTTGCTATGGGCCTATATGAGCTTTTGCACAGTCGTTGCTATGCAGGGAGAGAGAGCGAGTGAGCGAGAGAGCCAGAGGCCCATGCAGTGGATGAGTCATAGCCCCCCCAGCCCTCCCTCCCCGTACGCTCAGATCCCCTGCTTTCCTTCCTGACTCAATGGGACCTCACACACACACACACACACAAACACACACAGAGTTGGGCGTATGCATGCATGTGCATGAACACACACACACACACAGCTCCTGGTGTTTCTTACCAATCCTCTCAGTGGTAGCCAAACCTGTTAACATGTCTTCCCTGTGGATAACAGTTAATGGCTCATATTCATTTGCATGCATGCGCACATACACACATGCATACACATAGCCTTACGCACATAGATGTGCTTGTGGACGTGACTGTGTAAACGCATAGCTGCACATACACAAATGCAGGCACATGCATGAACGCAGCCACCAATATATGCACACAGTCACACACAAACACAAATATGCTGTATGTCCTTTCACACACACCCGTCACCACACTCAACCACAACTGAGCTGTTGTTTGAGGGAAGCACTTAACCTCATGACTGCTTATTGAAGGACTGTGGTTGAACTTTGAAACTCTGAGGTGTGAATGTGTGTAACTGAATGAACAGACACATGACAGCTTGTAAGTGCTCAGTCAGGTCTCCCTATATAAATTAAGATGAGTGTCTCTGCATAATTTGAGTAAGAGTCAGTTTTATTAGTGGCCAATCACAGTTGTTATACTGTACACAATAAAATGGACACCAACAATTATTCTACTTGTGCATATTGTCTGCTTCTGTCATGCTATGGCAATGGATAACAGTTGGACATTGTTGGTGAAATTTCTGCAAATGTTCAGTAAAACATATATTTAAAAATAAAGTCTTAATAAAAATAAAAAATACAGCTATGGCCAAAACCAGCTGGATGTAGAAAGCAGGATGACTGACAAAGAGGTGAAGTGGGATGGACACAAAAAAACAGTCAAACTGCTACAAACAGCAAGCAGCGGAAAAATGTTCTATATCATGATACACCAGTGCTGTGTCCTATGTTTCAAGTCCCCCATACTAGAATATCACATCAGAATTAAACGGACATGTGCAATGCTAAATAAACCACTTGGAAAATACTAATCTCTATGACTGAGAGAGGAAATGATCATCCCAACTGTCCATGGATGAGTGTAACTCACAGTGACGATGATGAAACAGCCCTGTTTTATACAGTTTTTGTGTTAAAAGTGAAGACTGACACTCATAGTGCACAGACTTTTTCATTTTTCACTGCATCACTTGCCTGTCAGAGCAACATTGAGAAAAAAAGAAACTCTCCGACAGCTCAAAAACTCATAAGTGAGCAGTCTTTTTATTCTGAGCCATTTTAGTTATCTGAGGCAAGAGACAAGACAAGGCAGCCCATTGTTTCCTGATTAATTTATACTAGCCATTAAACCTCAGCCACTAAAACCACTTTGATTCTGAAATGTTAGTCTCCAAATTGGTAACAGGATACAAATTAAGCTTATTAAGATAAAATGAAGCTTAATGGGACCCATTTTCATCTTTAACTCTCAAATGTAATATCATGAGTTTTCAGGACAACATAAATTATGAGGACACAAAATAAACAAGCAAGAAAACAGATCAAGATGATTGGAATATAAAACTAAATTATGGTGTTACAGTCACCAAGAAAAGAAAATCAGACCCAGATGATGTTTTTCATTATGAAAAATATATAGAAAACATCCTAAAAAATTTGCAAACGTCTTTCTACTTTGTTTGGTAGTTGGTGAGATGAATCTGCAAATAATTCCTGGCTTTCAAAATTCATGTTGCCTTTGTCATATAGAACCAAAAAACAGACATAAATGAGAAAGGAAAACATATGTGAATGTGGGGTGGAAAGGGGGATGCTACAAAGATGTAAGGAAGGATGGAGTGGGAGAAAGGGAGAAAGAGAAGACCAGTGTTGCTGCTAGTATCTTGGTTATTTATAGTTTAAATGTCCTGGCTCTTTTTGCCTGAATTCATTGTCTGCCCCTCTGTCTCTTTCCTCCTCTCCCCCTCTAGCCTCTCCCTCTCATTTCAACTCCCTCTCTCCTCCTCTCCATGTCTCGCTCCACCCAACCTCCACATCTCTCTCTCTCTCTCTTTCTGTCTCCATTCTTTCCATCTCTCGTCCGACTTCACCTCTGCCCTCTCTCCTCTCCCTCTCTGCCGTTCTTTATATCCCTTTCCTCTCTTCCCCTTCATCTCTCTTCTCTTTCATTAGACATTGGGTCAGTGCGCCCTGTTCAACCCCCACCCCCACCTCCCCTCTCCTTATCCCCCTCCCACCCCACACCCATCCCCACTGATGCTGCTCACTGGTGTGGTGTGTCTTTAGTAATGTTACGCAATGGCCATCACAGACACACTGGGGGGCATAGGAGGGGGGTGGGGTGAGGGAGTGGAGAGAGAAAAAGCTGGATGGGGAGGAAAGGAGGATGAGCAGCATCAAGGCAGAGAGTGAGAGAGAGAGAGAAAGAGAGCTTGCTGCTCATTGCTCATTGACCCACTGTCTTGCTTGGTCTTGTGGTCGCATCAGTCCAATCTCAACCTTCATGACCTAATGGCTGATTCTGACCCATTTACACTTGTGTTTTCCACTGGACCGTGAATGCATTTTAATGTGGTGTAATGTGTGACATTATGACCACAAATCGCTTTTCATTCAGCTTTTTTTGCTCTGTAAATCAAAGCACAGTCACATCTTAACTATACATGTGTGTTTGTGGTGTTGAACTGATGCATAATATTCAAGTTTTAATTGCACTACAGCTTCTATGAGTCACTCTGTGTGCTGAGAGTAAGACCTCTGTTTAAATCATTTATTAGATCAATAGGCTGCTGCATTTAATACGCACAGGCTTTTTTAAGCAACATATTCTACGGCATATGAAGGGGTTTATTTCAACATTTTCAACATTTGGAAAATTAAATTTGTAATATTTGAAAATCAATGATTATTCTTCCCTCAAAAATGATTATGCAAAGCTGTTAGGACTATAAATCTATCCAGTAAATGGGGTTAATTAAATGCCAGAAATATTTTGTAGAGTAGTGTAATTTTCTGAGTCTGAATATTTCAGTAGTACAACTGTAACAATAAGTTCTTTCAGCCAAAACAAATTTAAATAGTATTTTGTGTGGTTATATTTGCAGCACTGGGCAGTTCAGATTGTATATGATGATATTGACATCATGCCTGTTAACCACTATATGGTGTAATTTTGTTGTGTTCCCATACCTTTATAATTTTAATTCTCTGTTCAGTGTTCAGATTGTGCTCTGCTCTTGCCCTTGTTAATCTAAATTTTGACAGACAAAATGTATGACGAATTAGAAGTCCCTCTTACCTATGGATGTACAGACAACTATTACTGTATTATTCTGATACTGAAAAAAAACATAAAAGTCTCATGATTCTGAGACAAGTTTTTGTAGCATCTGTACTCTATGATTTCTAACCAGATTTGTGGGCATGTATTCATGATTGACATCAGAAGTAATGATCATTGTGAAGTAGGGCTGGGCGATAAACTGATATCGATATATATCGCGAGAGTATCTCTCCTGGATAGACAAATATGACATTGTCGATAACACCGCCGAAAGAACTAATTTCGCCTGTGTTCTGACAGACAATATGAAAAGCCAATGATAATGTGAATAGCGCCGCGCTGAACCAATCATATGGCTGGAACAGTGTTAGAGACAGGTCAGGTTAGGTTGACGCGCACAGCGCAGAGCGCAGGAGTAACGCAGGAGCAGGAGCGAGATAAGAGAGAAAATGACGACAGAAAATGTTAACGAAACGACAGCGTTACTGAAGAAGACGCCTCAACGGACACAGCCCCGAATGACACAGGACTGCCAGGTACAGAGAGCTAGTAGTGACAGACAGCTGATAAAAACTTTGTCCCAGTAGGAAATACAAAATACCTGACTTAACGTTAGCTACTATTTACTCTCTTTGTCTCTCTCCCTTTCGACTCATCCGGGTATTTTGAAAATTTATATACATAGCGGACACATGCAGACATAAAGTTGGCGTCTCAGTCATTGCTCAGTTATCTCTGACACCGGCAGCCGTCATAACACCGGTAGTTTTCGCTGTAGCTGTGCCCGTTCTCGCGAGCGTACAGCTCTCAACTGTGTGACTCCACAGTTAGTTCTGTGGTTTGGTCATTTTAAGAGAAGATGTGGTTGTGAAGTTTACAGCCTGTCGCTCTGTTGCTCCTGCAGTGCTGTGTGTGTGAACTGTGAGGCAGCTAAAGAAAAAAAGAGGTGTAACAACTCGTCCACTGACATTGTGTGAGTTGAATCATCAAATAGCAAACATTTAGGGGGCAGCCCTACAATTGACCTCATGGTATCTTCACATCTCACTCAGGAGTCAAAAAGGAACCTCTAAGTTTGACAGAAGTAGTGATTTGATTTACATTGAGATACATATTGATATCGACTGATATGGAAAATCATATATTGATATGATTTGGTCCCATATCGCCCAGCCCTATCGTGAAGTGTAAATCACACTGAATGATATCGATATCAATTTATGATTAAAATTCATCTTAGGCAGTATCTTTGCCCCATGTCCACTCTACATGCCCCCCTTCGATTCTCCCATGTTCTTGTGGGAAGGCTTTTGGCTCCTGCTGAATATCCATATCTATTACAGGCCATATTCAATAATTTTCTGATGGTTAAAATGCGTCCGTAATGATGCGAGGAGCACAGTGAATATTTTAGGTAATGTTAATCCCATCTGAATGTGTCTTTGGACATGTTTTCATTAAGCAGCAGTTTAACTTTTGGTGCTGAATTTCCACATGCACATAGGCTTCATCACGTGTCTGCAGCTGCTTCACAATTAAATCCTGCACCTTGTGGATTCACAGCCCGTCCTGACCACCTCCCTACAGTATGACTTCCATGTGGTATATAAATGTAGCTCTTCCTTTACCTTAAAAAATCTTGCCAGGGCCCATAATCCAGGCAGCTGTTACATTTCCTTGCTGTATGTAATTGGGAAAGTAGTATATAAACATCATTTCTAGGAGACAGGGTTGTTTCTGCAGTATGAAGTTATTATAAATGAGATGAGTGCACTAATGTGAAAGTGGAAAAGTGCACATTTGCATTCAATTATAAAAGGGATGGTTTTTATTTGTAGATGATTACTATCATATTGCTGTTGTTATGTATGTGTATTCATGGTGCTGCAATTAAACACTATAATAATGAGTAACACACATCTCTTAGAAGTTAGAGAAGCTTCTATAATGAACATTGATAGTGTTGAAATGCCAGGAAATATTGGGATATTATTAATAGTATTTATTTATTTGCTTTTATGCCCCAATCTCTCTGCAGTGCGCTGTAGACAACTGCAGCTGCTGTCAGTTGTTTTCTCTTCTTTTCTTTGTGTATTATATTATATTCAAGAATACATTGAAGTGAAAAAGCCAAAGACTGAGAGGTTAAAGGTGAAGAATCTAGATATTTTATAATTTAAATAATTCAATAAATCTCCCAAAATAAAGATACAGGAATATTAATCATAATCTGAGCTCACATCACACTGGGGCTGTGCTGCCCAGCATGTTGTATCGGAGAGGATTTTGGGAGGATGTAATGTAGAACTGCAGAATGAGGGCAGGTAGCTGTTCCACATATAGCAGCCTGGTGTAATTTTATACAGGACCAAACATCTGTTGCCTCATTTATCAGTGAGCTTTGCTGGGATGCTATCAGCTTTGTGAGTCTCTTACATTCCTTTCATTTCTGTCACCTCTCTGTCTCTCACATCTCTTCTGTCTGTCTCATTCCTTCTCTTCCTTCACCCTCTCCATGTCTTCATTACCTCCTTTCACTCCTTTCCTCTCGTTCTCTCCCTCTGTGCCAAAGGAATTTATCAGATTGGGAGGGGGAGAAAACATTGCAGAAAGTTTCACTAAACAAAACTAGGATAGAGGAGTGAAGGGACCAGGGAGAGAGCTGAGGGATTTCTCAAAAGGGGGACAGTGTGGTTGTTTGCAGGTTTGTTTAATTGTTTGACCCTGTACTGTTCCAAATACAGTCTACAGATTTATACATTTAAATGGCACGTGTGCACCCATGAATGGGAGTGGTGATGGTGTCTCATCAGCTTCATTGTCCTGCAGTATAGTACTGCTAGCCTTGTGTTTTTCTCCTTTATTCTCTTTTTTATTTTCCTTATTTTATTGTTATATATTCATGTGCAAAATCTTCAGCCAACATTGCTGTGATTTGTTTAGGATGGGCACATTTAATTTATGTAGAGATTTGAATAGAGTGTAACTCTGGTGAACTTTGACACCTGAATTTGCTCTGTTGAAGTCTTTCTGCAAACTGCCTTGACAGCGTTGACCTTTGAGAGAAATTAGGAGCAGAAAATGGGGAAGCTATCCATCTTATTAAATATAATCCTGGTCTGCCAGAGTGTAAAGTGCTCCACAAAAGAGGTTCCAGCATGGTTCGCAGTCTGTCATGAGACAAAGTTGGTATTGCGCATACATTTCCTTGAATTAACTGTGTTATATTGTTAGTGACAGAGAGCACAAGTCGTCACGGCATTGCCAAATTTCATCTGTTTTGCCAGGACGCGTGGATGAATTTCACTGAGTAACTGCACTTAGATCTTAATAGTGACTGTTTTCACCACACAGTTGTTGCCAGATTCATTTTACTGTTACAATTTGGAACAAAACATTTTATTTCCAGCTACATCTGGTACTGTCAGGTTGCTGTACTTGTTTTGGGGATTAGTGAGGCTGTTTAATGTGCTCTGAAAATCTGCACCCATTGTTCAAGGCTGGCATGCACTTACCAAGTTGCAACACTCTTGTCCTGAGAGTGCTACATGCCGGTGACACAGTACAAGTCCTACTTTCAACAGCTGAAGAAGAGCTAGCAGCTCTACAGCTCTGTCCCAAAAAAGTATTGCTGTTTTTCCAGCTCTCTTATTACTTGTGTCTTGTAACAAGACTTTTTTGTTACAGTAAAATTAGACTTTGTCTAAACTATTAAAAGAGATTCCTGTGCTGAGCAAATGTAGGAGATGCATGGAGAGAGATGTCTGCATTTATTACGACTGTTATATGCTGGATACACAGATGAAGAGTGCATGGTGGGAATTTAGCAGATGCAGTAACACTGATGCTAACATACCTTTACATTATACATGTCATGTCATGACATGTTGCAACATGGTGCTTCTCACATGTTAAGCTTGTAAGACTCATTCAGCAGTTTTCTCTCAGCAGATACACGACTAAACCCAGAAAAGAGCAAACACTGACACATCACATTTAGCAGGTTTGCTTGTCATGTTCAGTGCAGCGTAGCATAAAGACTGGAAACAGCTAGCCTAGCTCTGTCTGAAGGTAAACATAATCTGTCTACCATCACCTCTAAAATTCAGCAAATAACACATTATAGCCACTTTCAATGACTCTCTGGAGTCTTAGCTTGCAGCTTGATGACAGAAAAAGTTTGCTTCTTCCCAGGTCCCAATATTTCCATTGTGACCCAGTGTCACAATAAAAACCTACAGTCTTTTAAACCTCTCTTGCACCATATTACACTCACATTTTGGCCAAATATGCCAAGTTTGGCTAAAATGACTGTCCAGCACCACGCTGTCAAGTTTGGACATGGACATGGACATTAGTTTGGACACATTAGAGCAATTGCCTCCTGCTCCTCCACTGGTAAGAAGGGCTTTACCCCAGTTCAGACGTTTTAACACTGAGGGAAATCTGAGCAGTGATGAACTCATCTGGACTGAAAATCTGAACACCTGGCTATGGGGTGGTCTCTGACCACCCGGCCTCTGTGGTGCCCTCCACCACACTGCTCATGTCCTGCCAAATTACAATTAACCAGTCATTAGCTGCTTTCTGTTTTGTGCCACATGACAACATACTGCTTCATTTCCCTGCCTCACAAAAAGAAAAGACAGGATGGCAGCTTTATTCAGTAGCAAACCCCATCAGTTTTCTTTCTCTGCCAACTACACATGAAGCTAATTTATGTGTTGTGTGTGTGTGTACACGTGTGTTCCTGCTGATAGGAAAAGTAATTGCTTACTCTAAATTGGTTGGAGCAAATAGACTGAGAATCTAATTCTGCATTTATTACAATTATCTTTAATAGGTCTCTCCATTGTCGAATATGTTCTGAAATTGTGCGGAAATGAATTGGGCTGTCCAGGTTCAAAGATTAAAATGAAATACAGCTCACAATGAAGTCTTTTAATGAAGTGAATGTTTTTCAATCAGCTCTTTTCTTTATTTCTTGCAGTGCAATACATCTTCCATGTCACAGTTTTTAATCCAGAAATACATGTTTACAGTATAAGTTACAGTTTATTTAGTGCCCTTGTTATTTCTAAGTTTTATTTGTATGTAAAGCCAAATTAATAAACTCACAATAAACTCACAGGTTTCCTTTAATGGGTTCTTATAGTATTTTATATAGTATGAGTGTAATTGTGAATCTGCTGTGGTAGGGGACTTTGTAAAGGATCTACAGTATGAACAAAAAAACAGAACAACAGAACTTCAGAGTTACAGTTAATATCACCACAACCAGGTGCTCAAGGCAAAGGAAAATACATGGATGAATTAGCCTCAGTGCTGCTGGTTAATTGTAAACAGACACTACTGGCACTGGCTGGTGGACTGGTAAAGTAATAGCCCTACTGTACCTCTGTGGCACAACTCAGCATAAACCTGTCACTCTCTGTCTCCTTTTCTGTGGCAGTCGACCAGCTTAGCTCCTCTCTCAATGACCGGGAGAGTTGGCAGCTTCGCTGTAACAGCTGTAATAGCTCCTTTCGCACCACATGTTCACCACTCCTGCTCTTCTCAGTGTAGCTGCGCTCATACGCCTGAGTCCACACCCACCAAATCCAAAAGCCATTAGCTACAAAAGGTGTAACATTCTTTTAAAGGGTGTTGTCATGGTTAACATTTAGTATCACTGAAAAAGATGCAAAACAACCGCAAGCCATGGAGGCATCTGTGCCCAGGGCCCATGGGTGGAGTTGCTGCTTTACTGTATCCATTTTAGAATAAAGCAATGAGCTGAACTTAAGGATGTTCGTATTCAATACAGATGAGGAAGCTACACAATACCAAGGAATGTTTACAAATGCATGAAAGGAAAAGGGGATATAGAGCATCACTCGTGAGAAAACCCTCTCCTGGATGAATTAACATTAATATATCAAGAAAAGAACGAAACACATTCTCTGTGCATCACACTTGTAATCGACTGAACTGAGCCAATAGCCATCTTTGCTGTGCAACACGTCTCCTTTTAGGTCTCTGATGTTCATTCACCTTTGCAGCTCAAGGATTACTTTAATGGCATTTTAGCATACAGATAGACTGAGCCATAATTAGCATAAAGAATAAAGACATAATGCCAAATATTTGCATAACACACAGCACTGGTTCAGAGGAGGGCGTTTGTACTTTACATCTCTTATTGTCACACATATTCACACACACACTTTCTGCTGCATCTCAGTACGTGGGTTAGTCCTTCATAAAAGGATGTCTGCTGGTGTTTCATCACACTAACAGCCATGAGATCAGTCGACGAGCAGTCCTCTGATTGGCTTGTGACAGTAGGAGGTCACTGGGGTCTCTTTTTATTGGTATAAATCATCTGCAGAGAGTCACAGAGGCACCTCTTGCTGTGAGGATAAGTGGGTGACGGAGCCATCCTGACCCCTGAGGTGCAGGTTGGTCTCAGAATAATAGTATCTGTTCCATGTTTAAGCACAATGTATAATTTAACAGGGCCAATTTGGAAGAGTGACACCTCATTATTGCGACTGGAGAGAGGAGGGGTGGTGGGGGGAAGGAGGGGAGGACAGAGGAGTTTCTCAGGTGGGAATTTTATACAGTTACAGACACTTTTGTTTTCACAACACGGAGAAGCTGCTCGGTGCAACTACAGTATATGAGATGTATAAATGAATGATGGCTGCCCACACAGATTTGTCTTGTTCACATCTGTCCTGTATTTAACCCCCAAATCAACAATGAAACCAGAAATTAGACTGGAAATGTGCAGAATCTGGATGTATTGACATTTGCATTGGCATGGATCAGGTTTTGGTAAAGGTGAAGTTGTCTGAAATTTATAATAGAAAACTTACCATGATATTGAAACTTACAGAAACTTGTCTTAAGGCTACAGAATAGGAAAGCTTGACTTTATTCCTCTAAAAAAATGTGTTTTTTGACAGTTAATGCTATTTTATTTCCATAACAGTATGTATATATACAGGACGTTGGTCATGAAGGTTAAATGTGCAGATTTAGTTAGCACAGTCACACATCCAAGGTGCACTCACACAGGTGTCTTCACTTATTTTGCCTGATTAGACCTCTTCTCAGCACTGTGTTGGTGTGTAAAGACTGTGATTGATTGACATCTTCACCTCTCTGTCAATGTTGTTGCACCCAGTAGAGCAGGATAACTTATCCATTAATGTTTCTTATGAAGTTTAGTGATCTAATAAAATCCCCATCCTACTCAAAACAATGTGACTTAACACAGGTGTTACTGATAACATAACTGATGACACTGTTGAATTCAAGTGTCCCAGGAAGCCATGACAGTGTGACAGTGAGCCAGCATGCACAACCATCAAAGCAGTCATTAATTTAATTATTTACACCTGTGCTTTTGTCTACTGTGTCAAAAATGTTGTCTGTGACGATCCATCTCTTTCTCTCTGTTTTAGCCTTGCACCCACATTTTAATTCTTTCAAGCTGACTTTGAAAATGCTGGTCTTATATTGTAGTATGAGCAGATGAAATGTAGCTTTTAAAAAGCACTTTTGTATGACTGTCAATCCTAACTCACATAGTGTTTCCACTAGCATAATTGTTCATCTTTGTCACTGTAATTGTAAAATCACTGTATAGAAAATATGCTGAAATACAATGACAACAGCTCAGTAAAGCTGTGTGAGTGAAGAAAAGTGAAGTCCAGCAAATGTGTGAAATCACTGTTTGAAGACAGCTTGATAGTTGTGACTGATGATCCTAAAATGTTATAATGATTATAAGTAAACCTGCTGGAAGTATAAAACTGATACGCACAAAATAAGAACAAAATAAGAACACAGATATGAGCTGCTGATTGATACACCTGATGACAAGCCAGAGCATGAAGGCTATTTCTTAGGTAATAATTGAAAAAGAATGTAAAATAATTGAGACCTATACTGTACATTTTAAAAAATGCTGATATTTTATACTCATCTGATTTGTTTCGATTTCTGATTATCTGTCACTATCAGTATTATCACTGAATCTCAGATGATAGTATAATCTAATGCTGAGGCTGCACAGGTTTCTTCCCTGTCGAGACAATAAAGTGTGTTCTTAATTTGAATTGCAGAAAAACTAAAGAAAGAGAGAGGGAGAGGAGGGCTGAGCTGCCAGCTCAGTTCAAATGTCCTCAGGGTACACGCACATGTATGTGTGTGTGTGAGAGAGAGAGACAGAGAGAGGGAGGGTTGTGTGTGAGAGGGAGATAGGAGAGAAGGAAGGGAAAATGCAATTCCAGATTACATGTGCTTGTGCTGCAGCGTGGGTGGGCATGTGTTGGAGGGAGTGAGGGAGAGTGTGAAAGGGAGAGAGGGAGGGAGAGAGAGAGAGAGAGAGAGAGAGAGAGCAGTGATGGAGGAAGAGAGTGGAGATGATAGCGTCTTTGAGTGTGTGAATGGATGTGTGTGACATAATGTGGGATATTCACATCGATACACCAGCACTCAAAACAATAAATTAAAACTGAAACCAAACACAGATACAGAGAAATGTTATTATAAAAGTTGAAGGAGTCATGGCACAACAATGTCTTTGCTCTATCTTCTACTTTGCACATCTCCTAGCAACCACAGCAGACACCATTTTGAATGTTTTATAATACTGTAGCTACATGTATGTTAGATGGCTGAGAAAACAGCAGAAATCATGCATACAGATTCTTACAGGAATGTTAAAAATTAATGCTCTGTGCGGGTGGGTTGATTCCAAACTCGATGAGCTGGTATGTTGTCTAGTGCTCTTGTTTCTACTTCAAAACACTCCTGTTCAGCAGTTAGCATTTAACATGGATTATGGACATAAACTAAATTCTCACAATGTGCTGCTGCTACAATTCACATGATCAAGGCAGCCAATCAGAGAGACATCTGACATGCCTCAAATTGCTATTGTACAGTCTGGCACAGATTTAGCACAAGATGTTATTAGATTTTACTAAATGCTCTAAACTAAATCAATGTTGCTGCACAGTCTAAATGTGCCTTAACACGGAACTAAAAGGGTTGTGTTCATGCATCTTCCCACACCACACTGTTCTGTATGTCTGCTTAATAACACTCTCAGACACATAATTGCCATGATATTAACTGTATTAAGTATTAACGGCCATGGCATGCATGCAGTAGGGAGCAGTCCAGAAAAAAAGTCCTTCATATGGCATTATCTCAAGACAAAGCCAGTATGATCTCTCCAGTAATAAATCTCCAACTGAACAAATAATGATGTAATGTTTTTGATACTAATGACTCAGCCTTTTATAAATGCTGAGACCTTCTTCATGTCTACTGGCAGGTAAACTACAGCACTAAACTCTGAAACTCTTGCACTAAAAGTCTCTTGGGCACAATTCAAGTTCATTTAACTTTGTAGCATTCCTCACATTTGCACAACAAATAGTTAAAGGAAGTAACCGAGACAAGAGGTCATGTGAATGTGAGGCTATATCCTCCTGAAACACACAGTGCTCTTGCTCATCACAGTCCTTCCTGAAACCAAACAGAATTTCAACATGCAGCTCTACACACAGTTCACATCGAAATTATGAAATGATGAAAGCATTTTGCAGCACGCTGAAAGGTTTCTGAGACACTTCCTGGTGAAATATCTTTAATGTATCTATCAAAGTCTACCTGATGAAAAACACTTTGTTCGCCGGAGTGTTTGCTGAGGTGTATTAAAGATATGTAAATACGAAACAGGCTTGTGGTAGAGTCCTGTCATAATTTTTTATTTCACTTTTATGTGTTGGGCTTTGGTAGAAAATTGTTCTTCTTCTCTGTGGTCATGATGAAAAAAACTTAGCCGTAAGTGCTCTCACCGCGATGAGTGAGAAAGACAGCCTGACAATAAGGCTGATGCTACAGTATGTGAGTGTGAGTGTGTGTTTGTGTGTGTGTGTGTGTGTGTGTAACCAATGCCTATTTGAAAGCCGGGAACTTGTCTTTCGTCCTTCAAATGCCAATTAACAAGGGCCCATTTAATTGCAGTGGTTTGGGAGGGCATACAATTACCACTGGAGCTGAACCAAGCTAAACACCCACCCCACCCACCCATGCACACACACACACACACACACACACACATTCCTACCTTACCAACAGTGGACTGTCATGGTATGGTGATGAAGTATAAAAAACTAATTATTTTGAAAAAATAATTTATATTCTTTCATGGTGTCTTTCAAAAAACTTAATCATGTAGTGCTGCACTTGTAGCACTTTACTGTATATGAGACTTATATTGCTAATGTAGTGTTGCACTCTATGGCCACAAGAGTGGCCAAGAGGCATGCTTATCTGTGGCTATTAATGTCTGTGAAGATTCTCAGTTATCCAGGTCATGGTCATCCAAGAAAGGCTGAATCAAGGGCAACTTAACCTGGTTGTAGATATCTGAGAACATCTCACTTCTTTTCCAAGAGATGAGACGTCCCAGGTATTTAACCTGTGGGATTATTATCAAGGTCATTGGTGTCACTTTGTTTGTTAGTGCTCCTGGCTGTTGTAACATGTAGTTGTAATGTTTTGTTATAGTTACAGCAGGATTGGTTTTGACGCTCCAGATACGCTCCTCTAACACTGAGTTGGTCAAAGGTACTTGAGGTCCATTTCTTGGAATCAGTCTTTCATCAATGTGTTGGACTTCACCACAACCTCAAAACTTCAGAGTAGGCTTCTAACACTCTGGAGCATTAATTCAGATAGTTTTGAGCTGTGTTTCTTAGACCATTTTAGTCTTTGGGTGATGGATACTCATATTTCAGTGAGCCTAATAGCTTAAAACTTCCAAGCACTTTTCTAATACCCTGAGTTAGTTGTAAAAGACTTGACCAATATTTGTTAGATCCTCTGAGTGCTTACTGGGTATTGGCGTTGGATATCAAAAAATGCAGCACCTAAGGATTGAGGCCAACATTTGAAAACCAAGTGATTCTCTAACAACCTTAGCTGTTTGACCAGACACATTTGAAGTTCATCTCTTCAAATGTGTTGCATTGCAATGACCGTACCTCAAAATGTCTAAATAGTTCTCCATGCTGTGTTTTTTTAGACTTTTGAAGTTAGGCTTTAAAATTCATTAAGTTAATTGAGGCTTGAACCCACAACCTCAAAATTTCCAAAAAGTTCTCTAAGCCATTTGGTCAGGAACCTATGAGCTGTATCTCTTAGTGCCTTTGAGTCTTCACTTTGGGTGTTGGACTTGAAAATTCACTGAGCCTCACAGGAAACTGAACTTCAGAACTTCCAAGCAGTCCTCTAACAAACCGAGCTAATTAGTACATGGTTTCATTTTTTTCTCATCTAACTATATGTAGTGCTGTGGCTCTACGCTGTCACTACTTCTGCCGCTGATTTAAGGCATGATCACCAAATGTCCCCTGTTGGCTCATCAGTTCACTGTTGTGTGAGTAACAACAGGAAGGTCCACTGTTGGATAGGCATGCAAGCACACACAATCCCTCTTAATGAGCAGCACCATTAGCTCTCCTTTCTTTCATTTGCTCCCTCTCCCCTCCTGCTGCCTCCTCCTCACCCTCTCGCTTCTGCTGTCAAGGTGTTTAGATTAAACTCCTCATATCTTCTTTCACCTCTGTCTGTCACTTTCTGTACTGTGATGAGTTTCCTTCAAAGCTGTTGACAGATCTCTCTACCTCTAATTGTCACCTTTGTCTCAAACATTGCATCTAATCATCTTCTTGTCTTTCCTTTTCCTAATCACATTTTGTATTTCTTTAGTTCCTATCCCACTTTTCTCCTTCCTTTCTTTTGGATTTTTCTGACTCTGACTCACTGATTACCTTTCATCTGTCCTTTTATATCTCTTTTTTCTCGTTATTGTCATTCTTACTGCAATTAAAGTGAACATTTAACTAGGCACCAAACTGAGAAGGACACAAACATATTGACAGATCAAATATTTCTTTTTGTTGTTGTTGTTTTTCTTGTCATAGAAATTTATGTTCACATTGAAATTAGTGTGCAAAATTAAAATTCTTTGATTTCTAACTGTCCCCTCTCCATTTCCCTTTCTGTCTTTCTCTCTTTCTTTCTCACACAGGTTCCTTTAAAGGCATGTGTAAGCAGATAGACCACTTCCCTGAGGATGCTGATTATGAAGCGGATGCTTCTGAGTACTTCCTACGTGAGTCCATCCATCCATCCATCTATCTATCCATCTTCATAGAATATATTATCAGTTTTCATCCATATGTGTTAGTATTTCTTGCTCTAATAATCATTCATTTTTGCTTTGTTTTACCTACTATTACTGTGTGTACTTGAAATTTCCTTTTCCTGATCATATAAAAATTCCTATAGTATAGCTATAGTCTGTAAAGGTGTTACAGTGTTTTACACTAATTTTCTAAAAGAAATCAAACTCCTATAGTATCTGAATACCACTGCTGATCATAATACTCATTCTGGCATTAAAACACAATTTAATATATGAAAATTATAACAAGGTTATTGAGTAGGTTTAGTAAACATTCAGAGCTTCATTTAGATATCTGATGAAAAGAGCCAAAATATGTCATATTAAATCCAAAAAGTGTGTGTAAAAAGTGTGATATGGTTTCAATGATGTTTTGAAAAACAAGCACAGAATATACTGAATCTGTGGGATCACTTAAGTTAAAATGATTGAAGTTTCAGTATCACATAAAGTATGACTGAGATACAAGAATATGTCAACATCAACTCTGCCACCAAAAAACTCTCACCTGTTTAAGCTTGATGTGAGAGGGGGAGGCAAGAGGAGGATATAGGAGAGTCACAGGAAGCAGTTTGATGAATAGGGGGACAAAAAGGAGGACAAAGGGAGACAACAGGACATGGAGGTGGAAGAAGTAGCGGGTAGAAGATAAAGAGTAGCACAAGGCTGAAGAGGAGAAACTGAAGAGGACAGTGTAAAGTTAGAGAAGGACTCAAAAGAAGAGGAGGGGCAAGAGGTGGATGTTAGGGGATGAAGAGGTGGTAAGAGATGTGAAAGAGGAGGAGGGAGAGGGTAGCAGAAAGGAGCAGAAGACAAAGGAGAGGAGGACAAGGTGGCAGGAGAAAGGCAAAAGACAAGGAGAAGGGAAGGTTGAGGAGGTGAAGGACAAGGAGTAGGGTACCAGTGCAGTGCTGTTGCTTTCCCAGCGGCTTGCCAATTAGGACACTTTCTTCTATAAATACTCCAGGCTCTGCTATGTGGGTCACACCTCTCCCTCTCCTCCTTCCTTCCATCCATCCCTTGCCTCCTCCCTCTTGCTTTCCATCCATCTGTCTGTCCATCTCCACTGAGGCCTGCACGCCTGCCTGACAGCTGGTGGATGGAGGCTGTGGGTTGGAACGTGGGGATGATGGGGAAGAGGACAGAGAGGGAACTCAAGTTGGTGTCAGGTCCACTCGAAATGAGTTTTTAAAAGTTTCCTGAAAGTTTTAAGGTAGTTTGGTTTGAAGAGGGATTCACCATTCAAACTGTCTGTTAGTTTTAGATTTTATGAATTTCTAAGGTTGGTGGGTTTCTAAGGAGGTTTGTGCTATACTTTTTTCTTTTTAACAAAGCTCATGAAAAAACTTCCAATGAAGTATGTAAAAACAAATCACTCTATATATTTTTGAGAGAGGGCATTGGAGCAAACCTTACTTAAACAGGGACTATTTTCAACAGTGGATTAAAACACACTTGGTGAGCTGATGAGCATGTATAGCACCAAAGTGATAGATTCAAAACAGTGCCCATGCTCAAGGTAATTAAGGAACATGTCATCCAGTGAAAGGATTTGATGGTGTGTTTAATAGTTTTTGGACCACAGTGGAGCTCTAGAAGGAATAAGTTATGATCAGGCTTTGGCTACACAAAAAATACATATTTGTGAGATTTAATTGGTTTTATTTTTTCATAGATTTTGCTGACAATAAGGAAAATCTAGATTATTGGCAGTGATATACTTAATCTGTTTTAAAAGCATGTAGAAATCAATTGCTCCTCTTTTGCTCGAAGTTATGATATTTGGCCAGCTTGCTCATGACTAGAGATAGACCGATATGGTTTTTGCCGATACCAGTACCGATTATTAGTAGTCAAAGAGGCCGATAACCAGTATTTGGAGTCGATATTCATTTGCAGTAAAAGTGAAAATATTGGCATCAAAATTTTGAATAATACAAACTCCAACATTTAACTTTGTTTAAATGCCTTTAAGCATATGTTTATTAAACAGCTTTTCAGATTTGCAACAAGTTAAAGGTTTTTTTTTATCTTAGACAATAGACATCTTTGTTTTAAAATTCTAACAGAAAGTGCAGGGAGCTCCCAGGCTCAGCAGCATGAAAACTTAAACAAATATATAGCTCCCTAAAGTTTTCTACAGTAAATAAAGAAACATATATCTGCTCTCCGGAGCTTCTCCACCTGGCAAAACTTTTTCTCCTCTCCGCCGTGTGTGAGAGCACTGTGCATGCACAGCTTCCACTGCTGATTGGCTGTTACCCGTGCCGTGGCTCTGTGTGTAACCAATCAGATGGTGCTGTGGGTGGGACAGTGCTGGAGATAGAGTAGTGACTGCAGACAGAGAGGCACGGCTGCATCAGAGCCAAAATAACCCAGTTTTGAATTGATCTCTTATCGGCCGTCAGATGCAGATATATGTCAAAATGCTGAATATCAGCCCAGCCGATAATCGGTCTATCCCTACTCATTACCTATGTGGCCAGTTTCAAGTGGGGCTGGATATCTACACACAGTATGTACTTGATGTCTAATGCTGTCTAACATTGCTGCGTCAGGTCCTTAATTGTATGTGACTGTGACCATTTGCACAAATTGCCCTTCTCTCTTCTGTTTGTTTCCTGAGCACCACTTATGGATTGCAGGATGGAAACTCACTAACACACTGACTCTTGCACTCTTTGCTTTTAGTTTCCTGTAATCCCCAGTGATATGGTAATCAAAGCTCATTCTACTGTTGCACTCAGTGTAAGTCACTCTGAGTAACAGTGTCAGCTGAATTACTGAAATGACAATGTAAAGTGTGGATGATGACACATTCTGACAGATGGAACTGATGCAACATTTGTTTATCGAAGCATCACTCAGCTTCACATTCATATTATCATACACATTCCTACCTGTGAGCTTTCTAATACAACTGTAGACTCCTGCTTATGGCCACTCAGCAGCTCTACTGGAAAAACTGGGCACCTTGCTTGCGGGTGCATCAATGATAGCAGCTGAAAGAGGGGAAACAATTGTTTTTCCCTATACCCCTACAAGCCTAAAATGTTGCTTCTCTAATGTCCAGGCCTCTGCCAGCTTGAATTTCAATCATATTGTTTTTATTGTGTCTTTTTACAGAAGCCTGATATATTGATATGAGGAAGATTGCCAAGGAAGCTCAATGAAACAGTAGCTGTTTGTTGACTAGTGGGCTCCTGATATCCTCAGTGCAATCATAGCTGCCTACCTCAAACAGCAGAGTTATTAAAGGGGAGTCCACACTGAATCATACAGGACAGAGAGCCTAAATCAGTGATGTTATAGCCTGTGTTTCGCCCTTAACAGCTCTTTTTACATAAGCCCTCATACTTACAGACTAATCTATAAAATAGATGCCTTCCGAAATGAACTTTATGTCTTTCATTCATATGAGCATTCATATTAGCAAAAACTATTTGGTATTGCTGACATGTTTAAAAGCCTCAAGACAGGAAGAAAACATCTGTCCCAGTTGTTAAACCACACCCACCAAACTACCCCCATGTCTTTCCCTAATGCTGAGGTCAGATTATTTAATATTTAGATTTACTGAGGTGAATGTTGTGTCATGTGGCTCAGCAATCATTCTTCAAGTCTTGTAATAATTTTTTCCTCGCAGCTAGTGGAGGGTTAGTGTGTGGGTGCACAGAATACATACCCCAGTTTAGTAATCCACAGGTGTGATTAACTTGGTATAATGCTCCAGATCCAAGGGTGGTTACAGGTGCACTGATTTGAAATCAAACTTAATTCCTCTTTTACTTTGTCTTGTAAATATTTGTGCACCTGAGTGCTATGTGCTTAAACGGGGTCATCGTCACAGAACACACTGTAGTTGTCAAACTAGGCAAATGATGATATGTTTGTCTTTTTGTTAAGATGTCATCAGCTGTCTTCAGCTACAATACACAGGCTAAAACGAGCAGCAACGGACAACACCTGCTGCAAAATGACTAACTGGGATGTGTCCACAAAACAGTGCAGTGCAGCAGTGGTTCCTGGTCTTGTGTTATTAGTGTGGATTTACTCTTTAACTGCTTCAAATCAAACTGATCTGAGGGTGTAAACAGCTTGTCAGTTGTAGCTGAAAAATCCTTAATGAAAATGGCTCAAACCCAGGTATGTCATAATTCATGAAAACTCTGCTTCCATTTATACCACTTGTAACAACTAAAACAGTAGTAGACCAACATTAAATAAAGCATTTATTTTTGATTCTTTACACCCTCTTTTTTTCCCCATTGTGTGTCTCTCTCCCTTTCCCCAAGGGTCTTTTCGATCTCTCTCCCCGATTCTCTCACTCTCTGAGCCATCTCACACACACCCCACCCCCCCTCCCCCATCCACCTCTCTCTGGGTGAATTTGTACATGTGGTTATGTAAGGGCAAGCAGTCAGCCTTCCTCCTGCAGCAGTTGTACTATCAGCCGCAGCCACAGTGAGAGAGGACAGAGCCACCACCCCAATCCGTTGCTATAGTATGATATAGAGGAGAGGGCTTTCTTTCTGCTGAAAATTAATTTATGCATGTGGTGTTTGGGTAGGCAATCTGCGGATCCATTTTAAAAGGGGTACAACATTTTGGGCCCGGGCAGATTACTACTTCACATTCTTAGTAGATAGTTACATTAATTTGCATTTGAGAAATATCCAGTGCAATCACTGTCTTCTGTTGCTGCGCAGTGGAGCATTTAGGAGTCGCATCTTACAAGACTGTACAAAAATATTAATTGTACAAAACTGCACACATAATCACCACTTAATTACAAAGTGCATCGATCTAACAACAGCAGGTGACTGTCCAGGTGTTGGTCCAATAAAAACTGGATTCAGCGATATTACATATATCACTTCTCCAGTCTATTAATATCCTTTCTTATCATGATCATAGACAGACCATGTAAACATGAGGAAGCATGTAATTTTCTGATATCTTCATATGAGATGTGTTAGCACTCTTTCAGTGGTACTGTAACAAAAACACAAGCTTCTTCAATTAATTAAATTGAGACCATTAATATAAATGACACTGGGCTGCGATGGCATATAGCTAAAATCACAAGCTCTCCTGAAAACAAAGATAGCAAGGACATAGCATTCACCTCTGCCTGCTGAAACTCTGTGTTGTCCTATATGAGCCAGTTTTGATGCATAGCTTCTGCCCATCACATATCTTGCACTGTCTGCAGTTATCACACATGAACTCCTGTTGTCCTTGAAACCTGTGCTGGTATTTGTTGTATCACAGTTTTAAGTGACAGGATATCTCTTGGTGTCACCATGATGAATTCCTGTTCATTTGTTGTAGGAAAATAAAAGAATCAGATTATGACTAATACATATTTACTTGTTTCTATGCTGCTAGGAGGTAGAGAGTATATGTTTTGGTTTTACATGTAAAGAGATGTTGCTGTCTGTGTGTGGATGTGTGAACATGTTGAAGATTGTGTATCTGAATTGGGGGTTTTATTTGAATGATGTGTGGGGTCCAAAATGCTAGACCCCACAAATGGCTGTTTGAGGGTTAAGATTTGGTTTTTGGGTAAGGGTCAGGGTATTCAGTTGTGAAGCTTAAGGTTGGGGTAAAGAGCGAAGGAATGCAAGCTGTCAGTGACTGGAACTAACAAGGATAGGTGTACAAGGATGTGTGTGTGTGTGTGTGTGTGTGTGTGTGTGCATCCAAAAAAAAAAAAAAGGCTATTAAGCAACTGTGTGTTTGGAATTGGAAAGGGTGAAAAGGGAAATGGTGTGTATATTGCACACAGTGTGTGAGTGTGTGTTTTTGTATGTGTGAATATATGCATGTGAGTGTGTGAGCAAGTGTGTGAAGTGTCTATGTGTGTTGTATCATGGATGGACCCGCTGAATGGGATTAGATATGGCCGACAGTTCAGCTCTGGCCCTAAGTGGCTTGTACAAGGCACAGGCATACACACACACACGTTTGTACTTTATACTGTATACTTATGAGAACCCTTTTTGATATAGTGGATTTTTTTAGACCCTAACTCTACCCAAAGCCATCACAAATATATTACCCTGTTCTTTTATACTACCACTGGGAGCACCAAAGTCTGAAATTACCAATTTGTTCATTTAGTGGCTTCACGTAAACGTAGCGACACCAAAAGTAAAAATACTCCATAACAAATAAAAGTCCTACATTCCAAGCTGAAACAAACTACAGAAATATTATTAGCTAAACATCAAATGTAAAAGTATTAATTATTTAGAATGGCATTTCAGATCATAATAGTATTATCAGTTACCGATGCTGTATAAACTGATCGAATTTTTTTAATGTTAAATCTTAATATACAAAGTAATTAATAATTAGAGCTATACTTCATGAAGTAAAATGTGTCAAATATTTCTCTCTGAAATGTAAAGGGGTGCAAGTATCAACCCACAAACCAAAATGTCCTCCCTTGTAAGGATTAAAAGGTTGGGCCTCACAATGATAGAAATACAAGAACACAAACACACACAGAGTCCTGATTTGCTCTGAACACTCTGAAGTGGAAGCAGTGCGCAGTCTTGTCGTTGCTATAATTAGACCGCTGGATCCTCGTACATAATGCTAATACTCCTGATCGGGATGCTAGGAGACACGTGACGTCACCCACTGATGACGTCATCTGACTCGCTGATGTCACCACAGCTATTTTTGGGAGCCTAGTTGTGACATGGAGGCACATCACGAATTTACATGAGTAATACGGCATGATAATGAGTGGCAGGCTGCGCAAGCTCCCTTCATGTGTGTACAACATTCGTACACTAAAACACACACACACGCACTCACGCAGGCACATGCAAACACACATCTGCCTGGTGATGTGTGTGTGTGTGTGTGTGTATGTGCACTCATGCTTATAGTTTTCTTCTTCCCTCTAAATAAGCTCTGTTCATTTTCCAAAAGCAATTCTGCCAGTGAACATGCTTGTTAGCCTTGCATGGACACACACACACACACACACACACACACACACACTATTAGTTATTCCCCTGTAGCTGTTTTGCCGAGTTTCCACTACCACGTTCTTTGCTGCTGGGTTCTCCCACGTGGGCGAAATATGTGTGTGTGTGTGTGTGTTTGTGTGAGAGTTAGAAGTTAGATGAGTGCGAGTGTGAGAGAGAGAGAGAGAGAGAGCAAGCAGATCGTTCCTGCGTGGGTAGTGTACAGTGTGTATGGGAAACACCCCACTTTGGAGCTGGGAGAGGGAGCGAGTGAGTGGGTGGGAGGCTGATCGATGAGTGTGTTCACTTTGTTGCTTGTTGAGCTAGTGTATATGTGGCTGTGTGACAAAGTAATGGGGGATTGCTGCACTTTACTGTTTGTGTGTATACATTTAAGTGTGTGTGTGCGTGTGTGTTTGTGCGTGTGTGCACGCGTGTGTGAACCCAGGGAGCTCCCATGGTGGTGTCCACCCCCACCTCTATAATTCAGCCACAATTACAAGGCTCTCCTCTGCCGCAGCTAATGAAACCATAAGTCAGCCAGAGACACACACAAGCGCATGCACACACACACACACACACACACACACACAGACACGTATATATAAACACACTCTACTGCAGCAGAACCAACCAAGCAGTGGGAAGAATGAAGGGAAGGTGTAAGTGTAAAAGAGGGAATGAAGAGGGGAGAGAGGCGGTTTTGGCTTTTGTGTTTGTGTATGTCTGCTCAGCTTTCCCTCTGTGTACTGTGTCAGAACCACAGTGCACAGTACATATTGACTCACATGGTACAAGGATGACAGGATGTCACACAGTGTTGCTTAAGTTTGTTAATGTGCACTGAGATTCAACAAGAGGAAACATCAGAGTAAAGAGAAAAAAAATGCTTTGCATCAGCTTCCTGTTACCTGCTTGTAAATGCAGGTTATGATTTGTGAGATGAAATATCATACAGCTGGTGATTAGTTATATTTATGATTAACTGTAGACCTATATTATAGGAATATCATTAGCAACTGTGTCATTATCATCAACATTCTCATCTCCCTCCTCTGGATAATTGTTTCTGCATGTGCAGTAATGATATGAAGCCTTCTTAACTCTCTGCTAATTTAAAATAACATCATTATCTAATAACCCTGCATGATCCAACAGGGAAACATAGAAACAAATCACTTACATGCTGATCATTAGCAGACAGTTGACCTGTCCAGGGTGTATCCTTATGCCTAATATAAGCTGGGATAGGCTCAATCCCCCTGCAACTGTACAACGTACATGGGTATAGAGAATAGATTGATGGATGCAGATAATCAACTGTTGATCCCCTTGGTAGTGATGCCTGTTAATTGCTTTCAAATTTCATAACTATCTCTTAACACACACACTAAGCAATAATGTCAATCGCATTATTTAACCTACAGTGATTTAAACTAATTGTGCTCATATGGAATGTGATAATAGCATTTTAAGAAAATATCATGGCAGCAAAACTGGATTTATACTTCTACATTAAGAGGTGTGTAAGTGGTCTTCTTTTTTCTGTGATTAGACTGCAGACCCTATCAACAGGTGACCTCTGTTAACCCCCTGCATCAACTATATATTCAATGAGTAACCACTATCATTGCTTGGGAAACAGACACCTGACTAATTGTTTTGACCATATGGCAGTGATTTCCATCAGTTAATATATCGTCACACATTATTTGGCACATGTCAGTTGGAGTCTACAACACACACCATCCATATCAGAGAGACAGAAGAAGTAGTCTATGTAACAAAACTGCTGCTTTATTGGGGAGTTGAGACACATTAATGCTGGAAAATAGGATGGTGGTGAGCTGATGCACATCAGCCCACAGTAAGACATCCAGCCATACAGCACTATGTGTTTTTATTTTTATTTTTGCTAATGCTCACTACTTTTCCAATCTTACCCCAAAACATGGGCTTACAACTCTGGAGTCATCTCCTGTGAAAAAAACAAAAAACTTGAGATTCAGAGAGATGATAATCAATAGCAGCGAAGCTTCAGAACAGACAAAGACCAAAATAAAATGCCAAGAGATAGACTGATTTATTTTTACTCCAACAATGTCCCGTACAGCAAATACAGTAGATGTTTGTGAAAAGTTTGACTTGGTAAGATGCTGTTTGGCATGATTGATGATATGTTTAGTGTGGTACGATGAGGCAGGATGGCCTGAAGTTTACAGACATCATCCCACAACCAGGAAGTCACAGGGTCAGTCCCTGCAACAGCCTCAAGCGTCCTCAAAAAAGCAAAACTAGAAACATACTGTAGACGTCTCCTCACACTGCTGCTGCTGAAGCTCGTTCACTCTCAACTCACCTCTCTCTGTCTCTGTGTCGTGTTGTGCTTGGTGGCAGGGTGCGCCTGGAGGCCAGCGCATTTGGTTAAAAATTCTTCCTTTTAAACTCCCTGCCTTCTGCTTAAAGGAGAAATGCAGGGAGGGAAAGAGAGCGACAGAGATCGCTCGCGGCAAAGCAGCTTCACAGGGAAGTGAAGGCCTGCAGTCTTCTCTCTTCTTCTCTTCTTTTTCCTCCTCTGCTTTCATTTTTTTTTTCTTTTTTCTCTATTCTTTCCCCCTTTTGTCCATCTATTCTCTTTGTACTTTGTCAGTTGCAGCTTCCCATCACAGTTGCCTTTTTTGTTTGATTCTGTATTGCTCCGTATTGAAATCCCAACATCTGGGCAAGTCACTGTTCCACTAGCTTCAGTAACTCCATATAATCATTTCAACCAGACAATTCAGTCACCCAGGATAAACGAGAAACCTGCTATTGTCTTATACTTTGTTCTAAAATCAAGAGCCCTTTAGTTTAGTTTATTCGACAGGGACAATACATATTGTTTGCACATTATGTGCGCATTTAAAAAAAAAAACTTACTACAAATTTCATGTAGTAATTTTGTCATGGTTATCATTTAAACTGCGTATGTTAGCTAAAGTGCAATGCTTGACATGTGTAACAACAGTAACTAAGGCAGGCAGGGCCGTGTAGACATTCAATAACAATTTGATTCAAAATACAACCTTGCTGTCATATATGCTGTCCACAGTAGTATGTGTTATATTTGTATGTCTCTTAACATTGTAAAGAATCTCTGCCAGCAGTGTGTTCACCTCTAGTGAGTGATAAATCAAGTGTAGCACAGGTGTGTTTGTGTGTGTGTGTGTGTGTGTGTGTGTGTGACAGGAGGCATTTCCGCTTACTCTAGAGAAAAGATGAGTGTTTGTGTGTGTGTGTGTGTGTGTGTGTGTGTGCATACAGTATCTGGCCTATACGAGGGGCTTTCCACCTTGAAGAAAATTGGCCCTGACAGCACATGTCAATGAAGAAGAGGAGATGGGGTTAAAACAAATAGGATGGAGGAGGAGGAGGAGGAGGAGGAGGGAAAGCTTGGTTCAGTGCCAAGTCTGAGGTCACCTTAATATTTGATCTGCTTCAGTGAATGGAGCCATCACAGTCAGCTATACCTGAGAGAGAGTGAGAGAGAGAGACACAGAGAGAGAGAGAGAGAGAGAGAACACAGAGAGAGAGAGAGAGAGAGAGGAGAGAGAGAGAGAGAGAGAGATACATGGATGAAAGCAGAAATTAAGGAAAAAAGAAAAAACAGAAAGTAAAAAATAGATGGAGAGTTATCAAGAAACAAGGTCAAGGAAAAGCTTGGCTGACCTGCTCTTCCTCTCTCTTTCAGCAGCCATTTTTAGGTGCCCTTGAGCAAAGCAGTAAAAGTTCATCTTTGTTTATAACAACTTGAGTCTTATTTTGGTAGTTTTGGGCTCTTGTTTTTACTGGTTAGGGTAACATTGTACTCCAGGACCACATTGCTACAACAAAGTACATACAGGGCAAGAAACATGAGCTGTCAGATGAGCAGACAGGTTGTAAACAAGCCAAGAATTTAGTCAGATTATCTGAACCACTGTACCACACTGGAGAGAAAAAACTGTGGACATACAAGTGTAGTAAACACAGTGGGTCAGAACTGAATCAGAAAGCCTACACCGCAAAGTTGTATTATATTACTGATATACTATTGAATAATAGACAAAATTACCCAAGGTAAAAAAATTATCAAGCTTCTAAGGTGACGTTGGTGAAAGTTGTTTCACCTTGGAAATTAAATGCTGGTTCCCAGTCAGACTGTCAACAACTGAATACGCACAAATATCTATTTGCTCAAGTGATAAAGTTAGAAATCAATAGAACTGACAAACTCCACAGCATGTAGTATGGAGAACAAGACTCTGTGCATAATAATATAGAATTAAAACATTACTTTGAATAATTATGTGGTCCTCCTTATCTGTATGTAAAGAATGAGGGCGAGTGGGAAAAGTAATATGATATCTTCGACAAAAAAAGCTGATTTATGCAAGGAAACTGTATAGGCATGAAAACTGTGAAAAAGTTCAGGAATGTGACATTGGCTGCCTCAGAAACCAGATCAAGCTCTGTGACCACAGCAGCACCATGACAACCCCGAAGCCAATCAGCAAATCAGCCACGCAGAGGGCAAGCAGACAGACAGCTGATGGACAGACTGATAGGAGAGGGAAAGAGGACAGAGACAGATGGAGAGTTAGAGAGATGGAGCGATAGAGCGATGGAGAGGGGTCTGATAGAGGGGGACAGACACACTGCCCATTGGAGGAGAGATCTTCAACAAAGATACAAAATAAACAGAAGAGGTAGGAGAGAGAAGAAGTTGCCAACATAGAGTAATGTAATGCTGAATATGCTGCTGATTTTACACACACACACACACACACACACATATATATATATATATATATATATATATATAAGATCTTCAAAGTGTTAGATTGACTTCCTACCTACACAACTGGGAGCTACTGCTGTGCATTCATTTCATGATTTTGAGATGAGACAGGGTTTAAAAACTGCAAGTAGCTGTATCAAGCTCCATGAGGGTCAGCTGTCAAATGACAACACTGTTACTACAACAAGCTATTAGAGTTCATATTATACTTCCCTCTTATTGATTGTCCTCTGGGTTTGATACCCCAACAACATACCTCCATAATTACAATGTTCTTCTGCTTGTTTTGTTCATTCACCTGTCATGCTATTGGTTGTCTTTTGTTTTCGCAGCTTGCAAAGGTACAGCCAACATTTTTTCTAATGACTTTCTGATTAATTTGCTGCATTAGACAAAAGCCTGATAACACCTTAACAATCTGTGTCGGTGGTGACAATGACAATTATTTTTAGCCCTGATGTGTGTGCATCCAGGTGCTGTACGAGCCTCCAGTATCTTCCCCATCCTGAGTGTGATCCTGCTCTTCATGGGGGGGCTGTGCATCGCCGCCAGCGAGTTTTACAAGTCACGCCACAACATCATCCTCAGTGCTGGCATCCTATTTGTCTCCGCAGGTATGGAGAACATCAAGTTTATTTATCTCGCACCACTGACCAGAGCCAACAGCTTCCATGGATGACCAGAAAAAGGAACTTGATTCAGTGTAACAAATGCAACTAAATTTGAACAAACAGGGAATAAGCTTGAAACTCTGCCACAGTTAAAGGCACTAAAACTAAAAACAAGACAGAACAAAAAGAAGAGTTTCATAAATATTCCAGTTTTTAGCTATAAATAAAGTGATGAAGTTCCCTGATGAAGATTCTCTGATGCCATGCATACGAAAAAATCCCTTCCTTTTTTTAATCCATGAACCAAAGAAAATAGAGTGGGAATGAGGATGAAGAGGCAGAGCTGAGAGCAGAAACAAATAAAGAGATGAAGGAGTCCTGGTAGCACCACAGTATCAAAAGATCTGAAACAGACACAAATGTCAGAATTGGGGAGCAGCTGAAAATGAAAGTCCTGTCTCAGAAGCAGCAGAGCTACAATGGAGCTCACTGACCACCAGGTGATGTGTTGCGTAGCTGTCTGACATGTGTGTAGTGTACAACAGTTGCCTCGGGACGAAGCTAGGGAGACAAAGATAGCGCAGGTTGCCATTTTGCCAGAGCATTTTTGTGTTTTTCTGTGTGCATACATGTGTGTTTGTACTCTGGTTCTAGGCCATGGCCTACTGCGCTGCACTAGATAACTAGTTCCCCTCCAAGTCAAAAGTGAGAGATGCAGTTCTCTCTGTTTCACTCTCTCTCTCTCTCTCTCTTTCTCTCACTGTCTGTGTCTGTCTCTCTCGCCCTGTTGCTAGGCTAAGAGGAGGCCACTGGGATTACACTCTAAAAATAAGGTGTCCCTGATACTCTTCTGCTCTGATCCATCTCAATCAGGCCCTCACAGTCCTTACACCTCACTCTGCCTTTCTGTCTCTTTACACATTATTATCTTCACCATTTATCTGCATATTTGTCCTTTTTCTGTCTGCCAGTCCACGTGAGTATTTCTGGCTACGCACAGCCAGGGTGATGATGTATGACAAGAAGAACAGATGATCACAATAGAGGGAGGGAGAAAAGGAGAGAGAGGTGGAGAGAAAAGGTGGGACAGATGAGATTGACAGAGGATGTGAATTTGAACATTGGAGGCACTAGAGGCTGGGGAGGACAAACTACAGAGATAAAGAGGAAGATACTCAAATAGAATATAAGAAATAAAAGTGAATCTGCCCCAGATTGGATCTCAAAAAAGGGAAAGAGAGCTAGGGGTAGACAGAGAGAAGAAGAGACAGAGAAAGTGTTGGCTGTCAGTAGCCACAGTTGAAATCTGTGTTTTTGGAAAAGTGTGGTCTGTCAGCTACAACAGATTCTATTCACATCCATGCTGTTGACACACAGATCTAATAAGTTACTAATTTATTTGAAGCAGACTTTGGTTCTCTGTCACCAGCATTGATCAGCTGTCTTCATCCTCTCTGTGAGGGACATCTATTTAGCCACTTAGTGGACAACAGCAGAAACTGAAGTGAAAAAAAATGGTTCAAATAATGACACATGGTCTTCATAACCTCCCAGAGATTTGATTTTCAAATGATCGGTGAACCAGACCTACATATTTACTTTGTATTTCTTTGTGAAATGTGATGGCATGAGTTGTTAAATATGTGAGCACCAGTTTGGCTGTATTTTACATTTGGTCTAATCTCCCTCCCTCTTTTCCTGTCCCAGGCCTAAGCAACATCATAGGAATCATTGTGTACATATCAGCCAACGCTGGGGACCCTTCCAAGAGTGACTCCAAGAAAAACAGCTACTCCTATGGCTGGTCCTTCTACTTCGGCGCCCTCTCCTTCATCATGGCTGAAATGGTGGGCGTGCTGGCCGTGCACATGTTCATCGACCGCCATCGGGAGCTGCGAGTGGGGGCACGAGCTGCTGACTACCTCCAAGGTGCGGCCATCACGCGCATCCCCAGCTACCGCTATCGTTATCGACGCCGCTCGCGCTCTTCGTCCCGCTCCACCGATCCCTCGCACTCCCGCGAGGCATCGCCGGTCGGCCTGAAGGCCTTCGGGACGCTGCCCTCCACCGAGCTGTCCATGTACACGCTGCCCAAGGGCCAAACGGGCACCCCGACAGCCACCTATAACTCCACGGAGAGGGACCACAACTTCCTGCAGGTCCACAACTGCATCCAGAAGGACCTGAAAGACTCAGGTGGCCACAGCAACACCGCCAACCGACGCACCACACCTGTATGAAACTGACAGAGGGCCCTCAGACACTAAAAAAATCAGAGGGGATTTTGGGGGGAGGCGGCAAAAGACAGATCACGGTGTAAGGAGATGGCATGAGGAAGAGAAGGGGGGCTTAAATGGATTGATGGAGTGAAGGAAGCAGCAGAGAGGAGGGTCTGAGCGCTCCACAGCACCTCAGATGATCACTGAGTTTAAAAAAAAGGAAACAGAAAAATGCATTAAAAAAAGAAACATGCATGATTTTCCCATCTACCATTGTTTAACGAGTTTTGAACATGTTTATAAAGATTTGAGGGGGAGGATGGGGAAAGAGGAGTCGGGAGGGGGGGTGGCCGGTGGTTGTCTGTCTCGGGGCTGTGGAACCATAGAGTGGTGGGCTTGGCCAGACTGCCCATTTAAAGGTGAACTTTATATTTTTTACTCTTCCTCAGTCTGATGAAAAAGGGGCGTAGTTTGCCCTTCGGCCCCGCCTATGATCCCGCCCTCACACTACCATCCCACAAGCCCCCCCAGCACACACACCCTGACCTCCCTTAAAACCCACTCCTTTCTTTAGTTGCTGTATCTTCTTGATTTCATTCTTTATTCGCATTAATACTGTGAATCATTGCGGTGTGGGATTTTAGCAGGGAGCAATTCAGGCCGCAAAAAAAGAAAAAAAACAGAAAAAAAACACATAAGTTAATATATGTATTGATTATATATAAATATATGAATATATATGTTAATAAATCATGACTAGACTTCCCTGGCGCAAAAATATCAACAAGAAAAAAAAGAAAACAATGTAACTCACAAGTGAAACTAGATCAAGTCGTCATGGAAACTAAACCAAGACGGAGGATTCATCGTGACTGGCTCATTTGACAGGCAATGGCTTCAGCCTACTTGATAAACTGATATTGGTTAGTATTACACACATTATCACATTCTTTTACAACAACAAAAAAAATCTTTTGGCCTTCCGCCGAAACCCTGGCAGCCATCTTTGTTTAGGGTCAACTAGAGGTGAAAACTTGACCTCACTTTTTTTGCTCCATAAAGGGGCGGAGTGAAGAGAGAACTCTGGGTAACGGAGGATCTCTCTGCAAACTTGAAGAAGACTGTGGACTATGAAACGTCACTACTACCAAAGACACAAAGTAGTGCGTGAGAGAACATGGCTACCAGCGAGGTGAAGCTAAGTGACTCCAAAAAATTAAGAATTTACATGCATGCTAATCAAAATCATCCGATCTGCTTTTAAGGAACTTATGTTTTGAACAATTGAACAATGATACCATGTAAGGGCAGTGGGAGTGACAAAGTAGAATTAATGTTACAGTACTGTGTCTATTTCAATTTTACTTTTCTTTTTTTTTTTTTTTGAGTGGGTAACTTGGGGTGGGGCTTCATTACGCTTGAAACAAAAAGAACAAACTTTGGAGAACGTATCAAGGCTTTTTTTTAACAGAAGAAAATCTTATCTTGCCTTTTAATTTAATTTAATTTTCTCGGTTCCTTTGAACTGTCACACAGCCTTATTCTCTTTTTTTTTGGTCTCATTTTTCTTGTTCTTTGGTTTTGCGTTGTGTTGTTGTAAATGAGAATTTAAAAAAAGCGTAATGTCTTTCAAGGTGCCAAAACTGAATGATTCTGAACTTGGATGCATCAATCCTGATGACGAATAAAAATTGAACCCCCCGTAGGGAACAGAACGAGTCACTGTTGTATCATGTTTGGTCTAAAAACACAATGTTCAGTCATGTTGAACTAGAGGACTTAGTTCAGATTATGATACACTGCGTTTTAGCATAAAAGAGACAGATAGCAAAAACGAGAAAGAGAGAAGTAAGCTGGTCAGTCAATATAAAATCAGTATGTATAATTTTTGTGATTTCAGTTGGACGACTATAAAATGCTTCACATTTTAGTGGAATAGCTGCCATAGCATACAATATCATCATAAACACATCACAATGACTAGGTGCTCTATTGCTATAGCATAACCTGTCTCTACTTCCTTTCTCATACAGCTCATTTTCTCACTGAAAGCATTAGAATTGCGTTATCATAGGGGAAAAAATGCAGCACTACATTGCAGCACAGGCGGGACTTCCTCAGGGTGCAAACAGTGTGTACTGCAACATGTTGGTGTGCTTTATTAATACTGGTGCACTGTTTTTAATCTGTCATCCCCTTGTCCTTTGTCTTTCTGAATCTTTTCAAATTACTCTGTCATCCATTCATTCACTGTCATGTCCTTGTTCACTCTGTCACTCTCAGTGATCCATTCACCCCTCATTTTCACATCCTTGTTCACTCGTTCATTTAATAACTTACTCACACTCCTATTCACTTACTCAGTCCAGTCTCTTCCCCTCTTTCTGTCATTCACTCATTCACTCCCTCTCTATGTCCCTGTTAGCTCTCCATTAGCTGGCTGACCTGCAGTTCCATCAGCTGTAGAATAAATGTCAAATTCTTCCACATCAGCATCGATGTCCTGCTGCATGATACTCTGTCTCTATGTGCCCCCCCCCCCTCCTTCTTTATCCCTCCTGCCCTCCCTCACTTTCTCTCTCTCTCTCTCTCTCTCCTCCCCTGGTGCGATGATCAAAGTGGCTGGCATGTCTCTCTGCAGTACTGCTGTGATCACTGAGGAGAGGCGAGCGAGGGAGGGAAGAGGAGGGAGGAGAGAAAAGGGAGTGGAGCAGTTGTTCAGCCTGATTCAAACAGCGTCACATTGCCCCCCTCTGGTGTGGAGGTACACGATGATTTTTTCCTATATTCGAACATGGTGACCTCGACAAAGTGCATCAATCTTCCACAGCAGTCTATGTTAGCACCATAAATATACTGGAGGGTAAATTCAGTTGACTCTCTCATTTACAGAACAAGACTGACTTTCCGTTTAAGATGAACATCAGTTTGACTCTAAACCAACATTCATACAGGACCTGGGATGCTGCAAGAATAATTTTAGAGTTTAACAGTATTAATACATTTATAGATTGATAAATAAAGGTACTATACAGTGATTAATTAGATTTACATTGTGACTGCCTGTCTGCTTGGTTCACTTTGCTGTTGCTGTGTTTTCTGTCTTCAGGGCTGCACACGGAGACTAATCAGTTCCATGAGACACACCTGGGCCCGGTGTGTCTAATGCATATAAACCAGAGCAGCACTCAGTCCTGAGGCAGATCTCCTCACACTGCACAGCTCTTTGTGTCCTTTTCTTTGTTTTTACACCAGAACGTTCACACTGCACATTTTCACTCAGCCACTCCCTACACTACTGACTATGATATGTGCAATCTACTCGTTTGTTTTGATGATTTCATAATGATTAAATGACTTTATTACTTAGTACACTGGCATGTCTCCCAGTTTTGTTGCAGTCTAAGAGGAAGGCTGTAACAACATTTAAATGATGAATTCTCCACCAACATGTATCACTCGTCCTGGCCAGTCAGACCTCATGCTGCTGCCCTCTTTGACTGCCTACCTCAATTGAAGTGCGAAAACTGATAAGAGAAAACAGCAGGAAAGGTGGATTATAAGATGGAGTATGACAGATTGTATTTATAAGTAGATGGAAAAACAAAAGTAAAATTTAAAAGCATTTTAAAAATAATTTTGCATTTCAAGACAGAATGAGGAGAACTGCTAACAACCTGCAGTGACTGCAGAAACTTACTGTTCCCAGTCTGGCACATAACCCCCCCATAAAAAGACAAACTGAAATTTTTGCACTTTGGTTTTTGTACAAATTAAACAAATTAGATATGATATATTTATTCATTTGCTTTAGAGGTGTTGGTAGACAGATTTTATTACCTTTGGATAGAGCCAGCTAGCTGTTTCCCCTTTGCTTCTGGTCTTTATAAGCTAAGCTAACTGGCTGCTGGCTGTAACCTTATTTTTAATGGAGAGATATGAGAGTGGTATCAATCTCCTCATTTAATGCTTAGCCAGAGAGCAAATTAGAATATTTATCAAAATGTTGAGCCATGTCTTTAAGGGTTTCAAGCAAAAATGTTTGGGTTTTTGTAACCTAGAAAATTGAGGGCACTGTTTGTTGCAATTTACAATTTATCTTTTGTTTCTTTAGAGATGCTAATATTATACTGTAAACCTACAGAGCATGGAACCTTTGCTGGCCTCTATAGTTCATGTTAAAATTTTTGCCACCAGGTAAGGTTATCTGTGTCTAAGAGACACATCAGACACCATTATAATTTCAAAAATAGCATCACAATCTTTAGTATCCAGCTGCCTAATTTCCTTTAAACTGTGAAATTAAATGACTTTTTGGGCTTGTATTGGACATATTTTACATGAAAGGGCATCACGTTCCTGACACGGCAGATAATAATGTAATGAAGCATTTCTGCTGTTATGCAGGTGAGCTTGGAGGCATTGTGGCTGATTTTTGTCACGCTACAGTTGAGACAGGAGGGTAGCAGATTTGGGGGAACAGCTGCTGTGTCCTCCCTCACCTGCAATTAGCAAGTTTTTTAGGTCACGGACAGTTAGGGGCTATGGAACAAGCCATGCTTAGACACACACACACACACGTAGACAGAGAGAGGTTTGTGTACATTCACTTTAAATTAAACCAAATGAATACATTAATATGAGCTAGCATAATTTACAGTCATGATGTAGTGTTATAATTCGGTGTGTCAGATTGAGAAAATAAGAGTGAAAGTCACCAGATAGACAGAGAGCTGATCTGCAGGAAAAGAGTGTGAGAAACAGAAAAAGAGTGAGTGTAGGTGTAAGATATGAGCTGGAACTCTTTGCCTTGTGCTCAGGCTGTGTCATGAATACAAAACTCTGTGTTAGTGTTTGTTTGGGTGAGGAGCACTGCAGTGAAATATAGCTGAAATAAAGCCCTGTCCCAAAGCAGACTTAGACCTTGCACAGATATGATTTGTAGAGATGCACACACAGGTACGCTGGGACCAGTCACAGTTGTTGATTTTGTAATGGAGTCACCGGCTAATCACCAAACTCACTTAATGCATTTTTATATGATGTAAAAGAGCATAGCAAGCATAATTTGTCAAATTTGAACATATGGCTACATGACATTTACGTAATCAAGAGTAAATAAATTTGGTTTCATCCAAACACAGTTAGATGTTGGCCTGGCTCATAGACACTTGGGTCCACCACTCACAAAATGTACTGCACAAATGGGAGATGCTAACTCAGGCAGCTGAAACTTTGTACCGACTTTCATGTGTTATTGGCTGCTCAACCACAAATTGAAGTCTAATTGTAAAGTCATGATTGGTGGCCAATCAATTGTTAGACCTTCAACTTGCATGCATAGAGGTCTATGCATTTAAATCATTTCTAGCCTGTATACAGCAGTCCTTTACAGATTTTATGTATAATAAAAGTACCAGATATCTCCCAGCTGTATGGCACATTGTCAACACACTAAAAGAGCACAGCATCACTATAGTCGTACCATGCCCACTGGGGCCATGCATGATAAAATGCAAGCACTTATGCTTTAAATAAAAGCACCCACCTAATGGCATATGTAAGCATTAATATGTAAGGCATGAGTGGTTTTAAAATACCCTTTAGTGCTCTGCTGAATACTGCAAAAAGACCCAGCATTAATTACTGTACATTATAAGACAGTCCTCAGTTCTATGTGAGTATAATCAGAACTAAAATCTATGTCCAATATGAAAACTGTGGTTGTCATCCTACTGTCAGAAACATCACTAAGTTGCCCTCTGTTACCTACCGCAGACCTCAGCTTTGCAGTGACCACTTTTGCCCTCTCTTGTGGCTAAAAGGTGAACAGCAGTTATTCCTGTTGTGCCACAGGTCTGCGCCAAAGGACTAAACATGTTTTGAATACTAAGTATTGAAAGTGATTGCCTGTGTTTAGATGGTACCGATGACTGAGCATAACAGAGAGCCACTGAAGGAGACTAGGCTTGACATTTCTGTGGTGTCTGACCACCGGTTTCAATATCTGTGGAAATGAAGAAGTCTCTCCCAAAGCAATAAGCAACAGCCCACACTGTATCCTGCAATGTTATTAGGTGATACTCCCAGGGCTTGATGCTCCATTTCAAATGAATAGAAGACAGACTGTGGGATTCTGTTGAAGTGCTCAGAGTGATTTTCCAGGGATGGTTGAGAGCTTGTGTTACACCTTTATGTGTGTGAGTGTAATTACTTACATTATATGCTCATGCTTTAATTCAGCACTGAAGGAAACCACTGTAGTTGGCACTGGCTCACATATCACACACATTTATATGCACGTTGCTGGGCACAAATAAAGGGAACAGATGTAAAATCTACATACTGGTACACAAAGCAGACTAATGTGACAGACAATACTGCTATTATTTTGAATTCCGTTTTTCATATGCCTGGAAAAGAAAAGACAGAAAACAACCTGACGCATCAGAAAACACAAGCAGCCGCCCCAACATTACAAACACAACAATAAGGACAGAAAGAACAAGAACGATAGAGACCCTAATTGCTATAATTATGATCACCCACTCAAGGAGTACAAAAACACTGTGCTGCAATAACAATTACAAGTTGTTAAATACAGATTCTGTAAAGTGCCTCATTACAAATCAGTTTTCATTTCACAGGAAAAAAGTTGCCCAGTGAGTTCCTTTATGTATTATTTAATAACCTTATATGTTCTGGAATAAATTTGAATTGTCTCAACATGTCAGAAGACAGCTGATGATAATCAAATCAACAAATTTAGTGATTGCACTTAGACTCAACGCATTTCCTAAACAGGACAGAGACCGCCTCATCATTTTTATAAGTGGAGTCACTTTCAGTGTTGCACATTATGAAATAAAAACCATTGTATCTGACTTGAACCAGTGCGCCCTCATTTGAATGGTGGCAGGTGGTCTGAGAGGCAGGGAGAGAACAATAATGCAGCTTTGGCCTGGTTTGAATGGGAGGCCTCTGATTAAAACGGTGATTACTGGTGGTTAGTGCCGCACCAGGGCCATGACTGAAAGGATGTGAGAGGGCTGCAGCTGTGGAGTTAACACAACATGAGAGAGAGACAGACAGAACTGGAAAGAGAAGAGACAACAAGCAAGAAGGACAAGTTTTAAAAAAGCAACAAACCTGAGAGAAACTGATAAAGGTGGAGAGAAAGAGAAAGTGAGGCAGAGAGAAGGATGGAGAAAGTGAAGAAGAGATGGAGAGATGAGGAAGGAAGGCAGCCAAGAGGAAGATGAGGTCAGGAACAAAGTGACATTGAGATAAAAAGAAAACATTAAAAAGGGAGGGGAGGAGACAAATAACTGTGATTTTAAAGCTTAGTCCTCCCTGCAATCAGGGACAGCCATCTACACAGGCTAGAGGAGAGGAGGTACTGACTCTGCTTTTTCCTCCACATTGAGCTGGAGTCTTATTGTGGTTTTGGTAATGACCTGACCATCACTGTGAAAGTAAACCCCACTATCTGTGCACAGAGAGCAAACAAGCAGATAAGAGAAAACACAACCAACTGCCGATTGTTAAAGAAAAACAGCTTTATTCATTGGCATGTCAAAATATCACTCTGAACATTCTGCCAGTCCAGTAACACGGCTGGTGCAAAAGACACACAGGGTTTGTTTGAACTGCCTCATATCCTCACAGATATATGATCCATAAAGCCTGATAACTTCTCTGAATGGAATTCCTGTGCCTTCTATCCTACTGGTGAAAAGTCAAGGTGTGTGTGTGTGTGAGTGCGAAGGGGTCTAGCCTGGAATTAGGTTCTGGATGATCTCCCGGCGCTCTTGATAGAGAGACTGGAAGGCCCGGGCTAAACTGAGCAGCGGCGCGTCACAGTTCTCCATCTCCCTCTGTGAGAGACAAACATGGACGCACAGTGATTACTGCTGTGAAATGTCACTGGTTTGTGCTCATAAACAAAAAAGTACATTATGGCATTTTTGTCATGAGTACTGCCATTTAAAGCCCCACTGAGCCAAATAAGGAAACTATGTAGTGTAATGTCTGTAGCGAGCTACACTCACGGCTGATGTCTCATGGTATTCCAACCCCTGGCTCTGGGCCCATTCCTGGGCCACAGATGCCTGTACCTCCCTTCGAGCAGACAGGTCTGACTTGTTGCCCACCAGGACACCTGAAACACACACAAATTCACATGTTCACATAAACAAAGACTCGAGCAGTGTTACCTTCTAACTGAAGACTATCTATTTAATAACCAAATTTAAGGATTTTGGTGGGGGGTGGGCTCTTCACAGATTAGTGATTTTGGACAGTGTCCCAGCATTCCACAAATTCTTTGACCTGTAGTGCGCATTACCTGGAACATGAAGACCCTGGCAGTGGGCACGGACTCTCTCCATCCAGCGGCTGCAGTTGGCAAAAGACTGCTCACTGGTCAGGTCAAAAACCAGGCACAGCAGTGATGGCTCGCCCCACTATGGAATGGAGGGTGGGTGGTGATGAGGTGGGTGTGTAGGTTTCAGGTTAGGAATTGAACAGGGGGGACAGATCATGAGAGAGAGTTTGTATCACCACAGCTTACTTCTTTCTACTTCTATGACAAAATAAATAATACTTCAGTAGCTCCCCTGTGTTTGTACTTTATGAATGTGGGGATGTGGAGCCCTGGATGGTGGATTTCACTTGTTTCATGCAAATGGAGAAACTCTCACCATTTTCTCGCAGGCTTCCACTAATGTCTCCTTCCCTGCTGAGTCTATGATGTAGAGCTCCTGGAGGGGAAAGAGAGGAAAGAAGGGAAGGGAAGCTGTGTTATACATGGAGACTTAGTCAAATTACACAGTCTTAAACTTCCTATTTTCTTTGGCAAGACCATTAATGTTCTTCCCACAATGCTGCCCTATTGCTTACTGAATACAGATGAGGAACTAACAATATTACATGTCTGGGAAAACTTCTTCCACACTGGGCGATGGATTCCAATTCTCACCACCCACCTTCAGTGATTTAGTGAATTTCAGAATAATAAAGAAACTTAAACCATGGTTGGTTGCCTAATAAAGTATCTGTAGACAAGCCACATTCAGCATAATTTAGTTTGAGCTCAACATGGTTGCTGGTAAAGTTATAAGCAGTGTAGTAGAGACAGGAAAAAGAGACAAGGCCTGGACTTACCACGCTGTCATTGGTCTCTGGGATGTTGACACATTTCAGCAGCAGTTCCACTCCGGTTGTCTGCCAAACAAACACAACCATAATGTTAACTATAATTTTGTTATCTAATGTAAATCTGAAAGACCTAAAAGCTTTAGGCAACGTCTTTTCCAAGTGCTTCAACTAAAATAAAACATCTATCATTTCTTGTGTTTTTCATGGCGATGTTATCTGAAAATCCTGTATTTTCATCTATATTTTCTTCTATTGTGGCTTTTGTGAAGAGAAGAGAAGAGAAGAGAAATTTGGTTGTCACAGAGGTACTACAACACAGAGAACCATAATACACTGTCTGGTGTGATTTATTGTTAATGTCAAAACATGGGCATTGCTAATTAGCAGCTTGGCTTGGCTTGAAAGCAATTCACTGTCCTGATGTTCAAATCCTGACCAAAGCCTCTCTCCTGTGTCTCCATTTCTCTGGATCTTATTATTCTTAATGTCTCAATAAAGAAAAATGCCTTAAGGGAGGAGACCATTAGCTCTGTTTAAGTCTAAGAATGATACAATGCCTCCCCTGAGTCCAGCGGTGGAAACCATTAAGACATACTGTGAGTCTTAATAATTAAATGTAATAGTTTACATTTACACAGGGTTGACTGTTACCATGAGCTGATAAGACCACTTTCAGTTTTGTAATTCTAAGTGGTGAAACACTGGGCAGCTAATGCAAGTCACTCTTTGTAGGTTGACTGGGTCTAAAATGACAGGAGATGCTGTTCTCCCTCCTATTTCTTTGAATGGTGTGTGTACTCGTGATGGCAGATTTATTTTGGATGAAGCCCCAGTGGCCTTTTGTGAAAGAGTAGCTGTTTGTGCAAGTAGTTAAGTTTCTTTCTTTGTTTTCTTTTTTTTTAATTAATAAAGGGCAAATAGAGGAGGTAGAGAGGGAGACTGCATGCAGGCAGGAGAGTGTAAGGAGGATATTTTAAATCTGGTCTCGTCACAAATGCACCTTCTTCACAAGCTACAAGATCTAAAGAGCTCCTAAGTGGATGGGATGGTTGCAGGCTGCCTTTTGCCACTATGCATCCAGTGGTATGAGATCAGTGGTGACCTTGAAGAAGCAAGTTGAGGTTTCTTCACATCAGCACCAAACTCTAAATCGATCTGATCTCCTGAGCTCACACTTAACTGAGCGTGTCAAATGCCAGACACTTAAATCCCGAAAACACACACATGCCTTTCACACTCACTGCCTCTGTGAATTACAAGTGCATGCAAGCTTCAGACCAACATTTACCTGATACACAGAAACACTTCATAACAAGGAGCCAGTTGCATACACACACACACACACACACACACACACACACACAGATGCTGCTGTGGTCCCACTTCGAAGCGGTCTAATGAGCTGGAGTGATGCATAGGAAGCCTCTCGCTGGAATGTCAATGAGGGCCTATTAGTAACAAATAAGCTTGGAATATTGCTAACGGGCCGTCTGACATTTTCAAAGGAGGACGTGAGCAGAATGGCCGACAGCCTCCGGTACCCTTCAAAATCAAAAGTTGAAGAACATCAGGGATGACTTAGGCGTCTACACAAGGAATAACTCTTCACAGAAGGAGTTTCTTTTTTACATTAGTCACAATGGTAAGGACACGCTGTTCCCTGTTCCCATCTGCAGCAAAATCTTAGAGCGAAAATCCAACCTGACACATTCTATAATGCTCAAAACTGCTACTAGCAATGCACCTTGCAGTGATGAGTGGAAGGTGATGTGTTCATAGAGGTGTAAGTATGAACAAATCAATATAAACAATATAAAAACAAGTTTGATGTTCTTAGAACCTAATCAGAGATTGTCTTTAAGACAGTGGACTTAAAATCAAGAGTTTACCTCTTTGGGAGCTTGAATGTGCTCATTTCATTCTGTGGATTAGAATATAAGATACCTTAACATTTTAGCCTAGGGACAGCACTGGATTAAATATCAGAGTGACAAAAATTGTAAGGGTTCATCCTATTGGCAGCTCAGTAAATTTCATGTCAGTCTCCCAATTCATTTTTATTATTTCTTGGGCATATGTGGGAATTCTGGCTGCATTGTGACATGTGAAGGCAGCGTCAGGAGGCCATGAGAAAAAAACAAAACAAAGATCCAACATCCATCCTCAGGGAACCATGAATATCTGAACAAAAAGCTCAAAAGAAGGGCAAGAAGGAATTAGTCCCAAAAGAATTATATTCTAAGACTAACCATATCATATTTTACTGTGAATACTGCCCTTAGTTGGTCAGGCATTTCTAAAGCTTTCTGCATGTTTCTAAAGTTGCAGTTATACGCTCAAGATGACGGCTCTCGACTGTAAAAACTAACTTCCTTGTTTTTTGCTATTGTAACAATCACTACCATTATGGAAACTGATCTAAATAATGACATACGATACACATACTAATTCCTGGATAAAAAAATTATGGTGAACAGCTTAAAAGTTTTTGAAGGTAGAGCTCCTCTTAAATGAGGCACTTGTATTCAAGTGAGCAATAAGTTAAAAATATTTCGACTAATATAAAGCAAGCGGCTGGCTTCAAATAGGTGTTTTAACAGTTGCATAGCAACAGCAGAGACCATGACCAGCACCTTCCCATGGGCATTTCTTTCACTGCATCCAGTTAATAAAAAGGTGTCTGGTGGACACAGGGCCTTGATCTATAGGTACACACCCTAACCTGCATCTCTCCCCACTTACTTTGTCACTTTGTCATTCCTTATATTGCATTCAGTCAGCCTTACCTCGAGTTCAGCAGGAAGACATACTAAGCCAGTGCAAATTAAAAATGCAGCACTATTGCAGTGCTTTCTACTTTGTTATTACTCTACTAGTCCAACATGAACAGAGCACTGTTGTTGTGCGCTTGTTAAGTACCTGTTCTGGTGGCTTTCCAGAATCCTGCTGTATTAATTATCGACGTTCCTGTCACCTCAGAACCCCCAATACTCCTGACACAGCAAGAGCTGAGCAAACACAAACACACACACACACACACACACACACACACACACACACACACACACACACACACACACAAACAGCTTTTGTATTTTATTCACCAACCTGTTCAGTGCTCTAACCAGCTGCAAGGCTTAATGGTAAACTCAGTAACAAACGAATGTGAGCAAGCTGCTGAAGTGCATATATTGATTGTCACAAGTGAATGCATTCACTTGCATGTGCAGTGCATGCATTTAGTCAGCAGCTCTTGAAACATTGACAGAGGGACTCAGTGAGCAGCCATGACCCCATTTATCACAGAGTCAGGTTAATGACATGGTTCCCTCCCTCATGTAGATTAGCATAAATAATGCAGATTAGCCTTCTCTGCATCAGCATTAATTGGTACATTATGCTATTTTGCACTTCAGTGATTCATGTGGTAGATTTAAGAGACCTCTGCAGGTCCTTGAAAAGCTTGCAAGGAGTTCCACTAAAGAAAACTACAGACAGTATGTAATATGATCATAGTTTTCAGTTGCCTTTATTAGTCTTGATGATTTACAGCAGATGCATAGTTATATCTTGGTAAAAGTCTTGACCTCAGGCTAATAACCTTCCACTTTATTACTGCTTAACTGCATTGTCTATATCTGTAAGCCTGCTCAGATCTCTACATGAGTACTCTGGGGGTCTCCTGTAAATGTAATTCTGAATACTGACTGGGTAAAAGTGTGCAGACTAAAGCAGCAGATTTTGCTGATTAACTTGCTGCTGTAGTCTCAGGTAGCACTGAACAGCTGAATACTGGATAAATACTGCAGCACATGGATCAGGGTATTCCCAACACACTGCTGTCTATTCTAGGTTGGCAATGAGCAAGAATTAAACTTAATGATTTGCCCCTTCAAACACAGTTGAAAACATGAGTTACCTTACCTGAATGTAAAAATATAAACCTGTAGCCAGTCTCTGCAACACAGGCAACAAGAGCACAGCCCAATCCCTAAATCCCTCAAGCAGCTGTTTTACAACCTGATTCCTCTGCTATGATTGTGTGATGTGAATACAAACAGTATATCCTTCTTATTATTATAAGCAGTGGTACAGTGGTGCACTGGCTGCTCCACATACACAACTGTGTATTTGGAATTGCATGCCCTTGCATTACACCAGGGATCAAACCAGCAACCTTTTATTGACTATGTGTTACTCTCACCATGCTGTAGTTCTTCTGGAACAGAGTCCCATCACTGTGGAACATATGAATAAGGGCACTTTTCCCCACTGCAGCATCTCCTACACACACACACACACACACACACACACACACACACACACACACACACACACAGAGGAATAGAAAGAGACATAGATAATTTCATAATCTGTGTTGCAAAAAATGCATGTTTAAGTGAGCACTAAATGTGTGTTCCACTGAGTACTTTGTCAGTTAAATTCATTAATCATCTTTCTTTCAGTGTCAAATTTGGTACTACCAAAGTTGAGAGCTGGCATTGCAGACGCAGCCATATCTACCACCATGTGTTTGTGCAACATCTACTACCAGAATCACAACATCTGAGGTGTTGTATGTGGTGCTGGAGAAAGGACAGCCAGCAAATTGTTGCAGTCTTAATGTATTAGATATAACGATGTATTTAGCTCTTGTCTTAAAATGGCTAAGTTGAAGCAGCAGCAGCAGCAGGTTTAGTTGCACCTCAGTTAGCTTTAGCCCTTGTGCCGATAGCCTGAAGTGGCAGAGGGATGGGCTAAGTTTACAAAACCTTACCGACAAGCAGGCATCTCGCCCTCAGCTTCACCATTGTAGTGGATCACTTCTGGACACCGTAAGTAAACTCTCGTTTCATTAATGACGCTAAATAAGCTCTATGTAGTGTCTGAGATGTCTGTCCATCCTACATTTCCTCTTCATTGTGCCTCGGCAACATGGACACAACGCGTCTCATAGCAACCAGCCATGGAGGTGTTTCATTGGTCGAGCCTGCGAGCACGTACATCAGGTTGCTGTGCTGTCATTGGCTGGTGGCGAGGACGTAAAAAAGTTCTTACTTTGGGGTATTTTGCCCATGTTTGTGTCTGTCAGGCAACTCTTCTTTAAACTGGTGATAGGATTGGCGTATCCAAACTCCAACCATAACGCCAAACTAAATATTACCCTTTAGTATTTAAGCTTGTTGGTCGGGCACCGTTGCACGGTAGGGTACACATTGTGTTAATAAGAACTGCCTGAAAGGCGAAGTAATGGTTAGAAGGACCTGAAGTTTTAAAAGCAAACCCCAGTGAGACCACTAGAGAGCGATATTTCCTACCTCGGCTTCACAAATCACTTATTTTCGACATCGACTTAGAATCTTTGTGGTGTTTTAACATTACCGTATCTCGTTCAAATTTATAATCTGACTGTTACATCGGTTTTCAGACAAAGATCAATATCCTGAGTCAATATTTTTCGCTTTAGAACAAAATCTAATCTTTCCTTAGCACACTTATCACTTATGTAACTGAGCCTCTGTAATTATCACGTACTGATTGAATCAACTTGTCTTCCTCGTGTCCGTCTTTTTTTTTGGGAGGGGGGCGGCTTTAGGCAAATAGGAAAGCGCGTGACTCCTTATGGCAAACCTGTGAGCACAAGCGCGCGCCCTTTATAAATTCGCGCGCGTGCTCGCTACGTGATTTTTACAAGTGTGTTTTAGATGAGGAGTGCTCCGTCCGAGGCGTGACAACGGATGCGCGTTCACGTGTTCGCCACCGGCCCCTGCGCTGAGAGGGAGGGAGAAAGCATCATCAAAACACTGGCATACAGCTTCCTCCGCCCGGACACCGAAGAGGACAACAGGGAATTTAGAGGTTAAATTAAAAACAACAACAGGAGAGAACAGGAGAGGCTGTGCGCCAAGGAGCCAGGGAGAGACGTGCAACCATCCTTACAGCAGCAGCAGTAGAGGTAGTAGTAGCAGGAGGCAGATTCGGGGATTTTCCGTGTCGGTTGCCCGGTGCTCTACACACCCTGAGCCTTTGCACCAGCAGCGGGGAGGAGAGGAGGACCAGAGAGGAGGCTGTCCAGAGAGGAGGAGGACCATGGAGGGGATGCAGGCATACGGAGCCGGGAAAGCCGGAGGAGCCTTCGACCCCGTCACCTTCTTCCAGCAGCCTCAGACCATTCTCCGCATAGTGTCTTGGGTGAGTGACAGTAAGAGACAGAAAAATGAAAAATAAGTTTGTTTCTTATCAGTAGGCAAGAGTGGCTACAAAGGCCAGCCTCAAATGACATTATTACTTGTGCATAGTGTGTGAAAATGGGATTTGAATGACCTTCTTTTTATTTCTTTATTAAGGCTTTTAAGGGCCCAGAATGGCTTCATATCAAAGTGGAAAATTATAAATTCCTCGAGGGATTGAAGAGGACTTGCCTAGCAACAGCCCTCCTTATTTGTAATATAATAAGTATTTCATACAATAATAATAATAATATGTTTTATAGCATTCCTATTGTATGTTTCTGCTGCTCAAAAGTGAGTTTTTACACAGTGAGCTGATCTAGGGCCTAGAAAGGGTCCTCATCTCAAGGGCCCTTATAATTTACTGTCTTTAGATAAAGTATTAATCATCCACAAATGTTTTCTAATGAGTGGAGTGAGATTACACACACACACACACACACACACACACACACACAAGACTTCATAACAAATATTTCATAATTTCTTTAAAACTGCCCACCGTTTTCTTTCCAAGGGAGAGAAAAGAAGTAGCAACAGAAAGCGATCACTTTTAGGGAGCATACTGAACAGATGGGAACAAAAGTCCCCAGCGTCTCCAAAACTCCACTCCACTCCCAAGTGGCATTTTATCAGATTATGTTTGCAATGAACTTTGAATGAATGTCTTTGCTTGGTATCTTTCCACCTACATTTGCATTTTTATGCCTAACATCACCTTCAGCTGGGACAAGGAATACAAACATACATTTAAAAGTTGGAGAGATAGATATAGTATAAGCTGTAAGATTTCCTCCATTGAGGGACTATTAAGCAGAACTCTGCCACTCCTTTCCAGTGTCTATCTTATATTTCCAGTTAAATAAATTACACCAAAGGTCAGTTTCTTTTCCAGGATGTAGAACAGGGTGATTTCTCATTTATCTGCTCCTTGCGGATAAAAGTGACTTTATAGGTGCAAAAGTATCCACAAAAATTAGTTTGTCATACTTTGACATGAAATAAAAATGTTACTATATCAAGTGATGTTTTTGTCAAATATAGTTTTAAGAATACACTTTTCAAGATTCTGATCAGTGATCATTGATCCTGTTTCAAGCATGATCCTGCTAAATACAACATCCAGCATATTCTGTAAATTGAAGCATAAGAAACTAAAGGAAGGCCAGTCTTTTTAGTCTCCTCACTTTACTGCAGAAAGTCGCACAGTTGGGATTATTTCTTATTTATAGGACTGTGTCTGTGTCTGCATGTCCTTGCACAAGACTGGATTGGACCCGTGTGGTTGTCCTGTCCTGTGAAGGAGCACTTTATACAGGTTTGCCAGTTGTTGAAAACACTGGGCCATAAGGACTGATCCACTTTGAAACTGCTTCCCAAGTCACCTTGTAATCAAGACTAATGATTAGTATGGGCAACATTTGTGTTTGGTGGTAAATGTAGTTCTTAGTTCTTCTAGTAAGAGAAAAAAATCTCAGTAGACCATTAAGCACATCATACTGTGGCTCTGTTTCAGTCCCTTGTGACTAATGTGATAAAAATGACTGATACCAAATGAAACCTTAAAACATGAACTGTATCATTCAAATCTAAAGCACATGAAAGAAGTGTGCAAAATAGGTTGTGAGCGTGGTAACTCCTCAGCTCTGTAGCTGTTGTGAGGACAAGTCATGTGGCCATTCAGTGAACCATGAGAGAGCTCATAGTCGTGAAAGCACCAAATTTAGATTTCTGAGTTTGGAAGTGGTGTTGTATATTCCATTAGTTATGGGTTATATTGAAATGATTAAGTATTTTGTATTTTATTTTGAGGTACCTAGTAAAGGCAATGGCCACACCTCTCATTTTCCATAAACTTTGTATGATATATATGTGTGTGATTTGAATAGTTTTTGGTGCTGAGAAAGGCATTTTGTGAAATACTACATCTCTCAGTCAATGAGGGTATTGTTTATGTACAGTATGTTTACACATTTGTTTGACTTTTCAAGCTGTATGACATGTATGAGTTAATATCTACTCAAGAGCTCATTACAGTGTTGAGATTGCATATATATATAATTTAGTATTTATATATATGTATATATAATTTAATAATTTAGTTACTGAAGTTATAAAATACCAAAAAAATGTGAAAAAGGCCTTTGTAATTTAGTATTCCCCGTGCAGAGTCCAGAGTTACATCTTCAGATAGCTTGTTTTATGCAGCCAACTGTCAAAAACTCTAAAACATTCAACAATATTAAACAGAGAAATGAAGCAAATCTCACATTTTACCAGCTGAAACCAGCAAATATTTTGTGTATTTTCTTGATTGATAGCTTAAACGATCATGATCATCATGAACAATATTGTTTATTAATTTATTATTTTTTGACTAATTGATTAATCCACAAATTGTTACAGCACTAATGCTCCACTTGTGGTATTTAACATTAGAAGTTTGACTAAATGTCTGTTCATTTTTACACATCAGCATCAGAATTTGAGAAATATGTGGATGAAAATACAAACCTGCGCATATCCAGGTCCAGAGTGTCTTTTTCATGGGCCCTCGTCAGATGCCCTGCCCCTTAGGTGTCGCCAGAGCAACAACATGTCTCCATAGTAACAGCCACAGCCTGAGTTGTGATGTTTTGTGTGATGGTGCTAATACTCAGTCTGCCGTAGACTGTGGGGGAGGAAACTATCAGCACTTTAAACATTTGGTGATGGGGAGTGTTGTGTTTGTGTGTGTCTGTGTGTGTTAGAAAGGGGGAGACAGGCAGGAATGGATAGATGTGAGAGTAGTAGAGAGAGAGAGAGCAGTTTCTGAATGATGATTTCTCTCCCCCTATTTCCCACTTCTTCTGACTGGGAAGGGCTGTATGTGGAGGTGATAATGAGTGTGTGCGTGTGTGTGTGTGTGTGTTTGTGTGTGTATCAGCCTCAGGGAGTCAGTCCAGTATGTCTATAATGATGCGTGATGGATGGAGGGGAGAGGAACAGTGAAAACAGTGACAGATGGAGGGAGTGCACCTTGTGTGTAATAGTTTTCTAAATTAAAAAAAAGGAATGTATTTTTTGAATTAGAATAAACATGCTCAGCCTGACTCTCCAAGCTGATACGACATCCTTTTGCCCATGGTTCTTCTTTTGATCTGTATTTAAAAGAGCATTACTTCTGAAGCTCAGATCCTTGCCTTTTTTGCTTGGGGCGTAGTTACTTAAATTCTGTTGCTGTTCAAGGACTAGGGTTATTGCCTGGGCAACTTAAAACATCTATCAAATCATTATGCACCTAAATGTAGTGTTTAGTTCCACTTTGTGCGTGACTCTGCTTAAGAAGCATTTTTACTTTTGGAAGTCAACATGTCCAAAGCAGCGTTTCTGTCAGCCCACCAGGTAAATTTGCAGATCAAAGTTCCCCATTTAACTCTGCTTGAACGCAAAAAAAGAAAGTGATATTTGCTGCGTGTGTGTGGTTTTCTTTGAAAGGGTAAGAGGGTTAAATGAAATATTTGCTTACTTTCTTAATGACAGTATCTGTAATCTGAGACAACAACCGCTACACCACATGCAGACGGTAATAGGATTCTCCTGCATCTTATAATTCATCAGTTGATTCTCTGTTCTCCATAAGATTCTTGACTTTTAACACAAGCAACATTTCACAGCAGATGTATAACAAACTGACTGTGAGTTTCTGAAGAAAACTACTGTTCTGCTATTTTCTCTTCCTCTGAAATACTATTACATAAGTAACATGAGTTAACATTTCAAATCTAGCTGTGACGGTGATTAGCATTTCAGAGGTCAAGAGATTTTGTAATTGGTGAGTAACTATTTGATATTAGCAACACAAACACAGAGACTGCAGCGCAGCACATTCTGTCATCTCCATGTGGAACACACACACACACAAACACACAAAGTTTGTTAGTGCCCACACGTCAGAATTCAGACACAGTTTACAAGTTATTTTAAGACACAGGCTGCATGTTTGCATTGTATATGGAGCTTTATGTGCTTGCAGTAGTCATGGTGTGAACACATGCTGTATATGCCTGTAGATTTTTGGTTAACTAAGTAAGCCTACCTTTACTTTTGCATTAAGCATTTGTGGATGATCCTAGAGGGACACCCAACTGTCTGTCAGATAGGACTGTTAATAACATTTTGGCATTTGGCTGGTCAGTGTCAGTAACTCCCTCAACATGCCATTGTGATAAACAAGTTGATGCTCTTATTTATGAATGTTAATACAAAAGATATGATGTCATATGGTTTTCCCTCTGGCTTAAGTAAAATACATTTGTTTTACTTTGTATTTTGTTGATCTGAGTTTGCACTGCTTCATTAGAAGAATATAAATCTGATCCAGACACTGTGGTTTTAGTTAAAGGGTCTTTCCCTTGGATAGAAATGTGTGTGCAGCCAGCTGGGTCCTCCATAGTAGAGCTCCACAAACTCCACAGCAGATGTTGGCAGGACAGGTTCAGATGCAGTGAGTTGTACGAGTGTTGTTGCGCAGCAAAAAAATCCTTCAGGTGTTAGTCACTACACATGCAAATCGCTGATGGGAGGATGTTACCGACCTCAGAATCTGAGCTTCCTACTGCTGAGTATGTCTGGTCTTGTTAATACAGGGAAGGAATAGTAGGCATCATCTAAATCACCACACCAGTGTATTTGCATGTTTTAGCTCCCTATTTACCTGACCTCTCTAACTGCCCATTTTCAGTGCAGTTTAAGTAGAGTTTGCTTCAGAAAGCCTGCTCTGTGATCATGATAATGATAATGTAACACTGTGATTAACATAGACTCTCTGAATAAATCTTTCAAAATGTTTTGTAGATGTTTGCTGGGTTAGGTGTTAAAGCGTATATTATCAGTGAGGTTACAGACACAGAGAGTGTGCTTGACTGACTAAGTTGCACCCAGTACAATGGCAAGTTAGCACATTTATACAGTGGGCCACGAAGTAAAGGTTCCAACAGAATGCAGTTCAGTTGTAATATATGGAGCTGTGTAGTTTGCAGAATGGTCAGGTATGATATAAAGAGCATGCACTTTATAGTGAATGGGCTAAAACTTCAAACCTGCAGAGTGTTTGCTGTGTCCAAATCAGTGGATGAGTTGGACAACTTGCATCAATAAAAGCCATGTGAGAACATTCACCGTGCTCATTGGTCAGATGTGTCTGCTGAAGATGTTGTTGTATAACATACAGTGAAACTGCTCTTTAAGCATAATGGATCTGTCACACTAGTTAAGAAGACATGTATAAGTAACTGAATGAGCTCCAGTCCAGATTGCACATCTACTCTCACTTGATTCTGTTATGCTTGGCTTTACAAGATTGAGGAACCGTCTGTTTCCTTACAGCGATGTAGCCTTGTTTCCTGGACTCATCTGATCATGTTCTCGCTAACTGCCTCCCAAATTCAATGGAGAGGGATAATAAATAAATAAAAAACAGAGGCATATTGAGGAGAGCAGGGTGTGTGCGAATGAGTTAGTGGGTAGAACAGAATCTAGATGTGTGGATGTGTGTGTCGCTGTGTCCTGGACTTGTGATTACGTCTGTCTGTCTCATTGTCTATCCTTGGTACTGCAGTGGCTCTCCTTGAATTGTACTTTGACAAGGTCTCCTCTCTCTCTCTCTCTCTCTCTCACTCTCACTCTCATTACGTGAGCAGCCGCTGCCATGGTGACAGCAGCAATCAGGTATCCCCAGTCCAGGCCAGTGTGCTGCAGCAGACAATAAGCCCACACACACCCTAACACACATACATAGTATATGATATCTGCCAGCCGTGATCCTGTGTTATTCAGTAGTCCATTTAACTCACTGTTGACTTGCAGCGAACATCACTTTTCTCTGTTAAATCTTTATCTTTTCACAAGTAAGAGTTGCTGATCATTCACTGCAGTCATTCTCTGTCATTTTGGTTTTGTTTGCATTTGACAGCAGATCAAAAACAAATTTTCTGTGTTTCCTACTTCTCTGTCATGTACAGCTTTGTTGTCCGTCAGTGATGAATGTAACATAATGCTGGGCAGAGAGAGAGATTTAGCAGATGTTCATATCTAGTGTGACTTATTGCGGATGCAACAAAAGCTTGAAATCCTCATATCACAATTGTGTGGTGTGAACTATGGAGTGTGAGATTAGTGATCGAAGTGGATCAGGGGCTCAAGAGTTCTGAGAATGGTGATTTTATTAGTCAGTCTCTCTCAAGCTATCTGTTTTCATTCCTCACACAACTACCAGTACTTCTGTCTCTTTTTGTTTGTAGAAATGAGTGCGATGCCATAAGTGCCCTCTAGAAGAGACTGTCCGAAACAGTGTGCCATTTTCCTGTCCAACATGTGATGCACCAGCTGTTTTCTATGTATCCATTGCTTCCCATAGCATCATCTTGTGTGCATACTCGTCAGAATGCACCACTGCCTTATTTCATAGCACCTACAAACAACACAACTTTCCATGATGCACACGTCTGTGTGTTGAACTTAACTTTAAGCAAATCATTGCTCAGCCTTATACAAAACTTAGATAAAACTTAAACCTAAACCTAAAACTAAACCTAATCTTACATTACATGTATGAACTAAAAGTAGACATGCCAGAAATATGAATTTCAACCACTTATTTCGGTCAAAGTAAATAATTTTTTCCTGAAATAATTTTTTATTTGGCAAAATTATTTGGTATTATTTGATAATACCAATAAACCGCTTTAAATAATTATTGAACAAGGTGTTTAATTCATATATGTTAGTGCAGCACTCTCTCTTATTCTGTCCATTCGTTAAACAAAGACAGATTCATTAAAAACAACTTAAGAGAGCTCAGTGCAAATCTGAGCTGAAATCTCTTGTTAAAACTGATCATGGATTGGATTCACAGTGTCATGAAAAATCTGTCAGTTTGCTTCATGAATTTTAAGGTGAAAATCATTTTACCTGGTAAATCAATCAATGAGGCAACAGAGAGGAAGACTAAGTCTACTTTTTCAGTATTTCTTTTTATGGCTGCAGTCACAAAGGCCTGGACAAAATGCAGTGCTAGGCCATGGTCTGCTGTGTCCCTCTGTATGTGTGTGTGTGGTTATTTCTAATACAGGATTTTGTGTGAGGTACAGTGTGAATACCAGGGTGATATGAGGCCCAGCTCAATTGTCTGGTCTTTACAATGGATCCAGAAGGCCTTTCAGCTAGCACAACAGCAGTTCTAAATCATTCACAACAAGCCAGACTGGACTGAAATGATTTAGGCCTACCTAGTGGCTGACATGGCTGTTTGCTGTGTGTGTGTTGCATGTGTGTGTGTTGCGTATAGCAATCCACAGAAAGAAGACATTCAGATTTAAATTTAGAAAAACACAAGAAAAATATAGATGCAAAGTAAGAAAGGTAGAAAGAGAAAAATAGCAACAGAGAGAAAGGAAGATTCTGGAGGAAGCACATGCAGTCATGCAGACATGCACACAGTTTCACAAGCATATACACACACACATAGTTCTGGCAATCGGCATACTTAATGTGCAATTTGGAAGTGACCCTCTGATGGTCACAAGATCAGGAACCCACGTGGTGTTCTTCACAGTGCCTGCTTTCATCACCTTCAGAAGCCTTGTGATCTGTCTACAGATCAGAGGGGCAAGGGAACACACACACACACACACACATCTAAAGAAGTTACATATCTACAAAAAATGGGGGAGGGTGCGAAGGAGAGTCATATATGAAACATATCACATGCTCCACTTTTCATGGCTCCTAAGCAAGTGAAGAATGTTTAGGTGCAGTGAGTTCACATTTTGTTTTTGCACATTTTTGTGTACTTTTGTTTATTAAGTATGCCTAAGTAAAAATGTGTACTTTGAAAGACAGACAAAGCAGAACAGTGACTGTTACACCTTGCAATGTACAGTTTATATGCATATGAAGGACGTGCTCCAGCTCCAGCCATCTCAAACCCGGCTGGATTTCTGCTGGCAGCCGGAGGAAAAGCTCCGTAATTCAATCTGCCCCCTGCCACATGACAGCAAATATAATTGTGACCCTGAAGACGATGTGTGCTTTCAAACCCAACAAACTAGGTCATGCCAAAACCAATTCTTATTTCAAGTAAGGATATTTGTGTGCCTGGTGTTTGTGTGACCGGAGCAAGCAGAGAAAAAGAGAGTGTGGAAATTAGAGGCACATACTGTAGAGAAAGAAGGTCCCTGGTGGTGAGTTTATTTCCCAGTGGAGTTTCTCAGGGGAGCATCAGAAAACCAAACTATGTCACATCACTAAAAACTAGTGGCCCTGCAGGTCCTGCTGTCCTTGTTACAGAAACTAACAAACTGCCTTCTGCATCCAAATCAAAACCAGCGAGAGACACACAACATGTAGATCATGTTCATGTCTGCAGACCAACAGGAACTGTGACTAAGCAGAATATGTTACAGTTCAAAAAGAATTATAATATATAATATAATATATATTAAATTAGAATATGAAATGCATCACTAACAGTAGTAGCAGCCTAATAGTCACCTGTTAACATCCTTAAGTGGTTAGTGCTAGCATTCATTAGCATTAGTTTTTCCTAACATAGATCACAGCCATTAGAGACTCTCCAGCATGACTAGAGAGAGAAGAACATTTCAAATGTCTCTTCATTCAGTAAATCAGAAAGAAATCCAATAGCTGAACCGAGTAAGTTAAAAGACTTAAAATGAATGAATGCTCAAAATGAAATCATGGATATAGGGATTGTGTGAGTTGTCTGGTTCACTGTGTTGGTCATGAGACTATTTGAAACATTTTTGATAGCTTTGGTTTTATTGCTTTGTTTGAAACAGTCTTTTAAATGAGTTTGAGTGAGTTCATTACTCTCCAAATCTGACTGGGACATCTAGAAAAAGTTTGGCATGGAAACATTCTAGGGAAGGCATCTGCAACTGGAGGAACAGTCTGCATTTAAATATTGTGAAAAAAAGTTCTTATGAAAAAAATCTTAATAAACCCCAATATAAATACCATGATAGATATATACACAGTTACAATTACATAACTGGGTAGTAAACCTTAATATGTTAAGAAAAATTCCAAAAAACATTCCACCGGTGCAGCAATATGTAATATATAGGAGAATACACTACAATTCCTCCAAGGTGCTACATACCGAACCACAAATCCAGAATGTCTGTGTCTGTTGGAGGAAAGGAGATATAAACTGAAAGGAGAAGACAGTTATTTTCTAAAGACTAAAGAGAAGGAGTAAGCACAATAAGCCCACAGGCCAGTTTTCTTCTTAGTATATGTGTGTTTAACATGGGTTTATTACGTGACTATTCTGAGCTGACAGAGCGTTCTGACATCCCAGCGACATCATGTGATTGACCGTGTGCGCGCATGTTCATGCATGTGTGTGTGACTTTGTGTTTTCTGACCTGAATCTTAAAGTAAGCCAGGCATGTGAAGCAGTGGACAAACCGTGTGTGTGTGTGTGTGTGTGTGTGTGTGTGTCGGAGTGCGCTCATTTTTCTCAAGAACACTCGTGGGCAGAGGCAGGGCCAGTAACGAGGGGAGATGGGAGAATACGAGGGGGAGGGAAGGAGCGATGATGCAGCCGGTCTAAAAATAGCACCGCCTCCATACCCCTTCTGCCCCCAACACTTTCCTCCACTCATCCCCTCTGCAATCCCTCCATCTCTTCATCGTCTTTCTCCTTAATGAAAAAGACCACAGGTAGATGAAGGAGGGGATTGAGGTGTTACTATCCTCCTCCACACATTCCTTCGTTTCATGGAGAGAGGAGTACATTGAGGCTAGAAATGGACCAGAGAGCAGAGAGGCATAAAGGGGAAGGAGGGAGGGTGAAGGAAACAGAAAGGTTGTGCATGCTTGCTAACATACTGTTCCAGTTTGTCATCAAGACGCAGACTACAAATGCCAACTTGTGGTTCCTCTCTACATGCTGTAGAAGGCTAAAGATCAGCATTCAGTTTGTCTTTGAAGAGGGAATAAATCCTATTTTAACAATGTAATAGCACAAAATGGACATATATTACCACACACAGTAAATCATAACACACAGACTCAGGTGTGTTATTGCTGATTAATGCAAACGACATTTTGCATTATGATACATAATCTCCAAGATGTGATAGAGAAGGTCACTCCTTCATACTCTTAAATACTGTATGTTTAAATGGAAAGTTTTTGTTGTCACTTGAACTCATTTACATGAACAGAATTAAAATAAATATGCACAAGTTAGATTACACTTTTGGTGAAAAGGCTCTGAATAGCTTTGTACAGAATGCAAATTTTTATCAAATACTAATGGTTCGTAAACTCTGTTACATCAGAAATAATATTTCAATCCTGTCTCCTAAAATCCTCCTTTATTAATTAATTCTTCATTAACAATAAACAAGACTAAGATATACATTCATTCATGTTCTCATAATATTCTTTCTGTCATCATCACAGATCATTGCTGATGATGCTCCAAACAATAAAATACATTATAAATATACCTACAGATAGAAATTCAAAAAATTCAAAAAAAAAAAAAAACAAAAAAAACATTAGGTATAAAGGTTCTTTGTTCTCATATACAAAGTCTTAGAGGGGGGATTACAGTCACACACATACTGGTGTTAACTGGGGCAGGACTGGGATAAAACAGGGCATGGACAATGGGGGATTCCTTTGAAGAGTAACACAAAAACAAAGCAAGGTGACTCTTTTGTGTTTTTTGTTTTTGCCTCACACAGTCAAATTGATTCAATCTCAAAATCTTAGACTTTAAATAAAGTCTGTGTCAAGTACATTTAAGAGTTATATTCTGCTTCGGCTGGCACTTTAGATGTTGAGCTCTCGATGTCAGCAGTGAAAATGTGGTTTCCCAAGCGTGGAGCAGACAGTGGAAATAAACTGAAGGGCTTGAGAGCAGATAAAGAAGGAAAGAGTGAAAGAGAAAAACTATGCTGTAATCCCCGTCCTGACTGACATCTCTGTCTCCGCCCGGCCTGGTTGTTGGCCTTTGTGGTCAGGGCTGTCAGTGAAAGTACAGTCTATTGTGTGTTCTCCCTTTATATCGCTGTCATTTATCACACAAATACAGACACAACAGCTGGGTAAACTATCCAGCAACCCAAGGTTCACTTCTAGCTTTCTGTGTCTCTCAAGTGCATACACACACACACACACACACACACACATATTCAGAATCCGTCACTCACCACAGCAAAATCCACACACAGACTGCAGGCAAACATAAACACACTCAGCCTCGGCCTTATCCAGACTGAACTCAGTCCCTGGAGGTTTGGTCTGAGGGTTTGTCAGTTGGATGGAGTTGTCTGATCCGCTGTTATCATTGGAAGTACAAAGTAGACTGCTACACTGCACTGCAGGGTGGAATACTAAGACTGTGGGTGTTTGTATGTGTATGTGGTCTCATATTGATATTCATCATATCATGTTGACCTCAGAAAGGGTGTTTCTATGATACTGTGCTGAGAGGAGAGGAGAGGAGAGGAGAGGAGAGGGAGGGGGAGGGGAGAGGAGAGGAGGGGAGGGGGAGAGGAGGGAGAGGAGAGAGGGATTAGATGGTGTCTTAGTAACCTGCTCATGTTATTGACTCCATTTTGTAGCTCTTTGTGTCTCCGCTCCTCCAGGCACAGGCAGACAGGAGAGGAGAACATAAAAGAAAGGGCAGAGGAGAGAGGATGAAAGGAGAGGAATGCAGAGGAGCGTGAAGGAGCGAGGGATCAGATGCTATCATAGTAGCCTCCTTTCATTGACTCCATTATGTCACTGTTGTTGTCCCTCCTCCTTAGTATCATAAATGTTATTATGTTAAAGGTAACTCAACACAAAGCCTGTCCAAGATTAGAGGATCACTTGGTAAAAAGTTAATAAAAATAATAATAATAAATTATATCTTATACCTTATTCTCAAATTGATGTGTTATATCTTGTTTGTTTAACTCCTACAAAAACTGAAGTGTAAATGAGGATTTTGTTACCTTTGAATAGACCATAACCATCTCCCTCTGTTTCCAGTCTTTATGCTTTGCTGGCTGTAGCCTTTAATTGAACAGATAGATGAAAGTGGTATTCATCTTCTCACTTTAATCTTATTCTTATTTCCCAAAATGTTGAATTTTTCCTCCATGAAAAAAGACAGATGGTTCAGAAGATATCTGATTCTGTTGAAGAAGAGGAGAAATACCCTGTGTGTGCTCTTTGCTGTGCTGATTTAGCTAACAAGTGGATGTAGACATCCAACATTATCTGGCATTCAAAGACATGATGCTGGTATGCAGTGCATCTGTGGTACCATTCAGAATATTACATGATACTCCAATATTTGGCGGAGGTGTGAGGTGCAAAAAAGGTTAAAGATGCTTTTTTTGAAATGATTGATAGCACAACAAGACAAGGTTGAGTGATCTGTAAAAAGTAGGGAATTTAGTTTTACTTACTCTTTGTTTAGTAGGGATAATGCATAAGTCACATCATTGCACCAAAGGTAGGTACCAGAGTTTGCATCCACTGTCGCTGGGCAGAAAAGACAACCAGTACAGGGGCAGTAACATTTGCAATTATCTGAACAAAGTGCAGTTATTGGAGGGGTAATTTCCCTTACCAGAAGATGATGGAAGTGTTTTTTAAAAATTTTAATACGCTGTCTGTAATTTCATTAGATTTTCACTAAACATGAATATATATTATTCATATCATTGTGTGTTGAGTAGCTGTCATACTAAATTCCAGTACAGCAGAGAAAGGCTAATTTTTCCACAGTCAAACTCCATATTTTCAGAGAAAACCCAGAGGCACATTGGACAAAACTGTTTGAAAAAGACATGAGGGATTATTCATGAAACTCCCCTGCAGGGTTGTCGTGACATTATGGGCTGAGAGCGTCATGCTGAAGTGTTTTCTTATTCATAAATTACCCAGGCAGTCTAAATATACCATCTGACTACAGCAGGTGGTATTCTTTTGGGCTGTAAAGGGCTTTTATGAATTATTACAAAACATGCAAGTGGAGAAGTGGGTTGAGGTGGTGGTGCAGGAATATTTTCTCATTCTCTTAATAAGCAATATGTGTTCAGGAGCAATCAGTCATTATGAAAGTACAAGAAAAAATAGGATGTACAATGGTAATTAATGTAATGATATACACATTAACACCAACATTTACTTGATGTATAAAAAACGCACCACAGTAAAACTTGTAAAACTGTAGTAAAGCCAATTAAGACAATGAATGAATGCATCAGTTGTCTGTAGCACACAGCAGATGTGCTGAACAGACAGAAGTAGTCAAAGCACAGTTGCTAGTTTGTGCTGATTTGTGGAGTGAAAGTGATGCAGGTGCTGGTACATGCTCTTAAAAATGGTAGGTGTGGGTCTTTTAGTACCATATTCTGCCCTTTCCTGACAGTACTGTGGTCTACACAGGGCTACCTTATTCTTCTCTCACAGCCCAACCCCATCTTTTCTTCTTCTCTGCAGCTCTTCTCCATCGTGATCTTTGGCTGCATCGCCAATGAGGGCTACATCAACCGCCCTAAAGAAGGGGAGGAGCATTGCATCTTCAACCACAACCAGAACGCCTGTAATTATGGCGTCTTTATGGGCTCCATGGCCTTTCTCTGCTGCATAGCTTTCCTGGCTCTGGACGTATACTTCCCCCAGATCAGCAGCGTCAAAGACCGCAAGAAGGCTGTGCTGGCTGATATCGGGGTGTCAGGTAAAGACATTATCTACATATACCTTAAATACATTACTGTCATCTTAGCTTATCTCTGTTAAAGTAAAATGTTTCTTTATATTTGATGAGTTTCGATTTGAAATAAGTCTAAACTTTTTGAGCATAGTCATGCAAAGCAAGAATGTTTTTTTCGTTACAAAAGTTTTTTAAAAATAAGAGGAAATGTTGACTAGGCAGAATGAGCAGCACATGCTCTTCCACACTCATATAGTCCTATTATTTCACACAAGTAATAACATTGTTGTGCTCCTATAAAACAGTGTTCTGGGCCAGGGGGTCATGGTTTGCTTGGCTTCTTAGGTTATCACAGTTTTTTTCCAGCTGATCAAAAGCACCAAAATACCCCACAGAGAAAATGTGAGCACTCTTTTTAGTCTGGGAAAAATGGCATACATAGTTAGGTTATCATCACAACAAAAGGAGAGGAGATGTGAGAGGGATAATAAGTAGAGGAGTACTCTTCTGGTGCTAACGAGGCTCTGAGACATTGTCCTTTGGTGTCTCTGACAGTGGCTTCCTCTCCTTCTCTGCTGCAGACACGATGACAAGCTAGTCAAGTGCTGAGTCGGGTAATGAGGCCATTCCTGTCATAGACATGATTCTCCTTCCATGTTTTCATCACTCACACACCTTCTCTCTGTCTCCAGCCATGTCTATGTTATGAGATGCTTTGTATCTTACTGAAGCAAGGGAACAGATGGTACCTGTCCATGTACATGGTACAAATCCTGATCGGACCTGGGTGTTTCTAATTAAGCTTGATCTGTTTCCTCCCTCACTGCCACACTTCCAGCTGCAGTGGATGAGATGGGTCTCTTGTTTTCAGTTGATTGTCTTCATAGTCTTCTTCACTGTTACACTAATGATAGAAAGTTAAATTAAAAGCTTAGAGGGTTTACAATATATACAGCGTACAACCCTTTCCGTCCTTTGACCCTTGATTCACATGAGAGGAAAAACTACACAAAAACCCTTTAAAAACCTGTCGCTGTTTGTCCCTAAAATTGGTGGGAAAAATCAGTGTTTCTTAATGGATTTATATTAAGGAAACAGTTTGACAATTGGGAAAATATTCTTTTTTTTTTGCTTTCTTTCCAAGAGTTAGATGTATGCTAAATATGAAAAAAGAGCCAGCATGCAGTTAGCTTAGCTTAGCACAAAGGAAGCAGGGGGAGATAGCTAGCCTGTTTTTTGTGCTTTTTTGTGTGTTAATTAGAGAGATTTAGAAGCGTTGTTCTACAGTCTTTATGCTAAGCTAACCAACTGCTGGCTTGAGCTTAATTTTTTGAGCAGAGTCATGAGAGTGGTATTGATTTCATTTAACTCTCAGCAAGAACTATCAATGCTTTCATTGCTTTTTGGTTACTGTTTATCTCTAAAAGAAGAGACAGAGAAAACACTATACAACAGGTGGTGTCTTATAACGTCTTTATCATTATTGTAACAGTGTTTCTGTATTTTTCTCTCCCTAGCATTCTGGTCCTTCATGTGGTTTGTGGGTTTCTGCTTCTTGGCCAACCAGTGGCAGGTGACCAAGGATGAGGACAACCCACTGAGGGAGGGAGGTGATGCTGCCCGAGCAGCCATCACCTTCTCCTTCTTCTCCATCTTCACCTGGGTAAGACCCTCCACACCTCACTGGTCTACAGTGGAGCACAGCATTACATAACACCTGCCATTAGGTGGACACTTTCATTTAAAGTTTGGTACTGTCCTGTGGATGGCCTAAGAAGGGAGTGACCACCTAAAATTGTGATTCGCTTTTCCCTTCATCTGCTTGCCAGTATAACCATTGAGCTATATAAAGGTGTATGCTTTCTGGTTGGTGTGTGGATGTGTGTGAACATTTTAATTGAAGTTAATGTACATGTGAACTCACTGAGTGTGTGCATGTTGTTCCAACAGGGCGCCCAGGCTCTCTTCTCTATGGAGAAGTTTAAGAATGTGTCATTTGAAGAGGAATACACCAAGCTGTTCCCCCCTCAGCCTCATCAACCTTTAGTCTGACTCTGCTCTGTCTTCTCCCCCTGTTACCTTAACCCTCTGCAGCTGGTCCTACACACTCCTTGACTGTGGTTGCATTTGTTTAAGGGCACCCAGTAACATCAAATACTGCTGGAAATGAGTGTATTTGTAGTCCAGCAGTAAGAGGAACGGTTGCACCACCACTGTTGCCAGTAAGATGTTTGCTCAGTGTTTTGCTTACCATAATGAAATAACTTATTTCCTGACTCAAGCACATTATAATGATAATGCATGTGCAGGTGGGTTGAGTCAATAGTTGATCAATACCGATGACTCAACAGTTACATTGCCAAATGCTGAGATTTGCCTCGAACACCTACTACAGTTCCTGTAATCCTTCTTAGAAGAAGAGCTCCCTGCCTGCTGGAATTTTAAAATACTCCTAAACCAAAAACTGATGTTACTTATTCATGTAGATGTCTTTTTCAAAATTTTGATAGAAAAATAAGTAAAAAAGCATGCAAGCTGAATTTTTAAATGTTTGAATATTTGGTTCTTAAATTCAGAGATGTTTACTTGCAGAAACTTTATGCCATGTGGTTTTCTGTTTTGGTTTTTGTCCAGTTTTTACTTCATACTCAAAGCAGGCTGCACAGCAGTTGTTGCTGAGGTAGCCAGTTGTATGACATGTGTGTACTTTTTACAGCTGTGGCTTCAACACCAAACCTGGAGTCTTTAAACAAGTGCAGTCTCAATTTACAGGACAGGCCACCACATCCTTTGTCATCATTAATGTAAAGGTTTACACTAAGGTTGATCTCTTGTTTTTTTTTTTTGTTTTTTTTTGCTGAAGAGTCATACTTATTGAGGGGTTTTTTTTTCTCTGTAACAATTTTCAATGAGTTGTGAAAGTTTTGTACTCTTTTTGAATTTTTGGATTTTGTTTTTGAAGCTTCATTCAAAGCCTTATCCTCTGCCCTCGACTCCATAACTTAAGGCAAAGTTGGACATCTTGGGAAATGCATTTATTTACATTTGGGCGGACAGTTAGATGAGAAGATCAATACTACTCCCATGTCTGCATGTTCAATATGAAGCTGAAACCAGCATCTGATTAGCTTAGCTTCGCATAAAGTCTGAAAAACACCTATCTAGATGGGTGCCTGACTATTCCTTTGCCAAAAACAGTGACTTCCAGATGTGGCAGGACCTTGTGCCAGATATTGAAGATATATAACATGTCATGTAGTGACCTTTAGATATTCTGGTACAATAGGCTCATTTTGTTACCTTTGGACAGAGCCAGGCTAGCCATTTCTCCCTGTGTTTTTATGCTAAACTAAGCTAACTTTGCTGCTGGCTGAGGCTTTATATTTCACTGACAGAAATTAAAGTGGTATCAGTCTTCTCATCTAACTCTCAGCCCAAACATGGAAAAAAGATTACTAGTGTTTTTAATAGCTTTTTGAGATTGATTTCATAGTTTATGTAGTAAGTTTTAAAAACAATATAACTGAAGTATTAGTCTTTACTGGATGAGCCATGAATACGTTTTATTACAAAAGTACCATATTAAAATGTTCCACATCCATATTAACAAAAAATCTGAAACATTCAGGGTGTGGTCTGTAAAATGTGCTATCATGTGATGGACCAAAGACAGACTGGTGATTCAAACTGAACGAGTCAAACTGTTTAAGCAGAGTCAGTCTGTCTGCAACATCTGATCAGTCGAGACACTTGAGTAAATAAAACTTCCCCATGAAACTTCCCAGAACTTGGAGCTTAAATCAGCTCAACTCTCTCTCTGGTTTTGTCTTTCTCTGTGTGAGTGTCTTTGTTTGCTCTGAATACTCATGATATCTGGCTCCTGCATGCTGTTATCTCAAAATATCTTTAATTATTGACTAAAGAGAGATTTATGATGTTTTACAGGGCAGGGGCTCAGCTGTTTAATAATGCACACAGACTCACTTGAATTTCAGTGTGGACTGTAGTGGCATTTTGTTCCTCACTATGGAGCTGAGCAGTGGATAAATAGCCTGTTTTGCTCTACTGTCTGAAGAACTAACCTGCTCTGACTGACTGAATGACTCACTCTATCTAATATGCTTCACAAGCTTTCCAGCCAACTAATCAATGTTTCCCTCTCTCTCTCTCTTTTCTCTCTTGTCCCCCTCTGCTTTAACACTACTCCATCTATGCTTCAACATTTATCTCTGCACCTTTCAATCACCATCTATGCACCTTTTTTTGCCTCCTTGTCCTTCTCCATCTCCAATCACCTATCCAAGGCGGGCCAGTCCTTCCTGGCCTTCCAGAGGTACAAGCTGGGGGCCGACTCAGCCCTTTTCTCCCAGGAATACACGGACCCCAGCCAGGATGCAGCTGGAGCCCCCTATACCTCCTTCGGAGGGGATGACCTAGAGAGCCCAGGAGGAGGAGGGGGCCAGGCCAACAACGATGGGGCCTTTGACGGCACTGGAGGCTACCAGCGTCAGGACTATTGAGATGGTGGTATATATGTTGTGGGGAGGATCTGGTTGATGTTGCCCAAAGTTTCTTGTTTAGAGCAGTTTGTATTGTTTCTGTGGGTCAGTTTTGAACTAATGCAATACTAAGTTAATCTTACCCAGTACCAGTGGGTAGTTTTGACCCAGTGTTAGACACAAGTTCAGATTTTACTCTAAAACCCTTACAAATGTAGTGTTAGTCGTACAAAACATGCATTTGACATTCAAAACTGCAGAGGATACATGTTAACAATCAGTAACAAATGGTGACATGTAGGTTTAAGAAGAGCGTGACTATATTTTATCTTGAGTAAATAACCCGACAGTAGTATAAATAACACTAACACTGGGTCAGAACAGTGCAGTATTGTTTCAGTTTTGATCCACTGGTATTTATTTGTACATGCTTGAAATTATGTGCTTAACTGATGCATCAGCCTCACCAGAGGGAAGACAGTGTATACAATTCCTTTGGCAGTTCAGTTATTGGACTTAATACTCTATTTCTGTAGGACAAACAACAGAATTTGTCTCTATGTCTGAAATTTTGGGCAACTTTCCAGATTTTGGGGAAGGACAGGTAAAAGCAAGGGGTGGGATAAGTGGTCAATCATGTATGAGTCTGCAGCCAGAACAGCAGCAAAGGGTTCAGGACATTCATGGGAAGGGGCTGTGCAATGGGAGGGACATTGGATATAATTGGAAGTATTAAGGAGAGTTGAGGGGTTGAGAAACAACAGGGAGGTCAAGTGTTTGCAGAAATGGTCACAATGTAGCAGATCAGTGCTTGTGACCACATTGCCTTCATCTTCTGAGGTCTGCTATCAGTCAGCAAAGTGTCTGTGATCAGTGTTAGTTCAAAATATCTACACACAAACATCCAAGCACAGGTCCACAGCATATTGATTTTGGACAAATACACAACAAATTTCTGCTGACAAAACTCCATAGAGGTGCATTACAGGACATCAGCATAGTGGCATAACTGGCAACTAATCCCCTCAACTGTGAAATGGGAGTGTGTCTGGGTGTGTTGAAAAGTGTCCTCTGTGTTTTTTGTTTTGTTTTTTTGTTGTTTGTTTGTTTGTTTGTGTGTTTTTGTTTGTTTGTTTTTTTAAACTGATGTGTTGATGTTTGTGTTTTCTTGTTTCCCTGAAGAACCCACTTTTTCTCTCCTCAATTGTTGCCTTAGTGCTGACTGCCAAGCAAAATCCAACCATCACAGGGGAACATATAAACCCAACATGCACAGGATCACAGTTTTTCACTCTTGGCATCTTTAGGGTGAAAGTACAGCTAATAGAATTTTTTCACGTAAGCACGTAAGCCTTGAATAAAACCGAACATTTGACACCATTACAGAGCGTTCCAAATGACACAAAATCAGCAGGCCTACAGACAACATACTGTACTGAAGAACTGCAGGTTATCTATTGTTTTCCACCTTACCTCAGTACATCTAAAGATGAGGCAACCTGAACATCCTGAGTATTTATGAACATGCATTGTTCCATTTTCTTAAAGAATAAAGAACATCTATCTCTCTATAAATACATGTAAATCTATAATTCAGTATATTATAGTGTTTAACAAAAGATTACGCTTTATTTTAGGGCATTATGCTAGTTCTGTATAAAAAAGGAAAAGACGAAAGAAAGAAAATCTATGGTCTGTTGAGTGTTATTGTGATAAGATATATGGTGAGGCCATCCATGCCTCATCCTTTATGTTGCTTTCAGGGTAAGGAAATGTTTTTATTTTGGAATAATAATACTAACTATAAAAATACAGCAACAAAAAATGTGACCAAATTTGTCAAAGTATATATGCACATATATACTTTATACTGTACAACAGTGTAGACTTAGAAATGTGTGATGTTCCTCTGTGAAATCTGTTTTAAAAAAGCAAGGTAAGAATTAAGAAAAAGATTGTGTACAAATGTATGTTTTTGATGTGTTTGATTTTAACCAATAAAAATAAAGAAAATACTGATAAATATATAATTGAATGGTCTGGGATTTTTGTATCTTAGTTGCATTTTCATTACTATCCCCTTTTTATAATCTGTTAACATACAATGACACTGTTAGGGAAAAAAACAACATCTCTTTCATGGAATATTTTCCATGAGAGAGGTTTCCAGTGTTTCTCACACTTCATGCCTGACACAGCCTCTCACATAGCCTCTAACAACGCCTAAAATTTATGTAGGTACATAATACAAATACACACTTGCTTTAACTGATAAAACAATCGGTATTAGATTATTAGATACACTGAGTACTGTCACAGCAGGATGCAGACAGTGCGAATTCAAATACAGACATCTTAATAAGCTACAGATTCTGACAATAATGATGCACAAAAGGCAAGATTGTAGTTCAAAATAAATCCATACGGTGGTGATATTGTCATAGTAATCAAGCATAGCAACCAGGCAACAACAAACCGGAAGTTTATTTTATTTTTGTTCTTTACCGTTTTGTGAATAAAACAAATTACGAATTATACTCTAAACATTTAAACTAGCAACTGTGTAGAGAACATGTATATTTTCGCAAAATAAATAAATAAATAAATAAAAATGTAGGAGCTCGACGAGAATATCCAGATGCTGCCTTAAAGTGCTGTCGGAAATTTCGATGGCCATTGATGATCCATTGGAGCGCTAAATCTAACGCCAGAGGACGTCAGGAGAGAATATGCTTAGAAGAATGAAGTTTGTGTCAACTCCTGATCGAAAAATATTGAGTCAGTGATTGTGGAATGAATTGAGAACAAAAGCTAAACGCAAATTCAAGCGTTGTCTCTTCGTAGTCACGTAAGTAACTGAGAAATGATACAGCGGCCACGAATTTGAACCTTGCGATGAATCCGTGAACGCAGCGACTCCCGTCCAACATGGCGGCTCAGCGTAGGAATTTAATGCAGAGCGTAAGTGAAAACTTAACTAGTTATTACTTTCACCAACCTGTATTGTCACTGTTTAACTATTACTGGAGCGTGCTTCGCTCTCATTTATCTTCCTCTTAGTCGTCTTCGTAGTTTTTGTTTCGTTAAATGGTGCTTCGTGTGAGTCAGTGATGTGACTGCTAGCTAATTTAGTTGAGCTTATTAAGAGGTTTGCTAACAGTTAGCTAGCTACCCCAAATGTAATCTCAAACTAATGCGATATATCATTGTCTAATCACCAAAGGCAGTGGATATTACTAAAAGTAAGTGGATGGTTTGACTGGTGTTCTCTCTGCAGCGCCCGGCATGTCTCACACACCTTGTGGGAGTTAGCTTTTAATCCGAAGTGGCTAACTAGCTACTTTGTAAACAAACACAATGAACAAATGATTGGCTTTAATTTAAAAGTTAAATTATCAGTTTGTGTGAGGCGACAATCACTTCAATATGTTTGAACTTAAATTATACCCTAGAAACTGTGCTACTTGTGATTGTTAAAATCGTGAATGTTTCCTGCTGGGTCCTGTCAGACTGGGTCTCTGTGTTTTGTGTTTTTATTGACAACCTGCGGAGACGGTGTCGGTCTCTACTGAAAGCATGGAGAGTTGAAAATAAAGCCAGAATTGTAATTTTTGTCAATTATCAGATATTTCACGCAGACAAGTGCAGTCTATAATATTTATCTATCCTGGAAACAGTTGGGTTTCATGGGGTAGTTAAAGCGAATATAAATAAATGGTATTTGCTTGTACTAGTTGACCTGAAACAGATTATCTGTATAGATCACAATTTATTTATGGAATAAGAACCTTTTCCTTATTCCCTTTTTGCCCTAGCAGCATCAGAGCTGGACAGATGACCTTCCGCTGTGTCAGATGTGTGGGGTTGGCACAGCCCCCAACTGTGTGTACAGTCCAGATGGTAAAGGAACACAGAGCCATCCCAATGAGGATGGACACCTCAGGTTCAGGTACTGCCAAGTTGAACTTTTTTCAGTCTTCACCAGTTGGGAATCACCCATATGAATGCCATACAGTAAATGAATACCTGTTTCATGCAAAGTTACCAAGCTACCTGTTCTTTATCCAGTTGATAGCATTGTGATATTGATACCAACTTTGAAAGAGGTCCCTCGGGCTGTTAGGGATTATGTGTCTTCCGCAGGGCTTTAAAAACTAAGTTTCTAATAGTTGGAAATCTGCTGACCCAAATACTCCTCCATTCATTACTTTATGATAACTAATGGTGAAAAACAACAAGAAGATGCCAAGCTTTCTTGCTTAGTCATAGGGAACCACGAATGTAAATAATAAGTCTTTTTCTAATATGTCAGCATTATAGTATTTCCCCATTATAGAGAATCTTCCACCAGGGGTTCAAGCACATTATGATCAGATATGATCAGACGTGTGGTTTCACCCCTGTCTAACACATACAGTGAAAAAGCAGGTTTCCCATTGCTGATAAGGGATGCTTCAGTTGTGAAAGTGCACAGCAAGCAAAGTCAGAGAAATGCGTTAAATATGTTTAACAGGTTTTGCTTTAGGCAGTATGGTATCAGTTGTCGACTTTGTGTAAATAAGCCAGTTGTATTCAAACACTGTTACATGCAGAGTTTATTGAAGTGTTGTTGAGATGAGATGTGATTTTTGATGACTGGCATATTTAGTCATGTTGCTGCAAGTACTGTATGAGATGGAGGCAGCTGTGTTAGACAGTTGTTAAACAACAACAAACACATAAACTGCAGAAAGGAGTTAAATTAAATGTATGGGTGTCTCTGATGTGTTTGAAGTAAGACCACAATTCAACATTTGAGGTAATTTAAATAAAAGATATACATCTATGTACATATCTATCTCCTGTCAGTTTCTACTATGGACCATTAAGTTGTTTTCAAATATGAGAAATCTTGTGTTGGTTGTGTTTTGTCTACCAATCAGAGGCGAGGATGGCTGTTTCCTGTATGGGGTTTTTAACGGTTATGATGGCAGCAGAGTGGCCAGTTTTGCCTCGCAGTGTCTTACAGCTGAACTGCTACTAGGACAGCTCAACTCCAATCACACAGACAACGACGTCCGCAGGATCCTCACTCAGGTCTGCATGTTGTCATATTGCATGTTTATAATTACAAAGCAGTGTAAAGTAGTAGCAAAGTAATGTGATGTTTTTGAGGAGGAGTGAGAAATAGACCTTTATTCTCCAAGGTGGGAAATAGATTTATCTCACACTTTTAACGGTCACTTTTTGATCTGTAAATCTGTGATTCAAATGTGAACAAGATTGTAGCCCCACTGCTAAAATTCAGAACCCTATCACTCCAAAGTTGATGGGCAGGTCTTTAAACGCTTCTTAACCTGTCTCTATTTCAGTAAAGCACAGAAAACAGAAAGGGATTACTGAAGGAGATGAACAACAAAATGAAAGTCATGTTTCTGTTGAAGACCATCAGATGAATTTATCACACCTCATAAGTGATGTGACATCACTGTGTTTGCAAGTCCAACAATATGGAGCCACATTCTGCTTCCAGTTTGACAGTCCAGTAAGGGTACAGACAAGCTAACTGATGGATTGATCTTTTACATTTGGCAGGAGTTGATTTTTCATGTTGGTAGCTGTAGTGCTGTAAACACAGAAATATGTTCTGGATTATAACGTTTTAAAGGCTTTGTCTGTTGCTATTTTCAAAAGTCATGTGATACTTCTTAAGTAGATTCAGCACTTTAATTCAGCTGATTAAAAAGTTAACAAAACATCCTTGATTATTTTTATTAAGAGTCAAAAACTGTGTGGGGTTTAATTAGACATGATTGACAGCAGACATCACTGTCACTCACAGCTGTCATCACACTTTGATTCAAATATTATTAAATCCCGACTGGAGGATGAAAGTACATGACATCACCTTTCCCCATCTGAGAAACACACAAAAATCTCTTGTGCTATTTAGCCAAAACTATTACAACTTTGGTGGAAAATTTTACGTTCATGCCAGACTGTATTGCTAAATGCATGAAGCTAATAAAGTCTTTAACTGCCACACAGCATCACAGTTTAATTTTTCATCAATACTCATAATAATGGCAATCACAGACAATAATTATCATTTGATAATAACTGTATGAACAGTATATTGTGTATTTTTATGGCTTTTAAGAAATTAACATCTGTGCATTTGAGAGCAGCTCAAAGAGTTTTACATTGAACAGAAACATAGTTGCACAGTGTTGCCCACAGCTTAAATGTATTTGTTGTTTTTGGCTGCGAAACTGTGTTACATTTACAAGCTCACCTGATCAGGTTAGACAGTAGTTTACTGCAGTGTGGATGTTGATGCCTCAGTAATACAAAATACCCAAGGTGCTAATATTTCCCCACTCTGTTGACATGACACTACTCTAAACACAGTTGCTCCATTAACAGAGGATTCATTTATAGGTCATTATTTTATCAACTTTACAATAGTGATACTGTTTCTCACATACATTTCTACAATATTTGGAGCATGTAACTTGGCATTGATGGTGTGTGTGATACACCTATATGTTATTGGTGTTGCAGGCCTTTGATGTGGTGGAGAAGAGCTACTTTGAGACGATAGATGATGCTCTGGCTGAAAAGGCTCATCTGTCCAACTTCATCCTACCACACAGCGAGGTATACATGCACACCCACATTCTGTTAAAGCATATCGGCAGATTAAGCTGAAAACTGAGATGAGGAGTTCTCTGTTGGTTTCCATAGCAACCACAGATTTGGGCATTAGTGTGAGTTAATGCTCAGCCATTGGAGAATGAGCTTGTTATGTTCTAATTGGTCTCATCAGCCTGTTTCATTAGATAAGCCTGTCTCAGTTTTGTCTTCTCTGGATCTAGCTTTCCCTGCTCCTCTGCCTCCGCTTCTCCCCCCATCCATGTTTTTCTTCTTGTACCAGTCGTCAATTATCTCTCCTCTGTTTACTCTGCTTCATATAGTGTTGTATTCACTTGGTGTTGTATTCAGTTGGCTGATGTGGGTGTTTTTGTAAGGTGATGTTAGTCACTTTTTGTTCATGAAGTACATCTACTCATAATCTCCTTTTCTCTGTTCCCTCACCTATTTCTTGTTTGTTTATCTGTTTCTTTCATGCTCACTATCTCAACTCTAATCCTTTTTCATCTCACCCCCTGTCCTGCCTCCTTTTTCCCTTCTCCACCACTCCTCCCTCTCCTCTTGTTTCTACTCGCCTTTCATCTCTTCTCATGTCTCTTGCTCAATGTTCTTTTATTCCACACCTCCTCTTTTATAATTTTCTCCTTTTTACCCTCCAAAACTGCCTACTCCTACTCCTACTCCTATTTTTTTGTTCCTTGTTTCCTTCTTCCTCTCTCCTTCCATCCTACACTCACTACCTTTTCTTTACTGACCACTCTTCCTTTCTCCTCTCCTCCTTCTTCTGTCTTCCACATCTCCTCCTGGCTGGTCAGAATGTGCCATTCCACCAGCTTTCTCCTCAGAATCAGAAGGTGCAGGAGCGTCTCAAGGAGTTGGAGCAGGAGGTGTCAGGAGCAGCTACAGCCGTGGTGGCACTGATCCTCAACAACAAGCTCTACATCGCTAACGTTGGTATGGACACGCAGGCTACAGTTGCCTTGATACACAAACTCTGACTTAAATAGTGCCAATACTGAGATTTATATCTTTATATTAAATGCTACCACACATCCATCGTAACCATCAGCAACCAAAGCAATTAAATACATTGATTCGTAATGTAATTAGTAGTGATCAAGAGTATGGTTACCCAAACCCAAAACAGCAGCCACTTCAGTATCTGCTTTACACCAGTAGATGTCAGGCTTCAAATAGGTTTAAGTTTGAAAGGTAATCTGTGAAGACTCAAAGTAAAAGTTATGTCAGTGGGGCTCTGTTCACACTTAAAGTAAAGAGTCTGAAATAAAAATAAAAAATAGAGACAAAGAACATACTATTAAGAACTTTTTGACCTGCACCTGTGAATTTACAGATGTAAATCTGCTTTATAGATCTGACTTTTTATAGTACTTGTATGATACTATTTTGATTACTAGTTAGTTAGTTAATAGTTAAGCAAAAGAAAACAGAAATGTACAGAGAGAGTGAACTGGCACAGCTTTATTTAATAGTCATTTCATTGCAGTGTTTGGTTACCATAGGGAAAAGTAGCTATAAAAACAGACTTGGTGTACATCAATGTAGGGGACATGTACATATAATTCCATGCCAGCTACACTGGGGCAGGATATTTCACTTTAACTGGCACTGATCTTAAAACACCAAATTATCTGTTTAATTTTCAGATATTTGGAGAATCCTTGAAGCAGGTGTGGCATCTGGTACAAACTGGTACATCATGACACATGGCTCTCAAAATGGAAGCCAGATTTTTAACAGAGGAAAACCCTTTTATGAAGCCCTCCGTCACCCACATGCTCCTTTTGCTTCTCTACAGAGAGGATACTGGTGCTATTTTTAGCAACCATGTAAGCTAACGCTGGATGCACAGCATCAGCTCCAGGCAGGGCTGGGTTTGGGTTGGGAAGCGATGCCTCTTGCTTATTTCATATCTTGGTGCTCAAGTATGAGTTATCCAGTTGAAGCCTTTTATCTCATTTGTTCCTTTTTATTCCACAGCTTTCTGTAACCACTGTAGTAAAGATGCTATATAGTTATAGTTACTGTCTTGTAACTATTCAGTGTGTTGCTCAAGGCCACTTCAGCAGGGTGATGCCCACTGACACAGGGGTTTTGTGATACAGGGTCATTCAGTGATAGTGAAGAAGACAAATTTGGAACTTTTAAGGATCACTGACAATCTCTTGGGTAGTTTATCCGAGTCTAACACTACCCACATACCGCCAAACACAGGCTCAACCTTGTTAAACTAGTGCACAATTTCTGCACAGTAAAATTCATGAATTGTTCCTTGTATAGTCACTAGTAAATAGCTGGAGCCAAAGGTTCAGAGTCTAGACAGTTTGTGTTATAAAATATACAGCATGTGCTCTTATTCATATGAGTAAATACAAATCTTATCAACCTAAGGAAGGGTTGCAAAAGTATCTCACACAATAATCTAGATTATTCTGCTAGACATTACACAGTAATGCTGATTTGCCATGGTTCTGAAGTGCCTAAACCAAATCTCACATAGACACAGTGAAACAACCTGCCAGCAAACATGTGTTCTACATACAGTGCTGAAAGTTTATTTCTACAGAAAACCAGAAAAATGTTCCCACAGGTTCTGTTTTCTGTGGCCTTCAGACAGATGTTAGAATCATATTGACTCTCTTGATTTAAAACATACCTACAATGATTGGTCATTGTTTTTGAATCTCTGGTGCCAAATCAGGCTCCTGCAGAAAACAGCTGCAGGGGTAATGGCATGATAGCTTGTTGTAATTTGTATGTGGGTGTATTTGTGTGTACACATTCCTACCTGACACCTTAAGCTGCAGAACAGAAGAGAAGCATCTGTCATTAATATTTTACTACAGCAACCTGCAGGCCATTTTAGGTCCTTAACTGTGAGGAAATTCAAATGAGACTATGGGAGGCAGACAGTCACACAGACACACCATGAGGAGTAAGCATCTCTCCTTAAGAATCATCCAACAAGTTAAACCATAAAGTACCAGACCCCAGCTGTAATAGATGGGGTGTGTTTCATCTAATATGCCAATTTAATCAGTAATCAGGGTTTTGAATCATTATAGTTCTGGAGCGTTTACTAGATCCCCTAATTTTTTTTTACATGTTTGATTCTGTAGCAGCCAAGGAAAAGAGCCCCTCACCCTCTCTCTGGGATTTCATTTTCTTTTGTCCTCAAGGACATGGCACATAGTTAAGGGGGGGGGGGGATTAGTAGTGGGCAGAAAGAGGGACTGTTCTCCCCACTGGCCCGTTGTGTGAGGGTCAAGAGTTCAAAGTTGACAGAACATGAATCCCAGGGAGGTTTAAACATGAGAGTAAATGTGCTCTAAAAAGCACTCCCAGCTGTGTGTTGATGTGAAATATATTTGACAGTCAAGGTCGTTTGACCCATAATTTGATATGCTGGGAGTGGGAGTGTGTGTGTGGGTGGGCGAGTGAGCCAAGGAGATATGAACATACAAAAGGAATGGATAGTTATTCTTTGCTGATACGTAGCTTAACAACTTTATTTTTGCACATATGAACACAATAACCAGGCTTACTAAATGGCAAGATAGCATTTTGTAACTAACAACTTGGTGTTAGACACTACAATGTCATGTCAACACTGCCTGCTTAACATACAGAGTTAAAATAAACTTAACAATGGCCCTACTGAGAGGGCAGAGAGAGGCACATGGACCCCTCCCCGCAGTTTCAATATAATGTGGCTGGTTGAATGCTTGTCTGCAGATAAGACAAGTACACACACAACTCAGGCATTATCAGAGCCTAAAATTTAGGTGGAGGTGGCTGTGGTCTGGTAGTGCACCGAGCTTCCGCTCAGTGGCCTAAAAATGTTAATATAAAAGTAAATTAATCATTAATCTATCCTTAGTCAGCTTGTGTGTCAGAAAGTGGCTTCATCAGCAGTGATTAATATTTAGCTTTTAAAAGTACCACAGCTTCTTAGCTGATTAGGTGGCTGATGTTTGGGTCTGTGAGTCACCTCAGAACAACTACAGTGCAGTTTTATCTCTGCATCATTAATGTGTGGAAAAATTAGGAGACAAAATGTTTGACAAATAAGAATGGGGGTTGAAGATGATGAGAAAAGACATTTTGAACGTAGATATTACATTTCTTGTAATTCTTTTATATATATATTTAATTGTGGAGTTGGTTCGCATTAAGTAAAAATATAGGTCATAACTTGAGGTACAAGTTTATTTTGTACATCTGTACAGTATTTTGCAATCTAACAGGCATGCAGTAAATTCCTCTCATCTATTGCTTACACACTTTTGTGACTGCAGTTAGTGGTGGTATTATGTTCAACTGCTTTATATTGAGATGTTTCTTAAATTCTGACCCCCTCTTGTATTTTAAAGAGTTGGAACCACTGAAACACTAGAAACACCTTTCAATGTAGGGATAATTATACCCATTAAGCAACGCGAACACAGCACACAGCCTCAAAAATGACCACAGTGTTGAATCAGCTCTTATCTGACAGTTTTAACAGAAACATTATTGACATTTTTAACAGCAGGCATTTTAACTTGTTCAGCGCAAGATGAAGTGATAACAATAATAGCTGTTTTCCATTTAGGTGTACCTGCTGCAGAGCCCTAGACTTTGCCTTTTTCATAGCAGACATTTTAACTTATGTATTTTGACTCTATTTAAGTGTCCAAGTAAGCAAGGCCAGTCAGAAAGCATGCACAAAACCTGGAGCTTGGATCATCATTAATGCTATTAGTTGCACATGTGGATGTTCTACAATGTCAAGTAAAATATCTACCATGCAGAAGGTCTCTGTGCTTCACAGAGATTTATTATTAGCTACAGTGTCAGATTGTACTTGTATACTTAAGAAACTGGTCCCCCACTGCATGTTTTTAATACAAGATTTGACATATTCCAACTTAATTGTTTAAAACCTAAATTATGCAACTATTTGGATTCTTTTGTCCATAATCACTTTTACTTTCTGTCTGTCAGTCTCGCCTTCAATACTTAATTATAACTTCAGACCACAATCTGATTTCACCAGTTCACCTTCTCATCTTGTTAATACTTTTATGCTTGTCTGTGGTTCCAGGTACCAACAGAGCACTGCTGTGTAAGTCCAGCAGCGATGGCCAGAACCAGGTTCTCCAGATTGGCAGACCACACAGCACAGACAATGAGGATGAGCTGCAGAGACTGGCTGCTCTGGGTGAGACACAGATAGTTACCTAGACAGATGACACAATGGAACACAGATACACCTTTTGAACAAAGTTAGTTTGGTGCACTTCTTCAGTTGAGATCTATTTCCATAACATTTTAGGAATTATTCTTATTTTTTGCTAAGTTTTTCTGGTCGGTTTTAAACTTCCTGACTTATCACAACATCCACAATTCAGCAAATATTTTTAGCAGTGCTGGCCCCCTCTCCATGTTCTAAGATGACTGCTTTTAATTAACAAGACTGAAATTAATCCCTGCAAAGACAAAAATGGATATTAGCCAGTTTTTTTTTTTTTTTCAAAAATGAAGATGTTATTTTTTAAATTCCAGTCAATTTCAGTTTCATTTTTAACTTTGAGGAAAAGCTTTTTGAAGTGGAATTTGGATTTTGTTTTATCTTTCATTCAGTTTTTTGTTGTTTGTCAGTTGTTGTTGTGGTATTTAGAGCTGTTTTCACATATGAACTCTTTAGTTAGTTCAGCTTTAGTTGTACTGGTATAGAAAAACAAAGATTATTACAGCACCCTAAGTACATTCAGACGTACTCCACATTCCATTTCTTGGCTTCTGTGCGGGATACTCAGGCCGACAGAGATACAGCCATTAGTGCAGACTAGCTGGCATAGAGACACTCGGAGTCATCTCTCCACTGTCGACAGCCAGGCTAATGGTCCAGTAATGAGGATTGTGTATATAACAGAAAATACATACATTGTGATTATCTTTGTAGAATAGGCATAAGATGCAGCCTGGCACCTGCAATACATATAATAGAGAATTATCTGCATTGTTTCCCAGCATTTCAGGCCTCAACATTAGATGAGCAGGCAGAGCTCTGTCTCTCTTTGTTCTCTTGCTCCTTCTCTGTCTCTGCCAGTTGGGAGTCACATAATTATTCTGCTGTTCAGGCCCATCTCTGACTGATTTAAATGAAATGGCAGTCATTCCATTAACCCAGTTCAAGGTGACCTTTCCCCTCATATTTTCATCCACCCCCAAACACACATATGCAGTCCTCTCTGCCTCCCACCCCCACCTCCCACTTCTACTTATTGCTCTTGTCTTATTGCTTTGTCCTCTCCTCCCCCACACAAAATCTCTTGCTTGCTCTCTTACCCACCTAAAACTCATCTCCTGTCTGTCCCCACTTGATGCTCCCCCTCATCCTCCTCCCTAATGTCTCTCCTCTCCTCCTCTCTTCTAGGTGTGGATTCAGCTCGTGTGAGGCAGGCGGGGCAGATAGGGGGACAGAGTAGCACCAGGAGGCTGGGAGACTACAGGGTCAAATTCAACTACAATGAAATTGACCTGCTCAGGTGAAGCCACAATTCAAAAACCACGAATACACATTCTGTTCATATTGCACTTTTGTATCCTCAGCTCCCCCACTCCTTTTTCTTGTTTGGTTCTCCTTGCTCAGTCTACTTTTTGAATTGGTGTTTTCTCTGAATGGTAAAATTAGTAGTCAGCTAGAAATATTGAACCACTGAAATTTAAACCTATAGTCTGTCCATCTTTTCCTGTTGCTTCCTTTAGTGTCTGACTATTCAGAAGTATCAAGAAATAGAAAAAAACATTTCTCATTAGATATGTAGAGAAACATCTACTCTGTCTCTACAACCTGTTTACCTTAAGATATAAAGTTCACTAATTAATATGTTGTAGCTTGTTGGTTTAATCCATAACCAGGAGGAGGAGTTATGTGCTGCAGCCATTTCTTGGCTGAGCACAATGACCTCCTAAAGTCTCAGAGTTGATGGTTGCTTAATGGTGATGACAAAGAAATTACATATAACGTGTTAATCAGTGAAATTTCGATATGCTGGTAGGCGGATGTTTTTTTTAACCTGACTCAACAGAGACAGGCTAGCTGTTTCCCCAGTCTTTTTGCTCAGCTAAACAATCCATCTGCTTGATCTAACTTAAAATACTACATACCAACATGAGAGTGGTATCAATCCTCTCATTTCCCTCTGGACAAGATGGTGATCATCATATTTCCCTAAATGTCAGTCTTTTTCTTTAAGAACTGGGGCAGCGAATTAAACATTTCAGAATCCCTTTTTGTCTCTGTAACAGTGTGTGAACTCAGAGGTACCTGGACAGTGGAGGCTTTATTATCAGCTCTGTTCCAGCCCTCAGTTTTACCACAGCTGAGACTCTCAAAATTCCACAATCCGGGGCCCCCTCTCTCACCCGTCTTACTTCCTGTTCCTCTCTGCTGTCCAGGCCAAGCAAATCAGGCTCACATATCTCTGAGTCATTCCAAATATGACCCTCAATAAAACACACAATAGTATCTTTATAGAATTTCCTCCTTAGTGCCATCAAAGAGAGTGCAGGAAATTTGATGTAGTCAAAGTATAAGCTATTCCTTGGATCTATGAGATTAGCTAGATTTATTGTATTTAGGTCAGGTGCACTTATGTCTCTCTTTCGTCTCAGTTCCTCCTCCTTTCTCCATCTGTACCATCTCTCAGTATCTCCTCCAGACTTAACCATTCACTGTCTTTCCTTATATCTAAATTTCTCAACTCCCTGTAAACTTTCTGTCTCCTCCTTCCACTTCTTCTGGTCCCCACCCTTCTAGTTTTCTTCTTCTTTCTTTCCACGTTGACATTAATTTACGAACTCATATATCTTCCCCTGTCCTCCTCTACCATCAGTGCGGCCAAGACGAGGCCAATCATCGCAGAGCCAGAGATTCATGGCAGCCTGTCTTTGGACAACGTGACAGGCTTCTTGTTGCTCATGTCAGAAGGTCTAATCAATGCCCTTGAGTCCGCCCACGGCCCCGAACAGGCAAATCAGGTTAGTGCATTCGTCCTGACAATTTCTTCTCCCCTCAAATGCGTTCCCTCTGTTAGTTTTTTCTGGTGTCTTTTTTTTATATCTCTGCATTAATTTTCCTCTTGCTTCCTTTGCAAACCACCCACTCCGTTTGTTATATCTTTCTTTCTTTAATCTAAATCTGCTTTCTTTACCATATTCCTTTCTTCCATGCTTGTTTTCATCTTCTCCTACCCAGACATCCTCTTTTCATCTTTTCATTGAGGTCATCTTTCTGTTGTTTGTGCTTGCCCCTCCTTGTAGTCCAAGTTATGTTTACATGGCCACTTTAGTCTGAGTGTTCTGTTATTGTTTCTTTCCCTCACTTATTGTATTTTCTTTTTTCCCTCATTGTCTTGTTGTTCTTCTCCTGTCTTCTCTTCTCATTTGGATTTCTTTCTTTTCTTTCTCGTCATCGTCCTTACTTTTCAACTTTAATATCAGTATATGTTTGTCCAACTCCCTGTCTCCTCTGCTGTCACTGTAGGAAATTGTTGCCATGGTAGCAGCAGAGCTGGCCCAGCAGACCAGTCTGGAAGCAGTGGCTCAGTCGGTGGTGGAGCGCATCAAACGGCTGCACCACGACGTGTACGTGTCCGGCCGTCAGAGGGCAACCTACTGTTCTCGGCACGAGGACATGACCCTGCTCATCCGCACACTCAACTACCCACTGGCTGATGCAGCGCTCACGCCCACACAGGGTAGGAAAGGGCATTCTGAAATTAATTCACATTTCACAGAAAGTCTGTCCAGGGACAGACTGTAGTCTGTCTAGTCACTACATCAGTGCCAAATTCATACTGTGTTAAAAAATTGTAAAACTTTATCTTTCTTTTTGACTCTAATCCTTTAAAACAAAGTAAACTCACAACCTCTTGTCAAACATTACATATTTTTATGAACCGTTAGCACTTTAAGAAAAAAAAATATTTTAACTTCTCTGAATTTTTAGTGTCCTGATTAGATGAAACTGCTCAGTATTTTACAAGAAAGAAGATGAAAGAGTAGAAATTTATTTTTGCTGTTGGAACTTGTTGGAGTTACATTACATTATATAGAATTTTTAGGGTTGCTTTCTTGTGGATTAAAACTCATTTTATGCATGTCTGAGCAGCCAGCATTTAGAAGAAGAAATCAAAGATTTTGAGAGGTGTAGCCAAAAATATCACATTGAGCCAATATAACAAGGTCCAGGCAGAAAGTTTCCAATTTACTCCAGGTTCGCAAGATGGTCATTTTATGTTGAGCCTACTCCTACTAGTTTCACTTTGTTTTTCTTAATAATAGTTCCTGTGAAAACTAATAAAACAACAGTGGTGTACCTCTGGCCATTTTCATCTCAAAGACAACTGAACATCAACTTTTATTTTATAGCTTGGTGAATCGTATAACTGTTCACCTGCCTTTCTTTCAGGTGGCCGTATCTACCCAGTATCTGTGCCCTACTCCAACAGCCAGAGCACCAGTAAAACAAGTGTCACCCTCTCACTGGTCATGCCCTCCCAAAGCACCCTCACCAATGGAACCAACACTGCTTCTACCTTAGAGGAAGGAACCCCAACACCAGGGTAAGCTTGGTTTGTCTCTTGTCTCTACTTGCTCCGGGTAAGCTTGTTTTTCACTCCTGGTTCCCTCCCAATAACCTTGATTTTTTTTCTTGTTGGCATTTTTTTTACTGCTGTGCATGCCCCGAATAAGCTTCATTTTTGCTTTTTGTCTCATTACTGTTGTATTTTTGCTTCGTAAACTTGAGTTTCACTCAGTTGTGTCCTACTTTCTGCTGTGTATTGTTATAGATAAGCCTGGTTTTAACCCCCACGTCCCAGTCTTGTTATGTTCACTCTGGGTTATTCCATACTTCCCTCCCTACTGTTTATTGTTGGTATATTTTGGAAAAACAAGATTTTCGACTTCCTCATCCCTTCCTTGTTATATTTGTTTTAGGTAAGCTTGATTTTCCCTCCCCTGTGTCCCTCCACTGTAATGCTTATTTATGTGTGAGCATGGTTTTCACTTCCCCATTGTTCCACCATGTGTTCTGTGTGTCAGGCCTTGGTTCCTTTAAGAGAGTAGAATGTGAAGATTAAGTACAGCTGGAAAAATATTTCAAAATTGAACTTTCCCATAGGCACACTGTGTACACCATATACAGTAGTTTAAGTATATAGATGTAATTACATCAGTAGTACTCTTGGGGGTCATTTTTACTGTGATTTACTGTGTTTGACAGAAACAAATTACACAGGAACTTATTCATGCTTTGCCAAGAAATTAATAATTTACTGCTTTAATTGCTGCTTTAATGTCAGTATTAAAAAGTAACTGTCCCAGTTCTGCTTATTCTGCTAGCTTCTGCTGACAACATGCTTCTACAACCTGTACAGTAAATGTAGCATGGTACTGTAGTCCATGCATTTGCCCTGCATTAAAACAACACAGGGGGCTGTGTTGATGGTGAGCTGTTTAAGGCACCAGTATGTATCAGATTAATGCATTTACAGGCTTATCAAGTGCTGAAATAACAGTTTTAATATTCACATACAGGATTTTACCAACCTTGAACATTACCACAGCAGCGACTACTTTATCTGTCATGATGATCATGAAATACGACATCCATGTTACAAAATAATTTACCTGAAAGGTGTGCCTGCATTTAATTGATTGGCCAATGCAGTATTTGTTGGGTGACTTGGTGTTGCATTGCACAAAAAGTTAAGTCTGGTTCAGCTTCTTTCCTAGAGGTGTTTTTGCCGATTTCCCCAGTTGGCAACCCCACTGCTCCAGTGGACTAGCCCCATGCGAATGAGAGGCCTGCATTTTTCCACACAGGGCTCAAGTCAATCTGAACACGACCTTATACCTTTAACTCATAAAGGACAGTACATACAACATGTTTTTCCTTCATCTGTCATCTAGAGTGGAGCTCTCTAAAGTGAGGGAGAATGTGTTTAATAGGACAAAAATCAGGAGCAGCAAACACATCCTTTAAATTATGTGTTAAGGCCTGTTATGTTCAAACAAATGATGATTAATACAGTACTCATTCAAACCTACGTAGTCTATTCCTGAATTAAATTCCAGATTTGACAAGGTTCCACTATGCATCTGCATCATTTAGTGAAAAAGTAACCGGTAACCTCAGATGTGTTGTGCTTCGTTTATGGTGTTGGATCCAAAATGCTTCCACATGTGACTCTCCAGGCAATTTGTTTTGTGTGTCTCAGCATGGATCAGAGTGAGTGCATTTTTACACTGAATTTTGAATTCAGTTAAATCACTAATTAATCATTGCTCCCCCTAGACAGCTGTCATCAGCATACTTGGAATGAGCCTTTTGTTTGTCAGGTTTCCTGCTTGAGACGACTTGTAGTGTAATATAGCTGAACATGGCAGAGATCTGTCTGCAATTACACACTTAGAATAGAGCTGCAGCTTTGGGTTTGCTGCATGTGCGCACTTCCTTTCTCCTTATTTGCCCTTTGCTCAGGCGTCCGCAAAGATTACTTTCACTATCTCCTCTTCCTTTAGGTCTTCCACTCTGTTCCTGTTTGTCACTCACTGTCTGACTCACATCTATATTTTTCTTCCTCATGGGCCCCGACTTACCAATATCCATCCTATGTCCTACGCTGTCCTTGCCTTTCCTTTTGCTGCTCCTTTAGCACGTTTCACCCCACTACCTGCCAAACCTCCGTCGACATCCTGCAGCCCATAATTGAACTCCCTCTTTCCCCTCTTTTCCCCCTCTCCCCCCTTCCTCCTCTCCCCCTCTCCACCTCCCTCTTCTCTCTTTCTACCACCCCTCCTCCTCCCCGTCCTCTCCATCTCTCCACTTCTCTCCTTTGTCTGTCTACCCACCATACGGACCCCTACCTCTCTTCTGATGCTCCCACTTCTTCGTCCTCTATTCCAACCCTGATACCCGTCTCCTCCCCGTCCTCCACCCACTCCAACAACCCACCTTTCTACTCCTCCGCTCTCCCCAGCAGTCAGAGTCCAACAGCCACCCTCCAGTCCACCAACACCCAGACGCAGAGCTCCAGCTCCAGCTCGGGTGATGGGAGCCTGTTCCGCCAGAGAGGCAGTCAGGCAGCACAGCCCGACGAGACGGGAAGGGTTCCGCCCTACGTGGACTTCAGTCAATTTTACCGCCTGTGGGGAAGTGACCACAGTGATGGCCAGAGCACCCAGGGAGGACTGGGACCCCAGTGATGAGGATGAGGAGGGTGCCAGTTGGAAAGAAGCAGAATCGGATTCCTAGCAGAAAGGAGACACATGGATTGTGAAGGGACAGAGGTTTTAAAAGGTGATTGGGCTGACCGATGAAATGCTATTAATGTATCATAACTAAAAAAATAAGTGACCTAAAGGTGCATGGGGACGGATGGAGGAAGGATTTTCAAGGTCTTGCTATCGAAGAACTGTGAAGTCAGTGTGGGCAGGAGCGATCCCTGAAAGAATGAGAAAATGGTGTCACTGCACGCCACAAAGTGATCTTTGCTCTTCCGTAATAGATGCTGGTCATGAGTGATTGTGAATATATGTATTCCAGATGGTAGCCGTTTTGTCAGATGTAAAAACATGTATTTGAAAACAGGAACCTAATAGACCTGAGAATTTTTAGAGCGGAGAATAATTACATACTGTAAGGCCTTAAAATGGAATGAATGGATGCATTTGAAAGTACTTTTTTATTTGTAATGAAATATATCACCCGAATGAATCAATAGACTTGCTGGGTGTCTCTTCGTATTTACACTTAAAACACTTACACTTTGACATATCTCACCATGTCTAACCTGAATCATTTCAGCATGATGTCTTGGTTTTCACTTAACTCGAGACATCTTATGTGACAGGTCACATGAGCTGTATTTTAATAACACATACCCATTCTAGTTTCATTCTAAATGACACTGGTACTTGTGCCTGTGGAGTGGCAGCAAAGCACCTTGCTATTAATTCAACAGAACAAGAGGCACCCCTCTGGACAGCTCCACTTTCAAACAGACCAGAACTGGAAGCATACTCAATTTTATTTAGAAGATGATGTGCAAAAAATGAACCTAAGGCAAATTCTTATTTCTTTAACGAGCCATTTTCTCACCTACTCTACATCCAATATGCATGATTTCCTATGCATGCATAGGTACTTTCCTTTAGTTGGAAATAGAAAGTAGTAAATTAAGTACCTAAAGAATACAGATTATTTGAATGACTACTGCAACAGTAATGACAACAATATATATATTATTTTAAATAAAAGTGTAAATGAATATCTCAAGAATGAAGGCAAGAATGATCATGCTGTCCATGAGGTTTTGAAAATATATAATCCCAAGGCTTTGGTAAGCTCTGAATTTCAACGCTACTAACGGAAACATTCATTTCCATGAGATGGCATGACAGGTTTGATCTTAACAACCAAAACGCTCAATCTGGAGGTTTTGGGAAATTTAGTGGCAACGTAATGCAAGACAAGCTACCGTCTATAATGAGAAGAGCATGAGAAGCTGGAAGCTCTTTTAACCCAAAGAGCTAATGTGTGTCATGGCTACAATTTTGAGTTCTTGACTATGAGACGTCGTCTCTATTCTCTCAACATGACAAGGAAGAGGAATGGAAGAGGACCTCTCTGACACCTCAGCAGTGTGGTATTGATGGATGGGGAGAATGGAAACTTGAGCACCAGCAGATTGTGTTCATAACGCAGTCAAGTAAAAATATAATCGACCATCATGCTGTGGGTGAGAGAGGGGAGGGTCTACAGGAGGAGCTGAGTGATTGTAGAGCAAATGGAGCAATCCATCAAAGTCACACAGAACCGTCACTGTTTGGTTTTTCTATCCCATGTGCCACCATAGCAAGAATTACATGTTCTTCCTCACTAGCTAAATTGCTATTTTAAGTTTTAAAATTGCTCACCACCTTTTTATCTTACACTGCTGGACACCAGTTTTTGATGTTCATTGTCTTTCACAACAATATACCAGTGTCAATGAAACTTTTCAATTTACTGCTCTACCTGCCTCTTCAAATTCTCCCACTCAAAGAAAGTTTTCCACGAGTACTTTCAAGAGGGAAGAGGGGGATTTTCCATTCGAGAAGTGAAGTTTCACATGCTTTCACTCACACAACCAATGACAGATGTAGAAATATGCAGCTTGTAACTGTGTGGTGCTATCTTCTTCAGCCACTGAGGGGAGGTTAGATACCACGGTCTCTGACAAAAATAGCAGAACATTTTCCAGCTGTTACACTTGTAAATATCTCAACATGATATTGCATTGTCTGCTTTTGGCCAGCGTGTTCATCTGTGGGAGTAAAAAGTTGTTTTTAGTTCATGAACCCTGTTGCAGCCAGTCACCATCCAGCGACCTTTTTAGAACCTCATTCTCTCAGAATTCAGGAGTTCATTTCATTTCCTAAATTAAAATCACACTGAAACCATAATTGGCTTAATCAGTGCAGTGATTAGAAACACAAAAACATAGTAAATGGAAGAAAAATCATTTCACATCAAATCACCAGTTAGAGCTGTACTGAAACAGAGAGTTGTTCAGTATTGAAGCAGACACAAGGCATGTTGTTAATTGCTCATTTTAGGGATAATTGGTGTTTTCCCCCTGCTAAGGCCATGACCTAATTCTTGAAAAGTGGGCTTAATTAACTTTATTGCTCCTTGTAGAAAATGGAAGGAAATAAAAAGTCCAAGGTGAATGATGAGAAGCTGAACTGAGCTGCTATCACTGCTCTCTGCTTGCAGTCCCTGTTTGTCCCTGTCAGTAAGGAAGTCTATACACACTTGGAAAATGTTAGTCTTTTAGCTGTGATGGAAATGATGTGTCAAGCATTCTGTATTCTCTGTATATGAATTTGTTTGATTATTAAGCTATATGATATGAATCTGCTGCGTGCTGGGAGATAAACAGTAGCGCCTCGCTGTAGTGTAGAACATGACCTGTGTTGTGGTGGATGGTCTCAGGGTGAGCTTGATGTAAGCAGTGTGGCCTTGGATGTTGACACCACTGGCTCCATTCCAGGGCTGAAGATTTAACACATTTACTCTTCTTAAATCTAAATAACAAGGCTTCAGTCTCAGTTAGCCAGATGTATGCAAAGTGACACTTAACCAAAAGAAACATGCATATTATTTGACATAATATAGGCTCTGTCGCTATAGCAAAACTGCACTGAACTGGATTCTGGTGCTATTAACTATTATAACTATTAAATTATTTCCTCGTAATTGTGCATGTGAATGTCTGTATATACAGTATATGTTATATGTGGCATAAAAAATAAGATTTGTGTGAAAATAACAAACAGACCTCATGATAGAGTGTAAATCACAAAAATATTTCTGAAGTTGTAAAATATTGCATGTACAACTTTTTACCTCGCAGTCTCTTGCGCAGTAGGACAAAAGTGGGTAAAACTTTTCACTCTACCAGCTACAAGTAATCTTCAGGAATATGGGTTACTGTGTCATCACTGTTTCTTGCTATATACACAGCAGGTGTAGACCAGTGTGCTTTTAATGAATTTGTCTGTATAACATTCTAAACGTTTAGTTTTACAGCCAGAGTCACAGGACTGATGTCAGTGGTGGAAGACATACTTATATGTGTTACAGAAATAAAAGTACCAATACCTCAAGGTAAAAATACTCCAGTGCAAAACTCCTGCTTTCAGTTTGCTTAAACAGGTATTAACAGATAACTGTGGTTTAAAGGAGCTATTTAAGTTTTGCTATCGCTACACAGCCAATGATAGCATTAACAACTGTTTACTCGCCAGTCTAGAAACATTGTGAGTTCAGCATCAAACTTTAGTATTTTACTCTCCAGTGGTAGAAAGCAACAACAATGTTTTGCCTCTAGTTTAGTCTTTTCTTCCACTCTGGTTCACATGTGAACCAGCTAGCCCTCACCTGACCTGCCCATTTCATCACATATCAAGTCGCTGTAGTGTCCAAACTATCCAGAAGGAGTAGTGCTGCTCAGAGGACATACTATAAAAACAGAATGGTTCTGTTGGTTTTATATTATGGCATTGTTCTTACTGATGCATTACTGTACATGCAGCATTTTTTCTTGTGGCTGAAGGAAAGCTAATTTTTAAGTACTTCATACACTGTTGGGAAGTTTAATCTCCATGTGCATAATATCTTAGGAACTGATAGTGTTTTATATGTCAAAATGTGATCTTTCAAGTAAACTGTAGCTGTTGCTAAGTGTAATATTTGTCTCAGGAGAAATATAAAATAGCGTAAAATGAAAAACTGATGAGTACCTGAAAACTGTACTTTCCACTACTGTAAATTGGAAGACTAAAATAACAAAACATTTATTTTATTTTTTGTTACTTCCTCAAAGAGCCTCACATGGTTGTTTCAACACAGTAACTGAAAAATTTCCTCAGTGAACATCAGATAAAATGATGGGGTCACTTTCTTTGAGCATTTTTTCTTTTACTCCTGCAGAATTTAGGTTTTAACTTTAATTTCTCTTTGCTGAATTCTGTCCCCGACAAACCGGCCCCCAACTACTGCCACTGCCACTCCTCTGACTTGTTTTGCTGTTTGTTTCAGCCAGTCCATCAGATGGCAATGTGGAGCTAGATTTCCAGATCTGTCACAGACCATGTTGAGGAGGGTATCTTCAAGTAGCAGCCTGTGCCTTTAGGTTCAGACTGAACTTGATTTTGGCAGCAGTGTGCCCAAATAGTTAAATAGTCAACCATCCTGTAACCTGAAGCTTGAAGGCTTAGTCACCATCACAATAAACGCCCAGGCAACATAAAATGTTGTGCAAGACACTAACGGCGATTCTTGATACTGATTCTTTCTGCTGAGTCAGCAAATACATATACTATACTGAAAAAGGAAGAACACAAGTAGTTTGTGTTACTGATTATATTCTTTTTTATTATCATTCCCCGGAGTGAAGTTAAAAGGTTACCAGCCATGGGATGGACCTGCCACTCTGTGGGTGTGTTTAGGGTGTAAACACAACCAATGAAGCGGCATATCTGCTTTAGTTTGTCACCAGGGGAAGAGTGGACCGTCTCGTTTGTTCAGCCCACACTCATCTGATTCTTCTCACCTTTAATGGCAGAGCTCGTTAGCGTCACCTGGGAGCCGGAGTCCATCCAGAACACAACAGACAGGACATGGTTTACCTGGAGCCAGACTGTTGACTCTGTCTGTAGTACTTGGACTACAAAGGAAAACAATGGGAAGAAGAGGATGTGACAGGTAAATACAAAATATATCATTTAAACTCACATACTGAAATATCAGAGTGGAGGAGGAGAGCTCAGGGTGTGTATGTGTGTGTCTGTTTGTATACAGGCAGGTGTGACAGTGTCACAGTGAGGTAGAAATGCTGTGATCTTTATTCCACGAAGTGTCTGTAGATTCCTGTGTAATGAACTCTGACACTTTGTCTCGGAGAGTAGACACTAACGCTGAAGTTACAGGGTTTTTTTACATGCAGCTTGTATGTTAGGGACTGTTGCGGGATTCAGAACTTGTTTTAAGGGCAGAGATGAACAGAGGCATGTCTCAAAGTAGGCAAATGTCGTACAAGTTGGGTCTTATTTTTTTATTTTTTGGTCGTAAAATTGTTTGCAAGCAAGATTGGCTCCCAACAAGTACCTGTAGAGAGGACTTATCCACAGCACACTGATTATTGACAGTTACAGCAAAAACAGGAAGTTACAAGCCCAAATCACCAAGAATCTCAAACCTTTTAATAATATACCACAATGTCTGTTGGTCATGGAGAAAGTCAAGAAATTCCCTAGAAAAGTATTAAAGCTTATCCTGACATTTTGCCAACAGAATAGTTTGACACTTCAGGAAACAGGTTCTTAGCTTTCTTGCTGCAAATTAGATGAGAAGATCACTATCACTGTTATGCTGGTCTGTTAAATATGAAGCTGGAGTCACTTAGGGCTAAGTTTATCACATATACTGGAAACAGCTAGCCTGTGTCAAAAAATAGAAAATCCACCTCACATTGCAATCTTGTGACACTGTGTGGTGGATTTTAGTTTTCCAGCCTTTATGGTCATAACACATTCTGAATAAAATAAAATTTTTAGGTCAACACTTTTTTTCCGTCCCATGTTGTTTTGTGTAGACTACAGACTGTTAAGTATGTGGCTATATATTGGCTTCCTTTGCCTTTTGTCTCAAAGGCAAGAGCAAAACTATAGATAATATGCCCTTGATCCACACATACACTTCCATGCCCCTCTAACCTTGCCTTGAGTTCAGTCTGATATTCTGTCTCCAGCTCCAAATTTCTATGCCAATGGGGAATTTTATCTGAGGGAAGCCTGGTGGTTGCGGAGGTAAAATCTGTAGCCAACAGTAACAGTTCAGTTTGTCTGGACTCGGATCAAAGTCCTGCATAACCCTGGTATCTCCAGTGTGATCTGAGAGGGCTCTTTTCCTGAATATTTTACATTCTGCATTAGAGGTCTGTGTGTGTGTGTGTGTGTGTGTGTGTGTGTGTGTATGTGTGTGTGTGTGTGCGTGTGTGTGTGTGTGTGTGTGTGTGTGTGTGTGTGACTTATACATCTAGGAAAATTAGATCCATGTTGAATTTTCCATTTTCTGTTTAACCGCGGCCTTTGGGCATGTAGGATTTCATATGTAGAGACAGAAGTTGGCTGTTTTGTGCCAGTGTTCACTTATTGTTTTAAATTTGATCTGTACGTCGTACAACATATTCTACTTCTCCTGTCAGTATTTACTCTTGTCAGGGTGGTATTATTGTATTGGGATGGTCAGATTCTCCAGTGATATTTTAATTACATTCTTTAAACTGGCTCTAGCCCATTAAAGATCCAATAAGTTCTTTCTGGACCTTATAATTTATTAAGTTTGTTCATTGAAGAACTGGAGTTACAGGTGGCAAATTATCATTTTGGTATTTCTTCTTTCATCAGAAATCAAATCATCAGCTGATTTTACCATTAGCTGAATATGTAAATAAACTCTTTATTAAGTTTGGCTCCTGACAAGAATCTTAATCTTAATGGACTATGTAAACATTACTACATGACTACAAACATTACTCATCCATACAGCTATCACTGTCTGATAACCAAATATCAGACATATATTATAAAATAAACTCACTACTTAGTTTGGAATTTGAGCCATTCCCAGACAAAATACAGAGGTAGGGAGAGAGCAAAACCTGGAAGAGTCTTTTTACTTCAAACCATGTTCCAGATTTGATGGGATTCCAGGTATTACTAAAACTAATTTCACCCTGCTGTATGAGACAGTCACCAGCTGTCAGGCATAAAAACCTCTGTAACATTTGATGATGCTGACAGGCTGATATCAATATTTGATAAAAGGCAGAAGCAGCAGGAGATGTGGGTCTCTAAGACTCCCTCTGATGGCTGCTGACTTCTCAGAGGGAGAACAAATGTAGGGTGTGAGGTTGAAGAGCTCAGGCTGATATGATATGTTATATGATATGAGGGATGTTAACACTCCTGGAGGCCTAGTATCTAGCTAACTAATAAGCTATGGTGTTGTCCACTTTCACCGAATCACTGCATGAACACAATCGTTAAAAAGTAAATCAGGTCATAGGCCATTGTATCACATCTGACAAATAATGAGTACCTGGATTTCTTGTTCACATGAGTGAACAGCTCCCTCCAGGCCTGAATCTGAGAAAAAGTGACCTAACTGTAACCTGATACTAAGCCTGAAAGAGTTTTGCCAAAAAAACACAATGATATAATAGTTAGTTTTAGAGCTTATCTTAGCAGATGTAAGTGAGACAACAGAGTTGTGTGCCACAAAAAGTCAACAGGTCAATTCATCACCTATTGTTCCACTGAAACTGAAAGAGTTGATAAATATTAAAAAAGTCACATGTATTTATTTAGTGCTCACAGTGTAACAGAGAACAGGGGCGTTAACAGTACTGTACAGATTATAACAGACACACTGGACAGTATTAGCAGACACACGTTTATCTCTACAAACAAGACACTGGAAAACTGGAAACCTTCCCTGGCCAGGACATCTGAGTCTCAGAGGCCCTCTGAAATGAGGCTGTAAGCTAAAACTGCAAGCATATTCATGTAATGGCTAGGTGAATGTGTTGTGGTTCTGGTGTCTGATTTAGAGATACTAGATGCTAGTCATATGGCTCTGTGGATAGCAATGTCTGTCAGTTGGTCCACCACTATGGTGCAGACCAAAATATCACTAAACATTGGCAATTTAGAATTTTGAGCATGGAGCCTTCCCTGTTAGTCAGAGCTTTCAGTACCTGAACATTTCTGCTATGGAAACATGTTGATTGGTACCAAAAGCTATTAAGGTTTGATACCTTGCCCTTGTTGTAACATGCAAATAATGTACCCCGTACAGTACATTCAAATACAATGTAAATCTGATGACCTGGATCTGTCAGCCCTAAAAATATGTAAATGAGGTTGAGGAAAAGAAAACAGGCTGTCGAAACACATGCAGACAGAGAGTGCTCAAGCTCCGATTTAAGGGTGTGGTCTGGACCCATGCTTGTCCAGACACACACACACACACTCACACACACACACACACATATACAGCTCATTCTAAGTGTGTATTACTATTATAGTGTGTTAGTTTTTAGTTTGATCACCTGAGGGTAAAAACTATGTTGGTGGTTTGAGCTCTGATGCTTGATTCCAACAGGAACTCTCTGACATTTGAGGTTAAACAAACCAACTTTTTGGCTTCCTGAGAAATTTTCCTTCACAGTAAATACTGTGCAGTTTATTCTTACACAATGTACAGTCTATGTACACAATACATTGTTATTTGTGCTAGATCTCATAGTCACGACTTGACCTGGAGAACCTGTAGGGCACAACTGTGCATTTACTTGTTAGACAATCTTTCTACTGATATTTACTACTACAGAGTGATGTACCATTGTCTGCAACTGAATACTGCATACTTGAATATGTAAGTACTTCCACCTCTGATTGAACATTTGATCGTGGATTATGCATCGTATCAGGTTAGAAATGTGAAATAATTCCATTCTCTGTGTCTCATTGGTAAACTGGTCAAACCAATAGGGAGAGTCTGTATGTTTTTAGCTGTACAGCTGTGTCTCTAACGATTAGATGAATAGCCATGAAATTTGGTACAGATATAAATGGTGCCCTGAACATGAGCATCACACACGTCCGATACCGGTCTGTTTGAAATGTTAGTGTTAGGTCATTGTGTGACCGACTTGTGATTCCCTTTGTTTAACAGATTGAAGCAAGGCTAAAAATCTTGCTTATGCAGCTGTTTCAATTCATTGTGTTGACTAAATACCCACTGTGCTACATCTACTATGGTTAATGTCTCCAAGTGGCACTTGTCCCTTCATATTTTACCCACTTCTATCCAAGTTTCTTCTGGTATGCAGTGAGCATTACAGCCTCGTGGGGGCTCTGGTGCGGTCACAGACTAACATTAGTCATGTTTTTCAGTTCTGCAGAACTTGTATGAGGTTGGATGAATTCAGTGTAAAGCTGAGACTCCAAGTATCACAGGAGAATTAGCAGTATTAATAATAAAACCACTCTTCTCTGCATTGGCCTCTGCACAAGTTCACCGTCACCCCCCCTCTCCCCCTGTCACATATTTCCTCCTTTATATTTCCCTCCTACATGATGGGCGCCCCCCTCGTATGCCGCTGATAAGCAGCATAACGGGGAGGAGCTCTCTTCTCGCGGGGCTCCTCCTTCCAACCCCTTCGTTCTCTCTCTCTTGCCCCCACACACACACTCGTCTCCACCACCTCCTCCTTCTTGCACCCTGCCCGATCGAGAGGGAGAGAGGGAAGATGATGAAAAAGAAGTAAAAGAGAAGGGAGCTGGGGGGGATCTTATTTTCTTAAGAGCGGAAAGGCGTCACACCGGGTGCAGAGCGCAGCACGGAGGACGGAAGAGAGGGAGACGCATCACGGGTAGAGAGTGATAGGAAAGACGGAGGGAGGAGGCGACAGCGAGTCGTAAACACGACAGAAAACGGCGAATAGGACGGCAGACAGCGGCGATCACCCCCCACCGCCACCCCCGTGTCCCTCCTCATCTCTACATCTCCATCCCTTTCTGCATCGTTTGGCTCATTCCTTTGCGCACCAAAGCAGCTCGGTGTTTTGTGTGTTTTTAATCTCTTTATTTGAATCTTCTCTGGACAAACCGCTGCTCGATCTTTCGTAGAATAAACATCAGCGGCAAGAGAGGAGGCTGAGCCATCACCACGACCGACAGGATCCACCGTAGGTCCTGCTCGGGACGATCATCGGCGCATCTGATCCGGCGGATAAAAGCGGAGGGGGGGGAGGAAAACACTGCGAGATGACTGTAGAGTCACACCGCTGAGGCAGAGACTAAGAGAGACCCCGGCCCCCGGTTATCACCGAGTCTCCAGCATCACTGATGCGATGGCATAGCGGCGTCTGCAGCAAAACTACCAGACTAGACTCAGATCAGCAGGGCTCTCATCAACCATGAACCTCTGAAATATCCGACACAGGCACAGATGGGTAAGAGATGCTCTGTTGTGTGTGTGTGTGTGTGTGTTTCTTTTTTTAAATTCCGGGATATGGAGGTTAGGGAGGAGGGGTGGCAGAGGGGGAGTAAGGAGGCTTGTGACGTGAAGACCATTGCTATTGCTCTTACAGTATAAAACTGCAGTGTAAGGGGTGTATGTTTGTGTGTGTGTGATGTTGATGAAGTTCCTTCTCAAAGCAGATGGGTTGAAATGAGCAGATGGCCTTTTGCTTACTGGTCAGACGGGAGATATATTAAGGAGTGTAGCTTATGTCTTCTCATATGATTCATTTCTATTCCGTTGTGTTTTTGGGTCCCAGACGTGTGAGATTTAGTTTTAATAATAGAAGGAGTCTTCCTGGACTATGGATGGATTATTGAACAGGCCTGCTGGGCACACAGGTCCAGGGGCCCAAGAGGTCAGGAGGCAAAATGTCACAGAAAGAGACATTTAAAGTGACCAAAGAGATGCAAAACAAGTACAACAAGATGCAAAACAACCACAAAGACACGCAAAATGACTTTAGAGAGATTCAAAATGATTACAGAGAAATGTAAAACAGCCATAAAGAGACACAAAACAACTGCAGAGAGCCACAAAATAACTACAAAGCTGTGCAAAATGACTGCAGAGACACAAAATTACCACTCAAAACAACTACAAAGAGATGTAAAATGGATATAAAGAGACACTAAATACTTAACCTCTTGTGTCATAATGCCTTCATGACCTTAATAGTACAGCAGGTAATGTGTGTGTGTGTGTGTGTGTGTGTACCCTACATTCTAAGTTTCCAAATCATGAACAGTTCTGTGCAGCTCAGTGGATTGATGTTGCACTAACGTTGCCAGGATTTGGGGCTTGTTTCTCATCTCGGCTTCCCACCCTTGAGTAATGTAGACATGTTTTACAGGCCTCATTTTTCACACCATCACACACCCCCTCACCCCCCTCAACACCTGAACTGATGGCAGCGTTCAGCCTTGTCACTGCTACATCTTGCAGCCCAGAGGAAAGCCCAGCCACACGTCACCTCGCTGCGTCTGAATCACCGTGCCCCAGGCGATTGTCTTCTGTATGCAGCGACTGCAAGTCTCGCTGACAAAACCCATTTTCATCTCCCATCTAGACAAACCAAAACCCAACGCCATCGCCAACTGAATCCATTTCTAATTTCCCACGAGAGCAGGCCTGGTGGGCTCGCTGCTTGGGGGGTCAGGTATTGATCCAGGGCCCCAGATGGGTTAGAGTATAAGGGCTTGAGTAAGCTGATCCCTGATAGGCAGTTAAGTGCAAATGTAGAGCAAATGAATGAGGGGGCGGTGGTAGCCTGGAGGCTGTAGAGAAACAGATGAAGACTGTGACTGTGGAGAAATATACTGGAGAAATCTGGCTGTGGACTGTAAACATGAGCCTCTTTCTCTTTCCCTTGATATGTTGCCCTTGAGCAAGGCAATTAATCAGCAATAACTCCATTAGAGTGCCCCAGTGGTGCCACAGTAGCAGTCTGTAGCTGTACCTGGCAGTTCCCAGATGTGAATGTGTTAAGCAGGGCATCGCTGATGAGCATGCTCAGTCTTTTCCCTCAGGATGAGTGTAGGTTTTCAGATTCATGGCAGGTAGAGGTAATTATTTGAGAATATAAAGTTGTTCCAAGGGAAATGTGTTTATGTGTGCTTTGTATGGAAGACATTTGAAAAATACCAGTGTTCGTGTGTTTGTTTTTTTTACTTCTTTGGACAGCAAATTGCTCTTGATCTGTGCTTGCCAGGCATTAAAGAAAGCAGCAAAGGAAAGAATTGGAGGCAGATGAAAGCATATATACTTATATATACACACACACATACTTTACTGTGGTTGCAACAGTGTAAACAGAAGCACTCTGAAGCTCAGAAGCTACTCTGGTTCTCTGTGGTTAGCTCACTGTGGCTTCAAATGGTCGACGATGCCCTCACCAACATCCCAGATCCCCACGTTTCAAAACAACAACATCAACAAAGACCACATCTCATGGGGATGCTGGCCTTTTCACTTCACAGTGATGCTGATGCTGAGAGACAGGGCAGTGGGCGGTGTGTGTGTGTGGAAAGACGGTGGGGGGTTGTAGAAAAAGGAGAGCAAGAAATAGAAAATGTTTCTAAGGGATTTGGGGGGTTTTGGATGCCACATGGGGAGATGACACAGCTGTCACACCTGAATATGCACAATGTGTGCGTTAATCAGAGAGCAGCAAAATGAAGAGTAAGTGAGGTGAATGTATAGCTGTAGATCTTAGACTGGGAGCAGTGAAATGTAAAGATGGAGAATGGATGGAAAAAACAAGAAAGAATAGAGAGAGCAGAGACTGTGTAGGCTGGAGGGAAGGATAGAGGGATGGCAGGGTGTTACCCAGTCATCTGTCTGAAAGAGTGTGTGGACTCCAGAGATCCACCTGAGCCCCACAGCTGAAGCTCCCTTCTTTTGCCAGATTTGATTAAGAACACACTTCTGTAATTTCTCCCCCTCTTTCAGTTTCACTTTTGGTTTGCTTTATTGTCATGACAAGTATTCATCTGTGTTGCAAAGGCATATGAGAAGGGGGACAAAAACAAGAACATATGCTGGGTATAATGCAAACTGGTTGTAAAAAGAAAATATCTGTGGTCAGTCATGTAAGAATATCATAATATGTAGGTACATAGAAGTTAATTTCATTTAAAGTTTAAAGGAATTGTTCAGCATTTTAGGAAACTTGCTTATTTGCTTTCTTGCTGAGTTTTAGATGAGAAGATTGATACCACTTTTATGTCTGCTAAATATGTAGCTGGAGTCAGCAGCTAGTTAGCTTAGCTTAGCAGAAAGAATGCAAACAAGGCAGACAGTGCTAGCCTGGCTCTGTCCAAAGTTAAGAGAAATTCCACCTACCAGCACTTCTATAGTTACTAATTTACACTTTATGTTGCGTTTAGTTTAATCTGTCCATATACAAAATGTGGAAAACTACAATTTGCTATTTTATGGAGAGTTACCAGACTGTTTCTTGGCTGGGACCAGTAACTTCCTGGAGTCTCAGCCAAGAAATAGTCCCCACCATTAAATAGTGATTTGTCATTTTTACATTTCAGTTTTTGTGTTTACTGTACAGATATGAGAGTCAATGTTAACATCTAACTCTCAACAGGAAAGAAAAGAAGTGTAGTTTTCAAAATATTGAACTGTTACTTGAAGGAAGTTAGATTGAGCTTCAAATCTTATGTGTCATCTGTATTTTCTTGTGGCAGCAGATAACAAGCTCAGCTGCTGCCCTTGCACTGTTTCTGTCTTGTAAGAGAAAAGGAAGCTTTTTGTCACCAGGCAGGGTCATAATGTCTAGAATAGTGAAGCTTTTTAAAACTTTGATCATATTTAGTTCTAATATTTTTGTATTTTTGACAAGTACAGAAAAAAAGTTGTCTAGTTAGCAGTGTTTGCAGTCTCTCACTGGCAAGTTGGCAATATCTTGTCAATGTATCTTATGATAATAAGAATTCATGTGGAAAAAAGAAATGATTAGTAAAATAGTTGCTGCGTTTCTCTATACCATGCTTCTTATCTCATAAACTGTCATACACAGCTTTACACCTATCTAGGCGTTTCATCAATGCACAGCCTTTTCTACTCATCTGTTCTTTCTTCCTTTCTTCCCCTCACTCAGCTTTTTCATTATGATGCTCCCTCTTTTCACTGCCTGTGACTTTAGTTGCAAGGCCGAAACAAATGGCTTTGCTGGCGCACAGAGAGGCTGTTGGTTAATACTGCCAGAGGTGATCTTGGTACACAGAGATCAGCAGCCTCTTCCTCAGCATCCTGTTTTGTAGATTTTCCCTCTAAAAGACACATATTTCTTCTAGGAAATCAGATGTTAGTTGTGCGTCATCCAACAGTTATACTTCTTGCAGTCATACTACACTGATTTCAAACTCAACAGGCTGCAATCAGATCAAGAGTGTCTGTTAATTTGTAGACCGGAGAATGTATGCCCCTGCCTCTGTAGGCCTCCGTAGGCCTCTGTCTTTTCCAAGACAAACATATTGTATTTTGTAAGAAGTGAGAATGCAAGTCTGCAGGAAATGACCACAAACCAGGCTTCTTGTTCTAAGCAGATGGATGCAGACATCTGATATCCTTCAGTGTGTGAACACCAGTGAAGAACAGAAAAGACAGTTTTGCATAGCCAAATAAAATTTCTCTGTCAAATTAAGAAAGCTACCTGGGAACCAGCTACATTTATCTATAAACTGGTTCATGGGAAACAGGGTAGAGTGGATGTAATAAGCCAAAAGCAGAAATCCTCAAAAACACACAGCAAAGTAAACCTTGCCATGAATGGGGCAAAAAAGATTTAGGTATGTTTTTACAACCTTAGTTGAATAATTTTTTTGCAATATTACAAAAAAGTGAGACGACAACAAAACAAGGATTTTACACATTTTACAGATTCCATGACTGCGGGTGGATATCGGTTTTACACAACTCGACAGTAATTGAAACTAGTTTGAACATTTTGCCCATAACCCCCAATGTTGAAAAGATTGTGGCCTCAAGCAGCGACTGTAGAAGAACACAAATGGATCCTGGTTATATTTACATTTTAGCTGTTGAGGAGGCTTTAAATGAAGCAGCGGCAGAGTAATCTTTAAGTAAATATAAAGGATGGATGACTCACAGTTACACTTAATTGTAGATTACCTTTGTCTCCACACTGTGAGGTTCTGGGTGGAGAAATTAGAGCAAAGGTTAAGTGAAGCTGAATGATGTGGGAGGCCATACTTGTCCCAGCAGCTAGTGTTACTTCCTGCCTGGGGCAGTCTTGGTTAGTAATATGCTCTTTATTCCGATGGAAGTCAGTGGGACAAAGGGATGTTTTCACTGCTGAGACACAGAGGCAAAAACCCTGGTGAGCAGCAAAGTAATTACAAGACATAACTCAGTGGAGAGTGAAAGGAGAGAAAGAAGAAATGTGCAGCAACATGAGAGACCCTGAAAAATAATCCATTTTTGAGCATTTTCTCCTCAGGTTTCCTCTTTCCGATTCTTGTCCGCCTCATTGCCTGTTGTTTTTCTATTGACCTGGATCAGACAGTAGAACCAATCTCTATGAGCATCATCACCACTGTGTGTGTAATCTGCACAGTGCAGGCGGGGTCATCCCAGGCTCCAGGATGTCCAAACGGCGCCAGTCTAACCCCACCAACAGGTTACGTACGGCCAAGCACAGCCTGCTGCTGCTGCTGGGGAATTAAGCTGTGTTCCACCTCTGATCTGGCATCTGTAGATACACACACACACACACACACACACACGCACACTGCTAGGCTCCCGTCTGTTCTCACACTGTTCCTGGAGAGAGAATCAGACACACCCATACATCTCTTTCCTTTTTTTGACATCTATTTCATGCAGTGTGTATAATTTCACTTGACACATCGGCCTTCAAGTGAAGTTCTCCATATCTTTTTCTCTGCCCACACTTCTCGTATACACGGTAAAAACACAACACATACCTGCATTAAGAACAGCCCCCTGCCCATGCATGCTGCAGATCCTGTATGGCATTTAAAGCCAGCACACACGAGCATGGGTGGGGGAAACAAGAAGGAAAGTTGTCTCCAAAAATGCACATTTCCTGGTTTGTCGCCATCCGCTTGCCTTGGGGTTCAGTGTTCAGAGCCCTCATTAGTTGGAAGCGTTTGATGGCTCGATGCTCGAACAGCTCAGAGTTTTTCCCCGTCACTAACCTGCTGCTGTCGCCCGACAAGCTGCAGAGATAAAAATATCGTCCCTGAGCTCAGCACATGAAAGGTAGCACTCTGGTGTTCTACTTTGACTCTGAAAGCTCACATGTTACTGCAGACTGTGAGGCTGGTATTTCGGGTGCATAAGCATATGGCATTACATTTTTTTTAATGTGGGTTGTGCCTTTAAGCAAGAGACTTAATACAAAGACAATGTAACAGGTGCTAGAGGTGTTTCTTGACAGTTACAGTGACGTCAGTCATTTGGCACCACTGTTTATTTGTACCGTCTAGATTTTGAAGCACTTAACTTCTGTCATTCATTTGATTTTTGACTCATGACATGATGACAGGCTGAGCTGATGAAAGAGATTTTGATTTGTGATGACACAGTGAGCCTCTGCAGCTGTGTTAGAGCCAGGCAGTGTATTGATATTTATAGGTTCTCATCTTTTGATGCAATAATAACTTTTTTATTATTATTTATTTATTTAAGCAAAGTCAGATTTTTCCCAGTATAATTTCTGATTATGATGATGCACAGTACATTCAATATTTATAAGATTTAGAAAAATGCAGATAATAAACTATTGAACCTCAACTCAAGGTCCCACTCACTAAAGTAGGACTTCAAAGAGAGTTTTGTTTTTTACAGTCAATATTGCAATCAGTATTTTAAAAATAACATTTCTAAACTATTTCAAAATACAAGACAAAACAGGTTTTTCACACAGCGCTTTTAATACTATTTTTTTAATCTTAGAAGTTGAAGTGTTATATCATATTTTAAGAACTATTTGAATATAGTTTGACAAAAAACTCAAGATCCACATATTACCTGTTTTTTTTTCAATCCACAGTGCGTTCAATACATTTTCAGAGACGTTTTCAATTATCTATTCAAATGTGGTTTGATATAACAGTCTTAATTCAAGAGTCGCTCACCAGGTTTTCCTAGAGCATCTCACACATTACTATATCCAAGGCCAAGAATAAACCACATTCAACATTTAATTATGTAAAACTTTATTTTGTGTAGTGTTTTGATTTCATTTGTCAATTGCATATCATAGCTTGGTCTATGTAGAATCCTGTACTATTTCCTAAATGTTATGTGCAGACAAATTTAGTAGCGCCAAGTCACAGGGTGGTCCCAGAGGGCTTTACAATCTGTGCAGCAGAGGACACCCTTTATCTTTGCATCCTCATTATGATAATAACAAGGCTTCCGTCATTAGGAAGCAGTTTATTCTTTGGATTTGTTTGCCATTTGCGTTGGTTAGAAGTTGTTTACTTATTCACTGAAGACTAGATCTACCACTGTCACAGTGTGTGCTCTTCACTCTGTATGTGCTTGTGCTTTTACAGCAGGATTTACTGTCCTGTGTTCGAACTGTGACCTTGCCCAAGTGCCATCTCCTGGCCTGTAAAGATAACAACAGTTTAACAAACACTTTAACAAAGAACAAGGAAAAAACCTACAGGTGCCAACAGCCTACTCAGATCTACCAGTCAACATAAAAATGTCTGACTTTGGCTCACGTGCCTCTGAAGGACTGTTTTACGGCAGCCATCTGTTATATATTGGTCATATGCTGTAAGACATTGGCTGTATTGTAGTCTACATAAAGCACAGGCTTGCAAAATGAAAATGCAGTGTTAGTCTCACACAATAACCACCTTTATAGTCTTTCAGATATCATATGTACAAACACAGCCTGTCTCTTAGGCAGGGTTTTGAGGGGGCAGTCGTTGTGATGATGAAGTATGGATTTCTGCTCTGGCAGGTCAAACTGAGTATGGCTGAGCTTTATGTGGGGGTGGATGAAGAGCACTCTACACGCTGCTGCTGTTTGTCATGGACAGGAGCGACTTAAAGAGAACCAGCATCGTAACCTTGTCCTCCCCTCACTTCTTCTTTCCCTCGGTTTTTCTCTCTCCTTTCTGTCCCTTCCCTCTTGCTGTTTGGAGGGTTCTCCCCTTTTCTAAATAAGGCAGTTTCTCCCTCCATGCTCCCCCACCACCTCAACGTACACACACACACAGCCACTATGTCGTGCTCTTGTCAGACAGCCAAGCCGAGTTTACCACCAGGCCAAAATAGAAGTCGTCTGTCCTTGAGGATGTCTCTCTTTCTCTCTCCCCCGTCCTTTTTCTGTAAGTACCCGCTTTCTCTCTCACCCACTCTCTCTTTCCTTTCTCCTCTTGGTCACCTCAGTGTCGCCTTACAGTCATGTTCTGCCGTGTAGACCTCAGGAGACCTACCTAGCAGGGACAGAAAATGGTGCTGACCTGTGCTCGACCCAGCATGTGTGTTTATTGAGGCTACAGTACTGGAACATACCACCGCTGCCCAATTTTAAGGGGGTGTCTGGTGCCAGTTGGAAATGTATCACAAGTCAGGCCTGGGTCAGAGATGAATATGCAGATATTTCTTTGTCTGTTTAGTCTGTGTAGTATACCAGATGGTTTGTGTTAGTGGTATGCAGAACAAAACATTTAACAGATATTGAGTGTCTGTTTTTGAGTACATGTATTGACCACAGTTTACAGTTTTGCTGATTAGCAGGTCAAAAGAAATCTAGTCAACTGAAAAGTTAGTTTTTACACATCTACTTTAAAAGCCATTGTTTGTGAAAGAAATACAGGCTCACAAAATGTGGCTCAGAATTAGTCCAATGCTAACTCATTGACCCCATAATAACTATAGTCCCAAAAATAACTGCATTAGGGAAAATGAAAATAGGCTTTTTTATTTTATAGTATTGATATTTTGAAACGACTTCTGACTGATCTCAGAACTCTTTCTGTTATTTCCTTCCAGTCTCTCTCAATTTTTTTCTCTCCTCTCTGTACATTGATGAGATATATTCATAAAGCCCCTTGGGCTAATCGCGTTGCTTAAAGAAGAAACATTTTCCCCTCACACAGACCCTGTCTTCATCTTAGTTCTCACTGTACTAGGAAAATTTGTGCACATTTTAACCTTACCATTGCTTTTATATGCAGTCACGCTGCACCTGTGCTTTACTATGCTTTCTGTTTGAACGCACATTAAGATTAACTATCAGTATGGATTGTATCAGCATTGACATTCTCCACATATGGATATAGATCTACTGTGTGACCTTTGGACATACAGGGTAAAAACCCAAACAATTTTAGATTGCATGAGATTGTAATTTCTGTTTTATATAAAACTGACTCATGCCATTCAAAATCCACTCAGAAAGAGTAGCCTATGAAAATAACAATACAACATATGTCAGACACAGCCAACACATAACAACTTTGCCATAATTCTGTAAATAAAGGTTGTAAGACCAGAAAAAACACCCAGAGTTAATGTGTAGTTAGATCCTAACAATGGTTACAGATGCCCAAATAACCTTGAAACATAGATTCCCTTTAACTTGCAAATGCTGTTCAATGCCAGATACTACATGACACTTTTAAGTGTATTTATAGTCAAAACTAGAAAGAGGGAGCAGTAGGAGAGAGGTCAGTGTGACATTGCTGAAGGTACTACTGAGCAAGTTATTTCCCTTTGCAAGCCTTCACTGCATCCCAAAATGACTCTGAAAAACTGCAGTAAAAAAGCAGACAATGCTAACACAGTTTCCCTGAGCACAATTACAAAGACATCATTTTGAACTCATCAAATTGAACTAGGTGTAAGGAAGAATAAAGCCTTTTCTCGAAAGCACTGGCATATGCTGTCAGTGCTGGACAGGGGGAGGATTTGTGAGAGAGATTATTGTCATTTTACCAGCATTAAGTCTTTCATAACATGCACTCAAGTATGTACTAGAGAAAGGAGGGTGAGCAGAAAAAGAGAAGAATAATCTGAAAAGATCAGTGGAGGCCAAGGTAAAGGCAGTTGACAGGAGATGGAAGAAAGAGGAGGTCGGGGGCGAGAATATGATTCATTTTAAACAAACAAAAAAAAGCAGTTCGGCTGTTCGGCATGTTTTATAAGAATGACGGTGACGCACAATTATCGCATTACTTTTTTCTTTTTAGCTTTTGAGAGATATTTGCGTCAGTGAGGAGTTTGTCACTGGTTGTGCGCAGGAAGTGAGATGTGAACAAAGGTGGGAGAGGAAGAGCGAGGGTGGCCAGCCAACTGTGTGTCTGTGGATGGACAAACAGGCGGATGGATCGAGAGAGGGAGAGAGAGGGAAAGACATTTTCATCAGGATTATCCTGCAGCAGAGAATCTCATCTGGGAAAGTGGCCCCGTGCCTACTGCACACGCACACACTCAGATACTCACCACACACTCACACACAAACACACACTGCCTCAGGAGGCTGCAAAAACTGAAAGAGCTCAGCCTCACCTCAGGTTGCCCAGGAAAGCCCCTCTTTTACACTGCTTGCTACACTGTGGTCCCTCCAGAAAGACCCTGCTGCTGGATCTTAATATATAATGCTGTGTGTATAATTTGTGTGTGTGCATTTGTATTTGTGTTGTGTGTTCCATCTGTCTGTCCTCCTTGTTGAATCTCAGTGGATTTCCTCCCACTTGATTACACTGTTTATTCGCCGTGTGTCCCCAAACTCCTGCCCACTCAGCAGCAGGCAGCAGCCAGAAGGAAAGCCTTGATAGCAGTGTGGTGCTTTGTATTCCACGGCTGTAGTTACACATGGAGACTTCAGGCCAGATGCAAAAAAACTCAAGACTCAAACTGTAGACTCAAGACTAAAACAATGCGTATAGACAAAGGCAGGAATTATATGGTGCCAAAACGCTTAGTAGAACAAATTTGATCATTGTTTCTGATAATGTTTGGCAAAAATGACAAACACTGGCCAATTCCAGCTTTGCAAATGTGATGTCTTGCTGCTAGTCTGTTTTATATTACTATAAATAATTAATACTTTAATACCTCTGTTCCTTGGATAAAATCAGGTATTTTTTAGGATATTTCCCTGGGACATTGTAAAGAGACATTTTCACTGTTATCTGAATTTTTTGAGTATTTTTGGCATTATATGCTTTTATTGGGGAGAATGAGGGAAGATAGTGCAGCCCTCAGGCAGACTTAAACCTGGGATGTTGTTTTATTACTGTAGGCCAGTGTCTTAATCCCGTAGGCCACCAGGATCTCCCATTTTCTGACATTTAAACACCATAAAAAATAACATAAGAAATAAATAAGATCTGCAGCATTTAAAAAGCCACACATTGGAACTCTGCTTTCATAACATGTTAACACATCCACTCCCAGATTTAGCCACATTTAGGTATGCAGACACATCTAATCTACTGCATGCATATGAATACTTCTTATCGGCACCACCATTCTTAATACCTATCATTGTCTTCACACATGACCATAGAGCTGCTATTAATATAACCTGTAGTGTCATTACGTCAACATGCGTGCAAGGCTGTCACCACATTTCTTGTGTGGGAGTGTTCAGAGTGAGTTAGCAGGGGGCTGGCAGGTTGTAAACATCGACCAACACACACACCAGAATTACAGGACTGTACTTATCCAGAAATATTTGTATTGTATTTTACTCTCATAAAGCTCTTGTTTAGGCAGAGCTGAGCTGGAATGAGTGAAAAAACCCACTGCTGGAGGGATTCACACTCTTCACCACATACTAATGCTCTTACTCCGAGTGACCTATGGCTGTACGATAGTAGGTTAATCTTAAATTTTTTCATCAGCAGACGTACATGCAGACAGCAATAAACATAATAAAGCTTTTTTTTTTGTACAGCTGATGGTAGATGATGATGATGATGATCTAACATGAGTCAGCTGATGTAGCACCAAATTTTGAAGATCTGTTTTGTGTTTTTGTAACGATTGGGTCAATGTCATATTCAGCTGCCTTCACATAAAAATGCTGTGACTAAACAGAAAGACTGGTAGCTTTGTTGACACATTAATATTTCTCTGTTGCATCCTGGGAAGGGGTTGAATTGTGTCTGCTTGGCTGCATGAGGTCAGGATTGAACTGAAGGATCAATACTTATTTAAAGCCTATTAAAGCTTTCTGTATTAAAGATTTTTAATTTGTAGTAATAATTACATGATTAGATGCTTTATATGATCATCAAAAGTGGTGATCATATAAAGCAATGAAAGACTATGTCGCTAGTTTTCTTAGTATTTGTATTTTATAAATGATATGTTTCTGAAAGGTGTAAAATTTCATGTAGTACTTAATCTGAGAGGTTTTGCTCAAAACCATGAATTGATTTTGTTATATATTACAGTGTATGTATATGAAAATGTTACATTCTAGCCCCCCCTCCAATTTGTTGTAATCACCTAAGGCTTGTATTTGATTTGGTCTATAAGCCAAGAATGGGGGAGCTTGTGTGTGTATGCTAGAGTGTGCTAGTGTGTGTGTGTGTGTGTGTGTGCACGCGTGAGAAGCAGTGTATGAATGATGCATTTTAATAAGGATAGTGGGATGTGGGAATATTCATAATATCGCACCTCGTTGTCTCCTCACGGCATCATCTCGTTACCAACATAGTTGCATGTCATTATTGGTTTGTGTGTCAGTGTGTGTGTGCGTTGCAAAGCTGTCACAGGCCTTTGTTTAAGTGAATTACACACACACACACACACAGATCCTGGTGTAGAGCAGCTGAGTGAACACATCACCTCGTAAGATCACAGGTTCAGCTCCCACCACATTTGATAGGATTATCCCTGCCACAGTGGGGTTGACTTCCAGTCAAGCACTGAGGATGCCGAGGTACATGTTTGTTATCAGCAGTGAAAAAGCATCCATTTCTACACACACACACACACACACATATATATATATATATATATATATATATAGGTTTTGTTTTGTAGTGGTGGCTCATGTGGTTATGAAACCTCTGTAGCTTTGCCATAAAGTCTACGCAGGCACATGAGTGCTCCTTCTATAGAGATTGAGAGATACAAAAAGAGGAAAGTCAGACTGAGTAAAATGCAAAGAACACCAGTTATGTTATTTGGCATGAAATTTATTGACTAAACTTGAACTTTAAATTAGAAACACATGCTCAACATTTTCACATAAGCACAAAGCCAGGAACAAATTGCACAACCTAAAGCCTGATTTTATCATCATATCTCAAATACTTCCCATGAATTTGGGCTTGGTTCTGTTGTTGGTTAACATGTGACTGTCAGTCACCACATATCCTCTCTCACTTGGTTTGGATTTTAAGACGTCCTGTGTTTAACCAGCATAACAATAAGGTAAGAGCAGCACACCTCACCTGCCTCATAGTAAAATACTGAACAGACAGTGTTTCTGCTCGACGTTTCACTCCACTGGTGGGTCATTGTGCTGTAAAGGTTGTGTAAGCAGACACCACTCCCATTGGTACCGTTTCTCTGTTGTAGCTACCTGGAAGACAATTGGAGAGCTGAATAGGTGTGACTAGGCCACAGGTATTATCTGGCAGGAGCTAAGCGAGGATGGATTGTAAAGAAAGGTTATGTGACAGATCAGGTGTGTTTGGGACTTTGTGTGTTTTACTGGCATCTAGGTCACGCTCTGCAAACACGAACCAGCACACATTTACTCCATGAGATAACAGGTCAGTCTTACACACCTTGTGTTTATTGTCAGCAGCCTAAGATACTCTTTCAGATCAGTTACTACCTAGAACAATGGGTTCAAGTCAGATTCTATGCATACAAAAAGACATAGCTGCAGGCAGCTAATGTATATCTGTTTACCTCACTGACAAATATTTAAAGCACCAAACAAGTTGCAGATTATGTCAGGGAGTGCATGTCATTTGACACTTTTTGTTTGTGAATGTTGAATAATATCTCTGTCAGCGGATCATTTCTGTGACAGAAAACTGAGACCCGAACTGTCTTCAGGAAAATTGATACATAAAAAATACAATACAAAGCACAGTCACAGAAAACATGTATAATAGCCCTTTTAAGAGCGCTACTATTTTTCTGCTAATTTACGTGACATTTTAAAAATAATTTCTCAGATGTTTGCTGGAAAGAACTGTGTAATAAAAGATGAATGTTCCTGAGAGTAGATCTCCCAAGTTGTGAACAATCCCTAAAGCCATTAAAATGAAAAAGGGGAAGTAAAGTTATATTTCCATTTGAAATGCAGTAGACCGGGAGGAGGCTACAAAGTAACATAAAATAGAAACGCTCAAGTGAAGCACTAGTAGCTTTAAAACCATACACTACTGCAGTACTTGAGTGAGTGTGCTAGTTACTTTCACCGGTGTTTGTGGTAGCCTAACTTCCAAAGCCGAGACACTGTTGCTCCTGGGTTTTGCTGATAGTGAGCTTCAGGTGATTGTCATTGCGCCATGTGACAAAGGTCTATATAAGTCCTCTGTACTACTCTGTCAAAATAATCTCTAAGTGAAGACAGCATGTCTCTGAAGGAGATGCATGTTGATTTACGGCAATAGCTTCCATTATGCAAAAAAAAAAGAAAAGAAAAGAAAACACTTCATACCTTCACCACATAAAGTATTTTAAATGACTTTGAATAGACATGGATGTAAACTGCAACTTGACTGGTTGGCAGAGACATACAGCCTTCAGACAGTGTGATTGCTGCTGCAGATTTCTCAATCAGACTGTACTGCATTTTGAAAAGCAGAAATAAAAACAATAATACAAAGAAATCCAAGAGCAATTCTATTTCTGTGGGCTGCCAGAATAAATTCTGTATATGAGAACTGCTTCCTACTCTCACTAAATGACTCTGCGGAGGAAAAGTACTTTATCGGATTCATACTTTAGCCATAAATCATGTGAAGGTGTTTAAGAACACACTGTGAGAATTACAAAGATACTATAGACCTCTGAGATTAAATTAAACTTTCTCTGGTTTTGGAAAGTTACAGAAGATAAAAGATCAATCTCGAATAGACATGTTAACCTTTGAGTTGCAACCTTTGATAAATGTTTGCTCTCTCAAATGTATCATTCAAGTTTCAAGCTTTGTATTGACTCAGTTTTTTTCACATGCAAGTCTTCTATATCAAATGTCTGGCTCTGCTCCTCAACTTACGGGACCTATAACATGTAATATCATACTCAGAGAAAATAATGTAACCATATATCATGTTGTCACAGGGGATTCCAGCTCTAACAGTAAAGCTAGACCCGTTTTCAATTCTATACTGTGTTTCTAAGATATGAAAATGGGTATTTATGTATTATTATCCATCACTGATGAGCTTTAAGAGCTATTAGGTTTCCCTGTATGAGTGTAACACACAGCATGATGAACAGCTTTCATAAAGCACATTGCAGTGCACTGACATTACATGATAAAGGCCTGTAGTTACTGTAATTCACAGACTGACATGTCATCCTGTCATCACATTTCCTCATGATGGTATTACATCAATGTAATGACAATTCAAAGATGGTTTTATTGAGGATTATGTGAGTGCGAGTCAGTGCGCGCACGTGTGTGTGTGTGTGTGTGTTAGACTTGTGGATAGACACACACACACACACACACACACACACACACACACACACACACCCATACATCCGCACCTCATCAGGAGCTGTGATACAGCACTATTCTAGAGACAGGAGGTGGTGCAGAGTTGAATGGGCTTCATTGTGTTCCAATGGCACTGTCTTGGAGACAGACTGGCGAGCCAGTATACACACACACACACACACACACACACACACACACACACACACACACGTAGTGTTCTGTGCCTAGGCCTAAGTTTGCCCCCACAATGCTCTCTGTCATTTTATGTTCTTGTTTCTCTCACACACAGAGTCACAGATACACACACACACTCTCTCTCTCCTACATAATGAGAGCCACTATACCAGAATCATCAGTGTTATCAGTATCAACATAGATTTAAAAAAAAAAATAAAAATTACTGGCCCATTACCCAATTTTTAAGCCCTACAATCTTCATGACCACAGGGGAGAATGGCAGTGACTATAGCAACGGCTACACATGTCTACAGGGCTGTAGACTCTTACTGATATTAGCTATTCTTAATATATAAACAAATATGGATATATCAGAATATATTGCTTAGTCTGTTAATGGTTAATGGTTATTGCTCTTATCTCTGCTACCTGAGTCAGCTCTGTTTGCAGAGGTATTAATCTGCAGTCACAGGTAAAGTTTCCCAGACGCTTGATAGCTATGGGTGTAGTTGTAGGGATTGTAGTCCAAATTATTTGGTAAGGACACCTTATTAACCTAGTAAGTCTTATTCATCAATTTCTGGTCATAGTCTAATTGTAGTTATTCATTATTTGGCAGTGTGACTGTTACTTGTCAGTTTAGACTAGCTTGTCAGGACTTAAACACCTCTCCTGTGTTCAGTCCAAGATGGGTTGTATCATGTCTCCAGATGCAGAACATCAAACATGCACACTCTTACACACTGGATAAAGTTGGATAAAACAAATGAAGATGAAATTCATGCAGCTTCTTGCTGCAGATGTAGAAAGTAGCAAAACCCACAGGGTGCGGATCAAAATATGTCTTAGCCATGCTAAGATGTTCCTTCTCAAGCATATAGGTTTATAGTTCATGTTTGAGCAATACAGCTCAGTGCCTGTTTTAGGTAATCTACTGACCAAATGTTGGAGTGCCTCAGCACAAATGACCCATGATTGCTCCATGTACTAACAACATGAAAAGCTACAATCACAAAACTGATCTCAAACTGACTTTTGTGCACCGTCAGAGCCAAATTAAGACAAAACTCTGTTTCTTCTGTTAAATTCAGTGTAACACAGCTGATCTCACTCACTCACTAAGACTCAACAAGTGCAGCTTCAGAGCTGATTGTGAGATGGAGAGACAGGCATACAGTTTTTCAGCGCTGCACTGATAGCAAAAGAGGAAGTTGAGATGTTACAGAAATTACACTGAGGGCTTGTACAGACATACACATATACACACACTCTGTTGGCTGTCTTGTGTCAGCACACATGCTGTTAGATCTGTCTTCTCTCTCACGCACACAGATACTCTGACACTTCTATATCTGTGCCACACAAAAACACAGGCTCCCTCTTTGCTCTCATTCCTCTCTCCTACTGTACAGCACAATCGGCAGATATACAAGACACAGTAAAACACAACTTGAATATAAATCAGCCAGCAGGAGGTAAGAGCCTGCAGACAGGTAGAAGTGTTCATGCTGACTTCATCAACACAAATAAATGACATATATAATGATCCTGCACAGAGTTCACATGGGAAATGTCTGCATGGTGTGATGTTGTAGTAGATGGATAAACACAAGCAATATGTTTTCTAAATCGAAAGACCTGAGGTTCAGAATGTTGTAACTTCCTTTTCCTTGTTCACCAACCTTTACGTAAGCTTCATTTACAGTACAGCAGGTTGAGCATGAATCGGCAAGATTATGCACAAATAAACTGTCTGTCTGCCTGGGCTAAAGTACAAAATGGAGCAATGAAAAATTTCCCTGTCACATTATAAACACTTGTGGGGAATCTTTTCCTCACAGGGAGCAAGTAATTGAAAAAAAAAAAAGACTAAAAGAAATCGTCCTCAGTGTCCTTAGTCTCAAGTTGGCCAGGATGGTAAAGTGTATGTGTGCAGTTTATTGGCATTGCATAATTGCCACTTATTTCAGGCAATTTTTATTGCTGCCATGCAAAAAGCAGTTTTACAATTCTCAACTGTGGAATTATTTGACTAAAGTGATATAACCTTGATTCACTTACTTTGCTTTTTTGGCTAACAAGCAGAAAGTCTAAAGGGTGTTTTCCCAGCACTGCCCACACAGTATGATTGACAGCCAATTACTGGAAATTGTATTGCAAACGTGCAAAAGTTATGGTATTAAGTATCTTGCTTAAGGGCAGGCTGACTCCCATTATGAAAGAGTTAGTAAACCATTTTGCCCCTCCTAAGCTGTCAAGGTTGTTCTTATCATCACAAGGCCACTTGTCGATTCCTCTGTTGTCTTATTGTAACACACACACTCACACACACGCAGTCAAAGTTTTCTCTCATTTTCTCATTTCATGTCACCCCCTACCTCTCTCTTACCTATTTTTGTCTCCTCCTCCCTCTCTCAAACTAACTCTTGTACAGTGTCATGCTGCTTCTCTGCAGGTCTCCTGCCATTACTGCCAATCTGCTATCACAGTGTTTTTCATCAGTGTTGGATTGTAATGGAAAGACTGTTGAAAGAAAGCTCTATTAATATACAAGTAGTTTCTGCTTCAGTATGAACTCTGAGGATTTGAAGATGACTCTGGGTAATAAATATTTAAATGACATGGATTATAGTGATTATAGTATATGTGTCAAACAAACAAACAAATGATAATGTTTTTCCTTACCTTTCCCCTGGTGCCATGATCAAACCAAAATTTCCAACGGTACATAAGAAATGTCAAATTTAATAGGCAGATTGTCTTTTTAATATGGTTACTCTCCACAGGATGAATCATCAATAATCCAAATAAATAATAATAATATTAATAATATAATATAACATAATATTTAGATTGTAACTAAATATACTGAGTAGATTTATACTCCTCAGTGAAAGATACTTACACTTACCTACAAACCCTCAGCACAACTTGACATTGTTAGCTCTAACTACAGAAACTTTGCTGTATTTCAGTAGATGACATTTGGTTTCTCATTGTTGTTATGCTATATGCAACACATCTTTCATTTCCTATTCCTAATACTGTGGGACATTAAACCTGTGACATTCAGTTTTCAGTTTGAGAGCTTACTTAAACATATGACAATTTGTGCAATTCTTACTTGACCAACCAAAGTTTCCTACAGTGTTTTATAGTGGAGACAAATGCTGTCTGTGAAACCCTAGAATATTAAATCATCTTTATGAAGTAATATTTTGAACAGTCGGGGGTAAAGAGCGACTCTTTCACACAGCAAATGTCAAATATTAAATGGGTGTGGTGATTGTTGAGGCCATCGTCCACAAACTGAAATAATCATGGGATGAGATGTGTCAGGAATCTGGATGACTTTCCACCTCTGCTGAGCAGTTTGCTGGAGAAAACCTTGTCAACAACAACTTTTGTTAAGTTGAGGATGAATGTTGTTGTATGATGATGTAGAGATATGTTTGTAGGGCCTTTGCGAGCTTTGGTGCTTTTTTGGCTTGAAATCATTTGTGCTGAGCTTCTATTGTATTTATTGACCAAATTTTGCTATTACCATTTATTTTTGAGAAACTAGACTTGGTGTGAAGCAGGAAGTGTGTGTGTGTTCATGCTGATGTATATGCACACATGTCCATAATTCGCTCTTTCAGACTCATTGACACGGCTTGAAGTTGGGAAAAGAGCCCCTCTGACTGTTCTGGATCCCTCACTGTTTCAGGCACATAATGCAGCAATTTATCAGAAAAGAGAGAGGCTGTTTGTGTGTCTAAATGATCCACGTTATCTGTTTAAGCATACAGCTGTGTTTGTTTCAAATTGCACCACAATTTAACCAGATGGAGTGCTTCCCCGTTGTCAGCTTATTTCAAAAATTTGTTGTTCTGTTTCCGTTCAAGACTTTCTTTGTCCTAATCGGGAAACTTCATTTGCAGCAAATCATTGGACACAATACACACTTGCACAGCGACACATACATGAATGGGACACATTAAAATTAACAATGGTGGTGGGGAGACCTTCTCACCCTTTTTTAGAGTACGAATCGCTGTAGGCTGAAAACTCATCACGTTAAGAATAACCTCACGTCAACCCACTGAATCGCATCCTGTCTCCTACATTGTCCTCCTCTGCTCACACTAATTATGCTCATTAAAGAAATCCACCTTCTTCCTCTCCTCACTTGTCTTTACTAAGTCCTCTCTAACATGTTCCTTTTAAGGTCACAGGAATTTTGTTTTTGCTGTCTGTTGCTGGGGAGCAGAAGCAGAGGCTTTCTCTCTTGCTCTTCTTACAGTTGGTTGATTTAAACAGAAGTGATCCAGGAAATGAAGCTTATTCTACCCCTGATGCCAAAAAAATGTAAAATGTAAGCAATGCAGAGAGCAGGAAATTGAATGAGCAGTGAAGTGGAGGGCTGTTGGAGCATTTCAGGGGTGAAACTTTTTTTGCAAATTCTGTGTCAGTGAGGAGAGTCATGTGGTTTAGAGCCATGGTTCACAACCGTTTTTGATTTGTGACCCCTGGTCAGAGGCTTAGGTCACTGAGCTCTCAAATGATTTCATTTGAATGGTTTTTATACACTTTATTTTCTGTTGTAGATTTATTTCTTTCATCTCACAACCCCAAACAAAGGTCTGACTGCAGTTTTTTAGGGTCTTTCCATATTCAGTTTTTTTGGACTGAAAATGCTGCAAACAGCCTCTCTTCATGAAACAAACCTGCAGGCATAGAAAGTAGCTGTGAAACAGATGGGATACAGATGGCAAAAGAAAAAAAGGGAGAAACAAATCTTAAAATTAACATGTCTAAGAATAGTCAGAAGCAGGTGTTGGGTTTCAGGGCACAGGTAGCTTGAGCTGATGGATAGTTTTTCAGTATTTTTTGTATTTTAAAAAAACTCAAATCCTGGCAGATATTCAGCTAAAAACATTGATTTTTAAGTTTTAATCAGAATTTCCCCCATAGCCCAGTACAACAAACACGCGTCAAATTGTTGTGTTGGTGTTGGTGCAGAGACACTTCTTCCAGTCCATCAGATAAGAGCATGAAATAATTTTTTAAATGTCTGCACTGAGAGGAAAAATTCTCTGTAATGTTTATTGGCACACGAATTACAGATCTGATATATGCATCTGCAATTGTGCTGTTGTGGTCAGACAGAAACCCCACTTCTCCAAAATGTCAACTGACTAGACGTCTCAATAGTGTAGATATTTTCTCCCAATAATTTAAGTTTAGTATTCTCTTGAATAAATATTACAAATACTTTGAGATTGTATATAGCATTTGAAGCAGCATTTAAAGCACCATGAAAATGTATCCTTTGATAAAAACCAAGCTAATGTAATTGCCTCAGGGTTAGAAGCTTTTAAATTACAGTCTGACCCTTCAAACCTGATCTGTAGCAGAGGAAATGACAAGTTTACATTACCTTTAAGTTAGTTATACATCATAAAAGCATTTACCAGAACTTGTGCAGAAATTCTTAGTTCACTGAGCACAATGTGATTCTTTGGGGTCCACTTCCAGCTGCAAGCCTGAATGCGAAACAGCACTCTAAGGGAGGCCAGCACATGCAAATCTACAGCAGCCATTAGCTGTGAACTCTCTCATCCTGCCATCACGAGAAGGAAGGCTTAAAAGCACTAATAGGCCTTCTGTAATTGAGGCGTGTGTGTGTGTTAGCGTGTATGTGTGGCTGATTGAATGCTGAAGAGTCAAGATGAGGAGGAGCAGACAGATGTTGTTGAATTACCAGGAACTCAATCAAATCTCATTGCTTGATGGGAATTATACAGTGTTGTATATATGGGTACTTGAGCGTGTGTGTAAGTGTATAAGGATATTTTGTTTCTGTAGTCCGAAGGAGCCATAAATTGTGTATCTTGCCTGTCTGTGTTTGTGTATATTTTTGTTGCTTGTTTGTCTTTGTGTTGTCATGTATTTGCCTTTCTACCGGGGGGGTAAGGTGCTAGCTGAGCGTCGCACTCGCCCACCGCTCGCATCATTAACAGGTTGTCTTCCAGAGTTTAATGAGCTGCCAGTCGTCTCTCCCCCTCTCACATTTCCCTCCACAGACAGCCAGAGTGGCCTGATGGAACAGGTGCTCATTTGCTAATTTTTGTGGAGGGAAAAAAAAAACCCTTTATTTGCCTCTGTGTCAGTCAGGTTAGTGTCCAGGTGACATCCTCCGTGTAACAGCTGGTAGCCTTTATTTGCATCAACAAAAAGGTGGCAGGTAGTCATTAGAGACGGGTTATTATTTCCCTTGGCTGGTCTGCATTTGGCCTGTGTGGCTTAAAATGAATTTCTGAATGTTCAGTGAAGACGTTTTTGTCTGTTGAATAGTACAGGATGGTTGTTGAGTTATGACAATGGTCCCACCACATCTTTTTGTTGTCATTTCCTGTTGGTAAACTACTGTAGCTAGCAAATTAACCACTAACATGCTAGAACCAATCACAGTATCTCTCTGCACTTCTGTTCATTTTCTCTGTATTGGACTAATTATTCCAACCCTGGCACATTTCATTCAATAGTTATTGAAGGAGGAATAAAACACTGTCTGACTTAGTGAGCTTGCTGACTATAAAGTAGCAAGTGATCTTGGCAACAGAGCTAATGAAATTGCTAGTAATGAATTTTAAATGCTGTTGTGACTGGGTCTTAATACAGGTACAGGTGTATGTTGCTGTGGAACTGCTTAAACAGGTTTTGGTAATAGTTATATCCATAACTACTAACGCCATTACTGGATGAATCATTACTAAAATAACTGTAAACTGAGGTCTTTTCAAAATGAATTGTATATACCATTTGTATATGTAGCCATCTAAGTCACCACATTCCTACTTGTTTTGAAGTCCTGAGATGATTAACAGGCTGCTCAATAACACCCCAGCCCTCTCTCTTTGCAAGAAACATGGGTGTAAAACTCTTTATGGCATCCCATTGTGACCAGGGCTGGTTGGATAGATGTACATGCAACTCATGAAAATTTAAAGTTAGATGGTGCAGGTGAAAATAAACTTTCAAATATTTAGAACAAATGACAGCTGGGGCACATCTGTATATTCCCCAGAGTCGCTGAAGCCACAGTGCTTCGAAACCATATGGTGACCGAAGAGAGTAAAGAGTTTTATTTCAAGCAGCTGGAAAGTTCAGTGTCTTTGAGTGAGGATATGCTCATGAGTGAATTCAAAGCCAAAAACATACAGTCTTAAAGGAGACAATCACACACACTGTTTGATTTGTGGATATTAATTTATCTATCTCAGTAGATAGGTCAGCCTATAGGTCCTCCTTCCCATGGAAAGGAGGTCAATATGAGATGTTGTTGCAGCTACTTGCTGTGCTGCAGTGTGGGAAAAAGTTCAGAGAAAAAATGCACTATTTACATTTTTTGAATTTTCCATTGCCTCCAATCAACCAAAGCACAGATGAAGCCTCAAGTGGCTCGTCAGATCACTTTGACTCATGTGCTCTAGTCTGAATTTAGAGAATCAACAAAAAAGTAGCAGCAGGGCGGATGTATCATTCTGCATATTAATAGTTGTTTAATAACTTAAAAAAGAATAAATCCAGAAATGTCTCATGTATCAGGGTTTAGTTGCTGTTGTGGAGTTTTCTCATCAGCTTCATCAGCACAGTTGCCATAGAATTTCAGGTTTTCTGAACTCATGTGATATGATGGAAAGCAGTTTTGTAATGCTGTTTCTCAACCTGTTATGTTGTTCAGGTATGAGGACACACACTGCTGCCATAAGTTGGGGCTGATTACAAAGAGTGTAGCAATGGTACTGTACTGTAATGGTACTGTACTGTACTGTAATGGTACTGTAGCAATGTAGCAATGGTAATGGCTTCAGTATGTCATGGCATTTTTAAGGACTGCAGTGTAAACTTATACCAAGAATAAAGCGGATGCCCTGAGGCTATTTGGCTGGTTGCTCACACATGGGCTGAACTCAATAGTTTAAATGCTAATTTGACAGAAACATTTTACCTGTTATACACGGTTACTTTCATTGATCACTTGTCTGTTGAGTTGTTCCTCTTTTGAATTCAGGTATTTGAAACGTCATTTAGAGGCCTTCTAAAATTAGACTCAAAGTAGAAACATAACAAATGGATTTCTGCAGGCGCTGATATATAACTCTATAGCTACATGCTCATTTGACACAACAAAATGATCTGTTGCTTGGTGTAAAGTTCATTACTGAAGTGTACAAATCTAATTTTCTTCCCTCATTTAATCATTGTTTTACGTCATCGTGTTAATACAACAATGTGCTTCAGTGGTAGCCATGCCTTTGAGCTACTCCAGCCTGCCTGGATGAATACCTATCTTGCTTTACTGTCTGAGGCCATTTATAGTTTCTCATCATGTTGTCACCTCCGGTGATTTGTCATAATAATGAATAATGCATCATGTTGATATGCTGTAACATTTTGCAAGGAGCTCTGAGCATTTGGCTATGTGGAAAGCAAGTAGTTGAGTGTTGAGTACAATCGAAGCTGTGCAGCACTGGGAGCTTTAAAATGTCAGCAAACTTTCTCCTTTTCCGTCTTTGTAGGCCTGAAATGACAAAGGAGGCAAAAAGCAGGTAGAATCTTATTTTCTGTTTTTAAAAGCCTGGAGCAGAAAGGAAGATGGAGACAGGAAAAAGACTGAAGGAGAGACAGGAAGAGAAAAAGACAATGAGGTGTCAGCTAGGGGAAGATTGAAAATGGTGACAGTAGGTGTTATTTGTGTGTATATGTGTGCTAAGTGCACACGTCTGTGTGAAGATTAGCATGAGTGCCAGCAGGAGAGGGAGCGCAGCAAACAGCCCAGGGTTATTTACCCAGCTCTCAGAGGGATCGGACATGCTAGCATGCCGTCTCCTCTCCCTAACACGTCCTGCTGACAAGTAGCTCAGGGTGCCTGACATTTCCCTTTTCATTTTTTCCCCCGTTTTCTTTTTCCTCTACATTCTTGACCTTTCCAGTTAGCACTCAGAGTGCAGGTGGGGCCTGTGTTGTTGAAAGGGAAGAAGGGTCGACAGAGACAAGAGCACTCAAGATGCTAGTCGGTTAGCTGGGCTGCCAAACAGTCAAGGTGGACTCCACTGGCAAGGAAACAAGAGCTGAATGTAGAGCTACAGTGACTGAACGGATGTTTGTGGTGCTTGAGCAGCTGCTAAGAAATCATCCAAACAACAGCCTTAATGATTTGATCACACAATTACTTTGTACACTCTAACTTTTAAAGGGTCTGTTCACCCATATTACAAAAAAAATATTTTCATACCTTTAATGGTATTTTGATATTCAGGTAGTTTTGGAATATTTGCACAGGTTTTACAATATGCCTCAGTGAGATTTCTGCTTCCAGCCCAATACAATGGAGAATGGAGAAAAGAAGTACATTTGTGGAGCTCGCATAATAATAATACCATTACAGGTTTTGAACAGTTTTCGCAGGGACTATTTTTTGGCAGAAACTAGGTCCAGTGAAAACTGTTCACAGTGAGGTTAGTGGATTATCCAGAGTTAGGGGGATTTTGTTTCTGGAAAAGCATGTTGCTTTTCAGTTTTCTCTAAAGCTGCACCAGTGGATATTTTTATGTTAACAATGGATCAGAGATGGTGTGTAATGTGAAACAGGTCACTTGTAGTGACAAACTGACATAGAATTATCACCTTCTTTTCTTTTCAGCATCTTTTGAGTCATTAATTTGGTTTTACGGACCATGACTTCACTGACTTCACTCCCACTGCTCTCATCAGCCTCGTTTCCAGCAACTAAAGCTGTGATAAAACCACTTTACAACACCTACCCAGGTGAACATAATGGATCATTTAGCAACAAAGAACCAGATATTTTTCATCAGAAGTTAAAAGAAGAATGAATATTTGGCTTAAGTTTGCCAGTTGGCCAGAAACACAACTTTAAATGCATGCAAATGTTGCTGGTGTGTTTGCTGGATGTATAAATAGTAACACTACAACAACTTTATAAGGTGGTAATGTTGTGTTGTCATGGTAATGTCGACTTTACAGGTTGTTCCACTGCTCCAAAGTGGCCACAAAAAATCTATTTATGCAGCTGAAAAGTCTGTTCAAGTCTGTTGTATTGGGGTGGCAGCAGAAAACTCAGCGACAGATGTCTGAAAACATGGCCAAATGACAAAAGTACAGTATTTGCCTGGCTCGATACCACTAAAAGGAAGTGAGAGATTTTTTTTGTCGTTATTTTTTAACTTTGTAACTTGAAAGAACCAGCCCTTTGACATGAGAAATGGTGGAGGGTCAGTAATAAAGGGAGTCTCTCTGATACTCTAATTGAAGCTTTTCCAGACTGCAGTCTCTGATCTGGCTGCTGAAAACCCTAAAAAGCGTATCAATCGGTCTGTCTCTTCCACTCTGGTCGTATCGCTGTAATGCCACTATCTCCGACTGAATAAACTCTGATTCTGACAGTGACTGGTGCCAACGAGACAGACTGCAGCCACCGTGACCTCTCTGTCAGCCAAGAGAATAATTGAGTTTCTCTGGTCTTAGGGTGGCTTGTACTCTGCCTGGAGTACGCTGTGTTTTATCTTTTAATCTCCATATCTTTCTCATTCTATGTCATTCCACATTTTTTGCATATACATTGTTTATCATCCTGTCTTGTCCTCTCTCCTTACCTATTTTTGTGTCTTTTGCCCATTTATCATCCTTTACCAGACCACAACAGTGCACAAAATGTACTTTTTACTTAAAGAAAATACCCTGACAGTACACACAGATGATAATTTACTCTGAAACTGTGCATGTACTGCTCAGTTACAGTAATTATCTGCCTCTCTCTCTGTCACACCCCCTCTCTCTGCAGCCTTTTGGGTTATCATATAACAGCACTGAGGTCAAGGACAGCAACATTAATTTTTTCAGCACAGTTCTGCAATTAACTAGTTCTTCACCCACAGTAGTCCCATCTAGCAGCAACTGTAAAATACTGAACTGTCAGTTAGAGCTACACAGCTCTACAACAAGACTGCCTGTTCTCCACCAGGTGAAATCAAGTGAAAGCTGCGAATCCCCAAATTTTCTAAAATAGAAAACTGATGTACGTCATTGGCTCCTTTGAATGTGAGGCTTCTATGGCAACACCGCAGGAGGTAGATCTGAGGCGTCATCTTAAGTAGCACTTGAACTGCACTACTGCACTGGATAATGGTGCAAGATTTTTTTCTCTGTTTGACAAACTCTTCTTTACCCTTTTTTGTGAAACCAGCTCAGACTATGGCTAAATGTATCTGAGTAGGGTGCTGCCAAACACAGCATCACTGGGTGTTTGTGGATTTACTTTAATCGCATTTCCTCCACCTCTACATCTTCGGTATCTCATAGCTGAAGTCATGGAACAGTGCCTGATTAAAAACATTCAAGAAGTTTATTTGACTGAAAATAGGTCAGCGGTCAGAGCATTTCCAGAAACCTGCCAAAACTTTTTAGAGCCACTGTTGATTCTCCAAAATTAAGAACAGAGGAGACGCCTCATGGTGTGTTGTGTTACTGTTGGAAGGAACAAGTTTATGTGGCCTCAAGATAGTTCCCGAGCAGATGTCTTTAAAATGACACATTCATTTTTACTTTCAGATGGGTCACAGAGAGGTTAAAGGAGGATTTTAAGCCACAGGGGAATCATGGATCATGGAAAAATGAGGGAAGTTCAGTTTTAAGAAGTCATATTTCCTGGCATTTTTTATTCTGGAGCTGTATAACTTTATATGCTTTCCATCTGCTCTACTTCCCCATTCTGTTCTGGGCTGTTGCTAAAATTAACTTCCTAAATGTCAAGTCTGAACGTGCGAAAGGTTGTGGCCTGCAAGCTTGCAGTGTTATAGTGATAACAGTAACACACACAAAGAGCCACATTCTCTTTTAACAAACATGTTTTCACTTGAAGCAGAAGGGCACACTTTCTGCTTTCTGGATACACACAGGCAGAGCAAACAGCTCTGAATTCCCAGGGTTCACAGCGCCTCCTGAACTGTGCCTGTAACAGATAAGTGAGCTGTGGAGTGCAGAGACAAGCCTTGTGATCGCAGTTGGCACCGGACTCGCTACAAGCCTGGACAGTGCCACGGCCGCAGAAATGTGCCAAAGCCGATCGGACACCGTCGCTCTCACACATGCAGCAGCAACTGCTGATCAATCTGTCACACCGCTTGAATACTCTCGGTCAGACAGTGAAAGAGCTGTGGGCAATACGAGAGGCAGGAAACATAGGAAGTTTGTGTGAAGGTCTGTCTGTGTATGTGTCTGAACGTGTTTTTCAGGGTTATGCGAGGTGAGGTAAATGGTTGTGGTATGAGTCAACAAATGGGTCTTGGAGTCAGTTGGCCCATTTCAGCTGATACGGTATGAATGCAGGTTTACAGCTGAATGTGTTCACTCATGTTTCAGTTTAAAATAACTTGCATCTCATACGTGAGGCGACAACTGATTATACTATCAGAAGAAAAAAAGAGATCTTAACTTAGAAGTAATTGAATCACAGTTACAAAGGAAAGTTTTTAAGATTATGTAGGTGAATGTTAATTGGCAGCATGTGTCAACTTTTGAATGAGAATCCTTTTATGTGACTTTTCAAAGCAGCACATAGCAACTGAAAAGTTCAAAGAAACCATGGACTAAATTACCCATGCATAGATGAGCTAAAAAGGGAAATGAGATAAAAATCATGAGAGAACTTGACTGAAAGGAAGATGCTTCTTAATTTTTACATTTCAAACAGCTAAAACCTGATCTTGAAAAAAAGATTTCACTAAAGTTCACCCTTTATTCTACATCTGCTGAGGAAAGCCAAAGATTCTTCAGCTGCTGCCAACCATTTAACACTCCAATAGATATCTATTGCTTTGTACAGCTATCTTGAGGCCACATTAACTCTGATTATTACTCTGCATGGTCAAAAATCAAGTAAAGTTACAGGAATGGGTGTTCCTCTGTGCCAAGATAATGCTCCCATTAAAAATACAACACTTTAACAAGTTCAGACTTTCAGCCCTTCAGCCAAATTTTCAAGCGCACAGTTGAGAAGAGTTTAACTCTTTCTTTATCCCATAATAAACTGAAGGTCCAGTATCCATATACTCGCATTTTAGACTTGACGACAAGTCAAAGTGGAGTTAGGCTTTTTGAGATACTGTTATCATAACTTCAACTTTGATCTCCACAGTTACTTAATGCTTAAGTGTTTTCCTTAGTTGCAGTTATTCTTGATAGACACCTGCCAGTCAAGTCAAGCAGCAAATGAACAACAGTCACTTTCACTTTCATGTGAAACCTCCCTGGTTTCCCTCAGTTAACACACAGCTGCACTTTTCACACACCTTCTCTTTTGCAGAGCTCAAACAATCAGTCTATTTAGACCCCACCATCTGTAATTCTCTAATTAAAAGAAATCAGCCTCACTGAAGACAGAAAAGTAAAATATAGTGAAATGGTCTTGATACAGTAGATTTAGTTTGTGAAATATTGATTGGACGTGTTTGTCAATACTCATTTTGCAAATATGAGGCTGTTTTTGCCAGCTCTGGATTTCTGGTTGCTATAAATGAGAGATCCTGCTGCATAACAGAAGTCAGTCTTTTTTTCCTTATATCCAGAGGTGATGTGTTATGACATCATTTTGAAAATAAGGCTTTAAGCTTGAAGCTAATTCTGTAAATCTCTGACATTTCCATTAACATTTATAACCTTTGATGCTAAGCATGCAGTGTGTTTGACTTTCTTGTTGATGCAGGTTGAGGTGTTCATTCCATCATGGTTTTTGCTGGCGTTCATGCTGTTTCTGTTTACTCAAAACAAGTCAAATCCTCTTCCCACAAACATAAAATGGAGACCTACTAAAACCCTAAAATGAAGAAATGGTGAATTACCACATGGGTACAAAGAGTTAACTGATTGAAAGGAGTAAATTTTACATTTATTTGGAGGAAAATGTTGCCAGTTATTGTCTACATTCTACTTCAGACCGTGTATCTCACCTTTCTCATATTTCCTCTGTGCCTCTTTGATAAAAGCACAGATCTTTTTGTCTGGAGAGCATGTCGGAGGGGAGGGAGAGACTGGTAGTGTGTGCCAAGTGCTTTCAGGCCTTTCACTGGTTGTCTTTCCAGTAAGTGAGGAAAAGATGACAGCAGAGCCAGGAAGAGTCGGGCTGATAGCAGCTTTACCCCGGCTCTTTTCTCTCTCATGATCACACAGCTGACAGGAATCACCTGAGTCCCTCTTGCATCTCACTTTGTGGGCGTCTGTTTCTGCATCTCTTACCAACTTTACTTCTCTATTGCGCCACTCTGCCTCCACCCTTCCCTCACCCTCCATCTTTTTCTCTGTCACTCTTTACATGCTCTCTAATAATTTGATTAGAGCCAGCAGGGTAATATTGCAACTGTCAGATAAACCCCTTTAGAGTTATCTTACTCGCATTAAGGTTGTAATCGCAGAAGCAGAACTCGATTAACCCAGCTGGATTACTCAAATTCCTCTTGGCACCTATACAGCTTAGCGATTTCCCTCTCTGAAAAAAAAAATGTCATTGCTAGCAGCTAGCTGTTTTAACACTGTAAATAACTCCACTTGTGCTAAAGTGCTATTTCTTCCTCATCTTGTAAAACAAGCACCAAAGAAGTCTGTCTATTCTGTTGCATTCCTACTTCTTGTTAGCCTGTGTTCTTCCTGACATTAAGCTTGGAGTGACTGAATGTTATAGTCTGATTTTAGCTTATCATAGATATATTTTTCAGCCAATAAATTGCAGTAGAAAAGGTCAGTCATTTATTTATTGGGGTTTATTGTATTGTAGTGTAGTAATGTAGTTTATCATATCTGCATTTCTTTGATCTTATCACAACTTAAAAATGCTTTTGTTGTATTTGAGGTGTTGTTATTTATAGCTATAGAAATTACATTACTAACTGATGATATTAATGTAATCTCCTTTGAAGTTTATTGTTTAAAATGTAATGTTCCTGTTAGTATTGTGTTTTGGCTAAAGTTTTCACTAGGTACATATACAAATGTTATGGATTTACATTCTAAAACATACATTGATCGATATTTCACAATCTAAACTAAAAACTCTAAAATATAAATCCAGCATCAGTCAGGCTCTTTTACTGTGGAAATGAGGTTATTGCGAATCCTGTTGTTTCCTTAATCAAACAATTATCCTTAATCTGCGTCTCCACGGTGTGGTTGTTTGTGTGCATGTAAATCTAAATCATTTCTTCCAGTTGAACTTGCTGTTGTACATCCCCTCCCATCCAGCTCTCCTCCTCTCTGTGATCTCGTCTACGGTCTTGATCTATCACACACACACACACACACACACACACACACACACACACACACTGCTTCTGGCTCTTTCTTTATTCAGTGCTTCCACTGCTTCTCTCCCACACATCTCCTTCTCTATTTCTATTTCTTTCTCTTCCTCCCTCCTTCCCTCTCTCACTCACATGTACAGTCACACATCCTTCTGCTGCACCACCGTTCGTACTAACATTGCTCGTCTTTTCTCACACTTGTGCTTCCCCTTTTAAAACTGCCCTGTTTGGCCTTTCTCCCTCTAGCTGCTTCCTTTTTAATTTTTGCTCTCTACATTCCTCTCTCTAATCACTGTCTGTCCTCTCTCTCTTCTCTCTCTCTGATCACACTTTCTCCTCGAGTGCCTCCATCGACCTGTAATTAAAAACAGTTGCCGTGGTGGAATGAGCTGCGTCCAGGTGTAAAGCCTACCTCCTGTTGTCCTCCTGTTCCTCAGTGCAGAGCTGAGTTGCTGCAGTTGCTACAGCATGCTTATTTGCCCTGTCGCATTAGAGATGGGAGTTAAATTGAGTAATCACTGCAGGAATTGAATGCATGGTTGTCAATTTCATGACTGTGGGTTGATGTTTTTTCTACCAATGTGGCCACTTCTCAGCACTGAATATCCTGTTATGCATAACACAGCAACAATACTGGACACAATGGCGCCATTCTCTGGGTCCATCAGTCCTGGTCTTATGTGTTCAGCAATTACCGCCTGGAGCGTAGACTAATGCAAACACCATAAGGCTTAGCCAAAATGGAACCTTTCTAATGGCTTCCATCTTCCTGTTTCCATAATAACAATGGCAGCTGCACAGACAATAGGAGTGTGTCAGCGAATCCTTCAGTGTTTTTTGGATGTTGGCCTACTTTAGCTAATCCCAGGCCTGTGTGTATGCCTGTATTTTGTGTGTAGCCCAATTTATAAGTAACCTATTGTGATTGTAGTGTCAATTACGTAGAGTAGACTGGTGGCCTGACCTTGCCGATTGACCAGATCGTTAGCTGGCTGGCTGATTTAGTGAAATGCAACACTGACTGCTTTCAACTTGAGATGATGGAGCGGATTGAAGGGGGCAGCAAAAATAGATGAAAGGATGTGGCAGGTGCGCTTTTCACAAAGGCTGCCTCGCGCTGGGATGTGTGCTCACATGGGTAAACAAATAGATACAGAGAATCAGTGGTAAACCCACTGTCTGCTGCCATTTCATTTTCTCCCACACAGGTAGATACAGAGAGGCCTGTACGTTCAGTAGGTGGAGCTCATGCCCCCACAGATTTACTGCAGAGACCACTGTCACCCCACCAACTCACCCTCATACTCTCACACACACACACAAACAAAACTAATGACTTCAGTATTTCAGGCTCAAATAAAAGAGGTAGTCCTTGCAGCAAACAATTCTCAGTTCAGCACGCATCTGAGAGGAAGAGGGGGAGGACGGGAAGGTGGAAAAAACACAGAGTGAGAGAATTGTTGTTTTCATTCTGTCTTGAAAATAATGACACACCTGGGGAAGAAATTGCAAAAAGGAGAGCATCTTTGTTTACTGTCAAGATGATCTGCAGAGCCCTGTCATTACCACTGATGTTATACAAACGCTAGTGTGAATCAGCGTAGTCTGCCATACAATCACAATGCAGAGCAGTAACGAGCTAACTGTAGCCGAGATGTAGCAATTGGCCTTTTAGCCTCTAATAGAGTAGAAGTGAGTGGGCGTGGCAAAAAGAGGAGGACAGATGCTGCAAATGACTAAAGGAGAGAATCACTGCAGTGAAGATTGCTTTTTAAGAGAGCTGTGTTCATTAGCAGAGCTGCACAGTGATGTACAATGGAGCAGGGGATTGCAGGAAATTGGGAAGATCAACGTTAAAGTCTTTGTAGTGGAGGGACGTTTTCCCGTAGGCCACAGATGTATAATTGGCTTGTCTTTTTAATTTGGCGTTCAGTCAATATGGATGGCGAGTGTGACAGCTGAACTGAGATCAGGGGGCTGCAGGGACTCTTATTAGCTTTTCAGGACAGAGAATAATTTGGAGGCTGAGGGAGAGAAAGTGAACCCAGATCAGGGTTGGAGAGAGATGAGAAGATGACAATGATGAGAGGATGCTAAACCAGGAATTTCATTGTATGGTGCATCTCGTTCTCTGTGGATAAGACACAGTAATACTTTCATTTTTTTTAACACAGGCCTCATTAGCTCTTCTTCCTGAGCCCTTTTGCTGACACGTTTTATCTCTGAAAAATAACATTTCAGTACTTGGCCTTTCAATCATGCCTGGCTTCATCAAATATGTAAGATATCTTATATAAAACATCTAACATTAGCTGACAAGGCTGCACAAGTGGATTATGGGAAGTCTTGTTTTGTGTTACACTATATTTCAAATTCAAAACAAAGAACTGAACCTGATTTCACTCTGTCGCTTATTCATGTTTTAACACAGTTAAATGTTAAACTTTAGTATTAGTAGTTTAAGAAATTAATCATAAGTCAATTTCCTATTTTCTAGAGCCTCCAACTGCATCCTTTATCAGAAGGTAAGAGTTTGTGAAGTTTAGTTAAAATGAAGGGTTTTAAATTAATTGTAAATCAGGTTGTTAAAGGTTTGTTAAATCTATATTGTGTCTGAGGAAGCAGTTTAACAGGCCAATGTGCTTGTTTTTTAATCTAAAGATTAAACACATATATACGTGAACAAAACTGTAATTGAAATGGTTAGATAATTAGCCTTTTAAGTAGAGGAAATTGACTTCTGCACTCATGATTGACTGCAACTACCATAAGACCCAGAACTGTGAAAAAAGCTCTCCAGTTTGGCTTAAATGAGTGTGTCAGACACTTTTGTTGCAAATGATATAACCCCAGTACAACAAGATGTTTCACAGCAAGAGAAGTGATAAAGAAGATTAAATCACGTAAAACTGAGCACATGTTGCCAATGCACAGAGCAAATACTGAGCAGTAACATCACCTGGACAACAAAACATTTACACTGGCTCAAGTACTACCACAATTACAACTACTATTACTGCTGTTAAAAATAACAGGCTTAACAATGAATCATAGCAATAACTTAAAAGGTTTTTGAGCTGCACATTAAGGGTTCAATAAAAATAAGTGAAATCATTGCAGTCCGCAGGAACATGTGACATTTAAATGGAAGCAGAGTGACTGAGAGAAGGAATGGAGAAGGACAGTGTGCTATTAAAATAAGAGGCACTTTCTCTAGCAGAAGTAGACACTGCAGAGACAGAGCAACAAACATAAAACTAATAACAGAGGAAATGGTACCGTGCAGCTGAGACAAGCTCTGGATCAGAACATGTCTCCGCTGCCTCTGTGAACTGCAGGTGTCAGAACGAGTTAATAAGAGAAAGTTTGAATGAAAGAAGGGAAGGAAGGATGTGAATGAGGGGAACAGCTGAATCAGCCTCGATAGAGGAAAAGAGAGTGTTCAGCTGAGTGAAGCTTTATTGTCCCTGAGGTACACGGACAGTGCAGCTTTTACATTTACAAACCAAAAAATACAAGAACATAAAAACAAAACACAGATTATTGCTGCTACTACTGATATACTATGTGTACTTAAATTGTAATACGGTTACTGCTAATAATAATATATTTAATTTTAATGGTAAGGATATGTTTTAGTTGTGGTGATAATGTGTTTAGTTTGCTGGCAACATCGTCTTCATCAGTGCAGTGAGTTGTATAAAGTATTTAATGGCCCTTGATGAGCTTTGTCAAGTCTGAGAGAGTTACCCAGCTGACAGCACTTAAGTTGTCTGTGCTTGGGATTGGAGACTAGAATTTTGAAATTTTAGATAACAGATAGCTGACCTGAAAAGCTGGGGGGAGAAGCTTTAAAGCTGTGGGGGTTTCTCAGGAGACCAAAAGAACCAAGGATACCATGGAGTTGCATTATGTGAATTTTGACCCATGTAGGGACCAAAATCTATCTTGGCTATTTTCTGCTTCAATTTTGGTCTTATTTTTCTAAATCTATCTCTTTCCAATTCTGCAGCTTTACAAAGGCTGTTCTGTATGTACTGTAAGTGCATTTGTTACTTATATGCCGGTATTTTTTAGTATGGACCTCAGGAGGACTAGCTGTTGCTAAGAATCCAAATAGGTGGCAAGACAACATAGGTTTAAACTTTTGGCTTGTAGTTATAGATTCCCGTGGAGTCGTTAATATAATTTTTTGAAAAAGTGGAAAAATGAATTATTTACTTTCAATAAAAAATAAATCCAGTCAATGTTTTTTGTGACAGATAGAGGTATAAATGGATGAAAAGCTCATAGCCAAGAATCAAAGCTTATTCACCACGGCAAGGCACGTCAAGCTTAATTATATAGCGGATTTTATTCACGAACATAGTGCTTTATATAACATATTAAAATAAGAAATATAACATAAGACACTGAAAAAAATTAATGAGAGACACAATGATAGATAAAATAAATATGCAGTAGTTCAGGATTTATGCAACATTAATGTACATTCACATCTTCATTCAGTGAAACTCACTGAGCTGCTGCTCACAGCTGCTCTGCCTCTAGAGAGGTAGCAGTAGATGGGGATGGATAGATGGGGAGAGACAATGAAATGTACCGTGGAACACTTGTCTCCACCATCAGTGCAGAGAGGGAATGGGGGGAATGAGAGAAAGACCTCACGGACCGTTACAGAGCTGAATTATAGATGAGGTCGGAGGGATGGAGGCATTCCACCGGCTTTTCCCATCCTCCCACCTCAATCCATGCTCTCACTCTCTTACACACACGCACACACATACACACACCAAATCACGCCTACAACACCCAAACAAATATTCCTTGCACGCACCAAGTCTCTCAGAGGCAAGACACATTCTCACTGCAGCTCCAGCTTTCCTGTTACCAATATTCATGTACACCCAAACCCTGCTTCTAACTTAGTATACACACAGTTTCACACACACACACTTACTGAGGCCCTTACTGTGTCTGCATTATTGAAACCCACTTAGCACGCTGGCTTTCTCCTGACATCTGACTCACCAAACCAGTGACCTGTGAGCTCCGCGAAGAAGAGCTGAATTCCCTGATTCTGCCACAAAAGAGACAATAGAAGAAGTACTGGATTCTGAAATGCTACCAGAAGAGACAATCATTGATACAACACATGTAAGGAAAGAGAGGAACAGCTCTTATTTATGGTGAACTGAGGAAAGAAGGCTTTAAATCTACCACTACCAACTGCGTGACAGAATGATGAACCCACACCTGATAGTTTGGATGAGATATCTATAGACAGAGTTTTCTCACAATGTGACCACACCAAAATGTCCCCAGTGGAAACCTTAGGTCAATAAGACTATGAGGCATTAATCCAAAAGCAGCACTCAAACGTCACAACCATTCAAAAACAACTTGACTGCATGTGATGACCTTTTGAACCAAAACAACAGGTGCAATAAGATTTAAAAGCTGTCAGTGAAGAAGGGTAGTTGGCCAAGTCCTTATAGAGAAATATATCAGTGCACTGGGATTATGTGTGATAGAAATGCACAATGGAAACTCTTTTTTAATCATTGCATGAGTGAGCTTCCACAATTTAATATCTGTCCCTGCGTTTAAGACACCCATGAGAGCTAGTTACAGCTTCATAATAAAATATACTAAAATATCCAGTTCTGAGTGTGTTACTTTGGGATTCTTTTATCCACAAATCATTCACAACAAAAAACGAACCAACTAGGCTCTAGTTTGTGTGGTCAGGGTATAAGCTTTAGGTCATATGATGCACTCAGACCTAGAAAGGCTATGTGGCATCCATCCAAAAGCAGCAGCTCAAAGCATCACTTATATTCAAAAACAGCTTACCCTGATTTGAACCAATACAGTGCCTCCAATATGGCTCAAAAGCCCCCAATCAAGCATGGCAGTCAGCCAAGAGGATCCAGGAAAAGACTGTAATGCACATGCATTGTGGGCACAGAGGCCAAACAAACGTTTCCAGCATATGCACTGACCGAACAGTTTTAATTGGCATGAATGGGCAGCCATGTGTGGATACCTTATCCAGTGTTAAATACATCCTCTGGAGCTACTCTCACCTTCTAGAAAGTGAATGATATTTTTGTTTCTGCAAAATTATCAACTTTATCAACTACCCAGTTGCTAATACTGGTCAAGGGGAAAACAAGTGAAAGATTCTGCTAGTCAAAGGAAATAAGATAATTTTAGTGATGAAACTTTTTGTCTGTCATGCCCGCCACAGGAGGAACAGCAGAAAAGCCAGCAAGTGTACAGTGCAGGCTAAACAGTGTTTTTGGTTGACTGATGTAAATGTAACTGTAGAGTAACAGGCAGAGCATGACTGGAAACTTGAAGTGAGTTTCTAGAATAACTCAGCACAGCACGTTTGGGGAAAGAAGAGAGACGTGAATAAGGAAGTGCAGTAAATCTAGTGACTCGCCTGAGTGAAGTTACATCCTCTCATAATCTGTCCAATGAAAAACATTTGTTTGCTAAAGGGAACCACCTATAAGAAAGTTAGCTGAGCAGGCATTAAACACAGGAACAAGAGGGGAAACTGCGGTCAGCAGTGCATGGTGAGAGATTTACTCTTTTACTCTGGGAGAGTATACTCTTATACAGTGGAAGGATCAGGTCAATAAAACTTTATGGCTGAAGCATTTCATTCTGAAACTCATCCATCTTAGGGGGAAGTTGCGGCCTGATGCTCAAGATTTAATATAGAACAGTAAGTTTTTTTTCATATTCAGTAAGTTTCAATTTCATGCAAGTGTTGTTTATCAGATTAGGAGTTGCACTTTTCAACTGGATTTTGGAACAAAACCCTTCAAGATAACAAAGTCTGTATCAACGTGTTAATAGGGTTTTAGGTTTCAGCCCATTTTTAATGAAATGCCTGCAGGCTGCAGCTGCTGATTTTTTTGATTATGGATTAGTCCATAAACTGAACAGTCATTTTATCTTTAAGATAATGACAAATGTCTCCTAAATGGATTATTTCTGACCAACAGTCAAACAACCCTTTCATTACAAACAAAAGTAATTATTGTAGAACAAATTCAAGATTAGATTCTTCCAAAATAGCCAGCACTTCATGTTTCTCTGTATGTTTTGCTTGACAACAAAATATTTCATTCGCTGGACTTTATCTGTGTTTTGTCCTGAGCCCAGGTGAAGGAGATGGACATTAAAGTGTGTTAAATTGTGGCCTCATCACCTTATATACTGTTGGTTTTCCATTACAGAGCATGCTCATCTGTGCCTGTGTATGAGGTTACTTGCTGCAGGAGTGAATGTATGCTCCTCTATTGTGTCCATGTCAACACATGCATCACCCGTGACCCTCCCACCTGATGCTGATACTCCTCTGTTTTCTCTTTGACAGTAAAACTCATTAAGACAATGGATTTTTATTTCAATTATTCCCCCAGAATTCTCCCACCTTTCAGTATTCTAGAGTTTATGTCTTGCTCTGTCGCTCACGCAGGGTGGCCTAGTAAAAACAGTCTGGGGAAATACAAGGACATTATTTAGGAGTTGTGGCTGATTTTAAAATTTTGAATTTGAGTTTGCAATTAAGAGCAATTAAGAGTTTGTTTCCTTTGTCCGTCAGAGAAACACTTCTCCAGCCGAAGGTTCAGGGCCTTAACGAGCTTGTGGTCGTTTGGTTGGAAGTTGGGCCCACTAACTGCTGCACCCAAGGTGTTTTGTTTTGTTTCAGTATCCCCTCTGAGTGCTTGTTAGGTGAGATCAACAGACAGGCCAGCGACCGCGGGTGGTGTTGAAAAAGCAGAGAGATGCTTTGTAGTCCAGATGAGACGATACCAAAGCCTTTCCCAAGTGGAAAGATGTTTGTGAGTTTTCTTTGTGTTGAGAGAGGAGAGAGGGGGATTTAGATGAGGCAGCTAGCCTCTCATAGAGCATTGTCTCACACACACACACACACACACACACACAGAAACACACTGTGCAAAGCTTTACTGCCTTGAGTTCTTATTAAACAAAGGCCTTTAAGCACTTTGGAGAGACAGTGCATCATTTATCATTCGACCTATGAAACAGTTTAGCTGATGTGGCAAGAACTTTAAAGCAACAAACCATTAAATGTGAGATTGTGTATTCTGAGGTGTGTCCTCCCATGTTTGTATGTGTAAATGTTTGTATATTTGCACGGTTGCAGGGTTGTACACACTAGTGTCTGTGTAAAAATATCATATCTTAGGTCCTCAATGATTTCCATTCAGATGTTACTTCCCCATCGCCCAAAAAAGGTACAAAGTACAGTTTTTCAGGTCTTATATTTTCATCAGATTTGTATTAGTTTTCTTATCCCATGCAGTATTACCCCCTCAATCAGAAATGTCTGTGTCCTCCCACTGTGAGCATAACAACAGACAAATACCCACCCACCCCCTCCCTGCCTGTCAGCCTCAAATACTAAGACTGACTAATTTCAATGTAAAACTGGTTCATCAGGTCAGCAGGTCGCCAGCAATGTGCAACACACACACACACACACACACACACACTGCCACACTGATGAAATTAGGAGCAGTTAACTAGGAGAACCCCTCCTTCTGGCACGTAGTCTGTCTCTCTCTCTGTGGTTGTTTATCACTTGGATCGCCCTCCGTGTCTTCAGACCAAATATTTTAGCTGCGTTTGTCAACCAGTGGCCGGGACTTCTCTAAACTCTCCAGGGGTGCATGTGAAGTCCCTAAACTTTTTCAAAAATTCCCACAGACGCAGATCTGGGTGTGAAGAGAGTAAAAAGAGAAGGAGGGGAATTTTATTTTGGAGGAGGGGAGTGGTGAGATATCTACAAGTAACACCAAGTGTGATAAGATAACCAAACTGAACAAAGAAAGTGGGTGGGGAGATCATCCATCACTACGCTCTCCGCCTCCTCTGATATCAGACTGCCCGCAAGTAAAAACGTTCAGTTGTATAAACACAGGAACCCTAGTTGACCTAAATTAAGACACACAAGAAGCAGATTGCAGAAAATATCCTCTTCCTTCAATTCATTCCAGTCCTGAACACATAACCAGTTTTGATTGGCTAGCTTATCACCATAGAGATGGGTGTAGCCCTACCCATTAGTTGACCAAAAAGCAGTCACCAGGCAGATTTGTCCCGAGGTGCTTTCTTTTAACAGCAGAAAGGAATGTAAATTTAGATTAAAATGAAGATAGATATAAGAAAGGCAGAGAGGTGTAAAGATGTGGGGGGAGTGTGTTTACTGCTGGTTTATAACATTTGTGTACCTTCAGCATTTGTGGCTGAGTTTCTCTGTAAGTATTACACTGTAGTATTGTGTAGTAAAATTTCACTGGTTCCAGCTTCTCAATTGTGAATATTTACGGGTGTTCTTGGTCTTAGGGAAATTGTGACGGGCACGTTTATACATATTTTTTGCCTTTTTTAAAAAAAAAAAAACAAATAATGCTTCCATGAACATGATAATAACTGTCAGGTTGTTCAATAATGAAGATAACTGCAGCCCTACAAGGGAGTAGTAATTATAATAGTCCTTAATAATGGCAAGAAATTAAATGAAAATGTGAAGTTCATTTCTTTAGTAGCCTCAGTTTTTCTGTGGCTCTGGAGGAGCTTTCTCATGTCTGCCAAAAATGACCCTGATCATGTCCCAGTGATGTCATCAGGGTTATCAAATCTTGGACGTCTAACAAACAATGCTATTGAGTTTCATTATGGGAAACGCAGGATCAGATGTTTTTAAAACTTGATCCACACTGGGGACTAAGAGTCTGAATTGTTGCTAAATAACTTTTGAGCTCTAGGTTTTGCAAGGTTTTGTCCTTTGGAGGTATGAACAGGACAGTCAACATTCCAACCAGGTCCCTCACACTTACTCTGTTTAAACTTTGTGCTATCTAAAAAGTATTAACACACACAGGTAATATTACACTCTGTAGTAAGTATCTTTTGTACTTCTTAAGGCCTGGATTCAGGCTGATAAGATCACAAACCAGGTGCATCTGTGCATGTAGTTGACTCTGGCATGTGGCAAATATAGGCATAAGTAAAGAAATCCTTGTCATTGCAGGTATTTGTAAAATTCATAAGAAACTTGTAGAACCAGAGGTCTACACCTTTACTTACCTTTGTTATCTGTCACTGCAACTAGAAGAATGCAGAGTGTGTGTGCCATGTTTTATAAGACTCCACCCTGTGCATTGTCTGACAGGCAGCATCGCAGGGAAGAGGAAGGTTGCAGCAATAGACTGGCAACGACTGGTGACATGAGCACATTGGAATAATTTCTACAATCATGTCTTGGCTTAGAGGTACCTGGGCACCACTGAGTCCACAGAAAACACCCACACGATGCCTGCGGTTACTCTGTTTGTAAGTGTTTTTGTATATGGATTGGTGGTGGGATGACTGGATTGGAGATGGGCTAAATCCTTTCCCCTTTCTGTAATTTCTGTTTTCCGATTAAAACATTTTCAGTAGTAGATAAGATAAGATAAGATAGCTAAGATAAGATAAGATAGCTATTCTAAACTTCTAACCTTTAAAGTATTTATGTATGTTTAAAGGTTGTTAATGATTAGTCACTTAGTGATTTAGATTTAGTTTTGTTATTCTTCCTCCTGGTTCTCAAGCAAGATATCCCAACATTCAAGCAGTAAAACTGATATTGGCGCTTATGGTATGATTACAATCAGTAACACTGAACCACTTTCTAAACCAACCCTGTCTCCTGAATATTCCATTTCTATACAACTGAACTGCAACAGGAGAAGTTTATACAAAACATAATTACAGAAAACAGCTCAAATTTCTGCATTTGTATTCTTTTCTGTGTGCAACACTGTCAAGTTGTCTACATTTTTTTTTAAGTATAGCTGAACGTGATGTATGTAATCTTGCAACTATGGGCCAAAAAGACATGTTGCCTCTGAATATAATCCAGCTAAGGTTTCCCAGAAAGTATATTTGCTGCTGCAGTTAAATTGTTTAGAAATGTAATTTCTAAAACCCAAGGTTGTGTAAAAGTGGCATTAAAACAGCAAAAGATGAACCACCTGCACACACTGTATCTGACCAGTTTTGGTTGTCAGGGAAATTCTGCTCTTTTTGAAATCTCTCAAAGGTTTAACCTGTTAACTCCTTTGAACTATTGATCCAGTTATTTTTCATTTGGCTTCCAACCTGTTTGGACTCCTAGGCATTATCATGATATGCTTTTGGATAGAGCAAGCTGTTTCCCCAGTGCTTCCAGTCATTATACAAATGTAAAGTAGCAGTCATCTGGCTTTAGTTTTTACTAAGTATACAAAACTGTGAATGTAATCGCTCTACTCATTTAACTCTTATCCTAATAAAACATTACCAAACTATTCCTCCAACTTTGTTCAACTGTCAAACATTTTATTTTATAACATTTTATCAGAAAACCTTGATAGCTTTGCTGACAGTGATAACATTGTTTGTTGTTCCCACATGAAACAGACTCAGGTTTAATTCCACCTCAGTATACACCCCCCAGGAGTTAGAGAACCACTGTCCTAAATCTTTGCGTCACAGTGGTAGGCTACAGGAAGTGTTAAAAGATTGTGGCATCCCAAATCTGACATGTGGTATCTCTGGACATGCTAGAATGAAATTAATATAAAACATATTGATGAAGAAGAAAGGAAACCTCTTCTGCTTCCCCTCTCTGTCTCTGTGTCTTTCCATTTTTCTTTGTATCAGGGCAGAAAGAGAGATGAGTCTTTTATTCACCCCTCGCTTCCTCCTCTTTGTCTTTTATGGCGAGCTGCGTGGGAGACAGAGAAGAGTGGAGTTAAGGAGTGAACGTGAAGGGGAATTAGAGATGACAGATGATAGTGGGGAATTGAGAGAGTTGCCAAGAGGATGTGACAGTGGGAGATGAGGTGGCACAGTGCTTCAGTAATAAACCAAACACCACCAGCTTCCACCTCATTTCCTCTTTTCCTTTGACCCCTCTCTCTTCTCCTCTCTTCCATGTGCGATTGTGTTCATGTCAACAGAGGTATTGTGTATGCCTCATTTGTATTTTGAAAAAGCAGCATAGCATCTCTGTGAGGAGATGGAGTAGTAACAGGATATAACACATTTCTATCTGTATATGGTTGTCTATTTCTGCCAGAACTGCAGTGTTAGGGCCTGTTGACAGGCAGGGTGGGACAGGTTACTTTCCACAACATGGCCTGAAAACGCCACCAACACCTCAGCTTGAATTGCCTCTATCTCCTGTTTTTAATCCTAGAACTTTTTCAATTATCCATTTCTTTTTGTCTAAAATAAGATTTGAGGGGAAGTGAGCAGTTATTGAAAATAAATTAGGTGAGGTGATAGATTTATACCTAAGCTTCCCAAACCTTTCATGTCAAGGTCCAAGCACCTGTGATTACAATTTTATTAAATAGTAATGGTAAATGGATTGCATTTATATAGAGCTTCTCTAGTCTTAATAACCACTCAAAGCACTTTAAACTATGAGTCACATTCACCCATGCATTCACACACTGCTTCTGATAGTACATCAATCCTTTCCTTTCTAAGGATACTTCAGCAATTCACCAAACCTGTGCACTCGAGGAGCTGGGATTGATCTACCAACCCTCAGATTAGTGGATGATCCTATGTATCTCCTCAGCCACTGCCACCCTATCACACCACTAGTAAGATTTGTCTGTACTTTACCTCTGTAAAAGAGTCTAAAGTCGTATTTGTTCATTAGTTGTCAGGATATTTCTGTACCATGTTATCATTTGATGGTATCTCAGGCCAGTTTGGCAAAGGAGCAGCTGAGTTGTTTTTGGCTACGATTGACTTCCTGCTTCAGATTTTGAAATGTTATTGTTCATTAATTTGTGCAGTTGTGAGCTATAAAAGTCTGTTATGATCCATTGTTGGTTTTTTTAAACATACATATCTACGTACCGTAAGCTTTCTGTGGTATATTGGGAGATGCGGTTGTGTAAATGAAATGTTCATTGTAAATCCAGAGTAAATGTTGATTTAGTGAAACAGTCACACTATGTGGCTATTCCTCATTCAGCTGAATCTTTGGCCTCAAGTTTAGCCTCCCTGGTATACAGATTAGTGATTGTGAATGATGAACTTCAGTGGTGATAATTAGCAGAGATGTGGAATCAAGTAACGTGACTTTAACAAATCTGGTGGCTTTAGACTTACACTAATAAATCAAAAGACTTGACTTAGACTTAAACTCCAGTGACTACAGACTTTACTTAGACTATAGTCATTTAATTTAGGATTGCCAGATGTTGTCTCTTAAACAAAGTGAAAGTGCAGTGAAAAAACTTGAAGGACTTGATTTGGTCTTGACTTGAGAAGGTACCAAGATCTGAGACTTATTTGTGACTTTTAAAGTGGTAACCTAATCATTCCAGGCTTAAGATTCAGGTGCAGACTACTGCGGTTACACTGTTAAATATCTTATCTATGTTAAGCTAAACCTTTTTGAGCCTCTGGTCAAGTTTCACAACAACTTGTTGAAGCTGCACATGAATGAAAAATGTTTAATCCCCAGAGGACTCTGACTCTCCCTCTTCATTTTGCATCTCTGCTTTTACATTCCCTCCTCAGCTCCCACTTCATTCCTCTCCTCCTTCCACTGGACCACATCTCTCCATAACACCGCCTACAAACCTCTCCTCCTCTCCCTCTTTTCGTCCACATCTTCAGCTGGACCTCTACCCCCTGCCCTTCTTCACACTCCTCTTTCCTCTATGCTTTTCATTTCATATCCAGTAATCGAGACCCTGGTGGGTGGGGGCTGTGCTGAACAAGCAACTTCAGATTCATTCAATGCATTGCTGGGAGGTCACTGGCAGAGTTAGCTCTTTTTTTCCCCTTACCTCAGTGTTTTGTTTTTTTTTTTATTCCCCTACACATTGTATGCTTAATGTGTTCAGATGTCCAACATTTTTGAAGATGGATTAGAGTATGAGAATAAATCTTGCTGCGTAAGCATCGAGCGTCTCCATTCCTTGACCGTATACTGCCTGTGCTTTTGCTAAAAAGGAAATCCCAGTCAAAAGCCTAGACATAGGCTCACATTCAGATGCTTCGAGTCCACTTTTATGCTTTATTTCAATCCAGTTTTTATTGTAACGGAGAGAAAATGAAAATGCAGTTGATCTGGCAGATGTGTGAAACAGGACTAGATCGGGATTATAATTAGTATCACATCGTATTTTTGAACATTTTGATCATTCCCTGATAATCAGTACAATTTCTGACATTTTTCTCATCTCAATGCACACTTAGCAAGTCGTCAATGAGAAGCTTGAAGTCTGCATGAATAATGATGTAATGATGATGTAGACTTCCAGTTCACTCTTTCCCGTACATGCTTCAGTCCTCTCTCCTGCATTGTCCGTAATAAAAAGCTACAGGGTGGAAATTGAATCAGATCATTTAATCAGCATGATCATCAGCATAAATTATGTGCAGCTCACTGGGCAGAGCCAGGCCATAGCACTGCCACAAACAGGCCCTTGTTTGTCAGTGTGGCTAATTATGGTTGTAGGAGCATTTTTTCTGCGTTGAATGGGATCGTTAATATATATACCTGCACTTGACGTGTTATCACTCTGTAAAGTTGACATGGTGGATCAGTTAGTTAACAGTTGCTTATTTACACACCCAGCAAATATGTAACCAAAATAGCTTTTGCTTTGAGTCATGCCTCTAGCCACCTGCTGAATGTAAATTCAGTATTGACTCTTTATTCAGCTCTGTCTTGTCCTCCACAAGCTCTTGGTTCTTAAGCTGCCAAATGCTCCACTAAGTTAACAACTTAGCAGTGAACCTTTTCTGTGTGCTGTGTGGTCATAGGCAAGTGCTATACAGTAGGCTTGTCACATCTTTTTCACTGACAATGGCTGCCTGAGCTGGGAATCATCACTGAGAACCAATGAAGCAGAATGGTGAAGTTGAGGGCTGTAAAACCAAAACATTGAGCTTAAAAATGCTAAAAAGCTCTGTAGAGCTGAGGAGAGCCACAGAGTCCAATGAGCTCTGTTAGCTCATCACTAAGAGTGAACTAACCTTTCATCTTACACACAGTCATTTCATAGAATATCATTATAAGATATTTGTAACAGCTGCTTTAAGGACATCTTTTATTGACTTACAATCGATTCATCTCAGTTTTAGTCCAGACAGTGAACATCGTTGTAATAAAGAGTGAATTGCAGGTTCATGGCTCTGTGTGTTTGAGGCTGCACCTTCCTCCTGTTGCCTGAAGTGTTGCTCTTACCAAAGCCAACAGGTGGTGATTGATTTTTTTAACAACCCTGGAGGCTATTACCTTGAAGTTAATTGTGGTTTACCAACAACTTTAAATAGTGCAGCTGGGAATAAAGAGGTTATTCCTAAACGGAAATTATTTTTTGATCTTATTAGTCAGACTCATGTTCCTTCATTTCTCTCCATCCCCACCTGCCCCCTCCTTTCTCCTGTTTGCAGGATGAAAATGCGGCGGCACAGGGTGTTCTTGCTGTGCACGGTGGGCCTGTGCGTCATCTCCTTTCTCCATTACTACAAGGCCCTCCACTATGTCTCCCTGCTGCGTGAGCTCTCCGCCCCGTACCCCAACATTAAGTCCTTCATCATGGTCACTGGCTTCTTCTGGAGGGAGAAGGGTGTGGCTGCCACCCCACTCAGCCCCGCGTCCCCTGAAGAGGCCCCTCCCCTACCTGTTATCCGCCAAATGGACACCAAAGCTAGAGGCATGGCGGGTGCTGTGGGAGGAGGAGGAGGAGGAGGAGGGATGGGTCTTGGGATTGGGGGGGTCATGGTTGGAGGTGCTGGGATTGTTGGCAGCGCAGGACTGGAGATGAGGCTGAGGGAGGATCCGGTAGCCCCTCACCCCTGGGAGAAACCAGAGGAGAACCAGCGGGGAGACTCTCCGAATGAGGTGAGAGTTAAGTTTTACTGTGACCTTCCTTACACTAAGTGGTCTGTGCAGTGTAATGCAGTGTAATACAACAGTTTTTGTTAAGAATGACTGCTTTAGTTCTTAATATGTTGACTAAGTTCTACAGTGGGATTATGCAGCTGTGGTGTGGTGTGATACTGGACTTCTGCCTCCTAAGGACTCACTTTTATCACAACACATATTTTTAAGGTTACAGAGAAATTTTACATAGAGCACTCATTAAGGCTGGGAGTCCTTGGGAAGCATAAATCACAATTACAGTTTTTTTGGACTGAGCACCTGGAGTAGAAAGATGTACATGCATTTTACACACTGATTGGTTGCACTGGACTGCCATATATTAACAGTGTTTCCAGTATTTTTCATTGCACAAACAGTGGAAAATGTTAAACACTACTTATAACACATCCCCACATCTTTATAGGGGCCTTTAAAAACAAAACAAAGCAGATGTGCAAACAGATGTAAAATTATTTTTGTAAACTTGCATGCATCTACAAGTTGGTGGATTAATAATATGATAATATGATATCTAAAGCTGCAAATAAGCTCTCTGTTTAAGGTCAGTGTTTTTGCAGTGTGGACAGTTTAATTGTAGCAAATGGTGGGTTGAAGATACTGTGATTTAGTGGAGGCAATATGCTTGCTAAAGAAAAAGAGCAAGACTGCATATGACCCATGTAAATTCTGCCTAAATACCCTGGGGGTCAGTGTAAACACAATTTCATTGTAAAAACAACATTTATACTGTGTGTGTGTTTACCATTCAGTATACCTCTGGCACTTTTTCAGGTTTTGTTCCAGTTATCCAAGTTGTTCCTCTCCCTTCTATTTATATCAAGGATCATTTACCTCCACAACATTAACAAGTTAATTAAGTCATTATGGTAAACATGAGACTCAACCTTCATGTGACATACATTGCTATTTTAGTTAAAAGTGTTTACATCAGTGTGCACTTTTTTTTTCAATGGACAAGATATAATATTTTGTCCAGGATATACAGCAAACCTTCAGCCACTCAGATCCTTTGTAATCACGTTAAGCTTGTTTACTGTCACTCACCTGCCACCCACAAGAAGAATATTATCCCTCAGAGATATGTCACCTCACAGTCTTTGTGATATCTGTCATCTTATTTAATCTTTGATTGTTTGGAGAACTATAAACTTCACACTTTACACACTTTATAATCTAACTGTGTAATACAGTATGCATTTTAATTCACTGACAAAGAGCAGAGTAAAAGATGGTGTTCTCTTTGTGGCAAGATATTTTCACAACCCTCTTGAGGTAACGCTAATGTAATATTACCTCACACATTATTGATCACATATCTTCTTTCACTTTTCCCCTGCTATCATTGTATTTTATTTCTGCATTTTTATTACTCTGCCATGTTTTGTTTTATCACTTCAGTATTCAACAAGTTGGTCACACAGTGTTTTACTCTAAGAAGCAAAGTCTCCTCCTGTCAACACTAAAACTGCTTCTCAAGAAATAATGTCTTTCATACTCAAGTTGTAATGATAAGGTGTCTTTGCTGCGCAGTGATTTCAACAGCTGCCCTTTTACTTCTAAACATTAGCTGCAGGCTGTTTGCCTTCATTTCATTCACTCACATTTGATCTTGGTTGATGCTGCTGACAAGGTTACACAGCAACCTGCTTATGTTTGACAATGAAGCAAGTACAAACGTAGTTACTGCACCTTTAAAGGTACAGTGTAACTGAATATTTTACCAGTTCTCCAAAGTTAAGGTCTGCACATTGATATACAGTTTTAGACAGTAGGGAGTATAAAAAGCCAATTATAAAGACAGACTTTGGTTCAGGCCATGATGTAATAAATATAGGCTAAATTCTTTGCAGAAGGAGCTACAGCAAATTTACGTTTGGCTAGGGCGCAGATTTATGAAGCCTCATGGACCATAAGTACCAATAGATCCTGAATATAAAGTTTTGATGTGATGTTTCTTTTCCATGTCACCTCAGTTTAATTATGCAGTTACTTCAAATTCTGTTCCCCCAAAGCTGTTTGCTGATTTCTGGTATTTGAATAAGTCTGTGTTCTTCACATGTTTAAAGACTTGTGCACACATGTTACATTGTACATATTCACCATGTTTTGAGCAGAGAGACTCAGATCAGTCTGTGAGTTTCCTGGGATGCTTGGGAGGGTAAAGTGACATTACTCCTGACAAACCATGAATGTGAATCTCCTTCAGACCTCAAGTGTATCCCCAACCCTCGTCTGTTGATCCACAAAGATACTGAACTGGTATTTCTTATGTACTATCATCAGCTATCTTTCTAATTGTTCTCAAGATGCCGAGAGCACATCTCAGTGTCATAGCAACTGGTGCAAGACAAAACAGCCTCATATAATCTTTTGCTACATGATTACTTTTTTCTATGAACCTTAAGAAGTCATAACAAGGGTCAGAAACACAAACCATTTTTTTCTTTCTTTGTTTTGCCATGTAGTGTAACTATCAATTCAAATGCAATTACATTTCAAAATATTCATTATCTCCCTCCTTCATTTTATCCCATGTATGTGCAGTTTGTGTGTGCCTTGGTGTGCAATTTAGTTATTCAGTTACAATACCATGTCTGTCACTCTTTCCAGGAGAGAGCTGAAGACCATTTGAAGCCGCGGAACCCCAGCCACCAAACTCAACCTGCTGGGCCTGACCTCCCAGAGGTCCCATTGGACGGAAAAGGTATCCGCAAGGATAAATTGTCAGACCCCTTAGACTCCATGGGAGATCTTCACACTCGCACTCACCAGCTTCAGGATGACAAAACACCCTACTTTGTCCGAACCAAAGCTGGAGCTCTTTGCTTCAGGCAGGGGACAGAGGTGGCTACCCCAAAGGAGTACTCTGGGAAATCAGGGGGCACTGCTGCCAATGGAGCTGGGGAAGGTGCTCGGGCTGGGGCTGCTGGGCAACGGAAACCTCTGGAAGTCCAGCAGCAGCCCTCCATAGCACCAAAAGCCAAGGCGAGGGCCAGGGGCAATGGGAAGCGGCTGGTCAAGTGCGTGTGTCGGCCAGGATGGCATGGACCTTACTGTGGGGTTCCCACCATGGTGTACCACTCCAATCTGCCAACCAAGGAGAGGCTGACACCCAGAGAGACCCCACGGAGGGTGATCAATGCTATCAACATTAACCACGAGTTTGACCTGCTGCACGTACGCTTTCACGAGCTCGCCCAAGCTGTCGATCTGTTCCTTGTATGTGAATCCAACTTTACTGCTTATGGAGAGAGACGGCCTCTGAGGTAAGACCCACATTTCTGGACTGGTGTATTTTGGGGAATTATACAAGCCAAAGTGTATTTAAGTAAGATGTACAATCCTCAGCTGAGCTGCTCTGTGGTCATCAGCAGATGACTCTCTCTGTGCCTGACAGGACAGCATTGTAAAATGGCATGCATTCTCAGCAAATTTTAAACTGGATAAAAGAGTATGACATGAAGGTGGGACGTCTAGCGCAACCCAGTACAGTAACTCTAAAACCATGGTCACATCATGCCAATGTTTTAATACAGATGAGAGTTCATTTGAGGGTCTAGTGTACACTTGAGATGTGTAATTTATCCTCTATTTTCATAAATATTCATCAGCACAAAATTAAAACACTTAGCGAAATCCCAACACTTCCCCATATATTGACTAGTTACTGTTTTCAGCTCACAGTCTTTGTTTACAGCCAACCTTCACGCTTCTTGAGCATCAGTGTGCTGAATAACAATTACAGTGTATTTCCTTTGGCAACAACATGAAATGCCTCGGGAGCAATTTTACAGCAGATTATGACAAGAGCAACATGATTGACTCTGCATGCAGCCTTGAAAGGAGAGATTGGTGTGTTCAATCATAGGATGTGACACTGCATGAAAGTAGCTACATTCAGTGAACAATGTCTTTTGCTATGCATATCAACAGGTTAATTGAGTTGTTCTTCCAGTCAGTTGGGTGTACGGACAGTGGGTTTCTGTACTGAAAGGCATCATTTGTCAAACAAGGACCTTGGTGATCTATCATTCCTTGTAATGTACCTCAACTTCCTGCCAATAAATATGAAATGGCATACCGCTACAGTTTAGATGGATCTTTCCCAACAGTTTGAAGCCAACATTGGTTTTCATTCTCTTCTATACTATAAGGAAATTTACTTTTCAAACATCCATGTGTTGTGCAATCCATAACAATATTCATCAAGTCTGCATTCATTTTTGTTAAAGCAATACCTTGTGTCACATCTGTATTCTCCCCAGTTTCCTGCGGCTCCTCCTCAATGGTACGTATGACTACATACGTCACAAGATCCTGTACGTGTTCCTTGACCACTTCCCAGAGGGCGGTCGGCAGGACGGCTGGATTGCTGATGACTACTTGCGTACCTTCTTGACACGCAATGGCATGTCCAGGGTGATAGGCGCTAGGTCAGACGATGTCTTCGTCATCAATGACGCAGATGAAATCCCAGCACATGAGGGCCTCCTTTTCCTCAAGTTATTTGATGGCTGGACAGAACCTTTTGCCATCCACATGCGCAAGGTAGCAACATTATGTCAGCTTATGTTGTCTACGAGGTCTGTGATTGCTTGTGTGATGTATGAAAGTGATTTCTTTTTGTAGCAGCTTTCTTGTTCACCATGAACACTTTGAAAGCAGGAATGACGTTTGATGAACCATGTTTTATGCCGTCTTTATATAATTCTGTTTTCCTCTTTTCTCTCTCCACATCCAGTCATTGTATGGATTTTTCTGGAAGCAGTTTGGCTCTTTAGAGGTGGTATCAGGTTGCACAGTAGGGATGCTCCGGGACGTCTACGATGGTGATGGCATCAAACTGCGCCGGCGTGAATACTACACCATGCCAGGTTTCCGCAAGTATGAAAACGACACAGGCCACATTCTGGTGCAGTGGTCAGTGGGCAGCCCCTTCCACTTTGCTGGGTGGCACTGCTCATGGTGTTTTACGCCAGAGGGGATCTACTTCAAGCTGGTGTCGGCACAGAATGGAGACTTCCCGCGTTGGGGTGACTACGAGGACAAACGAGACCTTAACTACATCCGTGATCTGATCCGGACGGGGGGTTGGTTTGATGGCTCCCTGCAGGAATATCCTCCAGTGGACCCCAAAGAGCACATGTATGCCCCCAAGTACATGCTGGAGCACTATGACAGATACCGCTACCTCCTGGAGAACCCTTACAACAAAGGGACTGAGTGAGGGCTAGGAGTTCAGCTGGGCAAAAATATGTGAAATAACTAGTAGGGCCTGAGTGGGTCCTCAGCACTGAGTTGGGGGGAGCAGAACGGTACTGACGAATTACATCTCTCATTGGAGTGATACCTAAATGTATCTCCACCAGGCAGCACTGATGTTGCAGGGATTTAAAATCTCTTAAAAATCATTATTTTGGGGTCAAAAAAGGGAACACTGAATCACATCCACCATGGATTTACAGGAGAGAGGATACAACCACTGGATAAACAAAATCATAGATGTCCTCATTCATCCCTTTTTGGGGGGAGGAGCCAAGCTATCTCTCTTTTTGTCACCCCACCCCTGTCCTCCCTTTCTTCACCTAAGCCAATTCTGAGAGAAAGGGGTCGCTCAGAGGAAAAAATAAGGGATATTTTCGCAGGCGTGTGAAACCTGTGTAGAGGAGAAACTTGGGAGTGAAGGACTGTTCTTTTTTTTTCTGTCTGTGTTTACTAAAGTTTACAGACCTGCCGATGTTCCAGCTTCACTCCTCGCCTTCAGATGTCTTCCTGTCATATTTGGTGACCTCCTTTCAGAAACAGACCGTTCAGATATTTTTTTTCTTGGGTCTCAGTAGAAAATTATAAATCATATTTAAACCCTGCTGGAGTGCCCATCGCCAAATGAAAAGGAATGACTCCATGGAAATATTTCAGCTCATTCATGTACTCACACATCCACATGCACCTTAGACCTGTCTGTGTGTCTGTGTTTTTTGTAAAAAAAAAAGTGTGTGTGGTCTGTCTTTGTATCATATTGTGAGGTTCGGGGATGTAAAGGGTGGTGAGGGGCAGAGGCAAGATCAGTGATTGGGAATAGAGAGCAAGAAAGAAGCATCGGGGGGGACAGGGAAGAAGGACAGCAAGATGGGAAAGACAGCACGAGGGAGACAGAAGGCAGGAAAGAAAGGAGAATAATGAGGGAGGAAGAGAGCAGTGATGAAAAGGAGCGAAAAGGAGATTCGTTCCCATCCCCACAGCGATATGCTGACGCACAAGAGATGTTGCAGGAATGAGTGTGCAGAATGTGTGTGTGTCCCCAGAGATTACAGATAGCTCTGAATAAATCATGGCCTGACGATTGGCATCCGAGACAGATGAAACTTAGTATGTCTGATAAGAACAATCGAGACTGGTTGGGGAAAGATCACCCTTCAGTTCCATCTCGCTGTCTGTCCAGTAGCTGAGATTACTTTGTTTCCCTGGAAACTAAAGCATGTGAAAAAGAGAGATGGGATGGGTGTTGTTTAGATGAGTGGGTGGGTTCACATCAGGCAAGGAGCTGCCGTGTTCAGACAAAGTCATCGCCAACTACAGGTCCCCCTCGGTTAAATATGCCTCTCTCTCCTCAGCTGTCAATCGCCCACTCTCTGAAAATGACTCTTCCTAGCTTTTTCTTTCTCCTCTTGTGTCTTTTTTTTATGCTGCTGTCTTTTTTTCTGTCTTTGGTGTGTGTGTTTCCTCTTAATCTTCAGTAACAAGGCATATTTTTTTTCCTCTCTTCAATTCAATTATTCTCTATTCTATAATTATTCTCTCTTTCACACGTTCCCCTTTCTGTCAAAAACTTTGAAATGAGTCTTCCTCTAACTCTCCTTCACCCACACCTACACACACACACACACACACACATTTACACTGGGTCTCACACTCCATTTTCAGTGTGTATGTGTTTCCTCCTAATCCTCACAAGAATTCCCCATTTCAATAACAGGGATGTATTTATCTTCGCTCCGCCTCATTTCTCTTCCCCTGTCTCTACAGGACAGGGCAGCTGTTACCATGGCGATGCCTTTCACTCTGCCCACAGATCACTATCATCTGAACATTTAGGCATGAGCGCTCATGCCTCTTGTCTTCTCCCTGTTGTAAACGGCTGTCAATGTGGCTCGATGCCTGAATCCCCACCCTGAATTGTTGACAATTTGGCCTGCATACTTTTCTCTGAGGGTGTGTGTCATGTGGGCTGAGGTCATTGGGGAGCCAGGGTTATGATCTTGTCAAGGCCAAGGAAATCATGGCAGCAATATTTACAGTAGGGAACAGTTATGGAAGTTAAACATATAGCAGGCGAGTATTGATCAAAAGCAGTAAACACAATGATTTTTCTTTTAATTGCAGATTGACTGCATCCACCATCTGCTTCTCCACTGCCTGTCTGGACTTTACAGATACTGTTTACCTCAGCTTCAGGCTAGACACTGTTTCAAGGTGAACAGCTCCTCAAGAGGAATAACAAGTTTTGGGGAGTAAACTTGATAAGTTGCTGAAGGGAAATGCTGGGACTGAGAATGTTTTAAAACCTAAAGGCAAAAGTTTGATGTTGCAGGTTTAGGTTTCACTGTGCCACCTTACTGGAAGTATCCTTGAGTAAAACATTCAGCCACAACCTCCTCACTTATAATGTAGTCCATGTGCATTATGTTGTCAGCTGAAAACTCTCAAGTTTAATGAAAGTTTATGGATGATAATTGAGTCAGTAGCATCAGTGTTTGTGTCCTTCAGTCCACCATGCTGGCTCTTCATGGCTATAAGCTCATGGTGGGAAAATCAGATTAGCCAACAGGCTGCTGACAGTTGTGTCGGGTCTGCACTGCTGCCTCGATGGCAGCGAGTTCTGTGGTGGCAGCTGTTAGGGGTTTGGTGTTGGTGTTGAGAGCCAAATTCCCATCCAAATCCAGAGGGGCTGCAGAGAAACGAGCTTTAAATAGGATTTGACATGAGACGACAAAGTAGACAACAACAATGCCTACACTTGGCTTAACACTTTAAGAGTGTATATTTCCGAGACGTTAAGTAATGAATTCAGTTTATCTGGAGTAGGTGGTTGAGGATCCATTTAGAAATAAATGACTTATCTGCTGTTTTTTGGCATTTTTGGCAACTGTCCAAGCTCATCTTTGAACTTTTCTAGCATACTACTGATGAGTATTTTCTGATCCCAACAGTTAACACAAAACTGACACAGCTCTATCTAATTTGATTTACAAAACACAAACAAAACTTCCCTACTTCCCTCTTACTTCATGGCCTGAAACCACAACGATGTGCAGCCTCAGTCAGTCAGTATGGTGAGCTCATCCTCTCATTTACAGGCTGCTATACGCAAAAAAAAAAGAAATATGTGCTTTGTAGCCAAACGTCATCTCAGAAATGTGACCACAGGGGTGTCGGTTCAGTCCCATCAAGGGCTGGGGTGTGTGTGTTTGTGTTTAAGCTCTGCCAAGAGGCATTTAACCACAGTTTTACTCCCAGCTTTCAGGCTTGCTGCAGTCAGGCTACACATCTGGTGAACAGCGTTTGTGTGTGTTTACATATCAGTATGTATGCTATGCACTTTTAAAATCATTTGTGTGCGTCTCTGTGTGTGAGAGAGCGAGTGATAGACAGTGAGTCATACCAGATAAGGGTGTCTGGCCTGCTGAAAGACAAGTCGGGGTTACTTCACTCAGCCTGTTGCCCCATTATCGCCATGGCAACCATCCTCTTGATGAATTCCTGAGATCCCTAAGAGCCTGAGGTCATCAGCTAAGATAGCAGACCAGTAGGATAAGAGATGAGAGAGAGCAGAGGGAGGATGATTAGAAAGAGAAATAAAAACTCTTTTCCACTACTACTTACACCACCTGACCCAGGTAAAAATAAATAAATAAATATAAATATCACAGCACTGCAGAGCTGAGAATAGTGACACATCCATGCAGTGTACACCATTACCTACCACACACCTCCTTTTTTTTAACAGTTTGTGTTTTTCATTGATTTGACTGACTCATCACAGCAAGCAGGCAATTTGCATGAGGCGCAGGAAAGCAGGAAAAACACTTTTTTTAACATAAGCCAGGAATAAAACATGAATGGCAAATGTTTTTTGGACTGAGCAAAGACAGGAAAGCAAGAAAAAAGAGAGAGTCCTGTTTCAAACAAAGCCAAGGCTTGATGAATGGAGACTCAAATCCAAATAATCCCTCCACCGCTATTCCCAGTGACAGTATTATTGGATGAAGCGTGGTCATGACACAGGGGAGAAGAGGGAGGTAATAAACTTGACCAAACGGCTTTGATTTTTTACTTTGATGAGGGAAAGTCATCACAGCCATGAAATGAAAATCGTCCAAATGAAGGGAGCAGCTCATCATCCCTATAAAAGGGAAATCTATAAACCAGTGACAGTTTAAGTGAAAACGAGGTTGAACGACTGAAGCGCTGTTTGTTTGATATGAACATCATCTTGAATCTTAAATCTTGAATGATGAATCAAAAAAATCAATAAAGCAATAACATATAGGAAAGGAAAGACGTAGAGCCTAAAACCACAATTTAGCCCAACCTTTATTTGATTAGATTTTCTCGGGCACTCCGCCAACAAGTAATCTGCACTAAACATGGCTGCATGCTTCAGGTGATTGGAACAGAGGAAACACATTAAGGGTAAAATGCAAAACTGTAAACAAGATGGAGTGATGCCGCTGCAGACAGTGGTTTGGAGTTGTGTTGCTAGGATACAGCTCATTGCTGTCTTGATTTCCTTTTAGTTATTGATATTTGCCATATGAGACACAAATGGACCCATTTAGAAGGTTGGAGGAGCTTTCTAAAGAAATATTTACGTTGTTCTCTTTGCAGGTTGTCTGCTACAGTTTACTTAGGCACCGATCAGTGTCCAGTTAACTGCTGGATATCAGACTAGCAGGCAGTTCTTCCCTGACTTTTAGTAAACACATTTTCTTTGCAGAAATGAGCAGTTTTTTGAGTTATTTAGGATTATTGTTGCATATGATTTATGTACCTAAAGGCTTAAAGGGGCACTGCAGTGATTTAGTATTGGACTTCCATAAACATGAGGGAATTGCAAGAGACAGATAAAAAATAATGGTCAAAATTGGTGCAGCAAAGGCCAAGATGTCCCTAAGATAAAACTGGATCTTACATTTCCTGGAATGCTCAACATTATGTAACTATTTTTCACAGGCTGTGTACAACTAACCAGTGACTAGTAAACCGATATTTATGTGTTAAATTGTTGATGACCTTTTAATCTGTCCCAAAACTAGACAGCTTTGAAGATACGGAGCCAAAACAAACCACAAACATCAGTCTAAACTGATCACCATCAGCCTTTAAATCTCCCATTTATTGGACCAGCCCTTCTTTCAGCACACAAACACAAACACACATCGTCAGCAGGTTTGTAGCATTCAGCATATGTGTATCCTGTACAGATGTGTTTCTGCAGAGCTGTGTTAGCCTACCACCACCATCACCCCCCATCTGTTGTTGTGCTTGTAGAGCGGCTGACTGGCTGCCTGTCTACAGGGTTTACATGCCTTCACGACTCTGGCCTCCCGCCAGCCCTGTAGCTTGCACCGATTGATCTTTTCCAAGAAACATTAGCAGCAGGCAGGACGGAAATCAAGAAGAGGAGGGTGTGGGGGTGCAGAGAAAAGAGGGTCCCTCTTTGACTCTGTTGTTGAGGTCATTTCTTTCTTTTTCCCTCTTTCTGATGGCTCCTACATGGGTCTGGAAAGTGTGTAAACCTTTAGCTAGGTATGAAAAAGAGCCAGTGTACTCCCTTTGTACTACTTTTTTCCTTAGTTTTGACCCATCATCATCTCATATATTCAGAAGTTTATAGCTGTGAGTAACAATCTTTATGAATGAAACACTGCAGCTAAATCACACTGAACACTTTAAGTGTTGTATCAGTTCAAGAAATTAAGTATTTGGGGGTGAACCAGCACACGCCTCTTGTCAGACCGTAGCAACAGAGAGCTGGTGTTGTTGTCGCCTTGGCTGTAAACATGTTGTTATTCTCCTCATTTAAGCCACGGAAAGCGTTCACATTCCAGAAGCTGAGCAATCACATTAACTCCGACAGCTGCAACGATGTGTCACCACTGATTGGAAATTACTTGGTGTTACTAACCACAAGCATCGCCCAAACAAGTGCAAGTCTTTAACCTACTTTTTTTGTGCTCAGTTTCTGAGACCATCCAATAGTATTAAAGGGGACGGTTCACCCAAATTACAGAAGAAGAAACATTTTCCCAGTTCCCTTGAGTGCAGCAGTATCTAGCCATGCAGATAGTGCTGCAACACAAACAACTCCATTCCCAGACTGTGTTGAAGCCTTAGAGAAAACTTGATCCAAAAAAGGGAAAAAAAACTACATTGACAAATTACAGCAGAGGTAAAGGAGAAATGTTTTGTCAGCTAACAAGGTGACATGAATAAGAGCACAGAAAAAATAATTAGATCCATGCAATTCTGTTATAGACAGGCAAACTGCATATGCTGATGAGGATCGTGTAAACAGTTCGGAACAGCTACTAAACAGACCCTGTGGTTTTCTTAACTGGTGTTTCCTAGGTCGAGAATGAACCTTTATTTGTTTTGTAATTTAGGTGAACTGACCCTTTAAAGCAGTTTACAGTGTTGGAAGGTTAACAGGAAGCCTTGCAGTGTTGTGTTCTTCCACTGAGAACTAAAACCCTCCTTTTGTTTATGGGTCTTTTAATGAGTAAATCAATTGGGCGCGGTTCAGTTTTGTTCAGAAAAACAGCCAAGTTGTGTAAAAGTTGCATGGAAAATAATTTGCCCTATCACACAACAGACTGAGCTTCAGTTCTCTAAAGAAACACATCAAATTAACCAGCAGTTAAGAAAAGAAACAGTGGAAACATTCATGTTATTGACTGGGAAACTCTTCCCCTGTAAGAATGTCTGATGAACATGCCTGGTATTTATAAGGTGTGTGAGTGTATGTGTTTGTAAGTCAGGAGTCATAACACGTCTGACTGTGTTCCAGGACAGATTGTTGGCTTCAGGGTGGGTGTGAGACCAGTCTGGTCCTGGTGTCCATATGTTGTGACATTGCAGATCAAAAAGATGAAAGTCAGTGTAGCACTGCAGAGACAGATGGACACAGTGACACATACATGCGCGAAAAGTCAGGCAAGCAGATAGGCCGACACCTGGCTGCAGATCAAATGGCATCAGAAACTGGAGGGAAGGGTCGGGTGTTAAATGTGTGTCTCTTTCTGCATGTGTAGCTATTATATATTATATATAGCTATCGAAATATGGCTATTTTTAATGCTTCCAATTATAGGAAATCTTAAAATCTGAAGTATTTCTTTGCATTACATTAAATATTCATGACAAAATAAGTAACTATCACAGTAAAAGAAATAGTCCGGCACTTTGGGGAAATACTCAAGGAAACTGTCCCTGTAAAACAGTATTTGTTTATTTGACAGAGCCAGGATAGTTGTTTCCAGTCATTGTGCTAAGCTAAGTTAGCCGGCTGTTCAGCGGTAGCTTCTCACTCAGTACATAGAGACATGAGTGGTATGAATCCTCTCATCTAATTCTCAGCAAGAAAGTGAATGACCACACATTCCCAGAAGATCAGACATTTTTTTAATGCTCAGACTTAATCTGCTGCATCAGGATTGTGTGGGTGCGGTTTGATTAGATTTGATTTGCAGTAGCCCAACAACCCACTTACTGTCAACAAATTACAATTCAAATACTGCCAAGTGTTTGTTGGTTGCACAGAATTACAGGACACCACCTTTTTCCTCACAAAGTCTCACTCATATCAGTAAGGAGAGTTCTGTAAACTCAGTAAGAAGAGTTCAGAGAAAAATACAAAAGCTCAAATATGAAATAACAGAATATATGCTAGCATATATGCTATGCTATATAAATAGCAGAAATGGTGTGTTCTAGTAGAACCTCAGTAATAAGATGATTGAGAAAATGGCTTTTCAGGGTGTTTAATACTACAGCACACAGTAATGTCTTAGATAACAGTATTTTTCAAACTTTGATGCAATAGTTTGGGAAGGGCCTCTCCCGTTTCAACATGAGAAAGCACCAATTGCCTAAGTTCACTGCCCGACCTCACTAATGCTCTTAGCAAATCCCCACAGCCAGAAAATCTTTTGAAAAGCCTTTCTAGAAAAAGAGAGTCTGGTATAACAGCAAATCCATGCCCATGGCTCTGGAATGGGGTGTTCAGCATCACATATGCGTGTAATGTTCAGGCGTCCACACACTCTTGGCCTTTTAGTGTGTTTATTCCTTGTGTGTGCATGTGTGTGTGACTTTGCAACTCGAGCCCGCCTGCAGTTCTAAGAAACTTTCTGTCCCTGAGCGGCCCGACCTTGAACTGAGACAGAGGCAGAGAAAGAGAGGGTTACAGGGTGAGAAAAAGGCAAATGGAGGGGAGGGAAGAGTTGAGGGGAAGAGGGCGAGAGTGAGCCTCCAGAGGGGTTTAAATTCCCTGCAATCAGAAACAGAGACAGATGGAAAGAGGGAGTGACAGATCCTTACAATCACAGACTCTCCACAGTTATAGTCTCTGCCCCCTTTTTTGTTTTGTTTTGTTTTTGCACTTATGCTTTTATGTGAAGTCAATCGATGTGTCTTTCCATCTGGGGTTTTGTTTTAAAAGTTTTAATATTGTTTCTGGTGGAATTCTGAGGAACAGAGAGGGAGGGGCGATGAGCGTCCCTGGCTCTCTGTTTTTCTATTTAACTTTGTTTTTGTACTTCTTTTTGTAACTTTATCCACTTGGCAGCTTGATATTTAATGTCTTTTTAAGGCGGTATGTGTGCGTGTGTATGTGTGTGTGTGCGTATGTGTGTGTGTAAGCTCATATGCACCGTCTCAGCCTACTGCTAGAATAGACTTCACCTCCACCTCACAGATCTTTTACCTCCTTTGATGCCGTGAAGGGGACTTCATACTGTGGCAGCCATCTTGTTTGCTTTCTGTGACTGGTTTGTTGTTTTGATGACATCATATTTTCCCTGTGACCTTAACAGCACCACATAACCTCTTGATTCATGAGTTGCTATTTTATTCTATTTTTTTATATGTTGTTTTTCTTCAAGGTTTTTCTTCAGAACTCATTGTGACCTTCACACACAGCAGATACACTCACAGATAACTGCAGCACACACACACATATACCTATGTGCACACCAAGACACACACACACAGTACAGCCTCTGTGTTGTGTGATTGTGGCCGAGTCCTCTACTGGTCAAACAGTCGGACTACTGTAGCCACTCTGTTTGTGCCCTCACTGTTATGCGATCGCTATGAAGGCTCGCCATTGTGCGACCAAAAACCATTTTTGTCATCGCTCAGCCACTCAGAACCGGTTTGGGCCAGAGCCCCAACCCGAGAGGAACCCAAGATACACACACACACACACACACACACACAAGAATTGCAATTTTTGCCCTGTTCTTTTGTTTAATGTTCTGTGTCTGTCACACAGCAAAGTGGTGCTGGTTTAATGCTTTTTGTTTCCTGCTTCTTTTTCCTCTTTTGTCACTGACATCCTCTGTTTTTACTCCAAATAGACAAAGATGTCAAAAAAACACACACAAAAAAAGAAAGAGATGATTCTTCTCTTTTGGAAGAGAGCTTTTTATTTGAGTTGCATGCTGAAATGCAGATAGTACTTCTGCCTGTAAAACTATGAATTGCACCTTATTGGAGGGACGTGGTTTTTGTTTTGTGCATACATAAATATAAATGGGGGATGTATAATATTTTTCTTTGTTTTTAATTTTGATAAAAGATGTAACTGTTAGCTAGTCAGGCAATGTATGTATCTTAAACAGGGTTATGATTTTTTTTATGGTTATTAACGGCCGATTTTATCATCATTGTTTCAGTCACTGGTGTTTGTTGTGGGACGGCTTCATTAAGCAGCATCAGAGGAATGTGCCAGAGACTGGTGAGCATGCAAAAAGTCCGACACATTTCCAAAAATAGATTGTGACACTGAAAAAAAAAACAAAAACTTTCCATCTTCACTCTGTAAAACTAGAGCAAAGAGCTACCTTTATGAGCACAGACCTCAAAACCAATGCTCAAAATTAGTCAAATATTTTTCTCTTTGTACAAACACATCTGTGGTTTTAGTTTCAATATTCTTGGCATCAAACAACCTACAAGAGAAATGATCATGTAGAAAAACTTTACATAAACCTTCAGTTTCACTACAAACATATAGCAGAAACATTGAGACGTTCTGTGATAAAGACCAGTGTGACTGCCTGGCTAATTGCTGCTGCTTAGTGAGGCCTGGTCTCCAAATACACACACACACACACACACACACACACACACACACACACACTGGCCTGTCCTCACACAGTGACCACTAGGAGGCAACCTGCTTGTCCTCTCACATATCACACATAACACAAACACTTCCTTCGCCTTCCGTCCATCTTGTCCTTGAAAAAGGACAAATGACTAACTGACACAAGACACCATGTTGCTCAGACACACACATTTTCACATACACACAAACACACACATCAACAATACAGCCTTGGCAGATGACTGGCACTAGGCATGGTGCTGCCACCCGGTCTCATGTCCCCAGGTGCTGTCGCAGCCAACAGGGCCAGGTCCATATCCATCTAATCCTCTCTACCCTCCTGCCGGGTTGCCAGATTTAGCCCTCACTCTTTACACAGACATTGTTGTGTTTTTCTAAAAAATAAAATAAAGTACAGTTTACAATGAGAGGGATAATGAAAGTAGGTTAGATGATGGTTTGGGTGTGTTTTTTATTGGATTAAGTCCTTTTGAATGCGAGCCGTTTGCAGCACTTTGTCTGTGCTTTTTAAAGTTGACCTAAATGAGAATGGAGAGATTACGAGAAACTGATCCATCTTTGTCTACCAGTGCAAAGACCCAACACACACAAACACCCCTACCTGAGTAGCTTTCAGCTGCGTTCACATGTAGCCTGTAAAAACTCTTTTCTGAAGCATTTGAAATGTTTGCAAAAGTTGTCAGCAGAGGTGAAAGGAAGGAAATTACTTTTTTTTTCTTTTATTATTGACACATTGGCTACATGTGAGCATACTGCTTAACATATTGTGACATTGTACATTAACACAACCTGTCTCCCCTGCCTCCCTCTGTCCCCATGCACTGATAATGATTGTATATGGTCGCATAGTTTTATTTTTTATATCATTGTTGGGGCTTCACTTTGTTTTCTGGGGTTTATTATTTTGTGCTGTCATTTTGAAATGGTTTTGATGGGTCTCTGTAATTGGTGTGCGAGAGAGAGTGTGTACACACTGTAGCTTACTGAATGTGTGTGTGAGAGAGAGAGCAAGAGAAGAGGAAGAGATTGGGCGTTCAGCTCCCAGTGCACATCAGCCCTTTGCTTGTGTTCATCATTGTGCCAGTGTGTTCAGGTGTTCCCTTGCCTCTACATTCGTTCATCCTAATGAAAGAGAGAGAGAACAGGAGATGAGGAGGAGGAGGAGGCAGAGGGCCTTTTCCCTCAGGGGGAAAAAACACAAATGAGAAAAGATACTTTTGAAAAAGGATATTTTTCTCCTCTTTGGGGTCACAAAGAAGAGTGTAAATTTCTAAGTTAATTGAAAATGATGAATAAAAAAACTCATTTGTTCTCTATATGAATGGCTGTATGTTAACCATGAACAAAAAGTAATGAGTTCTATGACAAAGACATATAATAAATTAATTTTAAAATTTTAACAGCGTTGTCTGTCTCTCTCTTTGAGGCGTAAGTTGAGGGTTAAGTGTGCAGATGTTACTAGATTGCGGTGATTTGCATCATCTATCCTTCATCTCACTAGAGGGCAGCACTGTAGCACACATCATTACACCTCATTAGGATGCATCACTCTGCACACTTCATATTGCTCTGGATTAATATTAATAGCAAACTTTTAATGTTCAAAACTCTTAATGGAAAGAGGAGTGTTTTATTACACTAAACACTATGCTTAAACACAGAATACCAGCATAACTCAAAGTAGACACTCATCCTCTTATTACAAGGCATGCTGATCACTAGTTTAACTGAGCATTGCAGAATTAAACATGCTACCAACATGTTGCCCAGGTTAGTAGCTCTGAAACACAAGTTCTCATCATGGCCAGACTGACCTATTAAGGGCCAACCATATATTTCCAGTCCTTATGCTAAGCTAAGCTAATTGGCTGCTTGTCATACCCGTCAAGTCATTATTCCTCAAGAAGCTGGAAATTCCCTCAGCAGCTAAATTACCAAAACAAATTTACATGTAGTAAAGTGGTGCAGTGGCTTTTTGGGACCCCAGGGCAGCTTCCCATTCTGCCCAGTTAGTCATCAAGCCTTACTTTTAACCACTAAAGTCAAGTTGTAAAATGTGACCTGTAATGGCCTCCATATTTACAACCACAGCAGTCCACCTTCCCATCTTTGGAGAACCAAAACAACAAAAGCGTCATTTGAGGCCATGACACCACTATGACACATTCAGCTGGGAGGAGAGAGCAACCATTTCTTAACATCCAGTTAATGTCCAGTTTAAGTGCCAGATCAGCCACAGTGGACCAGGGTGTAACAGCTCCCAGCCCAGTCACACAGACCAAGGAATGCACTGCTGTTGTTTTTCTGAGTCTGAAGCTGAGACAATGAGCCACTAACAAAAGGTCTTTAAATATCTGAAGACACTTACACATCGGATAAAAGCAAACAGCTGCATGCACTGTGCAGATATAAAATATACATAGATGCAGGCAGTCAGCGAGACGCATGAATATGCACAGTGACAGAAACAGATGTGAATATTATTGCTGCGTGGTAACCATGAAAAACCGTAACAAATGCCATTCAATGGATAGACTGGTTGTACTTATGCCCCATTAGAGGCAAGGATAGCCGTGTTAATATCGCAGCCACTCCTCAGCTGATTGTCATAATATTTGTTGTGAATTATCAGAACTGCCAGAGGTTGCTTTTTAATAACTTTGGTGATCTCTTAGCATTAGCATTTGGCCAAGATTTCTCCTCAACTGACACTTCAACCTACAACACAAATGCAAAAACTATTGGCTGGATTTCCATGAATCTTGCTGTGGACATTCCCTCAGGCCAAAATACTGAATTTACATGTTTTTAAGAAATACTCTTCGCTGAATTAACCCTTCAACTGAATCCACGCACACACACACACACACATTTTTGTCCCAGAAACCAACCAGTACTTCTATGCATGTATTCTATCCACGTCCAAGATTTTTTATGACAGTGAGTTTGCGAACATTTGATAAACCAAAATGGGTTTAAGAACATGCATGAGCCACTTTAGAACCCTTATTATTTCAGTTTTCATTGTGTTTCAAAACAAAATTGCAATCAATCAAATTACCACAAAGAAAAAAACAGACAAAAGTGTGAGACAGTTTTGCCTTCCCCACGACCTTTTCTCTACAGCCACAGGTGACAACTTAACTGCAGCCTGATTACTTGAATAGGTCATCCATTATCAAATAGTCCAATATTGTTGTATTATATTCAGACAAAGTTCTTTTTTTCTGGGGGTTTTAAGGGAAATTATAGCGCCACAAGTTCTCTCTGTGCTTAAATGTTTCTTAACTGATCCCTGTTTGTACAATGTGTCATGAGGTGCACTGGATAAATCAAAGTTGAATAAAAATTACTCTCTTTCTAAATCTTAGGAGCCTGTTTAGTTTGAAAAGCTCTGTCAAACAGGCCACTGACAGACATCCTCATCAGTACAGAGCTCATGCAGTATTCAGCAGAGCTGCTTTGTGTGCTGAGACTTAGCGTTCCTTCCGGGGAATAACTGTGATAACTGACAGCAACTTCCTTTGCAGGTAGCATTTGAATAATAGAAGAATGCAACACTGGTGCATTATTAAAACTGATATCACAGTCATAATTCACAGAGACTGTTACAGTAGTCACTGGGACAGGACTAACAGTCAAAACAGACTTTAAGGTAATAATACAATGAACAATTCAAAGTTTGCCTCAAGTCATATGTCTGTATTAGAGTAGAGATTTTAAAGATTTATGAAAAATGTAGTAAAAATTAGACAGACTACTCCAATATGTCGCATTTCATACTAATTTGGTAAAATGAGTGATTGTTCCAGCCTGGGTCTAGACACACAGGTATACTATATAACAAAGACAACAAACAAAAACAAAGCAAAATCATCAAAACAAACATGAAGAAATAGATAGCAGGAATCTGTAACGTCTCGAGGGCTGATTGCTGCTCTGGCTTGTATGCATGGTGAGCACTGGGCCCAGGTGTGTCCCATGCTGCTGATTACTCTCCTAATTTGGTCTGCAGCCCTGGAGACAAAGCAGCAGCAGATTGAAGCAGAGGGGTCGTTACAGTAATTAATACACTTTACATTTGTTGTACGCAAAGTGACACACTACACAATTTGTGAAAACTCAGTTTGACTTGTTGCTGTCTTTAAAAATTAGTGCAAAAAAATGTTATATCTTATGATCTTTCATTAAGACTGACCTGTACATACGTTAAGTGTTTTACGGTTGTTACTTTTTTCTATTTTAGTGGAGTGTAAGGAATTGCAATTTTGAAAATCTGTAGGTTACTTTTACAGTTTTTAATCCCAGTAACCAAACATTTCAGGAGAGTTGGTTTCTTTCGTACGGAGACTGGAGGTGAGGGGAGGGGACTAACTTGGTGCGTGAACCATGCAGCTTTACTGTGAGGACGAGACTTTTGTAGCATGGCGTACACTGGGACTCCACCAACCAGTTAAGTTGTAGTTTTACATCTACGTCTGTCCAGACTCATATGTAATGAGTAGGAATTTAGTAAAAGGCATTAAGTGTATTTTTTGGCAAAATTGAAGTTATCACTATATTGACATGTATGATTCCAGTGAATAGTTTCCAGTGAGAAACATGCTGTTTTCCCACAGAGACTATTTTTACAGCATAGTACAGAGGACTGGTGCAAAATCACCTTGACTGTGTGCCTGGGTATAAAAGGTCATCACCTCATCATTTTATACTGTTACACATTTGTGTGAAATGTGTCGTAATTATTGAGTTATGGCAAAAGATGTGTTTTGTTAGCTCACAGTGACTTTGACCTTAATCATTTCATCCTTGAGTCCAAATGGATGTTTGTGCAAGATGTAATGAAATTCCCTCCAGGAGTTTGAGATATATCGCATTCGTCGAGAATGGGGCGGGCATGAGGTCACAGCGACTTTGACCAATCTAATCAACTCATCCTTGAGTCCAAGTAAACATTTATGCAAATGTAGCTAATCCCCTGAAGTTGTTCCTGAGATTTTGCGTTCACGAGAATGGGACAGAAGGACAACCTGGAAACAGAATGCCTCGGGGCCGGCAACAGCCGTGCCTAATCCTACGATGAGCTTCACGAAGGAGAATCACTAGTGAGTAGATGATACAGCAGGAGACAACAGAATGAAACTTCTTCTGCTTCAAGTTATTTTGTCACAACTTTATAATTGCCTTTGCAAACCAGTTTGCTAAGTCTTTTGTTGTTTGTCCCTTGAGAACACAAGGTACTTAAGAATATTATCTTAAATCCAGGATGTGTCTGCCTCAGTAAAAACAGTCAGAATGTTCATGATGAATTGAAACCATGACTCTCACACTCTATGCAAAAAACAAATTAACAAATCATGCATCTGAAATCAAATCTCTGCTGCTTCTCACTTGTTCCTTTGGGAAAATCAACACTCTGATCCACAGTGAGTAGACTCATTGTTAGAAAGAACTGTGTTAAACAGCAGCCTACTCCTTCCCACAACAGTTCTGTCATGGTTAAACTTTGTCTCTCCATAATTCCGTGTTTTCCTCCGTTTTCCCGCCCTCGTGTGGTTGCTTGTCCCCAGTTTGTCTTTTTCCCTGTTTTTGTGTGTGTGTATGTGTGTTGTCATTGCTTGGCTGGGTGTGGTTTCCTGATTCCTGTTCCTGCCAATCCACCTGAGCACCTGCAGTTCATCGGCTAATCAAGTCAACAACCTGCTGCAGTATTTAAACCCCGGCTCATTTCTCCCAGTCTTTGCCAGATCATTAGGTCATGTATGTGGCGCCAGCGTTACAGCCAAAGTCACAGTCGCATGTGTGATAATAAGTTAGTACTCCCTTTTGTTGTGGAAATGACTTTGAACCAGGCAACACTCAGTTTTGTTTGTGTCTGTAATCTTGGTGGCAAGGGTCATACAATACTGATGATCTGCTCTGGACATTTATTCACATCTGGGCAAAAGAGGATTTCCAGGCTTCTCTCATTTCTCACACTGCTAGTCCTGTCATATGATGCCTAGAGAAGGGCTTAACTTGCATTAGGAAAATGAATAAAGGAAACTCTAATATTCCACACAGTATTCACTTCCTGTACAGTATGTTGCTAATGAAGTGATTTTAGTTGGTGATCCCCTCTCTCCTCCAGTACCTGTCCCACAAATCTCCACAGTTTACTATCAAATTGAGCAGAAAATGAAAGAAAATGACCTGTGTTTCAGCATTGATGACAGTAACTCCCATAAACCTTCTGCAGATGGAAAACTCTAGGATAACTGCTGCAGAGCTGGATGGCAGAGATTACACTGGGCCTTAGACTGAATGGATGGGTATTGCTCCTGCATTGCATCTCTCTCTCTCTCTCTCTCTCTCTCTCTCTCTCCTCTCTCTCTCTCTCTCTCTCTCTCTCTCTCTCTCTCTCTCTCTCTCTCTCTCTCTCTACATGTGTGTGTCTGTTTGAGTCAAGCTGCCTCTCAGAAAAGTACAGGGTGGATTCAGGCTAACTAGGGCAAACCACTCTGTAATTTGCAACTAAAAAAAAAAAATTGGATCCAGACAGCCCATCGTTTTGTGTGAGGGTGTGTGTATGTGTATATACTGTAAGTGTGTGTCTTTGTTTATTGCGGACACAGCCATTTGAAGTGGGTGGTTCAGCTCTCCAGCAGCCTCAGCAGGACATTTGGCCAGTGTAGTGTGGCTGTGGCATGACAGACAAAGAGCTTACTGGGCTACTCCTACTCCTAGAGGGAGGTCTATCTGACTGACCAATGGTTGTTGAGGCCAAAATTTCAATGTAGAAAGCTACATTACATCTAAGGGCACTGCGGCCTCATCTCTGCCAAGTTATTTTTAATGCACACATAACATTCACATGTCGTAATTTAAAACTGAAATGTGAAACTCTGAAAGCTGTTGATCTCTGCAGCAGCGAGAAGTAACTGAAAAGTTCTAATTATGGCAAAAATAGGAATCTATGTAGAAGCCTGCTGTTTTTAGCCATGCCAGCAGCAAGGCTCTGTTGGGATGGTAATGTCAGCCTGTTGGTTGGTAGGTCCCCCACTTTGGTCCAGACTGAAATGTCAGATCAGATACAGAAACATTGCCACAGAATTTTGTGCAGACATCCATGGTTCCCAAAAAACATATCCTACTGACTTATGTGACTTTGACCCCTGTCCTCTCTCCAAGCACCACGCAAGGTTTTTTTGTTTTTTGTTTTAGCATTTTTTGTTTCTTATTTAAACATCTCAAACTCCTGAATGGATTTCCATCAAATGTTATACAGACATTCATGGTCCCCAGAGGATGAATTGTAAAAACAGATCTCCTGAACCTTTTAGTCTGGTGCTACCATTAAGTCAAAAATTCTGTTAAACTTTTCAACAAATACATTCAAGTGAAGTTACATTCCCATCAGCTTAACTCTGCTCAGTGTTCTGTGCTGATTTGAAGATGGTAAACTTTATGCCTGTTGAGCATCAATGTGTCACAGGGATTTTATTCAAAGCCCCACTGTGTTTAAGTATGGCCTCCAAGTGCCACTAGCACGTCTGTGGACTCATAGTTTACTAACAAATAGGGAACTATGCAAGATTTGAATGAGACTGGTATCCATTCAAATCAAGTGACATCTAATCAAGATGAGTGACAAGGGTTCGGATTGGAAAAATAAGGGAGCTGGGGTTGGAATGACCACCTCCTGTTGAGTATTTTTGTGAGAATAAACTGGTGGAAAGTCATCTAGACATCTACAGTCGAGTCACACATTTTGTTTGGCACGAACAAGAACTTTAGGCCTTCTGAGAGATTATTGCTTTGCTCCCATTTTCTAAATGAAATATTCCTTTCCAGCTGTGTCCTCGTATTCATCACCAACTTTCACCCCCGAAGCAACAGCACAGGGTGACAGTTTTCTTGATGTCTGTCATGGTCGTAAATTGCCTGGCCATGACAGGCTTGTAGCAAACTTTGTTGCCTCAAGACCTAGATGGCTTTTCACCAGCTGAAGCTCACTGAGCTGCCTGAAGGAGAAAAAAGCTGCGTACTGTAGCTGAATGTGAAACTTTTATTTGTAGCTTTTCATCTACAGTATGTGGATGAATGCATTTATCTCTGTAAAGCCCATATAGATACAACATAATAACAACTGGATGGGTTATGACCCCACTGAGTTCATAGAAAGTACCTGGGGACCTTGTAATGAAGGAATGAGACCCTCACTTATGGAGAATTGTTATTTCAAGCAGAGCACTAAAGTCATGTTAGCTAATTGGCAGCATCTGTTCCATTCGTACTTTACAATCACTGGCTCATTCATCAGCTGTTTTGCAATCAGCTGACTGGTGATGATAAATCACATTCCTGCAGATATGAAGCATGGCCATAATAACATGGCACTTTTCGCTTTTACTACTTTACTCGTTGATACACCTGTGGCGACACTGGCTGAGGGAGTGGTGGCAGCAATCAGACAAAACTGGAAAGAATGGTGGAAAATAATAGAGAGAAGAAATAAAACAGATCAACAAAGGACACATATGATTTAAAAAAGGAGTCATAGGACAAACAATGCCAGGGAAACAAATACTTATAGCTGCTGGTTCGAAAGGAGCCAGTTATTCTGATTCAGGGAGTTGGTCAAGGTCCCTCTGTGTGAAGGTATTCAGGCTGCGTCCAACTGAGAGGAGACCTGGGGCCTTACATATCCAATCAAGCGTGGCATGTCCCAAGAAGAAAACCTCTGGGCTACCTACCTTGACCTGTTGCCTTCATTGCCCACAGCTGGATAGAGGACAGAAATTAGACTGATTTAATGTTCCCTCTCTGAACATGTTCCACGCCAATGACTTGGATGAGCATCAAATATTAAAAGATTAAGAAGAAAATAAACCTTTGCACAAAAGCAAAATGCCCTGAAGAAATGAGCTGCACATTTGCACAGGACTATCAGATGAACTTAACAGATTACAGACAAACCGGTTCACACAAGATTACTAAACAAATGGGCTTTGAAATTGATGCAAATCACATGAGACCAGGTGACGCCATCCTGTGCAAAAAGAAAAAAAGTTGAATGAAGCTCTTAATTTGTTTAAGCATTATACCTTCATATGACCAACAAACTGTAGCATTTCAGCAGCACACACATTACGTATGCAGACTCTGACACAGAAGATGTCTTCAAGTATCGACCAGAGAATCAGCTTACTCTTTCCCAACTCGACACCACACACTGTGCAGGGAGCAGATAAGAGCTGTGACCTGGGGCGTGTGTTTAGGAGTCTGCATTTTGTTCTTTAGCCCAGAGACAGCATCAGGGCAGATCAGGGCCTGGATCAGAAGAGAAGCCTTATCCATCTCCTCGAGGATTGCCCTGTCAGCTGTCTTCTCTGGCTCAGAAAACCAAACGACTAAATTAGCCTCTGATAGAAAGATAAGTCAGAGAGAGAAGAGGCTTTTTTTTTCTGGTTGTGCATCTGCCAGAGGAGAAACCTATGTCCTCTAGAAAACCTTAGCCTTGTTTTCACTGGAGCTATTTTAAAAAATAGCATTTTTATAGTAATGCTGGCAGCACAGTATTGTGCAGTGCTGTTGAACAGGAGAAGCAACAGGACTGAACAATTACATTAGAATTTATATTATGTCTTTCCAGATAGTAAGCCTCCCAGACTTATTGAACCCACTTACACCTAAAAATGTCATGATGTGTTCCTCAGAAATATATCTAACATGACTAACACATGGACCAAGAGGCTCCAATTTCTCAGCAGTTGAACTGAATGTGAGCAGACTGCAGATTTGGTTGTTAAAAGTTTAAATCATGTTCTGAACCACTCTCGCTGCCTCTGTCCTCCATTGACCCGCCTGCTCTACTGGCTCAAGACAAGATTTTACCTCGTTTGCACAGAACCTGAATCTGCTTGTCTTTGCTCCACTCGTGACCTTCACAGCAAGATAAAATAAAGGCAACAGAGCGTGGAGCAGTGTCTGGCAGTGCCATGCACCTACCTCCTCCTCCCCTCCCTCGGATCTGAGTCACCCAGCAGCATTCTGGCAGTGGTCTCCTAAGAGCCATTACCCAATTATTAGGTAGTGAGGCTTTTACAAGGGAAACAGAGAAGAGTGAGTGATGAAGGCAGGCAACAGAGACACTGCAATGGAAAATGTGAAAAGGAGACCGTGAGACAGCAATTTGAAACATGCAGTTTCTGTGATGGATTAAATTTCAGTGATGTTCCAGTCGTTATTGTGATTTAGATTGACAAAGCCATGACAGACAGAATTATTCTATGGTTGTCTATTATTCAGAGTTTAATTTAGAAAATGTTTGAATCTTCAATGGTTTTTAGATACCATGCATGCACTCTAATACATTTCATGCACACTGAGGTCCTGTAAGCCCTCGTAACGTATGGAGATGTCTTATAAGAACTCAGTACAACCATGACATAACTGAACTCTGAGTTCAAGAGTCACTGTATTTTAAAATGGCTCTATTCATTTTATATAAGAGGTTATGAGGTGGTGGTGCTTGAGTTGCTAATTTGAGTATTATGATCTGACTCTAGTGTTAGTATCAACAAATGCTATGGCTGCTGTATTCCTTCCTCTGCCACAGCCCTACACTTTAATACCAATATCTTCTTGCTTTGAATCCATTACAGTGATGGATAACAAGATGGTGTTACAGCGAATAACGAGTGAATGTGAGCATTTGTTATTCTTGTCATTGTAAAGAATTTTAGTCTAATGCACTGTGGTGGCTTACAGCAACTCGTGATGCATTCTAGGGGATTCATAGAAAATGATTCCAAATAATCCACCCCCTAAATACCCCCCATAATATTTATTTTTGGTTTCAAGTGAACAGTCTCTACAACTATTGGATGGATTGCCACACATTTTTTGCATACTGGCATGCATCAAGTGAGCATATGGCAAGATAATATTATCTTGAAAGCAAGGGAAATATTCTGCAACTAAAATGTATGTACAGAAGCACTGTGAGCCAGGCCTCACCCCCATCTCTTTAAGGTAATATTATGTATGGATTCCAATGTGATATGAACAACGATAAACCAAGTTTGAGCAAGAATCTCCAGTGATCAGCTATGCATGAGCTAATAGAAACTCCCCAAAACAACCTCAAACCATGAGGGGGAAACACACCCAAGACTGATTAAGACCATACAGAAGTTCCATTTATCACTTTGAGCAATAAAAACAGTAAGAACTTGGCTGCCAGATAACAATCAATTATCTCAACTGCTACAGGGACTTAATTTTTGAATAATACCAATGCAAATGAATATGAAATGACAGTGAATATAAATTGTAAATAAATACACAGCAGACAGGTGAAAAATGAAAGGAACAAAAATCAACCCAGTTGAACACCTATGGGAAATGTTAGACAGCGCTCTCTATAACCATCAACAAAACACCAAATGAGTGAATATGTTTTGGAGGAATGGTGTTTTTATCCCTCCAGCAGAGTTCAGAAATTTGGAGAATCAATGCCAAGGTGCATTGAAGCTGTTCTTGCAGCTCATGGTGGCCCAACACTTTACTGAGACACTTAATGTTGTTTTTTTTACCTGACTGTGTAATGAGCATACACCATGAAAATGTGTATATACAGAGACTCAGTGGCATAGCAGCACACTGAGCAGCCAATAGTTAATGCTCAGCACAGATGGGATGTGAACAGCACAGCAGTGAGGCTAAACAGAAAAATAGCCAACAACAATGCAGCCTTAGGTGGCTTACTGACATTGCCAAGGAAACAGAACCTGTACTGAGCCAAAACATGTAATGTCACTAGCCCTGAATGAAAGCACAAGCAGCCCAGCAGCAGACCACAGCAAAGTGGTGAGTACAAGGCTCCTGACAGCGGGTGCAGTCCGACAGCAAAGACAGGAAAACTGAGTTCTGACCTGAGGGCTGATTGGCAGATGATCACCACAGGCAGCAGAGGATGCTTGATCTGCCATATTTACTCTGCTTCACACTGAGAAGCACAGATGTGTCAGTTTAGCTGCGGCAGCAAACGGCATCGGCATCAAGTGTCCAGTTATATTGTCCTTGCTGTGTACCTGAAAGAATATGATTGGATGTTACTGCTACACAGCTGTGAATGAGCCTATCATTGTGAAGTATACTGCAAACAGCTGGTGCCATCAGACAACACATGCAAAGGTTGAGTGATCTGCCTGAACTACTGCATGCTTCATTTGCCATAAATTACAGGATATCTTTAAAAACTGCAACACCATGTAACTTTCCCCTCCATGCTGTGTTGCCTTTCTTGCAATCTGCTTTTTGTATGACAAATCTTCCACTTCCATCCAACACACCTAGAAAGCATCTGTCACTGTAAAGCAAAGGAAGAAAGAGAGAATTGCTGCAGAATGCTGCCAACATAAATGACCTCAGTGGGTCTCCATTAGCTAAAACACACACACTGTAGCTCACTGGCTACGTACACACCATCTAAAAGGGGTATAACTCTCCAGCCTCAGAAATGATGTTGCTTACTTTGGAGGGCATATGAAAGGTTAGTTGGCTCTCTCTCAACATGCCTTCCCGTCTGCTCTGTTTATGCAGCAGTGCCAGATTGTAGATCTGGAAACTGTAGATTTCGGAGATTTATATCTTTGGGCTTTCTTTTTTAAAGAGTTGTAATTTTGTGATTTCAAGGAACTGTCAGGAACTCGGTCATACATATTTTTATTCAACTTCCATTTTCATCATTTTTTTTTTTCTCTCCATAAACCTCCCCTCATTTTCTCCTACCTGTTTTCCTTCTCCCTACCCCTCTTTTTTTTCTCTCCATCTACCCCTCAGCCCTGTCTACCTCTGACAGATGAGTGTGGTCAGAGGTCATGTGGTTGTAATTAGGAGAGCGCTGCCCTGCTTCCTGTTTCTAATCTACGAGAGAGCAGGCTTCAGTGCAGTCATGCCCCGAAAACAGCTGTTAGCCTCGAGGCTCAGCCTTCAAACTCCCCAACCTAAATAAAACAGTCTTTAACCTGTCTACGTAGTCTCATAACATTTATCACAACCTTTCCCCTACCACGCCAGCTCCACCCTCCAATTTCCCTTCTGCTTGATCAGTTAGCATAACTGCTGAACTACAGAGAAGCAGGAATGCAGAAGGCCTCACAGTGCTTACATAGCATTGATATTTTAAGTGCTGATACCGATCTGTATCTGCTGCATAGTAAATCTTGTGACCTCATCCATTATTTTTACAGAGAAATGGTATTAGACTGTTAGTTTTGGATCATTAGAGAAGATCAGGGATTATGCTCCTTAACTATATTCAACATCTTCTGGTCTGTTTTCAACTTGCTTTACTTTGGTTTACAGGTGGCTTTTGTTACCCAGCTTTAGTCTATGGGAAATTCCCCAGCCTCCAGCCTCTTAGCCCTTTTCCAGTGTCCAAGAAGACACAGGCAGAAGTCGATAAATGGATCCAGTGTATTACAAATGCAAGTGCAAAATGGAGAAGAAATGTATTACATGTCTGGAATAAGCAGTTCTTTTCAGATTGTTTGTTTGTTTCTTTATTGGAAGAATGGTAATTTTTTTTTTTTTTTTTTTTAAATCTGTTAATGATATCCATTTAGCGTTGTTAGCTATAGGAGCTAAGATAAGGCTGCTGCACAGATGCAGGCAATGCCTGAAACCTGTCAAAACACAAAGCTCCATCATCAAACACTCACAGGTTAATGTGGGAAGAAGAGACCACATATGTGTTTCTGCACCCTTGGGGCGTGAGGACCCCAAGGTATTCCCAGATTCATTTGAGAGCAATTATTACTACTACACAAACTGTCTCTCACTTTGTTTTTCTTTTGACATATCCTCATCCAGAAGTCCAAGTCAAGTCTCAAGTCTTTGCATGTGACTTGCCAGTCAAAAAAAAGATCTTTCCAGCACAGTCAGTGCAGGGGATGCCAGTTACAACGGCACAGCAGCCAAAGTTATATCTTTATTTCTTTTTTTGCTGTAAATGTCTAGGTGCAAGACGTAAATTATAGCATCTCTGTGTCACATAAAAGTCATATGGTGTTTCTTTCTGTTTGGAACATTTCCCTGCATTGCCCTTTATCTTAATACACCACTGCTTAATCTGTCCTGCACACTCCTAAAAATTCTCCAGAAAGTTATATAACAGAGTCGATAATCTGTTTCTTTTCATACTTGTGTCTCGGATAAATCCCATTGTCTTTTCTCTGATTAAAATGTAAAAAATGGAACATATTCATTTTAGCTACTCCACAGTGGAGCTGCCATTTATTTCTTTTTTATCAGCACAACAAATGCTCTGATGATTAGGCAGTGTGGTGCAATCAAAGCAATCAATAATAAACTGATTGCAGTAACCCCAAAAGGAAAGATAATTCACTGGTTGAATAGTGCACATATGCAGCTTATGACAAAGAGTCATGAATAAAACTGCTCAAGCTGGTAAAAACAAAAACAGAAAAGCCAATAACACAGGCCCTGCATTTGACAGCTTGTGGTTATATATGAGAAACTGACTCACACTAGTTAAAATTGGATAGATGATGCAACTTTCAGCTCTCATAGTTCATAGTTCCCTTGTAAAAGTAACTGAGAGTACATATAAAGCTTCCTATCAATTTTCAAGCACAGAAATGCTTCATAGAAACCATGACCATGACTATATCCTACCATGCACTTTGTTAGCCACTGTTTTACACTCAGCAGGGATAATTAGAAGTGAATTTACACCATTTGTTTGTTTAATAGGATTAAGTGAAACAGCCTCAACTGGCCGGTTGTTTTCAACAGTCCTGTAAAAATTGAGTTAATTGGGCTGATTGCTGCAACTGACTGAGAGTATTAGCTGAAGTGCTGTGTGCCGTTATTTTTAATGGGCAACAAAGTGAGCACAAATATATTTAAAGGGTTTGGGCATGCACTTCCAGTAAGTAATTATTGTCAGGTTCAGTTCTAATTAATTCTTCTTCCTATCTGGATCTTTTGTCATTTTGAACTCCACTACTAAAATTTACTTTTTGTTTCATGTTCCCTCACTTCACTTCTATTTTAAATCAGTGTGTAAATATTCTATTGCAATTACAAAACTAAGTTAGACAAACTTAAACTGGACAAATTAAATGCTGAAGTGAACTAAATCAACCGGAGCTCATTTAACAGCTTGTCCACTGTGCATGTTGGAACAGCCTCCACTAGTCTGGGCTGATGATCCAGGAAACTGTTCAGTTGTCCTGCTTTGTTTCCCAATGGAGCTTTTCAGATCTCCACTCAGGGCTTAAAGTATTTACAATGCTGCAGTCTGCCTTTCCTCTAGCAAGGCCTCCCTGAGGACAGCATTACAGCTAATGGGGAAGATATGGCCAAACAGATGGAGCTGGCGTGCTGCAGAGACCCGTCCGCTGTCTCTGAAAGTTTGAGATGGGTTTTTGTTAGCTAGTTTGTTTGTTTATTTTAGAGCGTTGGCCCAATTTTTGGGGTTAAATTCCAAATACCATTTCCCTCATATAGGATTGAGTGGTTTAATTGTGAGCCAAGTCCTGAGCTGGATGGTGTCATTTGTAAAGAATTAGAAGGGTGAGGAATTTCCCTGCAGAAATGTGACAATGTGCATGTGCTTTGTGGTTAAAAAAAGAGAGGAAAAAAGAGAGTATACAGGCTCCTGATTTCATGTGAAATTATGAAAACTTTTAATTTCTTTATAATCAAGTGTCTCTTTGCTGTTGAGTGATACAGAACAAAGAGATACTTGGATAGTGAAGGAGGAAATACACAAAAATACAAACATACACAGTCCAGCCCCAACAGCGTGTTAGCACAGATATGAGCTATAAAGACAGATATTATACAGCTATTTACATAAACTGCTCTGCAGTTTGAAGTCTCTGTAATACATGATATTTAATCTTTAAAAATCCTATTGCACTCCTGCATTTGATAAGAAAGCACCATAGTTTTTTAAAAAAATCATTTTTGATATGTTGGGATGTGTTCACGTTTAAAGGGTCAGTTCAAGAAATAACAAATATTATTTCCACTAGATTTTGGTTTATTAAGAGGGATTTTTAAGACGTTACATTCTGGACAGTTTTCAATGGGACAATTTCATCAGTGGAAAATAGTCTCACTGTAAAGTTATAACAGTGATGTCTTCAAATTTGCATGATTAGCCACATCACTGTCTGGAAAGAAGCAGAGCTTCTTGTGATTTTTAAAGCTTAGAGCACCACAAAAGACATCCCTGTCTAAGTAAAGTCCTTTAGTTTCACAGGACTTCTGTAGGAAGAGATCCAAGGGTCTGAATTGTTGCAGAATCTGACTGTATTTATCCACTTCGACACACTTGGGAGACAGCAGATGTTGAGGTGTGCCATGCCAAGATGATAGGGAAGTAACTGTTACTGTTAACTGACAATTTTGAGCTTGGCAGTCCACTTTAACTGACACATGAAGAGCCACGAGCACAGTCAAAATGGTTCCACAGAGGAAGGCAGCAGCATGATGTGCTACCAATTAACAAGTAACCAAAAAGAGCAGCAACATCCCATCTAATAGGCTGAGTATAATTTGGACCGGGTCATGAAGACCTCTACCATGTGGGATGATGTGTTTTTTGTTTTTTTTAAGTAGGTGAACTGACCCTTTAAAGTGCTGTTCTGAAGGCACAGAGGAAACATTCTTAAAGCATGACAGCAGTCTGTCCAAACACATTTAATCTGTCAGATACTGTGCCTGTGTTAAGAATCATCATAGCACAAATATATGAATGATTGCACAGATTCCTGATTCCTGACAAGTAATACAACTTTTTACAAAGTCCCTGAAAAGAGGAAAACCAGTGCAGCACAAAAGTAGGAAAAAATGTTTGGCTTTGTACGAAAGTGTATTTCTAGTGCAAAGGAAGTCATTCAACATTCTTTCCTAATTGTATGCTGCTCCACCTTTCTCCTTTTTATTATTCCTTTTAATGCTAATATATTTTGGGCAGTCCGCATTTAAGAAAGTACAGTATGTTCCTCTCCAGGCTGAAAGGAATATTTTAGAAAGCACCAAACTTGTATTATCGTCTATTTAGTTCTTCTTTCATGGCACAAAGCAGTATCCATGGCCAAAAAAACTAACAACTAAATCTGACCCAGAGATTCTGCCAATCCTCTCATTAATCCAGCTGTCATATTTTCACTGGATGCTAGGTGCCACCAGGTATCCATTGAAGGTGATGTAAACATCCACGTCGTCGCTGTAAATGGCGTTCTCCCTCTCCCTCTTGTAGAGTCGGACCCACACCTCGTCATTCAGAGCCAGATCCAACATAACGCTCTGACTCTGCATGATGGACCTTTCACTGGGCTGAGCGTACAGGATCACCTGCTCCCTGTCGTTGTGCATCAGGTGAAGATAGGTCTCCTTGAAGTTCCAGGTGTGGATGTTGACGTTGAAGAAGTAGATCCCCGGCACGTAGCAGTAGAACTTTCCCTTGAACATGTTGAAGTGCTCGTGGAGGTTAACGAACACTGTGTCGAACACCAGTGCCTGATAGTAGTCCAAGCTGTGCAGGGACTTTCGACGTCCCACCGAGAAGGAAGAGTAGGGGATCTTGCAGGCGTCTCCGGGGGCACCTGCCTGGCCTTTGCTGCCTTTAGGGCCCACAGGTCCTCGGAAGCCAGGAGGGCCCTCCAGACCTGGTTTTCCAGGTGTACCTTTGTCACCTTTGTCTCCTTTATCACCTAGGGAGACAAGAAGAAACACATGAGCAGTGCAGACAGAAACACCAGGATCTTAATCTGAATGTCTTTCATTTAAACAACGCACGTATGTGGGAAAACTGAAACATTTTAGCTCTTTATGTTTTTATTGGTAAACTGTAGATGTTGCTCACTGAGATAAGAAAAACAGTCAAGGCTGCAGACTACACTGTTCCAGAGAACATGAACATTATCCCAGATTCAGAGGTAGAGAGGTTATCTTGCCATTTAGCAAAGTGCAGCTCTTACAGAGAAAACAAATCCAAGACTTGATCTGAGCTCTTATTGCAGAACACACAATCATGCACAAAATGCCACTAAGCTTTTTTGTGTTTGTCTTGTGTTCAGAACAAGCTACAGATCCAGAAATGGCAAGGAATTACAGCGAAACTCTCACATCTGACATTTGAAATCCTGCTTATAAATCTGAGGGAATTTTGTTAAAACCATGCTTATCTTAATCGACTTCTTCTTCTTGGACTGTAACACAAGAAATGTGTAAGGATGGAAACATGTAAACTGTGCTCAGAGGCAAGAAGCTTTAAAAGGCACAATTTAAACTTGATTAGATTAAATTAAACTCTGTCCTTTATTGACCTCTACTGAAGACTAGTTGGATGCAATAAAATTGCTATAATGTCATTCGGCCTGCAGGGAGAGGAGTACAAACTCTAAAAGGCATTACAGCTAGTTCCATTTATTTAAATAGAAAATATCCGAGTTCTAGAAAGACTGGAAATATCGCTGTCCAGTAAAAACCACAAATCTCTAAATCTGATTTGATTTGACCTTTTCTTAGATCATAAAAAGTTGTCTGGGATTTACAGGGTTCTCACAGAACAGCGGACATTTGTACAACAGATGCTGGGTTTAAATCTGTGTGCCATCTGATCACATGTGACAAGTAAAAGGAAAACCAATATTTAGTGTTAGTGTTAGTGGTTAGTAAAGTGCTGGTCCACCTGCTGCTGGAACAGTTTGTGATCCTTGATACAGATTCTACAAGTCTCTGAAATTCTACTGAGGATATTCCCCCATTTGGTGCCTCACATCATTTCCACTCTAATCAAACGGTGACCTCTCATGCCCTGTAATAAGGAAACATCCTGCAGTCTGTGTGTCTTCAGATGTTTCCTTTTAATTTGTCACCTTTCCCTAACTGTCCAAACCATTTCATGCATGTACTCATCTTCACGTGTGCTGAAAATGTTTTTATGAAGCTTATTTGCTCTGCTGTTATTTGCAGCATATTTTGCTTCTTTGTTGGATCTCGTTTTGCTACCACACTGCTTGTCTCTGGATTTTAACTTTATATGCGACCTGACAACAAGCTCTGAAAATGATTAATGAGCTTATGTATATCCTCCTGTCACCACTGCTGACTGAAATGTCTCTGGTTACGTGGACATTTTGAGTGTTGCTATTGTTCCCAGTACACAAAAACCTCTTTGCTATGAAATCAAGTGACACCTCGAGCCTTTTTTATACTTCATCCTCATATCACTATGAAGCAGCTGTTAAAAAAAAAAGAAGAAAAAAGAAACAAAAGCAAAAAAACAACAAAAAATGAGCGCTAAGAAAACACTCCCTCAATAACAAACAGAAGCAAATAAACTGAGAAACAGTACAGTTTATTGAAATTGTTGGATGAAAAGTTAGTGACAGTTTAATGATTTCCACATGCAGCTGAGAGATGACATGTGTCGTTACTGGCTGTGCAAAAGAAACATTTTCAAAACATGTTGGTAAATTAAAAATGACATGGTTTTCAAGTTTCAAAAATGCTGGTATCTAAACATGTGCCGGTGCAAGAGGCTTTGAAGCTGCAGTGACATAAAGACACTTATAAATCTTGCTATGCTGACTCTAAGATGCTGCTTCGACAGACAGGTCAGGAGCTGAGCACCTCTGGGCTGGATAAACCACACAGGAAGAAGCCCACAGCACTGCCCTCACTCACCATGACCAACACTTCCTGAAGACCAGAGCTAAACACAGCCCATCCTCTCCACACATCCACAATGATCTGTCCAGTTAAGTCCACGCAAAAAACCCTGAGGGGAGTTACAGTAGTTTCCACAAACAGCAGCTTAGCAGCCGCCTCTGCAGACAGTGACCATATATGGGACTGATCCTTCATCCTGAAATCAAATAAGAACTGCAGGGCCTCTTGTAACTCTGCGTGTCCCCTCTTTCTCTTGCTCAGTGTCAACAAAAATAAAACTCTAGTTTCCACTTTTAGACACTCACACACTGTCAATAAATGTCATCATTATATTTGAAAGAAGAGTTACTTTTCTGGTTCTCAACTTGCCTCATCTTCTGACAGAAAAGCAAAGCTAATATGTTCTTACATGTGCAAAATTGTTTGTCATTGAATATTATTGAGGGAACAAACTGTAAGATGCAAGATCTATAATTACAATGTGATCAGAAATCACGAAAAAAAACATTACCGTTTTACAATTGACTTATGAATCTCTATAATATGAGATCTGAAGCTTCCTACTGATTAATACATCTTGTCATTTTAGGCTTACAGGCTGTACAGGCAAAATCTCAAACAAATTCTGATATTATGCAGTTTGTAAGATTTGTAAAATACAATTTAATCCTGTGATTGTAGATGGAGTGTGAAAAAATGTTTGGGCGCAGGATTTCCTTTGTCCGTGACTGAGGGCTCTGGTTTCTTTTGAGAAATTTGGCTTGATGCTCTCTCATATTGAGATTGGCTGGCTGACTGACTGATTGTGGGTTACGCTGTTTAAATTTGATCACTGTGGCTTTGTGGGAGCAAACTCGGAGGCACACGCTAATGCACCCACATACAAAACAAGCAAACACACAAAGCATACACACTCAAAGTAGGTGCTATTGTGTTCCAATGAATTGTTGAAACACAGTAACAAGAAAAGGAGTGTGTGTTTGTGTGTATATTGCATGAGTGCAATATACATAGAGTGTGTGTCTTTGTGCATGGTTGTGTGTCTTTGTATGTATGTGTTTTCTTCCACATAAGCAGGTTCAGTGCCAGGTGAAAGCGCCGGCTGAGACCTCCCTCATTGCACAGCTGCAATTCAGTGACACTGCAAACCGTTTCATTGCCTCATTTGTACAGAAGAGCAACACTGTGAAACAAAACACGACCTCAGGAGTTGCGGGTCTCTCAAAAATTGATCTTTTAAATCCTGTTTTTCCAAAATGAAACCCATTTTCCATTAAAGCCTGACATAAATCCAGGACTTGAACTTGAACTTAAAATCAATAACTGCAAGAGTTCCAAGAGCATTTTGTTTCTGTTTGTTTGCAACAAAAACATGATCCCTCACCAGCTTCCCACCAATGGAAAAATGGGACCTGAATGTAAAATAACAGCTTTTTCAACAACACAACACAAACACACTATACTTTACACTGCATAGTCCAGTGAGTCTGTGGCCCAGTGGAAAGTAGCACTCCAGTCACAGAGTTTCTGGGGCACCAACTCTGTCCAAGAAATTCAAATTGGACTTAAGTTCTTATGATGGAAAAGTTCATGAGTGTCAAAACTATGTGTGTGCATGCATTGCGTTAGCATGCGTGTGTCTTTATGAGAGTCAAGAGAGGAAAAAAAGAGGGATTTTTCTTTTCTGCAGTTCAGCAGTTGGACTGGTTTGGGGGTTGATTGTGGGTCAGAACAGACTTGGCATGTCCAGTTATCAAAGGACCAGCAGATAAAACAACAGAGTGATGACACATCGCTTGGACTGCTCCACTTGAGTTGGCCGCTACGTCTCTGATATTAAATACACATGCTCTTACAAATCCCTCTCCAGCTGTGATTGTGTAGCTCTTGGACATTTGAAAATCCATGTATTTCTAATCTTTCTCTTGTCACATTCCTCTATTTCTTTCTCATTTCCCCCAGGTTTAAACACAAATGTGCAAATACAAATGAAGCTATGCAAACACACAATTAATCACGCAGGCACACATCTCCTTCACAGTTGGCCCTCCTCACTCCCTGACCAATAACAATAACTCATACAAGCTGTTACAGATTTGACTGTGACAGGGCTCACTGTGACCATATGGATTTGAGTCAGTTGTGTCTCAGAGGTCTTCATGGGTCTACATAGTTACTAGTAGACCTGACTCAGGTCTGAAGTTGAGCCAGGTCCTAATTTTATTTAGTTTAATGTGGTTGGCTCCCCCTCAACTGAGGGAAGCCTTGGGCCAGCGTGCCAATAGGCCTTAAACTTGAGTGCATCTATGTGAACTCACAATCAATTTAAATCATGTGGTATATCACAGAAAAAAAGCTTTGTATGTGTGTTAGGTGCCAGGTATGTTTTCAACAGGTCTATTCCAGATCAAGTTCAAAGTTTTGGACCCATTGACACCTTTAGAAACAAGTCAAGTAAAATTCAGAGACAAGCTCGGATACATGTAGTGTATCTAATCTTATTGTGCTGATAAAGATGTGTTGATGTGCTTCTTTGACAGACCACAAACATATCAAATGTGGTTCTACTTCAATTTCATGTGTTGATATACATTTCCTATGACATACACTGTCAAAAACCATTAAAGTCGCTGTTTCTTGGCAATCTGGTTCTTTCACAAAATGTTGACCAGAGGCTGATTTTTAAAGTGGTTCCAGGTTGTTTCTATCAGCAGGGTGTCTAATTTCCTTTTCGAAGACCCTTTAAATTTTTGTCTCAGTTCCAGTTAATCATCACTGCATGGTTACACTTTAGTAGCGCTATTCCATTATAACGTACATGATTACTCTTCTGATTAAATAGAAGTCTTGCCAGACACACAGCCATCTGGAAAAAGCAGTGATTTGATTGAGGAAGTGTAGCTTGAGGCAGGAAGATAGATATTCAAGGATGGAGTGTTTTCGGATGATACAACCTGCCTGCAAACATTGTAGTTTTTGCTAAATGCACTTAACCTGACAGACACACTAGAAACTGATAATGGTTGGCCAGTCATGCTGATTCATAAGCTGATTAATACCTTTGAGGATGGTCATGTTGACAACAGTGCGGATCTCTGGCATCTGGTATTGGGCTGTAGCTGCTGGCAGCTCTTGGTGGTCGCAGCAACGTCTGCAGAGTCTAGAAGGAGGTCTAGAGGGGGAGGGGACACAGCAAACCAGGGGGAGGAGCAAAAGCAGCCTCAAACACACCACCGTCATGGTTGCCACAACCTAAGAGAGGAAAGACAGAAAGGAAGGAGAGTGGAAAGGTTATCAGTAGAGTTGAATGTTTGTTAAATTGTACATCCATACCAAGCCAAAGCAAAAGAAGACTCTGAAGCCATCATGATACAGAATTTCTTCTAATGAGGTTATTGTTTACTCTCTTCTCCACTGGAACTTCCAACAAGCTAAACTTCAACTATACACTGGAAAACCATAAAACCAAAACCAACATTTTTGGGTAGAGTTTGTACTTTGGTGTGTTTTTGACATTCCTGTGGATAACTGGTGTGTCAAGATATTTCCACGACAAACAGTTGATTTTGAGGGTTATCTGAAAACACTGACTGTAATCTTCAGACGTTACTGCGAGGTCTCAAACTTTTCTAGACTCACTATTTTGTACCCATCATTTTGTACCTTGTCATACGGGGGGAAATCTGTTGTCAAAGTAGCAACGATGCTACTCCAGCAACAGCTGTGTCAGTGTACCAGAATGCAGCCAAGACAAGCTGTGGTTTGAGTTAGGGATACAGCCAAAATCATGGACATATTCCAGTGTTCACAAACTAGTTATTAATCTGTTAGCATATCCATCCTTAATAAGCACAAGTACTTCACATTTAATCTCTGGCAGCTGTTGAAAAGTTTCTAGGAAATCACTAATTGGATAAGTCAGGTTAAAAGAGAGCTAATATATCATGAGTAAATCACAATGGATTGGCATTAAGTAACTCTTGGCATACACTGAACTTCAGACTAATAACACCTCACGATGTACTTCATCTAAGGGAAGATTTTCTCTTTAACTTTCAAGGAAACCAAAAAAACTGAACATCACAGCCAGAGATGGCAGTTGTGACCTTAGAGTGTTCATATGGGATCCAGAGGTTTTGGACTGAGATATAAGCGCAGTAAAAAAAACTATAGACTTGGGGGGAAAAAAGGAAGGCATGAGTTTCATGGCCTTCCATACATACACACACACACCTGGACACCTGGAATGAATTGGGTTTGAAAACATTTGATTTGATACCCTCTGACTGAACCCTAACCCACAGTCACACACATTTCCAAGGACGACATGAGCCGCTGAACCTGTTACCCTTGGAACCCTTCATCTGTGCAACACACACAGTCAAATGCACCAATTTCTCTTTCCTTGTGCTCTGAATTTAATGTCCACATTTTAGAGGTTGTCCAAGACAAAACTAAAATTTGGCATGTGCTGTTCTCACTTAGCTACGTCTGCTCAATTTTATTTAGCAACTTTTCATGTCTCCCTCTACTTGTTATCATCCACCCCATTTTCAAACCTCTGAGTTCCAGACGTGCTAACAGCAGTCCTCTGAAAATCAATACAAGGAAGAGAAAACAAAAACAAAAAGCAGATGAGAGCTGAGCTCAGAAAAAACAATAAACAGGAGAGAGAAAGATGAGAGAGACAACAGGGAGACTGCCAGAGGTATTTACAGTGATGGATGAACATTGAAAACCAAGTGTATAGGATTTAGTGGCATCTAGAGGTGAGGTTACAAACTGTATACCCCTGCCTTTCCAAACACGTAAGAGAACCTATGGTGGCCTGCAGGTAATGTACAAATGAAAGGCTTTCTCTTCAGTATATATGTAGTGTATGTTTTGTCCATTCTGGGCTACTGTACAAACATGGCAGTGCAGTATGTTTGGCTCCATGGACCTGCTCCCTATGTAAATATGAGGGGGCTCATTCTAAGCTGAGGAAAACATGATGTTTAAATCCTACACACTGGTCCTTTAACAGGATATGAGATGATGGATGGGGCATGACTCTGAGAAAATGAAATGACTGGAGCTCTGCCTTAATATTTCTATCCGACTACTGACAATAAAATATTATCATAACAGTTATCATCTGAAACTGCTTCACGGTCACAGCCAGGCAGATGTCGGAGGATACATTTGTACTCACTTCCACAACATGATAGAAAAATTAGCTCAGATTTATCACTTTCATTTATATTTTTGTCATTTACTTGATCCTCATACCCTGAATAATTCCTAATGACTGCAACAAGAGAATAGCTAACCAAGGCTGCATTTTGTCATAAAGGAAAAACCATAATCGCAGGGTGGTTGGTGCAGCCTGGCAGTGCTCACGTTGGAAGAAAGACCAAACTAGTCTGGAAAATATAAGTGATTATTTGAATTGTTTTTCTCAGGGAACTCTAAACTATGGCTTCACTGCAGTGACACTAAAAATGTGATTTTGGAGGCTTCAAACACATTACCATAGTTACCACAGACTTCACAGTAGGGTGGTTGATCTTTATGGTAAATACTACACCACCTGAATGCAGCATACAGGTCTTAAAGGAAACTCTTTAGAAAAGAATATATCCTGGCGAGTGTACCTGGACTACTTCCTCTGTCTTTCTGCCTGGCCAGTGTGTGTTGTGCTTTTAGAACCTGTGTGTGTGTGTGTGTGTGTGTGTCCAGCAGCAGTGTCATTCTGTCATTTCCCCTCTTTGGACCTGACTGAAATATCTCAACAAACATTGGGTGGATTGCTTTCAGCCTTCATGCCCCCTTCAGGACAAACTGTACTAACTTTGGTGATCCAGATCTAGCACCACCATCTGGTCAAAACATGTATTGTCCAAAAGTTAGCATGCTAACACAATGAACATTACAACTGTTTAATATCAGCAAGTCAGAACTGTCTTTGTGAGTGTGTTAGCATGCTGACGTTAGCATTTAGCTAGCACTATTGCTGTTCATCAGTACAGCCTCACCTAGCTGTGCTCCTGGCTCTAGACTCTGAGTTTTGTTTAGACCATTATGAATAATGTTTGCTTTGAGGTGGGTTTATATTTCTATCAGACACTGAGGTTTATGAACATCAAATTGCAGAAATGGTTGCTTTGTTCAAACAGACATCCAGGGCTGTGGAATGATTTTCCAAATATTTATAGTTAGAAATGAAACACATCATAAATATGGAGGGAATGAGTAGTCATACATCTAGTGTTACTTGCAAAACCATCTCTAGCATAATAACATTTTCTGATATGACAAGTTGTTATGAAATATTTGGCTCCTTTATCCATTTATAATGCAACATGCTGACACACTGATTAAAAAAAAACATCTGTCCACTGTGCATGCTTAGACACAGTTTGCCGTGCTTTACATCACACAATGTACATGTGTAACATATGATGAATTAACTGTTGGGATAAGCTTACAGCAGATTCTCTCACACCTTAGAGTCACAGGAACTGAGTTAATGTTGGTTAATCTATTACATCATCACCTCATTTAACCCCCTCCCACCCATCCCTCCATCAGGACCCCCACTTCCCTCCCCCAGAGCTACTTGCACAATTTGCACCAATGCCATGATGACAACATGCCGCTAATGAACTGAACACACACTCCTGGATACTGATCCAACCGCAACACACACGCAACACTCATAATGAACTCATTTAAGGAGCCACGTCTACAACGCCAGAGCATCAGTTTGGCATGCAGCTGCAGTCCGGATAAACTATAAACACACAGCTCTAAACACAGAGCACACGCAGAGACGCGCGCGCGCACACGTGAAGAAACGTGTCAGTGAGCCGGCGCGCGAGAACCTGCACGATGATGTTAGGGGTAACTTTTCCAAAAAAAAAAAAAAAAAAAAAAAAAAAAAGTCTGCTGCTGAGTTGGCGACTTGTGAATAACTTCTTAAATCCTGCACGTCTCTGCAAGTACGAAAACGCGCCGCCGGGTGTTTCTTCTTCTCTCCCTCTATTTTTTTCATTGTAAACTGTGGAGGATTATTATGCAGAGCCGTGAGATAGATTGTCATAAAGTCGTTGTCACATGTGTCAGAGAATCTGGTCGCTTTTCTTACCTGGTGGAGTTTCACCACAGCGGAGGAGGAAGAGCAGACTGCTGGTGTCAGGCTGAGAGGAGGAACTACTGAGGAGAAACCTCTCTCTCTCTCTCTCTCTCTCTCTCCCATACACACTCTCCCTCCCTCTCTGTCTTTAGACACTCATAGAACACACACACACACACACACACACATGCACAAACATCAAAAGTCAGCCTTACTCCTGTACTCCCCCATAATGTCCCCCTCTCCTCACTCCTCTTCTTGCCTTTTCCCCCTGTGATCATCTCCTTTACTTCCCCTCCTCCTTCCCCTCCATCCTTCCCTCAAACTCCACATCCATCACTCTTTCTTAGGAGAGTCAAGACTGCTGCACCTTCATCCAGAAGTTTTATAACAGGGAGCTGAATGTGGTGAGGAGGAACTGTCACCACCCAAACAGAAAATTTAGGTCAGCTCTTCCTCTCTCACTGTTCCTCTGCTCTGTCCACATTTTACTTTACAGTGTGCATGAGTCAGATCTGGACAGTAACAACTCCATTTCCTTTAAGTTGCCCCACGCCTTCCAATCTTGCACGCCAAAATAACCACATTATATCACCTCTCGTAAACTCCCACTGAGGTTCTTAAGTCATGCTGCAGAAGCTTGTTTTATTTTGCTGACATTTAAATAAACCTGTCATCTTTACTTTCTTTTGATTCTCTGTCTCACTTTGGAAAAATACTGTGTTGTAGTGTAAAACATAAGAAAAAGCTGCTTGTCAAAGCTCATGTTTCACACACTGTACATAAATATCCTATCTGTAAATTCAAGGAAACGCTCTTCCCCAGATGTAGTTTCAATGGTTTCAGCGGATGTGGTCTAATAACATCTGGGTGTCATGAGTACCCAGGGGACCAGCCTGCCAGTGGACGCATGCAGAGAAAAGAGATCAGAGAAAATAATAATTCTTTGGCAAAGTCTAGTTACTAACTGCTGTGAATTATAAAACCAGCAGCACAGAGCACTGTCTGCATGTATATTTTTTATTGGTATATAAAATGAAAACTAAGAATCTTTTGACAAAATGACAGCTGTGGTTGGTTTATTGATTTATAGAGGCCTACAAACAGGGGCTGTGTAAAGTTCTGATGTAAGGAGAAAAAAATGAACACAAATGACAAAGTAGAAAACGTCCACTGAGTGGGATCACACAGCATGCATTACCCTGAGGCAAACTGCTTGTTTGGAGGATTTTTAGATTAAAAATAGAGGGGCACAGGGAGGTCTCAGTAAAACAGGAAGAGCACGAACACTGTCCTCAGTTCACCACAGTGCATCGTGGCATCAAATTATCTTTCTTTTTTTTTTGTTATCTCTGTCTCAGCTCAAGCCCTCAGCAACAGTGCTGGGCTGTGAGGCAACTTTGGAAAAATGGCCACACTTGGTATTGTGAAATCGTGGCTCAAAAGTATCTTTTCCCATACATGACCATTACAAAACGAACAGCTGTAAAGCAGGGATCACATTTTCCTGACTGTCACTGCCACCCTGACCATCCATTACGACCAACACTTTCAAAAGTTTCACAGAGATGTGTCATAAAATATTTTATGCAGAAGGCGTTCTCCAGTGCCCGTGTTCACCTGGTCTGAAGAGAGGAGAAAAACGTTTGATGTATATGCACCAACTGAGCAGCTTTCACTGAAATGAAAAGGGTGGCGTGTTGCAACGTGGTATCCTTTTTTCCCCCTTTTTCAAAAATACATCTGTGGCCTCAACCAAAAATCTCAAAGAAACAGGCAGCTCAGACTCAGACAGTCTGTGGTTGGTTGAAAGGCAGTCTGGGAAATATACAGTCTACTGCAGGAATCATCAGCAAAACACCTAAGATCAACTGAGGGGGGAATTCCATTTGATAAGCAGACTCCTGTGATCTTATGTCAAACTGGAACAAAGTTACTCACTCCTTTTTAGTAGCATTGGCCTGGAGCCAGCGAGCACTTAACACTCATTGGTTGAAACCCTCATGGAAGGATGGCTGTAATGCTGAAAACTGCCCCATAAAGATCATTTGTTACCAGCTGCACTTTACTGTAGCTGCCTCAGTGTATTCCTGCAGCATGCTTCAGTGCAGGGTCATTCAGCTTGGAAACAACTAGTCCAAGTCCGTCCACCTAATGGATTTAGGGATGATGTCATGGGTTGTTTGTGGCAGGAGCTAACTGTGTTTCTCTCGTCTGTTATGTCTCTATTTTAGTCTAGAAACAGCAGCAAAGATTCCTCACAGTCCTGACATTTTTTGTTCATCTTATCTTTGCATATCTCTCTTTACAATTCTTCTCCTAAATTTCCCATGATCTATCTTAACCCTTCTTCCACACGCCTCCCTCTGTTCAGTCTGTCCCCTGGGCTTTCCTGCTTTCTCTCAGGGTTTTGGCTGTGTTCTGCTCGTTCTGTTTCCTGTCAGCCTGCTCACTGTGGTGAGAAGTCAGCCAGCCAGACGCCACAGAGGTGAAAAGACAAAACAGAGCAAACACATGAAGAAGCTTCTATGTGTGTTAGGAGCCTGTATTTCTGTAGTGATGACAAAATGTCCCAACAGAGCTGGAAAGGATATTTGTCTTACTGGTTTCAATGCTTTCACAGATTAGTGTGGAAGAAACAAACATGATTTGCTCTTTACTCTTTGGGTTTGGTCTCTGGTTCATATTTCTGCTCATGCCCTGGGTCTGGGGGCTTTGATTTTTTTGTTTGTTTTGGTTTTTTGTCGGGGTTTATAGTGAAAGATTTGTTTTGGGTTGAAAATCATTCAAGTGTTTCATCACTTGAGACTCAGATCAGGTCACAGTTTGAAGTCAATGCCATTTCATGTGAGGTTGAGTCTGAATTTCTATTATTTCCATAATACTATAGCAGGGAGGATCAGTAGGGACCCATCGTTTGTTAATCAGGCTGAGGTTGGATGGGGGTCGAGGGCAAAAATTACAATCAGGATTAGGTTTAGGCTGGTGTGAGATTTAATGTCAGGCATGATAAAGGCGTAAAGGGGTGTACATGTTTTGCAGAGTTTCAGTAACTCTACACCTGCTGGTGTAATAGCAGTGGACTAAAACAGGTGGTTTATATTACACACACACGCACACGCAAACATGTGGTACAAACACAGTGTAAAAAAATGTAATATTGATTGACAGGATCTGTATTTCTGTCTGTGGGGTGTAGACCATGCAGGAGACCTTGTAAACAGACACTGCTGTGAATGTAGCCCTCAACTATGCAATGACTATGTTGTTGACTATATTGACCGTGTGTGTGTGTGTGTGTTTGTGTGTGTGTGCTCCTCAGAGTGGACAAAAAGTGTAGAAGTTGCATTCCTTCACAAACAACTTTGGCTTTTTTCAGATAAAAAAAGATAAGCCCTGTCAAAAAATGAATTTGCTAACCAATCACTACACACAAAACAGTAGCTGAAACCTCAGTAAAATTCCATTGGAAAAGTATTCATCTTTATTCAGGCACCTTTGCTCTGGTAGCTGAGCACACAAGTTCAAGAGTTCAGTACCTGATTTGTGCCAAGCTGGAAACTGGGGCGCAGAGAAACATAAAACCTCATACACATTAAAATCCAGTAAATACAATTCAATACATCAAATAGTAAATAAATAACAAAAAAAGTGAGAGCATGAAGTTGGAGGTCTGTCTGCCACAGCTGAGCAAGTTTGCAGCACTCGGGAATGTGTTTTTAACACTATTTGTTTTAGTTTGTGGTTGCCTGAACCTGTGATGTGAAGGGAGTGGCTCAGGTTCTCCCCACTAAAGGTGACCAGAGAGACACTCTGTGTTTTGGTTGTGCTACTTTACATACACACACTTTCTGATTCTGCGTCATATTCACCCACATTCACGCTTTACGACCACATATCTTCAGCTGCTGGCCCCGGAGCAGCTGCATGGTACACTCAGGGCTCATGCAGCATTTACATCATTACAGTGGAATATGTATTGATAGACAGAGACAGTTCAGGGCTCCCAGTGATCTTCAGCCCTGCTGGCATGAAGACACTTGAATGGCCTCATTTTCTGTTACTAAGTAAGCATAAAAAATAACTTTTGGGCTTTCTGACATTTTTATTTTCTTCTAGTGAAAAAATAATAATTAAAAATCCTTTTAAACCCCTTAACAGAAGGAATACTTTTCATTAAATTCTGACATAAATATGAGCACTCAGTTCAAGGATATAACAGCAATTCAGAGGTTACAAAACTCAGTGAACTGCAGATGCTTTGTGTGTGTGTGTGTGTGTGTGTGCGTGTGTGTGCTACGCCTCTAGTGAGGATGATTCAAAATGACAGGAGCTACTAAAACATCAGAAGAATGAGAGCAGTGTTGAGTGCATTGCTTAAAAGCAGCTCAGTGCTGATTATTGAGGGAAGGAAGGTTGCTATCACTCATTCTCTCATAGTCCTGATTTAGCCGGGGGGGCTTGTGAGTCTTCCAATCTTCAAAGCAGGTATTACAGTACATTTTCCTGAGAGAAGATGCCTGTTTAGAGTGAAATGCTCTTAATTTTCATCTGCAATCACTGTTCTTTGCTGCCTTTGGCCTCCATATGTTTTAAGTTAGTCCACACTTCCTCCAAATTCCCATTCTACTCATTGGCTCTGGGCCACACTGTGTATGAATGCATATTTATCTTTAACAGCAGGCCAAGCAGGATCAGGGTGCTGCATGTCTTGGCTACAGGAAGGCTACAGGAGTTTGTTGAACTTATCAGTTCATTGAGAGAGCAGAGATACACTGACTGAAACTCATTGGTGGAATAGATATATTAGATATTCACAGTGGTAATCCTATTTGCTACAACGATTAATTTAAATCTGCTATTGTCAATATTCTTAGATCAAAAATAGATGAAAATACCATGTGTAATGTGAGAGTCTTACTCATAGAGATGAACTCACAGGGAATTATTGTCCGACTCTTTCAGTTTCAGTATTTTAGCATCTTTCAGCTCATTGTTTTGGTTTTTCCAAGTCCGTATTGTTACTGTTTTGGTTCCCAACACAAAACAACCAAACGACAAAGTTAGTGACTAAAGCTGGTGAACATTATGGAGCATTTAACAGCTGAACAACCAGATATTTCCCTCAGGATTAAATGGACTGCAGAGCTAAAGGGACAGTGAATACTGGACTTATGTAGCTGCTGTAGCTGCTGGATGCATAATTAAGCAAACAAATTCAACAGGAGCTGAAAATGAGAAAACCAAAAAAATTCAGTTTGAACTTGAGCTGATTAAAATCCAGACTCTGCAGAACTCAGTCTCAAAATCAACTGATGGTCACTGATGGGTGAACACAGCTTCACAACAGAACGTGCTACATGTGTGAACAACAAGCTAGCTGCATTCCTATAAATGACCCAAGTGAGATGATCACATTTTTCTTTTTATGTGCATTCTCACCTTCAAAACTCAAAATCATAAAACTTCATTGGGTTTTTTTTTCAGGGACTTCACTCATGCTGCTTCATCTACATCAAAGATGGCTATTTCTGATTTAACCATCTGCTGTACTGTTCGGAAGAAATACTAAATCTTTCTCCTGTTTACTTTAAGAGCAGATTTAATGCAACAACAAGATCAAATAATCCAGGATGAACTCTGACTTTATACTGGCTTAAAGCTAATTTGAATTCACCCACTTTCATAGGTTGATGAACACTGTTGCCTTGGCTCTCGCAGCTCTGAGCTACAGTAATAAAAATCATTGTGGAAAAATATTCACAGCAGGTATTGTAATAATAAATTTCAGTGATGTAAGTGAGGCTGAATATGTGTTCCCCCATGCAGATCCACATGTCAAGTATTTGCAACCCATCTGGTACCTTGTTGTATGAATATGAAACTTTTATCATACTGCCTGTCTCTCTGTCACATTGTCTTTTGTTCTGTGTGTGTCTCTGTCTCTCTGCTCTCCTTTGCCTCTTAACATCTTTACCGGTGTGTTTTTTCTTCTCCTTTTTTTTTCCTGTGGAGTTGTATCATCTCCCAGCGCTGTGTGACACCTTTGGGTCCCATCTGTGAAATCCCAACATGGAAGAAGATGAGACAGATGGTGGGAGACACCGGGGGAGTGAGCAGTGTGTGTGTGTGTGTGTGTGTGTGTGTGTGTAATGAATACAATTCAGAGGAGGATGAAGTGTCTTCTCTCTCTCTCTCTCTCTCTCTCTCTCTCTCTCTCTCTCTCTCTCTCTCATTTTGTTTGTGTGTATTTAAGTGTGAGAGTGTGTGTACATGGTCGAGTGCAGTAAATTAGTTACAAGCTAAGAGGTACCTCTGTGAACTAGAAAGCTAATTACAGAGGAGCAGCGCATCTGAGAGTATACTTCTAGGTCTAACTTAAATACATACATAGACACAGGCAAACACACTTTATTCGTTTTTTAAATTCCACTTGGCATTATGTCTCTCTAAATTGGTATGTTACTCAGAGACTGATGTATATTCCACTGGGCTTGTTTTCTGGTAGGAACACAAGGACCACATAAAGCCAGGAGATTTGAAAGACTCACAATGCATGAAGATCAGTTCCATATACACACCCCTCTGTTTCCTCATCATTATCCCGTGTGTCCTGTGTGCACCAGAGTAAACGTGCAGTTTAATCATGAACAAACAGAAAAAGCACTTGCAAGTTTAACAGATTCCAGTTTGTAAGGAGCGTAGTACCTGTTGAAGTAATCATCCTGTTCAGAAGAAAAACAGATTGTTTCAGTCATCAACCATGATACACTGAATGACTCTGATTTACTGCTACAGACTCAGATCTGGCCCTAACTATATACACTACAATTTCTTTGTGTGTGTCTCTGTTTAGTTCACTTGTCTCTGTGACTCTGTTCGGATCTGTCTCCTGTCTGCTTCTGTCATTTCAGCAGCTTTATTGGTTCACATACCTGTAGTTTTCTGGAAATAGTCTGTCTTAAGTAGAAATACAGCAGGACCTGCGAGAAAAAAGAGTGTGTTCTCTATGACCAGTCAGATACCAAACCTGCTGATCTCCCTCACTGTGACTGCATGAGCAAAGCATAAAATATAGTCAAAGAATAACCCTCTACTCAAAACAAATACTCGAGATATTCAATCTAAAACAACATGAAGGCTCTGCAACCATCATCCCCACATCCATACTAAAAACCTCCTGCTATTTGAGTCCATGTCTTTTGCATATCCCCCCTCTCTCTCTCTTTCTCTGACTAGTTTCCATTGCATTTAACATGTTCTGAGGAAAGGGAATATTTCATAGCTCCCTTGTTTCTAATAACTGCGTTCATGAGTCAGACACATAAACCTTGGAACAACCTTCTGTGGACTGCTCCGTTAAAACTCCATTATACCAGGCCAAATTTGGACATACATGAAATTAAAGTTTTATATGCTTCACTTTTACCCTCTCACTGTAGTTTTAATTAGACTGTAATTCATACAGCAATACGCTCTGGGTTTTGGGAATGTGAAACGGGTGAAATTGTGCACAAATGTCCAGGCAATCTCCTGTGTGTGATTGTGTGTCATTTGAACATCTGGCATTTTTATTATTTAGCTTTCTATTACATGTACCTCTTACGTTTATGTTAGAGTTATGTCATCCTATTTTAAGAAGATTTGTTTACATATTGAATTATGAGTTTTTATTACAAAGCTGCATGTGCACATGCAACTATTTTATTTCAGCGTAATGGAAGTTAGTTTGTCCAAACGTTAGCTGGTGTAGCACAATATATATGACAGTAAGGTTGGGGTTGCAAAGAGAAGCTCCTTTTATTTCCTTTACCTGACTATTCTGAGGTCTCACTCAACAGTGTAGCATGTAGCACCCTCTCATTCAAATGGTCTCTCTCCCTCTTTTCTCTGTCTTTTCACACCCAGCATTTTCCTTCTTCCATCTCTTTTTCACTCTAATATCTTTCCTCACTCTTTCAATCCAATTTTCTCCTCTTCCTCCCCTCTGTCATCTCCTGTCCTCCGTGTTCTCTGCCCCCACTCGCTCACATCATTTAGGTCTTTTCATCTTCCCAGTCATGCTGTCTATTTGATTGGAGCTTGGCTTGATGGAGTTTTCCATCCTGTGGCTTTGGGGTCATTTTCAGTATGTCTGTTTCACTCCCATGTCCTCCTCTTACATTCCTAATTTTTCATCTTTTTTTTTTTTAAGTAACTTTGAATCCTCTCTCCTCTAGCTCACCCTCTGCCTCCTCTCTCTCTCAGTTTTCTCCCTTTTATTCTTTGTGCCCTACTATCTACCCTCCTCCTTTTGCTGTGCTGTCAACTCTTCTTTCGTGTCTTTTTATGACTCATATTACAGTTTCCTCAGCTTACCACCCTTTTTGTGTTTTTGACTGTTCTTGTATTCCTTGGCCTCCCACTTCTATTCTCTCCCGTGAGCCAATTTCATACTACATACTAATATTTCACTGTCATACTTGGGTTCGTAGTATACGCTTTAATAGTACAACACTTGTGAGTCAATCTTTGGCTCCCTTAAACAGAGAGTGGTGGCATCATCACAGTTCAGATGTAAATGTCAGTTGCAAATTGCACATAAAATGTGAGTCTTGTGAGGATAGGTGGGTCACATTTGTTTTGATCAGTGCAATGTGTCAAACAAAGTGAGTGTAAATGATCTCATGTTGCAGTATGACCTCTGTCTGTTGGCCTACCACTGAGCGACTCCTTCAAAATTTGATTGCCATGTAATTCTACATTTTAGAATCACGGACCAGTAAACGTTTCAAGAAAACATTTTTGCGGACAGGGAGTTTTTACAAGGAAAAAAGAAAATGTTTGATGTGTCTGAAAATACTGGAAAATGTTTGACATGTAAACTTAACTCTCTAATTGTTCCAAATTAGTGTTTTCCAACTCCTTGTCCCCTTTCTTTTCCTCCTCCGCTTATTTCCTCTTTATAGTGGTAAACTGTAGGCAGTTACCGAGCTGCAGCCCTTCAAAGCTTTGATTAAATGTCAGTTTCAGTCGGAGTGGATGTGGGTCAGCCTAATCAGTGCACTTCATGCCTTCGCTCACAAAATAGAAAATATAATGAGGTTTCTCTGTCTTTGTCTGTCTCTTATTATCTCTCTTTAGTCAGCATTTCTCTCTTCTGATGTCTCTTGTCTCTCCTTCTCTTTGTTTTGGTTCTCTTTGGAGAAAGCAAATGCTTCCCTAAATATAAACATTATAAAAATCTGTTTGCCTCCTTCAAATCTCTTTCATTGTTGCACACAAACAAAACTACAGTACACTTTCTATGATGAGTCACCCATTTGCCTGTGTGCCTCTGAGTGTGTTTAATGTTAGACTGTGATTTTCCATATGCTGGTGTGGATTATGTATTGATTTTGTGACTGTGTGTCTGTGTTGCTTTGCTCACGGCAAAAACCCACACAAGTACTTCAAAGCTCTCAAGCAAAGCATCCATTCCTTCTCTGTCATTGTTCTCTAGCTTGTTTTCCCTCTTTGCACTTTTTCTTTTATTATACTGACAGTATACATCACAAAACTCCCCTTTCCTTTCTTTCTTTCTTTTTTTCAGGAAATTCATTGGCATCATAGCCAGCAAGATGGGACTCCAGTACCAGTCAATAGCTAGAGACAGCCATGAGTATCTCATCTGGAAAACGAGACACACCTGATCCCCATTAACCTGGGCATAAATACACAAGCTGTGTCCCATTTCAGGGGGTAGGCCACCTCCTTCAAAGACTTCATTTCAAGGCTGGATAATGTCATAATGTCATGTCAAGGTTGTCCCATACCAAAACATCCACCAAATGGCTCTGAAAAACGCAGCCCTGCTTTGAATTTGTAGGACACAACAGAAAGAGATGCAGATTCAGCCCACTAGTTCTGAAATTGGACACAGCTACAACTCCCATGTCACCTGGTAGTTAGAGGTTTTTCAGGCCACATGAGAAAAATGCCGAAATTCTGAGCCAAAGGAGCTCATCAGTACACCATTCCCAAAGAGAGTCAGAGAGCTGATGAAAAGAGCTGTAGTGGCTGGAGGTTTTATTTTACTTTCCTGCAGTTAGGCCATGTTCAGACCGACTATAGCTCTGTGTGAAACAACACAAACCCCTCATTCAAAAGAGGGAGCATGGGTGCCAGTGCACCCGGGGTTAAGGCAAAACAACACAGGGTTTTTTGGTGAAAAGGTCTGATAAGCCTTCATACTTATGTATCAATAATTTCAACTGGTCTTCCTGGATCATATTTCATATCTCACCACATCTGAAGCAGCATGCCCCCACCAAAACAACCCTTGTATTGATTTAATGCTGGACTGTTTTTAGTCTGAATGATCCCTTTGGGTTGTTTTTGGGTTGGAAGGTTTTCTGCTTTTTTACATTTGAAGTTTAGTGCTACAGACCCCCTGTTGTAGCAAGCCTCTAGTTTCAATGCCTCAATGGGTTTTACCAGTCAGTGTTTATTTCTTCAGTCTTTTGAAGAATTGTGAGTTTCTCCAGTAATATAAATGTTTTTTTTACTGTGTGGGCTAATGTGGGTTGAAGATATCAACAAAAACATAATGTATCCAATGAATCTAAATGCTTTGTATGTTTTTTTGTAATTGCATGTAAAGTATGGCTCAGGCTACAGAGTAGCTATGGTGGCCATCGCCATGTAACCCCTCTGTGCACATTTACAAATCCCCCTTTAGCCATTGGCACTCATGGGTACTACAGTTATTGAATACCAACAAAATGGTTGTTTTGTCTTTGTTAAATGAAGGTGTTCAGATTTTATTTACACAAATTTCATGTATAGTTTAGCATCATATTTTAGCTTTTCAGAAAGACTGAAACAGGAAACCTTCTACCAGTTCTTCTGTTGAGTTGTAGAAAGGTGTTAGAGGCTGGCCAGGATAAAAGGCAGGACTTCAGCTCTTTATTAGCATAGCGATTGTACATAGCCTGTGAAAAATGTGTGCTTCACAGCTCTGCCTTTTCTCTGTCTTCAGTAATTCTTTTGTGTCTCCTTCTCTCTCCATATTTCCTGCTGGACCTCTGCACACTCTCAACACCCTCCTCCCACATCCTCCCTCTCTCCCAGTGTAACCACTTCTCCCAAGATAAATCTCAACCACAATGCAAACATACAGCCTTCAGCTGTTTAACCCATCATTGCAAAGAAAGAGAGGGAGAGGAACCCAGGGGAGCAGTGGAGAGATGGAGAAGGAGTGGAAAGGAGAAAAATGAAAAAAATTATTGAACAAAAGCTTCCTGGCTGGCTTTCTCTATGACTACAGTGAGTCATGTATGATTCAAGCAGTGTGATTCAACAACAGTGTCAAACCCAGAATCTTAAATCATAACATAACATGGAGGACGCAGTAGTTGAAAGTTTGATGAGAAATAATAGTAAATTCAAGGATTTTGCTTGTCATCTCTGATTTGAGTACACAGAGCATTAAGATTTATCTCAGTGATTAAGATAAAATACATCCCACACCTTTAAAACACAGATTCTGAAATGAGAGACCAACTGAAAGCTGTCTCTGCATGCCAGTGTTTTTTTTTCTTTCATCACCATCAGATTTGATCCATTAGGTTGTTTGTGTTCCATTAAATGAATTGAACTGTTTGTGTACAGCATCGATCTGGACCAATGGTTTTTGTTTTTTTTTTTTTTCCTTTCAGTTTTTACATTCTGTCAGAGATCTCTGTGTATCTCTGACTGAATTTGTAGCTTGTATAAAGGACTGACTAATGCTAAATAATATGCCACCAAAGGGAGTTCACAGCTGTCAGTTTTGGAGAGGGCTATTAACCCTAATTATTCCAGAGAAAGTTAAATGTGCAGGCAGCTGTTTTTGTCCACCCCACTGGTTTGGCTATCGGATTGATTGCCATGAAATGTGGCTCACACATTCTTCTCCAGGAAATGAGTCCAAATAGCCCGATCCCAATGTCCCCCCTTGGCACTACCCCTAGATTTGACTGCTCTCGTCTGGGTAGTGGCCCTTCAGAACGGAGCTACAAGCAATAGGGGTTGAAATCTGTACTTAGGAAACTGGACACCACTGATTGCTTGTTTTGCAAAGCATCCTGGGAATTCTCTTCTACCACTCTGATTGGAGTCTGCATCTGAAAACTGTGTTTTCTGGAGGGCCATTTGGAGGATGTATATGACCACTACTCCTTGATCCCCAAAAGACACAGGACACCCCGTCCGAGATGCAGTGTGCTAAACAGAGGGGTACGGCCAAGGGGGGAGTTGGGATTGGGACCAGATGACTTTTCTTGATCCCCACAACTATTCATCCTGCACCACCAAGACATCAAAATTTCCACTGGTCTAACAGCTCAGCTCTCAAACATATGTCATCCTCAAATACACTGGATTAATACCAACTGAACGTTGGCATAGACCATTTATTAGTCTATAACTGGGCTAAATGCATTGACAAAAACATTCACACAAAACTATGACCTTCTTATCATCACAATTGTAAGAGCTGCCTTTTCTGTGACTATGAATAAAAATACAAGTTCCATCACATGAATAACTAGTGCAGCTCAAATTGGAAAAAGATTCAGCCATTTGAAACTGATTCCATAGATGAAAGAAAGAGAAAGAGAGACAGGCAAGTTTGACCTTCACCACTTCAGCAGCGGTGGAAAACAACACTGCAGCCGATTAAATGATGCTTGTAAAGTGCACTTTACAGGAGTTCTCTGTTCAACACCACAAATCTAAAACAGAGGACCAACAATTCAATAACAGTAGTACTTTTCAACAGTGTTAGAGATGGGAACGAGTCTAGTCAGCATCATGTCGGCACAGCCCCTCACTTTATGTAGTGATGGCCAAAAATAAACAAACAAATGTTGACTGATATTTTTGCTGGTTCAAAAGGAATCAAGTTAATGCTAGTACCTGCTGCCTCCAGGAAATAACCACATGCTCCTGCTTATTTTTTTTTAGTCTAAATGGGATCAATTAATAATACCATCATGTTTTAGACAGTCACATCAATACCACCAATAATTTAATATATAACCCATTATGTATTTTATTAAATCATAGAGATATTTAGGAAAATGTTGTACCCATGATTACAGGATATCAAATCTATTATCTTACCAACTGAATATCTGAATTATCTTCTATGACCTGATCCTTTGGCCATGATGAAACAGTGTTTTCTTATTAGCATTCTTCCCAGCATGTTTTGTATTTGTGGTTACATAAAGCAGATTTGTTAAATGTGTTTTCCTTACATTTTTTGAATGATGAATTAATTAATAAAAAATGAAACTAGGGTTATCTGCAGTAAAGACATGAGCACACTGCAGCCCCGTTGATAATACTGTTCCTCTGCTAATTAGTGGTGGTATGCAGATGGCTGCAAACTCTCCAGCAGACACTCTAGCAAAAATAGCAGAAATAAAATCTGTAACATTTAACCTGATAACCTGATCCAGACGACTAAGCAGTGGATGTTTGTGTCCAAACTTCAATTAACTTACTTTCAACTTACAATGATTTTGGGGGGGGGCATCGCCCACCCTAAATTACTTCCTCAGAAACTGCATACCATCATCAGATTTGTTTACTAGTCACTTCAGTGCTTCTTCCCAAGTTCCCAAGAAAACAACACTATCCCCATAATTGTTGTCAATTGTTATTTTCTCCACTTCCACAGACAGCTGCATCACTCACTGTTTGACAAGTTTTAGGCTTTTAAACCAAATTGGCATATATTCTGTATAACTAGAAATTGCTCAGACAAATGAATTATATGAACAGGCTACATGCAACCCAGTGGACCCAAGGCTGTTGCTATTATTCTTCTACTCAAGTAATTTTGGTTATATCTCTGTTCTGTTCTATTCCTCTGTTGCTAAAAAAAAATCGTATAAAAAAAAACTTTCTCTTTTTCATGTTGTTGTAATTCCTATTTCTGTCTATAGAGGTCAGTAAAAGTATTAAGTTACATGATAATTAAAACAACATTTAGAATTCATTTAGCAGTGAATGCAACTTGTGCCACTTTCTCAGTAGCTTGTGGTCTTTGTCAAGAAAACAACCGCTTCCCTTCACACTCCTGTGTCTATCCTTGCGTTATGATGATAAATGCACTGCATCTAAGCCTGCATTCATGGCGTGTGCTCAGTTGTTCCATAACTGTGAAAAATTGGTTTGTAAATCCTATTGTGCATGAGGACACTGCTTACACAACTGCAAGGCCAGTGTTCATGGTTCAGTGAGTACAGTGAAGATGTTTTAATCTAGCAGCCCCGAGGACAGCAAGTAAACTACTATATGGAGATTAAGTGGACAAAGTTATTACCACACACACACACACACACACACACACACACACACACACAACCTCACAAGCTCTAGTTATATCTGCAGTATTATTGCAAATATTGAGCAGAATGTATTTTGTGGTTTGACACTGTTCATGAAGATGCATGTGATGATGTGTTAACCTCCAGCTGTAAATTTCTGAACACGTCCAATATTTCCAGATATAAACGCCAACACATGGATGTCGATCCAGTCAAGGTCAACTCACTGTTTATGCACCGGACATTTCACAGAGCATGAATGAGTATTTTGTGGGAATATTCATTTTTAAAGCCAATTATTAAAACATTAGATCTAAACTTTCCCTGAAGCATTTAAGTATGTCTGTGCACTTTGGCCAGCTGTTAACAGTTTGATATGCCTGTTCAGTTGTGCAATGTAAAATATGTGTCAGTGAATGAGACCTACTGGGTCGAGGTTTTGAGGTCAGAGAGGTTGTTTGGAAATGCTGAATACTTTAATTTTTTCACAGGGCGTTTTCATACTTGGCCTAAAAACGTGTTTCTTTGGAGGAGTCATTATGAGAGGTTTTGTTCTCAATGCAGATTTGAAGTTAAGGTCCAGTCATCCCCTTATTGGCTGCTATGACTCATATTGAGCATTGTGATACGTGACACATTCAAACAATCATGCCACATTGCTATGAAGTGGATAGCTTGAACTGAATCCAGCATTTTGAGATCAGCCAAAAGGTTTCATTTTCTGGACTGCACTCATATCCAACGGCCTATTTCTCACACCAGATGTACCAGAATAATGGGCCTTGTGTTGAGCAATGTATGGGTATAGTTCAGACAAATGTTGTTTATCCTTGACTGGACACTTACTGTCATAATTGTTTGTAATCTATGCGTTTAGCAAAAATTTGACAAAACAAGTCTAGTAAAAGGTTCTCAGTCAAGACTGGCTAGAGTAAGTTGTGTCAAGATGGAACATCATTTTCATTCAATGTGAGTTACTTCAGGTTATGTCACAGACTGTCATTGTGTCATTAATTACATATTAAAAGTTCTAACAAAAAAGGTCAAATATAATTTTACGTGCAGCAGTGAGGTGTAAAATCCAAGGTAGCATTGCTACAAAGTTCGTCATCGTCACTTTCTCCATTGGAAAACAATCACTCACGCAAAGTGACACTGCTCTCATGTGGAGAGAGATACTTACTCAGCAAAAACTGCAAGTCTTGGCTTGGCCTGTGTTCTGCTTGCTGATATTGATATGCTACATTAGACCTTTTGTTGGGTGAGTGGCCTAATGCATTAGATATCAGTCTGCAAAGCTGAGTCCTTTAGCATTAGGGAAAGCCTGTGATGTTTTCATGTTAATTTATAAAGGATTAATTGGCAAAAAATCTCTGGGTATCAGACAAGTGTTAGCTTGCATGAACATTATTGTGCTAAAGAGAGAAAGTGCCTTTTGCACCGTACTGAAGCTGCAACCAGTATGTCACCTCATGCCCAAATCGCTGACTGACCAGAGGAAAACATCTGCGGACAGTAATCAGTGTCTCTAGCCAAGAAAAGCCGGTCACAGCTTGGTTTTTCTCCCATCATCAACATTCAGCTTCAGCTGGAAATCACTTCTCCACCCTCCCTAGTTTCCCTACTGATATGATTTTTATTTTTTCTAACAAACAACAGTTCTGCCAGTTCAAAATGGAAGAGAAGTAGATTCCAGGCACTTAAAGCTTCCAAGTCACCCTTTTTTCGTTTACTGTAATAAACATATTAAAATCAACACGTAGAAACAGCTACAAACTCAGATTTTTCTACTTAATTTAGATTATTTCTACGTATTGATTTGTGCCTTAAACAGTATCAAGTCATGTTAACAAATCAATAAAATATTGTTAAATCCAGTGCAAAGATATGAGCATATGAGTTTTATTATTCCCTCGTTTTAACTTGTTTCACTCACGCTAAATTCTTTAAAAAAACATTTTCACGTGGATAACGATGATGGTACAGTGATGTGTGTTCGTTCATACTGAATGTACATATTTTTTCATTACTGTCTAATAAGATCTGAGTAAAGACAAGACATACATTATCATGTTCTGCTGGCTGGAAGGAAGTCTGCTCCATCTGCCGTTCTAACTGTTTTCATAGGCAAAGCAAAAACATAAGAGCAACAAGATGGCTGATGTCCATAATTTAATCAACATCCCACGCCAAGTCTGCCGGCCTTTTCCTTCTGGCTCTCTCCTCTGTACAATTTTGGTAATCACTTTTCTTCTTTGGGACTGAACACATTTTCCTGATACATATATTGATTGGTGGTTTGGTTGATCTACAGTATATGTGTGTGTGTGTGTATATATATAAATGGATGGATTGCCTAACTGTTTGAATGCATAACTGAAGAATAAGAGCATCAGGGGGCAGCAGACCGTCCCATTAACTCAATCAACCTGTGTATATATTCTGTCTGACAGTCTCCTCTGCACTGTTACAGGCTGTCAGTCAGTGACCTGAAAACGCCCAGCTCCTCTAAGGCTGTGTGGGAAACAGCTCAGGAAGCAGGAGAACAAACTGAGACACTGCATCGCTTCCATCTACCTCCCAGGGAAATAATGTTTATGATCTTGCATAGTTGATAGTGACACATATTTTAAGAAATCATATTTTTAGAGGGTAAACAAACCAGAACTTTGTTTTTAAAACCTCTGGGGATACGTGTGTGACGTCGGCTGGGGGGCTGAGAAAGTCTGATTTTTTATTATTATTATTATTATTATTTCAATAAATCCTACAGCTTCAGCTCAGTGGCCCAGTTTGATACACTTTCTATCTCTAAAAGAACAACAACAATTGACTGAATCATAGATGAAACCACATAAAACTGTCTTATTCTTTTGTACATCTCTGTGGACTAGACTACATTTGCAGACATTAAAATGGGGCAGTCCTGTGGCATCAGGAATTTCTTGTCTGTATTGTATTGTTTTTCTACATTCATTTGTTGGCCCAGTGGCCTAATGGATAAGGCATCAGCCTCCGGAGCTGGGGATTGTGGGTTCAAATCCCACCTGGGTCAAATCATGTGCTACTTTCAACTTCTATGGTTGACATTTATCAAATGCTGTTAATGTGGGATTCAATCTAAGGTTGACTTATTTGTCCCTTAATGCACACTTAGCATTTGCATTCAATGGTGCCCCCTGATGGTGGCCAAAGGACAGAGTTTGACAACTGAACTCAAAGACACAGAAATCCTGCAATGTGATGTCATTTACTCCTTTGAATGTTACACGTGACTTTTAAAACATTCTCCACTGAAAACTGTGAAGGTCATTTATAAGCATTGAACAGCACTGTGTGGGCAACTGCCATGATGGATGGTTTTTGTGGCCCCCAGAGGCCAGTTTGAGCTCTGTAGTTATGCTTCATAGAGCAGAACTGTCATTATGGTTTACAGCCTAATAAAATAGCAATTACACTGAAAATGGAGACTTCCAAATATTGAAACATCCCCTGAGGATTTGGGGCTCATTTCCAGAGTGACAAAGATGAGCAGGAGAGAGGAGAAGTTAATGAGACACAGAGGAGAACAGGGAACATAGAGAGGAATGCTAGGTTGGTTGGTTGGATGGATGGATGGATGGATAGATAGATAGATAGATAGATAGATAGATAGATAGATAGATATTGTCTGCCCTTCATTCACCACAATCTAATCAGACTTCCGAGAACAGACCGTCTTTGTCCCAGTTTTGTTTATGAATCACAATGACTCATGAGCATCCAGCCACAGGGAGGGAGGGATGCCAAGGTCTGGCACCTGCTCCCAGTCCCTTTGAGAATATTGTTGTTGTTGATAATAAAATCAGCTGAAAAGAAAAATTGCCTCTCCTTGGACGCAGTGATTCATAGACCCCAAAAATAACCACTTAGACTCTGAAAAGCAGCTTGTGAAAGAGAACATTAAACCTTACACCTGCAAACCTGCAAAAGTGTCTTGTGAAATGAAATGCCAGAAGATGAAGATGAAGTATTACCTTGACTGCAGGTGCATGTTTTTCCACCAGAGGGAGGTGTCTGTCACAGACTCAGACATTGTTGACAGCATGGCTGGTTGGTCCAAAACTTTGGTGCAGACTGAAATAGCTCAATGACTGTTGGATCGATTGCCAGGAAATTTTGTACAGACAAATATTGTCCCCAGAGGATGTATCCTACTGACTCTGATGATCCCTGACTTTTCCTCTAGTGCCACCATGAGGTTGACATTTGTAGTTTTTAGTGACATGCCTCAGCTGTTCTTGGAGGAATTGCCATGACATTTGGCACAGACAAACTAAACTGATAGAACTTTGCATTTAGTGCCATTCTAATTTGTCCAGTGGTTGTCTTTTGCAAAGTACCTCATCATTACATTTCAATCAATTGTGAAAACTGAGCTTTCCTTAATCATCATTAAAGACAACTGAGCTTCATTTTGAGCTTTTATTTGAGTCATATCACCATTTTTACCAACATCTCATTTTCATTTTGCCATATTTGGCATTTGTCTTTTAACTCTATGCTGAATAAACACCTGATAAAATCAGCTCTGAAAGGTGCTGCATAAATATTATCTACTTTATCACTGTATGACGTTAAAGCCCTTCAAACTTCACTGCTGTTTGGCTGAGAAACAATCTCAGATCATCTGCCAGTGCTTTTTATCCTCGTGTGGATAAAGTTTTAGTTTGCACCGGAGTGATGAGGACATTGACGTAAGGATGATGAAGATCCTCAGTGACTCAGGGAGTGCTGATGACCTGCCTGATCCAGTCAGTGAGTCTGGTGATGCGAGTGTAGACGCCATAGTAGTCTGGACGTCCGCAGCCTTTGCCCCAGCTCACCACCCCGGCCAAGAACCAGCGACCCGATGGTTCTTGGCAAACCAAGGGACCACCAGAGTCTCCCTGACAGAGACAGGCAAAGTGGATTTGGATAAAAATTCTCTGTGGGATGGTCACTATGAGAATTATATCTTTTCTAGTTGTATGTATGTGTTTCTCTGTACCTGACAGGCATCTTTCTCTCCACTGCGGTAACCAGCACAAAGCATTCTGGGAGTCACCAGGTGGCCGTAGGAGCGAACACATGCTTCCTCACTGACCAGTCGAACATCCACCTTCTGAAGCTCATTACTGGCGCTGCCTGTAAGAGGTCAGAGGGGAGAGATCAGTCATTTAACACTATATTTTCTACATAAATCCTTAAGTCTGCATTCACCTCCCCTTCCTAACATTGCTGTCACATCTGGCCCGACTACAAAAGGCTGACAGTGACGTCTTCAGTTTTGTTTCATCTACCGGATGTCAGTTCTGTATTTCCACAGTCAAATATGTCATAGACTGCAATAATACAGACTTCTCAGCTTCAACAGAACTCAGGTTGTAGAATCAACCATTAAACATATGACTGTTTAAAACACTCTCATGAAACTTTGGGTGCCAAAAGATATGTTTCCAACACCTTTTTTACTCAAATTAGCCTTAGCCCACTTCATTAGGTTCATCATGATACCAGAAACCACAACCCACACACCTCCACCCACATCACTCTATCTTCTCTCGTCTCTGCAGTTTTGATAAGTTCATTGCATGTATGTATGCACCATAATCTTAATAGTATACTCACTCTGCTACACTATCAGTACCACCACTAAAAACTCCCCACATACTGCTTTCAAAGTGGCACTGTAAAAATGGGGTTTTCTAAAGACTGCACAAGTCATATAAGATTACTTCCTGTGAAAATAACACACTATATTGCATAATACAAAAGCCAGTGGAAAAATACTTATGTTCACTCTGTTACAGGAGTAAAACAACTTTAAAACAAAACAAATTACAATGCTTGGACTCAACTCTTTATGAAATAAACCTTATAAAGCACCATATAAAAGTCCACTTTACAGTTGTTCATGTTTATAACTGCAGTTATATTAAAAGTGAAAAGTGTCTCTTTAAAAGCATTAATGTTGTGGTCCCCAAGGCCTATGCATACCAAAACTCGAGGTTAAATGGAAATTAGACATTATTATAAATGACAAAATACATTTCTCTACCTGAGAAAAACATTTTTACAGTTGACAGTTTTGCAACTTTGCAAGTCCCTGCACTTAATTTGGGGACTTTTTGAATTTACTAATGTGATCACAAACTTGTGGACTGACTTAACAGCCATTTTACAATATGACTATGCTGTTCAGACTAAGCCTTGCGTTGCCTAAGTGGAACAGAAGCACCACACCATAACACAAACAACCTAACAGATCAAGGCAGCTGTAGACCAGCAACTCCTGTGATCTGTGAGGTAAAATTCCTGTTTTTGTCAGTGGTCTCTGGTGGCTTGGGACTGTAGTTTCTGGTTAAACAAGGATCTCACTCTAAACTAAAATAAAATCACATAAAATAAATATCTGTGGTGATCCTATCCATAACGTTGTCAGACAGTTATTATAATCTGAGCCTGTCAGTGGCAAAAACATGCACTTTAGTGGACATAACTCTCTGCAAGTCTACAAATGCCCAGTTCGATTACATTGCGGTGCTGTTTCACAGTTGCTGCCAAGCAGTGGTTACCAACCAATTACCAGTGGTGACTGAGGTTTTAATACTAAAACCCAGGGTCTACCAACTACACTGTTTCCACAGCCACCAATCATCGTCTATACTCTCTCCACATCGCCCGAACCTCCCCTTCCCTCTTTCCCTCCTCACCCCCCTCACGGAGAGCCCCCCATCCAGTGACCCAGCAGAGCAGGCCCGGCTCCAGCTGGTGGGTAGGCGGGGGTAGACAGGCGGGTTGAGCATGTCCAGCCAACAGCATGGAGGCGGGACGGTCCAGCTTCAGGAGGGCCAGGTCATAGTCGTGGGACTCGTTGTCGTAATATTGGTGAAGGTGGATCTGCTGAACTCGCGCCACCTCCTCTGTGGGGCTGCTGCGGCTGAGGAGGAGCTTACCCAGGTAGACTGTCCACACTGAGGGGGAGTAGAGACTGCAGGAGGAGGACTTGTCAGGTGTTACAGGGTTTCTCCAGCACAATTTAAAACAACATATCTCAATGATTTTATACATAGTTGCAGTTGTTGACTGTTGCCATGCATGGAGACTGTTTCTATCCTTCAAAATATTTTCTCTATTTTACAACCAAACACCTCATGCACTGAAATTCCAAGATTCAGTGAATGCTGCACAGGCCTTTAATCACCGTACAGAAAAATTAACTAGCAAAGTATTGTTAATCCTCTACAGGATGTTGTAGTTATAAATTTGGCTGTGGCCCAGTCAGCTGATTCAGGCTTTGAAAAGCACAAGTGTATATAAATACTATACTATAAATACTGTATGCTGGCTTTGAGTCAGCCAGGCTGTTACAGCTAAACCCTGGACAGCAAAGACACAATAGCAAGACTGAACATAAGGGAACTTTTGGAGGAAACAGAAAGGTATACATGATTCATGAAAGGTGCTAAAATGAGGATTAAAAGCTTTTCGTTTTGAGCGACAATGTGCCTCAGGTTGTGTTTGTTTTGGAAGCAGTTTCTAACACCTCAGTCATCACACCACTTCCTCCTCTCTCTTTCCTGCACTTACCGGTCGTCATAGAAACAGTGGGCGGCAGACACCACCCACTGGCTGGAGATAAGTGCCCCCCCACAAATGTGGGTACCCCGCACCTGCAGGCTCGCCTGCCATGGCCACTCCCCCTCTGAGGCATTAGTCCCACCAACAATACGACTGGAGAACTGCCTCAGGCCACAGTCTGAAAACACACACAGAAATATGAAAATACATAGAATAAAGATTAGTCAGATTTTGTTCATTTCATTTTTATTTAAAAACTGTGCGTGTGGATTATCTCACCACACTGTTTTTCATCCGAGGCGTCGGGGCAGTCGGCAACAGAGTCACACTCTGGGTTTGGCTTCTTCAGACACGTTCCGTCAGCACACACATAGGTCATATCTGTGCACTGCACACCTGGACTCACACAAATGCAAAGTAACTTTTATTAATTTATAGTTTGGGGTATTAAATATTTATCCAGGGTGTGAAATCAAGATACAGAGGTTACAGTGTAAGTCTGACAAAAATAAAATAAAACAGAAAAATCTGATCCAGTTCAGCTTCAGTCTTGCTGTGTGTTACAGACAATTTGTCTTATTATGTGTTTATGTTATGTGTTTGTTACCATTAGTACAGTTCATCTCATCTGTGGCCTCAGGGCAGTCCGGGTGTTGGTCACACACCTTGTAGTAGTCCACACACTGACTGTCTTCTGGACACCGGTACTGTGCCACACACACTGAAACACACACACACATCATCTGATCTGATCATGCACAGATTATGCTTATATGCTACAGAAATTCTATTTAGCAAAGTATAGACAACAAGGTTGACACATTTCTACATGATCATGTGTTCATATCACATGATAAATGTATTAAATAGTAATTAGTGGCTACTCCATGACCTAGCAATGTCCATACATTAAAAAAATCTAACCAATAATAGCACTGTAGCTTGATAAGCTGCCAAATATCACATTGTTTTCCTATTGTGAGATACAGTTAGCCATCACAGTAGAATCAGAGATTTAGAAAAAAGGGCCATCAAATCAAATTAGCAAAATACTCAGCTTGTTTTCATGAGCAGGCTGAGTATTTTGCAGCCTGCTGCCGAGGGCCTTGTTACAAATGTTGTAACAACTCTGCCCTCAGCAATTTCAGCTGAATAAAACTAGCCTGAGTGTCAGAAGTGGTATCACAAGTGGTGTTGTGGAGGATTGTGGTTTGGTTCACCCCTGAAGACCTTGTGTTGTTGCATCCCACTGGCTGCAATTCATCCACTTCTCTCCATCCACCAATCTGTTATAAGCTAATTATAATTTGGCCTTTGATTACTTTAAAATAGAAATGCACCAGGCTTCACTCACTTTAGGGGGTGGTCTGACCCGCCCATTTTTTGTCACAGCTTCAGTGTTTCTTCTGTGTTTCTTTTTTCTCCTCCCTGTGTCTCCTCCTCCCTGGTGACTCTCTGTGTATGTGTGTGTGTATTGGGGGCGTGGCTCAGCTCGTCAGGCACCTGGTTCATCTCCACACCTGCCTGCTATCAACTCATCAACTCCCAGTACAAGAACCCCTGCTCTCCTCTCACGCATCACCAGACTGTTCTGCCTCATCACTGGTAGTGCAGCTCTCAGCCACCTAGCTTAGAAACGTTGAGTATTTTTCAGTGTATCTTCTTGTGCTTTATCAGCTTGCCACCTCAATGCACACAACCTCAGCTAGTTTATCTATCTGCCTATCCACCATTCAGCCTGCAAGCCTCAGCCTAGTCTCTGGCAGTCCCCTTAAATCACTTGCCTGCCTGTCCCCTGCCTTTGTTGCTTCCTCATTCAAACTTTTTATTTTATTCAGTCCAACCCTGTCTCTGAGTCTTTTTCAGGTCCTGTACAAAACATAGCCTTGACATTTTTATTGTTCTTCCTGCACCATGTCTCAATTCTCTGTTGTGACAGAAAATAATGTACATTAAATCAAATGTAAATCAGATACTTTAAAGCATAAAGTAAATACCACAGTTCCTCTCATCAAGTCCATTGGGACAGTCCTTGATTCCATCACATGCAGGAACACACAGGCCATTAACAGTGCACAGAAACTGGCCTGGGCAAGCTAGAAAACACACACAATAAAAATATGCTCGTGAGCAAATGAGAAACAAAGTAGAGACAACACTTTGCCGTTTATTTATCTAAAATGTCTTGGCTGTCTCTCCTACATCCACAACTTACGATCTGATAGGTTGAAAACGCTGTAGTGTAACTGAAGGCCCGGCCCCGTGAGCGATACCTCGGACGTCATGACAACAGTGGCCGTGGTAGAGAGCAGGAGGAGCCGTTCACAGTAGGGCTGCAGACCCCTGGTACCGCACAGTCTGAGAGAGGGACAGAGACACTGAAATCAAATGGAAACACCATTTATGAGGCAACAAGAGGGCTGTGGTGGGATCCCAAAGGTTTAAGAAGTGTTGTTTAGATCATTTTTGGAGTGCCCTTAAGCAAGGCACTCATGATAAAGCTTTCCTGGATAAACAGAAGCTGGAAAAGCATAAGATTTATCAGTTTGAAAATAAATAAATGAGTAAAAATCCCTTTCTTGATTTTAAAAAAAAAAAAGGCCACCTACGGGGTGCTGCTGCCCCCTGTTGCTCAGCACAGAAAAGAATAATGTGATGATAAGAACATAACATTTTGAACACATTTATCTATGTCACTGTTTACTATTAATTAGGCCCATTTATTTTTTTTAATCTGAAAGGCCTGCACATTATGACCTATATGGAAAGCTTTTGCATGCACCAGCGCTTCCTGTGAGACAGCAAACCACACACAGGTGGCATTTATAAATAGACATGAGTTTAATTTGTTGTTGTAGTGCACTACACAAAAAATGGTTTTAAAAAAATGTTTACACATGGTCATCTAAGAAAAGAAAAACTATCTGAAGGCACGAAACCCTTTATGTTGGTAAAGCCAAGTACTTAAAGTATTTCCTAAAACCCACATTGTTTAAGTTTTCTAACAATTGGGGATTTGACCAGCTGGAGTTGAGAATGTGCTGAGGTAAAGTTGTAGCTAAAATTGACTTCTAGTGTGCTTTGCTATAATTTTCTTCCCCTTGAGCTAATCTCCCATTGGCTGTTGTCAGTGTTGCTCTTGGACTTGGATCTCAGTGAGGATAAAGGTGCTGCTCACTCAAAACATAAGGACCAATCAGATGTGTGACAGTTCCCACAGATCAGCAACGTGTACTGACTATGGCAGGGCCTACCTGCGGTTCTGAATTATCCACTGTCCCTGGGTACAGGCTTGGTTGTAGCCAGCTCTGCTCAGCTCATAGCCCTCAAACTCCAGAGACAGGCCCATCCCAGCACTGGGCATCTGAACACACACACAGGGCAGTAAATACAGCGATCTACAAACGCATACAAACACCTACACACACAGCTCCTATAAATGTTGTGCATGAATGCAACATGTCTGAATCAGTCAGGAAGTGTGAGACATATGGAGGGAGTGTCTCACAATGAAGTTCCAGGTGCAGTTGGTGTTGGGGGGGTAGTAGCTGGGGAAAAAAGGTGTCCTCAGTGTCCCCTGGACCCCTGACACATCCTTCAGCTCTATAGTGGAGTTACAGTCTGGGACAGAGATAAACACATCAATCCACAATATAAACCCATTTAAACTGCATAATATAAGATGAAAAAAGAGAAAAAAGTTTTGATACAACCTGACTTGTTGTATCAAAAAGGCCATGTGTGGGTGACTAGACAGTGGTTATGACAGAGATGTTCTAGAGATCAAAACAATGTCACTACCTATATCTGATTAAACTTCAGTGGGTGTAGTTGGCAAATAACCACAACATTTTAGATTGCATGACAGACGGAAAGTTTTGCAGGCTAGCTTATAGGCAGCTACAGGAAACTATTGTGAATACCTTACAGTTGCTAAGTTCTCCATGCTAGTAGCACAATCTCAGTGTTGGTCTGTTGGTCTGTCTCTCAATCTACCACTTTGGTCCAAACAGAACAACAACTACTGGAGTGTTTGGCATCCCATGAGGTATACATTTGTGTTTCTGACTCTTAGTCTTATTTGGTAATGTACCTGGCTTTAATCTAACAGAAGACAAAAAGGACTGAATTTAGCTCATTTTTTCTCTCCTTTCAGTCTGTGTAATAATGAACATAACATTTCTGAACTAGTTAAGAAGGCCTGGGTGTTTAGGTGATCTTACCCTGGCGTTCCCAGGCCTGTGCAGACAAAGAGAAGGGGTCCTTGTAGTTGTACAGACCCTGTTTCCAAACCACTGTCATCCACTCGCCTGAAGACAGGACACGCACCACACGCTCATGTCTGCTGCAGCCATACACACTGAGAGGACAGAGGGAAAGACTAAAAAAGAGTCCATTCTTAATCTATCTATATATCTATCTAATTCTGTGAAAGAAACTCACGATGTGATGAGGTGAGTATCGGTGGGGGTGAGGGAGTTGTACACCACCAGTCTGTCCCCGCACTCTGGCAGCAGCCACTCCATGTGGAGCTCCAGCTGGGAGCCGGGGGCGGCCTGGAGGTGCCACAGGCAGGAGGAACGCTGTGTGTTGGGGCCAAGGAGAGCCACGGGGCTCCTGGACACCACCTTCTGGTAGCGGTAACAGTCTTAGGGAAACAATGCAGAAACAATTAGGGTGGGAACTGAATTGTTCATGCGTAGGACTTGAGTTGAAGAAAAATTTTCAGTAGGTTATTTACTTATAGGATGTGATTGTCAAAGTGACTTTGCCATGATTTAATGTTTAGAGCTGCTGCATCATCAAGCTTTGAATTTCTCTTTGAATTTAAGAGAAATGTTCAATATACAAAGAGGCTGTGGCATTTCCAAAACTAGAAACACTCGCAAAGGTACAGTAAGGAGCTGATTCAACAATACATTTGTCTAACTTAAGCTTTTAATTTTAGTATACCCTTTCTAACTGTAAAAATTACATGATGAAAGCATTTCTACAGTTTGTTCAGGGAAATGTATAAATTGTGCTGCATGCTAATTGCAGTTTAATCACAATGAATAAATTAATGCAAAATGAGAAATTATGATTAAGCAAATTAAAATGAAGTGTGATACCAAATGAAGCTTTCAAAAGTTCTATAACTTTGGAGTTGGTTTCTGTAGGGAGAAGGACAAAAATAAATTAAAAATTAAAGCAAGAAAAAAAAAGAACTACTAAGTCTCTGTCTGCATCTGCGCCTCACACACAGACACACACACACACACACTCTATTTCTCTCACCACTGACAGACAGTGAAGGGAGGTGGAGGAGGTATCCATCAAAGCTGGCCATCTCCTCCTCTGACCCTCTGTACTTCCTCAGGCCCTCCTTCAGGCTCGTGGTGACCTTCTCCAGTGTTACCCTCCCAACATGGCTGTCTGGCACAGACATCATTATCCAAAAGTGAGCCACAACACTCCCCTCCCTGCAGAAATAAAGTCAGAAAACCAAAATCCACACAGCTGCAGTTAAAGACATACTGACAGTAAATAATAACAGTAAATAATGTAATTAATTGTCAACATTTATTAGGCTGGAAGGCAGTGTTTCACTGGCTTTAGGTTGAAAATTGAGTGTTACACACTTTTGATATGCACAATTGTACATGAAAAAGTTTGATCAACATACCCAAAGGCGAAGACTTTTGTGTGGTTGTAGTATCGAGAAAGACTCGAGCCTTTTATTATTTTCTCTACCTGAAAGGCAAAAGGATAAAGACGATATCACTTTCCCTAATTTCTATCTATCTATTCTCAGTAGTTTTTACCTTCAAAGTACAGCTGATTTTTTCAGGCAGTTAAATTGCATTTGTTGTTCTGAGGCCCCTAAAGGATGTGAACCAAGTTATTCTGGTGTACATCAGTATCAGAGGAATTCATGGTCCCTGCTCACCATGGTCTGTACTCCTTTGGCCTCTCTCTTGAATGCAGGGCTGTTGTGAGAGGACAAATCAGCAGAGAAGTTCCTGTTGAGGATGGACAGGTAGGCTGTGTACTGCTGCTCGACACGAGGCTCCAACACCCAAACCCTGTACTCTGTTAGAGGGGAAGGTGTGAAGGTCAGCACAGTATACATAAAGACTACAAAGAGTCTGCAGCCATGCTAGAAGCTCTCTGAGGCTGTACATAGGCACAGGAGTGTTCACCTCACAGTGACAGTGCTAACATGCTAATGTAAAGCATGTTCCATGTTAAACATCTTTAGTGCGTTAGCATGCTAACAGGCACAAAATGCAGCTGAGGATGATGGGATGTCATTGAATTTGCTGGTTGCTTTTAGTATTAAAGTAATATATTGGACAAAAACAAAAAAACTTGACTTGACGAACTTATTACAGTTCATTCTAAAGAGAACATGATGCCTGTATAAAGTTTCATGGTAATCCATCCAATAGTTGTTGTTGAGACATTTCATTTAAAACCACACACCATGAATGTCTGTACAAAAGTCTTATTAAAGTTGGTGAGACATTTCTGTCTGAAACAAAGTGGCTGACAGACTGATGCTATCTATACAGTCACGCCCCTTGAATAGATAAGAATGAATGAAGAAAGAACTGCTAACCCAGGAAGTACCAAGCCAGTGTGGCTCCAGCGACAATGAGAATAATGATGAATGTGATGAGGAAGGCCAGGAGACACTTGCAGGATCGAGTCTTCCTAATGGGTGGAGCCACAGCTTGTGTACCAACTTCTACCTGTGCACAGAATAGACAAAAACTCACAGTGGCCCATGGTGAATTTATGCCTTTAGTCTACATACAGTAGCTCCTGAAGCTGGATTTTAGCTAAACACAAAGGTGACTTTTTAGAAATCTGCAATGTAAAATCCAGCCTCAAGTGTTTTTTCATGTAGTGTCTGAATGACGGCACTTCAGGGCAATAAGGGCAATCAGTAGATGGTTTCCCAGTGGGTTATGTGCAGCCACAGGTTTGTTACGTTCTCTCCCATGGTAAATCTATCAGACAACAAAATAATAATAAGACATTACATCTCATCTTATCTCATCTCATTTCCCACAGTGAAGCAATTTTTGTGATTTTATATTCTCCTTTAGTTCATTTGTCTAATGATTTGATTGTTTTATATTTATTTTTTATTTATCTTTATTTCTGAAAGAAAGCTTCTTTCTTTTTTTTTTGCTTTGGTGTCTAATGACAACAAGGTTCTGCGAGTGACATGTGAATGATGAATGGTGTGGGAAGAGATAGGTGAGAGGTGAGCACATCTGTTTTCTCTACTTTTAGCCAACAAGGCTCAGGTGCTGTTTCAGCAGATTTTTTCGTATAATTAAAGCATGATATTGATATTAAGTATTATTTACACATTTACTCCAATTCAGTCTGTACACCATGAGGCAAATCAGCAAAATTTGTGTAAACATATACATTTTTTACTGTCACTGATCATGAATAAAAAACTACTCTTTATGACAAGAAACCTAATGAAGAATTTAATTTAGACAACAAAAAAAAAAAAAAAAAAAGCACTTTGTTGTGAAAGTATCAAGTGTTGCTGCAGGTAGTACCTACATACTGACTTATAAAGGATATTCGGAAATAGTTTGAAGCATGGAACGTCTCTTCTCAGAGTAACAGATGGCAGGGAGGGATTATGTTTTGTTTCAAGTGCAGAAAACTAACAAACCAGACATTTACAGCTGCAGCCTTTAGCCTCGAGCTAACAGCTTGAATCCACTCTAGACGTGATACCTATGGTTTTGGTTAATTCACTGTATGAATGTAAATTCTGTATGTTATGTGGACTTCTGTCTCTAGCAGTCAACCAAAACAAGCACCTCCATTTGCCCACATTTTTAAAAAAGGCCTACAGAGAATTCTGTCAAATGTTAATTTGCAGTAACATCTCCATAGGTTTGTAATACAGTAATCTAAACGTGCTGGGCAATAAATCTCAGAGTGCAAATGTATTTCTGTATTAGCATTACTGACCTCATTCCTCAGAGAAGCATTTGTGACCCCCTGGTCACATGAAAATGACTTCTTAGAGCCTTCCCCAAGCGCCATTGCATCACTCCACGTCCTTTGTTTCTTGAGAAACCATCTCACTGTCCATGAGGCTCGCCTGCGTCTGAATTTCCAATTTAACAGCTTTTAATTAGCATCTCTGTACAACAACCAGACATGTTGCTCCAAAAGACAGAGAACGGCTCCCTCTCTGTTTGTAGGTCCAAAGGTTAAAAAAGAAAAAAAGTCAATATTTCCCAGTGCTCATTTGGATCTGCTTAGAGGCAGGTTGAGTTATCTCAGAGATTTGGACAAACAACAGTGAAATAAATCCAAAATACATCCACAAAGTCATAACTGATGGTTTGATCATAAATGTTGTGGAGCTACTTCATATCTGCACGGAGCAGCAGTGAGTCAGGTAGGTACACTGATGTCACTGATCATCACCTAGCAACAGTCATGCGCCGAGTCAATTCTCTCTGCACAGGCAGGTCTGATGGGAATGATGCAGGGTGAGGCTATATACATACTTATTTCCCTGAGTTCATTTCTCTTTCCATGCAAACACAAAATCCCAGCAGGCCATGAGGCGAGTCTCCTACACAGAGAGAGAGCCTGAGCCTGAGGCTGAGATTTGTGTTTTACACACAGCATCCACAGGTCTTGAAAAGTTTTAAAAATCATCACTGAATACAGTGACCTAAAAAAAAGGCCCTAGAAGATACTGAAAGTTTAGTTTCATTTATAAAAGTCTTGAATATTTTTGGGGGGGTTTTGGGAATTTTTTTGAGGTTGTAAGCAGGTAAATTGTCTAATTCTATTTCTGTTAAATTCAGTTTCCATGTATCATTATCAGGGTTATCTGTCACACACAACTTGGCTCTTCCAGTGTTCTAGAGATATTGTGTTTACTATAAAAAAATAAATCCAAGTATAACTTTACAATAGTGTCCCCAAAAGCTCCCATTTTTCATTTATTTTATTAGAAGTTTCAACAATTTGAATACATCATGCATTTCAGTAATTACATCATTATCATTGCATACAGTGATAATAACAACAAAACAAGTGATGTGGCAGGTGAGTGGCAATAGTGGGGCTTTTTTTGGTTGTTCACCCACGAATAAAACAAAATGACAACACTGAAAATAAAAAGGTAACAACAATAGAACAATAGAACAATAGAAGTCTGTTATCTACCCGGCAACCCTCAGCAGTCTAAGCTAAAATAGCAAATAGCACCAAGATTTCATGCTTCAGTATGGTTTTAAACATCAAATACAATCCTCTTATTTCTATAGTTAGTAGTGATGCTGACCTCTGACCCCTGCCGATGGGATTTAAACAGGTTCCTGTATAACCGCAGGGATGGAGACATGAACTGCTGTTGGTTTAATCAGCATCACTGTATCTCATACAGTGGCCATTCTAACCAGGCATTACAAGGCAGCATTCAACATAATCTACATATATAGATCCTTAAAAGTCAAGTAAACCGATGTCTAGAACCATTGTCAAGACATATTACTGGCAAAACTCATTTAGACATGGTCTGTACAACTTTGTCCCTAGAAACCCCCTAGAAACCCCCTAGAATAGACCCCCCCCCCAAAGAAGCTAAAGAAAAGCAAAACATAATCTGAGACACTATATGGATATCATACTCTTTCTTTTATTATTTCTGGTTTGTATTTTTGTCATGGTTTGTGTTTATGGCTAAATGGCTTGTATCTATCTATCTATATACATATCTATATCTCTATATATATATAGAGATATAGATATACATAAAGGAAGTGTGAGTGTGTAGGTCAATAGTACATGATAAATAATTATATAAATATGTATTATGAGTTTAGAAGAAATACATTCATTAAAATCACCCCAGAGCATTTAATAAATGTTCATATGATGTTATATACTGTTGAGAACAAGCATGAATTAACTGAGCTGTCATTGATCCTGCACATTTCATATCATATTTTGCGCAGCATTTATGGTCAGGCATTCTAAACAGACTGTTCCTGTTTCACTGGCATATATCCATCACCAGAGGCTTCCATCGATCTGGACACTGACATCAGAGCAATTCCCCCCAGTATATGATTTGGACTTGGAGGTTGCAAGCCAGTCTCTGAGAACATTGGTGGCAGTTGTGGGAAAGAAGTCAAGGAGCATGGTAAAGCACAGGAAGGGAGAGGAGAAAATGGGAAGTTTGTGGAGTCAGTGAACTTATCGATGTCCTCCAGGCTTTCCTCATGACTCACCTGCTCCTCGCCCCCACTGCTAACCCCTGAATCCAAGCTAGGAAGTTCAGAGGTGTGCGGCTGCAGCTTCTGAACTCGCTCATAATCTGAACAAACTTGAATGGACCCTTTGCCAAAAACGCTTCCACTGCCTCCAAACAGCTTATGAAAATCTACTTTTCCATTCCCTCCCTCTCTCTCCTGCTCTTTACCCTCTGGTCCCTCATCATGGCCATCCGTCACATGGATGCTATCTGCTTCCAGACTCTCTTGACTGACCTCTTCGCCACTGCACATACCTGAATCTAGACTCTGGAGCCTGAAGCGCTCGACCTGGGGCTTCTCAACTTTCTCATAATCTGAAATGACCTGCACTGACTCATTGTTGCTGTTGCCTTTGGAAAATAATTGTTGGATCTCCACTTCTTTCCGTCTTTCTTCCTCCCTATCCTGTTCTGCAGTTTTACCCTCACCTTGCCTACCAACAGACCCATTAGGTGCATCAGTGGCACAGGGCTCCAGATTCCTAGCAAAGGGCAAAGAGAGAGGAGGAGGAGGAGGAGGACACAGCTGGGAGTAACTGGGGTTGGTGAAACTGGAACTGGTCGACTCGTAGCTACTTTCACTTCTCATCTTCTCCAGCAGGGCTGCCTCTGATTTGCAGGGTGTGACAGCATCCACAGTGGAGGTTACCTCTACATTGATGATTTCCTCCGGTTTCAGGGGGGAAAGAAAGGATTGGCTGGTTAAGTGAGGGCTCAACCAATTCTGGAAGAGAAAAGATCAAAGGTTAAGAAACAGGTGAAGAAATCGGAAAGATTAAAAATACTGTAATGACATTTTCACCAGACTACAAGGATGTGAAGCTGCATAAATGGCCTGTAATAAGGCAAAGACACAGCTGGTGGTGTTTTTGTTTTCATTCTCTGCTGTATTTATGCCTTTTAGGTCATAAAGGTCAGTTGTGTTTTTTCTGTCTAGTTTCACATCCTACATGGGCAGTACATCTTAGTGTTTTGTGTCATGTTGACACAAGAGATCAGGTGACAGTGTGTAATGTCAAATGTTTTTCTGGTAGTGACAAACCTGCAGTTCCCCTTAGCTTTACTGCGTACTTTAATTCATTACTTTGGTTTTCTGGTTTTCTTGCAAATTGAAGGCCAAGTTTTGGTTCTGTTTCATTGCCACTGTTGTGGCATGCAGGTGTTATCAGGAAAAAAAATTGCATGTGAACTGTCCAGCACCAAATGAGAGACAGAGCTGTTACCAACAAGCTCAAGAGTCAGATACTTCTCTAAGAAGTCAGCTGACACCAAGACAAAATTAATATTGGACTTACAGAATACAACTATCGAATCTGTGTCTTTACTAAGAATAATCTGCAACAAATAAGAGCAAGTGAATACTAAGAAAAAGAAGATTTCATAAGCTCACCTGGAAATTTACATCCCTCAGGAAGGATTTTCCTGGGTCCAGTAATGGCGGACCTCTGATCTTCTTATAAACCCTAACGGAGAGAAATACATCATCTTTGAGCAGAGTTGTCAGAAGAAAAAAAATCATGTTTTTCTTGAATATAAAAAACAGAATTAAACAAAATTTTGCAACAAAAGTTGAAAAAGTTTATGTGGTTGTGTCTGCTTACCAATTGGCTTTGTCTCTCCTAAAGAGAATCAAAGCCAGAAACAAGGCAACTACTGCGCCTGCGACGATCATGCCCAATTCAATCCCAGCAAAATCTGACAAACACAGGACAGAGTTTGTCACTTTAGCGAAAAGGTCATATAAAAGGGTTGTTTGTATACAAAAGCAAGTAAGTGCATGTTCAGTGTGAAATAAGATAAACATCTGTTCCTATGTATAAAAGCACTGTTCATCTAACTGGTTCACTTCCCAGGAATTCAAGGCAGAGCCATGAAACAAGTCTCCAAATGCAAAATTTACCTGGTAGTGGTGATGGTGTTGGTTTTACTTTTCCTACAGTTGACACCCATGATGCAACAGGACTCCAGTCACTCCAGGTTGACAGGTAATCTGAGGCCTGCACTCGAATGCGTGCCTCATACCTCTCTCCTTGTATAAGCAGATCTTCGTCCAACTCTGCCTCGAATTCCCAACCACTTTTCTGGATGGGTTCTTCGTGCGCATCCTGACAAAAAGAAACAAATGTGTGGATGTTTAACAGGTTGATTATCTTGTCTGCTCATTTAGTGTTGTCTGAGTTTCCTACAGCCACAAGCCACAGATGATGTGTATAAATCATCTAACATTCACTCATGTGATCTCTCCAACACAACATATACACACTCATTTTTGTAGTCATGTATTAACACAGACACAAAGTATATACATACACTCCATGACTGATCCTCTCTTTTCCACTGCAGTTGGGAGGTGTACAAACTGATTCTGGAATGCTTCTCAAGTTGGGGGAACCAGGAAACAGTGGTAAAGTTGATATCTGGTTTTCCTGGACGATTCAGCTTTACTGCAGGATCACACAAACATGATACATTTTAGGTCACGATGAATAGCTCACAAGTTAAGTCACAGAAAATGAATTCATTCATATTACTCATTATACTCACTGTGGCAAGCTGGTTTGTAGGAATTTGCCAAAATTTTCTCCACAGTACCACACTTCAGAGTAATGGAAAACTCAAAATAGGACAGAAACTGAGAAAGTGTAAGAAAAGAACAACATCAGAAAACATTCATGAGACAACAATACAAAATAAAATATACACAAAAGTAGGAGCTTTCATTGTCAAGATGTTTGCTAAACAAATGCTCTGATTAAAAGCTCTAGCTAATAGCCTTAAATGTAGATGTTTATATGCACTATGTATCAGTGCATGTCAGAAAGCTTTAGAGCCATGGTAGTACTTTACTGAATTCTCCTCTAACTGTATAAGCACTGTTGTTAAAGAGATTTTTCTAAACACAGCCTATTAACAGTAATGTTTACCGCAGAGCCTGTCAGACTCACAATTTCATTGAATTTGAATTTCAGGGTGCAGCTCTTCAGAGCTGGTCTGGAGACGTCAACAGGCTCCAGTTTACAGGAAGTGATGTAGTTTTCACTGCTGGAAAAATAAAATCACATTTATTCCATTTTACTGCACTCACAGTGTTAGTTGCATACATATATTTGCATAAAAACATATCCAGCTTTTCTTTTTGGAACTGCTGTGCTTACGCGTACTTGGTGTTCACCCTTTTGGTGTGTAGTGTGCACGTAGCATTTCTGTGGTCACGCTCATATGTACTGTTCAACAAACAAGTGATGGTACGGTTGTAGTCACTGTAACAGGTGAGATCTGTGAAAAATAATAAGACAAAGAGATGAAATGCCATAGGTGTCGCCTGAGAGCGGCAACAATGTGTGACTATCATTTTAAAGAACTTTTTTGTCTTTGTCAAAAAAAATCACAAACTTTTATCTCGGACGCTGGGACAATTGTCTCCTCTGATGGTGTAGGCTTGAAGCAAAAGAAGAAGACGAAGCAGAAGACGGGTGTTCTTGTATGTCTCCATTTATCATGTCATCAATTGTTTTGTTTTTTTTTCTGGAAAATCTCAAATCACTGAAATGGTTGGTCTCCAAATGCTGGTTGTCTGCTTTTAGGGTATAAGTCACTGGTTCCTCCTCCTTCTCATCCTGTGCAGATTAAAAAATACAGCTGTTAATAAGAGACAGTCGAATGGCATATACTATGTATTGCTCTACTTCTTTAATGTGGGATAATTTGTCAGACGTTATTTCTGCACATCCCCAAATACCCCTGACCACAAATACGGCAACAAGCAGTTATGACACCAACAGGTGTCACAAGGCAGAAATGTTTCACATCCTGTCTCAGTTCATCTGCTCTGGTTCCATGTAGACTGACTGACAGACAGACACAGACTGATAAAACATCTACTGGGATGTGGCATATTAAATAACAATGACAATAAAATATAATGCAGTACAACACCACATTTGTCTTATCTTTGATTTCATGCAGATACAGACTGAAAACATCATCCTTCTAGTTGGGATCCAGAGTCCTGCTCAACAGCAGATCCAATACACCTGGATCTTAAAAGTAAGTTAATGTAACACCAGGCTGAAAAGCAGTGTTTTGCTGCCACTAATTTTTGCGAGGTTAAATGTTAATCCACTGGTCATCTAAAAACACAGCGTTGGACATTTATATCCTCACTTTTAGGCAGCTGTAGATGCAAAAAAAAAAAACCAAAGCTAAAGGTCCTCTGTCGTCCTCTTTACTAAATGCAGAACTTTGTCAACATCAACAGACTTAATTGAAAAAACAAGCATGAAATATGATTTGATGTCTTACCTTTTGGTGAAGCTGTTCATGATCTGTTTCTAAGCACTGGTTTCATTCATCTGTTGGCCTGTAAGAGAAGATCAGACAAATAAAGTTCTCCTCTCAGAGGAAATGGCAAACCACCAACCATAAAAAGAAAAGATATAAGATTAAGTTTGCCCTCTTTGACGATCAATACTGAGAAATTTAATCAAGAATCAAGTTGAGACCTATATGCCTCTCCCAGTTTGAACCACAACTACCTCCCGCCCCTATACTTAAAATTCTAAGGTGTGAATATTTTGGTCAGATGTGTTATCACTCTCATCTTTTACTTGCCTTCAACTAATAAATAATTGCATATTTTAATGGCACTGCCATACTGTGAACCTGTGAACCTCTTTCTTTAAGTAGAAGCTTTACAAAAGGAAAAATCAAGATGTGGTCTTGACACAGTGGCTACTTTGGTGTTGATGCTGCAGTTTTATTTCACCTGTACGAGTTAATTGTTTAACCTCATTTACTTTCCTGTACATATTCATAGTGTGTGTTCATAAACATACACACAAACACAGTATGGTGTTTACTTTCTCAAACTTGATGTGTGTTTCTTCTCTTTTTTTCCATGTTTGCTCTTTGTGGTAAACTTGGGGGCTAGTCCATAGAGGCATTTGAGAGGCATGAGATAAATCAAAATATATTTTTAAAAATGGTTAAAATAAACCATTACCAAATTGCAAGATCATTATAAGATAACACACATTATCACATGGGTTGCGAAGCATAGCACTGGTTTGTGAAGCATAGACGTGCGCATGGTGAAAACTTTCCCACGCTCTCGAAAGCAATGGCTGCAAGTTCTTTGGCTGTTTGATACCTCAGTTGAAATGAGTGTGACTTGATTTACTTTCTGTGCACAGTGTTATTTTGTAAATGTGCAGCTTGACATTAGCAGTGATTCTGGTGTTGCAGTGATGCTAATGCATGACCATGTTAGAATATCATTTACTTTACATGATGATGATGTTAGCACTTATTAGCTGGAGGTAGGTTTACTAAGAGGCGTTCTTTTTGTCTGTTACAATTTCACTCATAAATTCACTCAAACATTGTCGCCCCATGTTGGACTGACAGCTGATATTGAATAGTAGCTGCTTTTGTTTCTGCACCACACTGACATTTAAATTCTGTCAAAAACAGGATGAAAAATAAATGTGTGTGTGTCTGTTTCAAGTAGGATTTGTGGTATGTGGTTATTACAGCCCACTGCAAACAAACCCACAAACACCAACAGCCCCAAATATCAAAACTTTCACTCTGCACAATAACAAAAACAGAACAGTTCTTCTGAGGACTTATTTAACAATTTCAAACTGTGAGAATACATTACTATTAAACCAGACTTTTCTTTTTTTGCAGTGTGCACATATCATGTCTACTTTTTTTCTTTTTCCATTTCCGTGCATAGGGGAAAGCAGTTTTTACCAACTCCCCGGTCACCTGTTTTTTTGTGGTTTAATAAAGGTCAGAGTGTTTTTTTTTTTTTTTTTTTCTGAGAACCAAATGTTCCATTATTCTGTCAGGTGCAATTCCTGTTAACAGCACTTCCTGTTCTTAAAACTGCACTTATCAGATTGCAAGTCATGACCTCCTCATAATGGGTAACTTATCATCTCAGTAAAAGATGAAAAAGTTGAAGTATACCCTACTAGTTGTGTGCTTTTTATGGGAATCAAGCTAATGTGTTAGTAATCAGGAAGTTGACATCTTTTAACACTTGTTAAAAAGGGTCAGGCCACTCTGTTGAAGCTGTTTAAACTCAGTATCAATAACAGTAGCTCTTTGCAGAGGGTGAAACTGTGTAACAGCAACATCAAGACCATCCCATTGTAAGACTCAGGATGCCAAAGCTGGTAAGAAAAGGTCTAAGGCATGCCTCAGTGAGTGCTTAAGAAACCAATGTGGCATCTCGTGTCCAAACAAGATGAACAACTGTGAAATCTTACGGATCACATCCCAAAGGTTCCATTTAGATGGAATCCTCAGACAAGATAAACCAAACATGTTGTCAGGGATAGGGAACAATGGAAAGACTTTACTGTGGCCTTTACATCTTAGAGGAGACGAGGAGGACTAACTCTACTGCATCAATAACAGATTACATGTGATTAGATTAGATTACATTCTTCTTATTACAAAAATGTTACTTCAGCCTATTTACATTTGCTCTGTTACCTGGGCTGTTCATGTACAAATGGTCTTAGGGTGATCTGTGCAAATACACCAACCTGGCAACTGTCATCCAACCCTCAGTGTGGGGGCTATGGAAGCAGAGCTTTTACTCTGACTGATCTGTATTGCTTGAATTATGTGAAATGTCACCACAGTAACCTGTAGTGGAATAGCTTGTGAACTGATTCACAGCGGTGGTTGAAACTGTTGATCTGAGCTTTCTTTTAGGTTTCCTGTCACACAGTTCTAATAAATACCTGCCTGTGAATCAGAAATGAGTATTTGCAACAGCAATAGTGTCTGTGTAATTGGAGAGCTGATGATAAACAACAGATAATGTTGTTTCAAGATAAAGCTTTTGTATTGATGCATGTGCATGGAATGAAAAACACTGAAATTTGTTCCTGATTTGTTCTCTGAATCACAATTAAGTCTCAAGTTTCCATACTCACATCCAAAGTCATAAACTTTGAGTTTTGAGCAACAAAAAAAGTGTGTTTTTAACCAATCTTAAAGGGGCAACGAACCAATTTTTTTGATTTTCTTGTTGCAGGGAGAATTACATTTTTTCAAACAGAGAAACAAAAGAAATTTGAGGTGTACAGAGAGAGTTTGACAAAGGTTGCATGGAAAGTGTTGGATGCCGTGTTTTTTGGCACTGAATCCAAACTAAGAACTAAAAATCAGCCCCATTGGGTTCATTTTGACCGTTACCATTTTAATCTTCCTCTTCTTGCAAATCCCCCCGCTTAAATTGCTCAACCAACACTTTAATGTTTACTGTTTACAAATGATAAATGCTAATGTTGTTGAGTTTCCATTCTAATTGGACATCTGCTGAAACACATTCAGTCTCACAATATGGTGCTGACCTCAGCCATGATTGCTCAACAGTGTAGCTGTTGCGAACCCACTGTGATTCTGTCAAATCACATCTGACGTCAAGAAATGAATGACATGGTTCTAAATCATGCTGTGCAGTCCACCAACTTTCCCAGAACAAGGTCTGTAGTCATGATGCATTTCGTATGTGACCATAAGAGATTTGAGTGGTCCTGTGACTCAGTTCAGTCGACCTCATCGCATGATCATCAACTCAACAGTGGGGAAAACCTCACTGGTTAGGCAGAACTTTAAATCACATTAAGAAATCGAGAATTCTTTGTGGTCTCAATTTTCAGGCACTATCTGCTTGACGGTCTACCTTCTTCTAAACTCTTTCACCGATTTCTTTCTGTGTTTTTCCTTCAGTTTATATTTATCTGTGTTCTACTGACATTTGGACTTCCCCTAACCTTCTCCAACGGCGACATGAAAAAGCTGACACTGTTCTCTGCCTCTCTCTTTCCTCTCTCTCTCTCTCACTTTCTTCTCTCCCTTTCGTAGAGTTACAAGCAAACAACCACACAAACTACACACACATTGAACACATACAGAAACCACTTCCTAACCCCCTTCTCTTCCCAGAATGCTACTGTTGTTTCCTATAAGAAAAAAAAACCATTGACTGTCCAGGAAGTATAGTCCTATCTCTCTCACACACATATTTCTTGATGGTACTATCTAATTTCACACATGACATACAAACATTTTAATTCATTGAAATCTTTGTGAAAATACATTTGAATTTGTACACGCATGTGTTAATCAATGGATAGGGAAATGCAGGCTACTCATGTTAGTTGAACTAATGGATTCAGATGGGCTGCATAAATCGTATCTCCCCTCCCCTCCATGTTTGTAGAATGGACATGAGCCAAACTAGTACAAAGTGCACAACAAATACATTTCTAAAGATGGATTCTGTCGAGTTACATAGTTCTAATCCAGGATATTTTGGGTTTATTTTTGCGCAGTGGGCGGAAGTGGAGATCCGCTGTTCATCTTTGGATATAGTCATTGTAATGACAGATAACAACAGAGTTGTAAAATGATGTCTCAGAGTATTATTAACCACTAAGCAGTGTTCTAGTATCTGATAAGTCTTCAAACTCATGGGTCTGCTACTCAAACTTCCTGGATCATATTTCATGTCTCACTGATACCTCCACCAACCCACCCACTTGCGTGCACTTAGCTGTCCTCAGATAGGACTGCGTGGAGGTACAAAGTAAAGGGCAAGAAATGTCACTGTTAGTTTAGTTCCAGCACTATAACTGAGTCAGTGTGGGTTGTTGATGGACAAATTTGCATAAACTGCCGCATGTGGGAGTTAGCGAGATAAAGTGAAACAGCGGCAGAGACGTGCCTGATCAGCAGAGAGAGAGTGTGGGATTGTCAGATTGATTGTTTTCATCATTTACCAAACAGATTGCCATAAAGATGCTGAATCCCAATAAATTTAGTGATCTTCTCATTTTTGGTGTAAAATGTCATGAAAACTGTTGGATGACTTGCCTTGAAATTTGGGTCAAACATTTATGTTGCCCATTGTCCATTACTTTGGTTTTTTGACAACATAGTAGTATTGTCATTGTGGACATGTTAGCATGCTGATATTGATATTTAGCTCAAAGCACAGCCTCACAGAGCCACGATTGACTGTAGACTCTTGTTTATTAACCTTTTAACCTGCCCCCCTCCCCCCTAACCTCTAACCTCTGACCCTGACCCAACCTGTACCCTAACCCTAACTCCACTGGTGACCATGTGGATGCTGAGAGGTTAAGCAAAAGAAAAAAACATGTTTCAGTATTAATATACCCATTAAAATACCCAATTAAGTGTTAGTGCCTTTATATCCTCAGTCTCTTTCTCTCTCCTCACTCCTCCACTGTCTGTTTTTCTCTGTCTCTCACCTCCTCCACCTTTTCTGACCCTCCCATACCACATCTCTCATTTTCTATTTCCCTACATACTTGCGTTTGTCCTTCTTGTCAGTGATGTATGAGGTGTATGACAGATGTCATAGTTTATCTGAGAGCATTATAAATCCCTGGCTCTTGTGGATTTTATTCTAAAGTACTTTCATGGATCAGTATTCCAAGAACACAAAGTTAGATGTGGTTACTGAAATTAACCTTTTTCATTTGAAAAAGTTCACATTGAATGACTATGTCTCAACCAGTAAAATGTCTTTTAAAATTTGGCTGACATCAACAATACAAGCTTGTCTTCTGTGTTTAACATGAATTATGAATGGGCTAAAAAGTAAAGGACTTTTTTTTTTACTGTCCGAACACCCAAAATATCTTGTCACTGTTTTACTTCGCTGGACGACTTGAAGACATGATGTGCAGTGACAGCTTCAGAAAACAGACCTTTAAACTATATAATTCTACTCACAAGTATGTCTCACATTGAACAAATGTCAAACTTAGACTGACTGAGACATACAGCTGTCTCATCATCACCATCACTAACGCCAGCATAAGACATACAAACACACACGCATATACACACTACAATCACCTCTAGCCTGTGCTCAAGAACACCAAACCAAACTTGTTATCCTCAAAATCATCATTATAACTTCTGCCACAGCACCATTTCCCGCCACAGAATCCTTCATTCATTGGTCTGAAAAAGAGGTTTGAGCTACATCGAAAATGGCTCTTCCGCAGAGTTAATTCATATCAGCACCTACCTGTCTAGGGTTGTTCTGTGGAGCTCTCTTCCTTTTTCATGACAATTTCTCATCGTTTATGTTCAGAATGACTGATAAGCTGTTCCGAGCCTGTAGACTCAGATTGTACTGGAAGGGTTTGTTTCAGTACTATCTTGTTTCATGATCTAAAATGACGTATAGAAAAGCTTTCTGAGTAAAAATAAAAAAACTCTGTGGTTAGTGTGGTTTCCCTGAAGGTAGTATCTGGGTGATATGTTATCCATATTTCAAGAAGAATGAAACAACAGGATGGAAACCCCTTTTAGAGTTAGTTTTTTTTTTTTTTTTTTTGGTTGGCCTGCTTTGTTACTTTCCGTTCCTTTTTTTTTTTTGCTGTTACTTTACGTTTATCACTTACTGGTAACGGTGCAGTAGAAACTCTGAGTTAATCATTGCCTATTAAAATGTGTTAAAATATGTTACTATCACAAAATGTGAGAAGTAACAGAAGAGTGTACTTTCCCAAACCTTTAAAATGCCCTTGAAAAAACCCTTAAATTAAAATACTTCTCAATATAAACTTAGCTGTCAAACTTAAGCATAGATGCTTAACTGTATAGTTAAGTCCCTCAGAAGAAGTTTGTGGTGGTTGGACTAGAAGTCCAAGCAATTGCTGAAAAGTTGCATAAATGTATCATCCACATACTTTTGGAAGCATCATTTATGATAAATGCTGTTATATGTGCAAGGTCTCTTTGGTTGTTAAAGCTTCATCTCCTTAAAACGACCTATGCTTTTGCTTTTAGTAATGACAGTGTATTGATAATAATCAGTAAGTAGGCCTATTATTCAGGTGCTTTCACTACTTTGTAGTTTTCTATCAGATGACAAATGCTGTTATTTTTATCCTTTATCTATATTTGCTAAATTTTGTGTATGTTTGAAGCATGTTGACAGTTTGTCAGCTAAAAGAAGTGTTTGCACTTCTGTTTTAACGGTTTACGCACACACTCCATGCCACAAGACTTCAAATTTCTGTAACCAACACAAACAGATGCAACTTCTGCTCCAGAAACAAAAGCTCTCACATTTCTGTTTGTATGCACTGGCAGCATGGGTGGATACTGGGCCTAGAGCCTCTGTATGAAGTGGCTGCTAATATTTCTTGTTTGGTAGCCACCGAGCTCAGTTAAAAGACACAAAATGAGCACAAAGAGATGCAAAACGACTACAAAGAGACAAAGAACAACCACGTTAGTCAGCCCATTTGTCTTTATGTACATTACTGCATATTTCTCAACACCCTGATTCATATTCAGAAACACTTTGGTTTGACCTAATTTCAAGGCAGGAAAATCTCAATAAGCATGTGTTAATCAGGGTTCGGCAGGGTGGAGAGAGAGACAGATCAAGGATGAACCCAGCATTTAACTGTGGTGTTTAGAACAAATCAGCATCACAACTCTCAACTTTCAACAAATATCTAAGATGGAGAGAAACTAACTATTCATATTAAACTGTGAGTTCGTACTACAGCTGTATTATGCACTATGGTTGTAAACTGTTCTGATACTTTACTGCCCTCATGAGGAAAGTGTTTGAACTTAGAACTAGATCTTTTTATCATTTGGAGGTCAGACATTAATTGATTTTGCAGTAATAAAATAAAAACACCTTAATATAACATTGAAAAGGAGTACTGAACACATGTGTTACTAGTTCCAATCCAAAATATATATCAAAATATATAGTTTTATTTTTACAGTTGACTTAATAAAATCATTTTTAGGACTGAATAACAGTGATATATTTTTGGCAGTGTACTTCTCCTTTAAGCTACCCCCAACAACTGTGCCTGTGGACTTCATGTTCACAGTGAGATAACAGAAATAATTTCTTTGTCAGATCAACACACTCACCAGTTAGGGCCAGGGCAAGACGGCTACTCCTTCTGGCTGGACAGCAGAGATAGAGAATCAGGTTGACTCCTCTCTGTAATATTTGTGCCACATCCCTGAGAGAAAATCTTTGAGGAAAACTACCAAGAAATGACGTTAGCTTAGTAAGTGGCCACTTTAAACAAAAAGAGGAAGATAGGAATTGTCACTTCCCTGTTTTAAGTCCTATCAAACGGCTTGTGGGGCAAGTGTTGTAGATTATTTTGATAAGTGACAGTCACTTTACACTGTGTACTTGTATTTACAGCAACATAGCAACTAGTCATACAGCAACTCTAGTATTTATGTACTGTATGTGTTGATACTTTAAAAATATGTCACAGCAAAATGACTTTTGGTGCCAAGTGTGTTGTTGTTTATTGCTTTAAATGCAATTCAAGACTATTGTTCTCGTTTAAGACATTATTCTAGTTTTATTTGGAAGTTAGCAGACTTTCAGGTTCATGTCCACCTCTAGAAGCAAACCAAGAGATTCTGGACAACAGATTTAACAAAATTTCAATTTTGAGAAAGAAGCAGAAGCAGAGAATTAGAATGTGTGTCAAAAAAAACTTTACATTAAAGGTGACATTATTTTTGTTCCACCAACACTTCCTGGGAACCATTTAGGTTGCCACAGAGAAAAAGAATAATCTTGGGGGATCAAATCTGTATTGGACATGAATCGCGTCTGTCACTCATGTATATCTTATGTTGAAAGGAAAAGAAACACACTTGATGCAGTGTGCATGTGTATGTGTGTGTGTCTGTGTGTGTGTCTAATCTAATATTCAGCTCACAGGTCCAAAGTTTATCAGTCAAACTCAATGTGCATTTTTCTAGAGGTCTTCATAAATTAGACTCTGCTCTGTCAGTTTCACGTCCCTTCTAACAAGGCTTAAGTCATGAAAAATATACTTCATATATATTTCATTAAGAGTGCATGTACATGAGCAATTCTCGACTCATTGTGATTTAAGGTGCAGCTCTGTTTTATTAAGACATAAGCATTGCAGCTGTAAACAAACCTTTTCCAGTTTCAAAACTGTTTAAAAGTCAAGTTTAGTGTTCACATATTGCTGGCTCTCCAGTCGAGTCATCTATTATGTGTTTGGAAAAAACATTACTTAGTGATCTGTGTTTGGAAAACTCTTTGTTTTTTAATGTTTACGTCAGTCAGTCCCAGTCTGATCCATTCTTAAACCATCAAACAAATCTCATGTACTTCTCAGCCAATCACAAATGTTTTCCTCGTCCTTCAGATATGACGTGTTCGGGCACAGCACGGGTGTACCACTCTGACCACCCGCCGTCGTACACTGACACTCCCTGGTGCCCGCACTCGTGGGCCGCCAGCGCCACGTGACATGCAGTCACAGCAGAGCCACATAAGACACAAAGAGGGTGACTGAGGTCCACACCTGCCCGGGCGAACAAAGCCTGGAGTTGCTCCTTGGGCAAGAAGTGACCTGACGGTGACAGGAAGGAGTGGAAGGGCACGCTGATGGAGCCAGGGATGTGGCCGGGTTCTGTGTCTGTGAAGTAGAGACAAAGAAAAGAGTTAGAAATGAATACAGGAGAGAATCGTAAACTCCGTGAACTCTGTGAAGAGTGTGAATAGTTCAGGGTTTGTACAGAAGTGTCCTGGTCAAGATAACAGCACCTCACCACCCACCCCCACCCCTCACAGCGCCTCTCTTGCAGTGTTTCTTAGAATAGATCCAATATGACAGTAAACTCATGCATTCAAACATGACTTGCAGCTGTGAGCACTGCATGAATCAGAGAGAGAGTAAGAGGTCAGAGTGCGTAAAAAGTATTACATCACTCCAGCTGCACCCGCTGCTCATACTCAGCATTATTTAACCTGCAGAGAAGGATACACTTGTTTTGAATAGAAACAGAAAAGGCACATTAGCAATTGTAGATGAGGATTCCATTCAAATATACCCTTCATATGGTTCCCTAATGCACACTTCATAGAGAACATCTCTATTGAATGGCAACAATCAGTTTGCCTGAGGTCAACGTTCACTCTTGATAGTGCTTTCACACATGGAGTTTCACCTGTGGCCGCGGACTGTACCAGCACATCAAAGCTTTTCACTACGTGCTTTATTGTGTGAGTATGTACAGCATGTATTCATGTACATGTGCTGTGTGAGGAGTCTAAGGGTGAAGATAATGCACGTACTATAGGTGTCTTATCACTGCATACAGACTGTTACCTGTACAAATCAAGATATTCAAGGGCGGACAGCATCTAATTTCAAGACCACTCATTCCCCCTGCTACTGTCCTCCTGTGTGTGTGTGTGTGTGTGTGTGTGTGTGTGAGCATATGGGTCAGTGGCTGTAGATAAAATGCATGGTTATGCAAGCATGTCCTGTCTGCTCTCTCTCCTTATGTGTTTGTGTTGTTCAGTGACTCAGGCCTGTTGCCTGTGTGTTTGTCCAGAGTAAACTCTGCCAACAGGGCTCATACAAGGAAGTCATGTACTGTGGCTCTTTATGGTTTTTCCATTGCATGCCTGTCTCATACCAAGCCCACAGTGTCCAAGAATGGCCATCTTTTTGTTTGGGGATGACCACTGACCGCTCATTTCTTTGTTAGATAAGCGATCTGTCTTTTATGTGTGATATTTCAGACAACATTGATGCGATTTTAATCAAAGTTAAAATAAAAAATATTGTGTTTACATTTTCATACTGACACTAAAGGGCATCCACAAAAGATGCAACAGTTATAAACAAACATACTGATTTACTTATCATCTCTCAGGAATTCAGCTGCAGTGGTGTTTGTGTGGAACAAAAACCAACAGACCCATGTGTGACAACATCACATGATTGACTCCCTGTTTCACTGTATAATGACATCATACAGTATCTGGTCATATATCCCTGCTCCTAATCTAATCAGTGGATGAACAGTGTCTGATCAGTAAGGACATGCAACTTGTTTAATGTAATCAAAAAGGCTGGATTGGGACAGCCATTAAATTATGTGTGTGTGTGTGTGTGTGTGTGTGTGTGTGTGTGTGTGTGTGTGTGTGTGTGTGTGTTTGTGTTTTATAGTGAAACACACGTATTGTCATATTGGAAAATCACATGGTATAAATCTATTTTTCTATATAATGTTTGCTAAACAGGTTTAGTGAAGGCTATTAAAGTCAAAGTTACTGCAACTTGTTTTCTCACATGTGGCAGATGTGACTGTCACGTAACTACGCTAATATGTTGCAGCTTGGTCTACGTGAGTCAGCATATAGACAACTTTTGCTTTTTGGAGGATTCAAATCAGCAGGGTTTGGCTCAGGCTTAACTAAACAAAAGCATAGTTTCACAACAAAATGATGATGAAGTTTTCTACTCTCTGTACATACCTGTTATCATATCATGAGGTGACTTGGGTGTGATCTTGAATTATTTTGGAAGTGTTACAGTAAGTACCACAATTGCATGAATCAGACCTTAAACCACTCTCAGTGCTTTGGCCCTGAAGGGACATTGAACCGATATTCATTGTTGTTATATGCTTCAAACACCTTCTTTAGTGTGGGACCTCAGGCTTATTCTCTAATAAATTAGTGAGGAGAATGAGTCTTAATAATTACCTTTTTGATGTTTAGAGATTTGAAACTTTATATAATTTCACACTGTCCTTTTCTGTTTGTAGAAAGGTCCATAAAAAGACTGTGACTGAGATCTTGTCTTTAAGCTTTAGAACATGTTTTGTTGTTGTTGTTTCTAGACTTCTACTACCTCGCCATTATCAAGGACTTTATTCTGGCAGACCACTTACTGTCTCTGGGTTCAGGGTCCAGTCCTTTGAACCTCCCCGTCGGTCTGGCATCTATCACCTGGAACCTCTTGGTGTCCAGGTTATCCAGGATGTCCTCATAGGTCTTGATCCAGGAGCGGTTCAGAGAGGCCTTGAACTCGGTCGGTGCTGGTCTGACGTATTTGTCATACACAGGTCGACCCTCCAGCTCCCAGTTCCTGAGCCCCCCGTTGAGCAGCGAGACCGCGCTGTGCCCGAACACCCGGAACATCCACCACACACGGGGCGCCGAGAACGCGCCGAACTCACTGGCGTCGTACACCACGACGTGCGTGTCGCTCTCTATTCCCAAATTTCCAGCATAATCTGCGAAAATCCTCTCTGGCGGCAGCATGTGGTCCAGAGGAGAGGTTTTATCACAGCACTGGTCTATGTCAAAGAAAGCCGCACCTGGTATGTGCCTCTTTTTGAACTCGCTCTTGGCGTTGCGCTTCAGTTTGGGCAAATACCAAGACGTGTCCAGGATGCGCACTTTCGCCTGCACCTTCACAGCCTCTGCGAGCCATTTAGAGGTGACCAGAGCTCTCGCTTGAAGCGCCATGGTTAATGCTGTAGAGGTAGACAGGCTTCAAAGTTTACTGTAGTTTAACTAGACCAAATCCCGTGCCAAAGGTTGAGAGCGGTCGAGAGGGCAGGGGCATTAATGGTGGAGAGAGGGAGAGAGTGAGAGCAACAAGCAACACGCCCCCAGTTCAGCGTGCAACAGCTGGAGGTGAATGGAGGCGGTGACGCGGTACAGTAATGTGATTACTCTGTAACGATCGACATTTATAGGCCTATAGATCACTGCACCATCATATACCACATTTAATTTGAACCTAAACAGAAATATCAATTATTAGTCCAATTATTTATATTAGGACAATGTGCATTCACCAGATGCAGCAATATACAGTATTGCCTGCAGACTGCTTTCGCCTTTGTTGGGACTCTTTATTTTCATTCGCAAAGTCCACTTAGGGTAGGAGCGGGAAAAAGTGACTGAGTCTGTTTCCATGGTGTAATTATTTTTGGCTGTGCAGCTGGTTATACCTGCTCCATACAGTGCAATAATCCATTAGAACTGTCTTTTCTGTTGTTATCAGGGAAATAGTGTGAACACATTTTTGGACATCATCAACATTCATCATTTTAACACCTCACAATTTGGTGACTGTCTTTTTAGTAGTTTGCCATACTTTTCATTTCTCTGAACACGGCTGTGTGTGGACACTGTTAAATTGGCTCCGTTGTTTGTGGGACACTGAAGTAGGCAAGGAGACGAATTTTGCTGCTCTGGTTAAGATACATTAATTTAAAATTGTTATATTATCAGTAGTAGTATTGTTATTATTATTATTAACATATTAATCGTAGTAGTGGTAACAGTAGTAGCAGTCAGCAGCTGTAACAGGCAGGTAGGAACTCATCTTCAACTGTTATCCAGCCGGTTGCTTCCAATCGGTGCACACACGAGGAGCTAACCGGATGTTGATGGACTCACATGTCGCTCTTCGGCAGCAAAGGCAGTTTCTTATCGATGCAACTTCTCGACAACTGAAGAAAACCTCATATTATTAAATCGGGATGTCGGCGTCGTTGGTCAGGAGAGGACTGCAGCTGCTTAGCGATGATATTAAAGGTCAGTTTAGCCTCTTAGCTTTTTAGCTAAGTAACATTAGCACTGGCTATAAGTTCTTCATAGTCCGCCCTGACCGTTGATACTGAGTTTGCCTGTTGTTATAGAAAGTATTTACTATTTTATTTGTATAAAACGGTCAAAACAATCTATCTGAAGTAACCTATACCTATAATTACAGTAAAGACTGAACTATTATCAAATTACATTCAGAGAGTTGTAGTGCATTGGCCAGTCAGTTACCCACGCACATAGGGAAATATATTGCCTTGTTTAATTTTTTTAATTTCCTCCTTTCTCTGTCTATTGTGCACTTTGCCAGATGTCAGTAAAGTGAAGAAAAAGAAGCAGCAACAGACGCCCAGCTCAGCCACAGTGATGGAGTTGGTGAGCACCAAGCGGCAGGGAGTCACCAAGCAGGTCAAACGGCTACAGGGTCGCCTGGGCCCTGGCAAGAGCAAAGCCACTGTCAAAGACAAGAGGATCAAGTCTGCAGTGGGTCAGTCCTGCACAGCATCAGTGTTTAGAAGGAAATACAGCCTAAAGTAGAAGTCATGGATTTAATTAGCCAGTGTGTAATAACCCGTGTGTATGGTCGATTTTTGCACTTATTGGGTAACTGGTGCTGTAGTAAAACAACCTAAACTGTCATTCTGTAGACTGTGGAATAGAGGTGGCTTTGTGCCTGCTCTTGTCCTCTTTTTGTAAGTGTATATTAGACCCACTAGGTGGCTCTGTTATAAAGTTAACCTTGGCAGGGGCTGAGCAGAACTGCAACAGAATCTGTTCCTGAATTACTTACTCCTAATCACAGTATTTATAGTATGTGATTGGAATACCAGTAGCCCTCTGGTATTTGTCTTGGATTAAATTACAGCATCTATTATACCATCTTGGTCTAAATGTCCTCATCTCTTTTGGTGTTTATTGTAGAGGAGTTCAGGAAGAAGCAGGGGAAGAGCCAGCTGAGTGCAAACCTCAGGTACTTCATGGAAACTGGCTGCAAAGCAACAGATTCTGACACTTTGAAGGTAAGAAAGGCATCACTCGTGCTCCTGTTACAGCTGTCAGCAGAACTGATTAACCCTTTTCATTACAGTTAAGGAAGGATCTTGCAGACGTCTGACAGAGATTTGAAATACCTGACACTTGGTCAAACTGCAGAAACACGATCATTTGCGATACATTTTTATATTATTTAATCATTCAGATTTGCTTTATATTTGCTTGTGCTTTTCACTGTCCATCTATTCCAGTGAGGTAGTTGACTTGCTCCTTTTCTCACTTAGATCCTGAGTCACAATACAGGGAGACAGTCCAGGAATCGGCCAGACCGACCCCCCAAGAAGCCCAAGGAGCCGCAGTCATTGTTCACAGAGGAGGAGTTCCAGCAGTTCCAGAAGGAATACTTTGGCAGGACTGTCGAGAAGAAGAAGTGAAGCACACACAAACACAAAGACACTGCAGCATTCAGAGGAAACACCAGGGCTGCATCTTGTGAATTGGAGTGGACCAGGTTCTGTTCTGAAAGCTGCTTCCACTTGAGGTCTCGTGTGGAATAAGGAGAAATGCTCATATAGGCAGAATCTATGCTGGTGTTAGGACTGAACCATCAGAGCAGAACATTACACCAGCTGTTCATGGCGGCTGGGTACACTGTTCTTGTTCAATGCTGTACTAGTTCCAAAGATTGTTGTTACTATGAATCATTTACATGCAAAAAACATTGGAAAAAAACAGCCCAGGTTAAAAGAATAAACAGTTACCCATGTGTCATCTCATTTTGGTCACTTTGTTTTAACATGTTAAAAATGAAACTTCTATTTGATTTGTCAAGAAAAGCTACAGACACATGAGAAGTTCATTGAATTTGTTCTATTTCATATCCATAATTCTACTGTTAATACTGATTATTCTTGATATCATTATGATATTATGGTCTCCTGTCTCAATTCCAATCAGGATAAACTCACTGTATTTTTGTTTTCAGTTTTCAGTATCAAGAGTCACTGGTTTACTCTTATTTACATTTTCATTCAGGCCATAGGAGTAAGAAATTCAGATGCAAAAAGGTTTTTCTAAATATATGTCTTAGTATGAGTTTAACCATGACCACAAATCACTAGACTCTTTCCAGAAAAATAGGTTTAACAATTAAATGAACACTGGTGAACATTTGGCTCTGTACATAAAGACAGAATGAATGAATTTTAGGCTTTAATAAATTCTTAGATGCTGTACAATTAATTTGTCATTTTGCACATATAAGTTGATGCTGTCATTGTGCATCATATCATACCATGTAGTGATATGAAATAATACTTTAACTCTGTGTTGGTGTGCATGCTGTAGAGCCACCAGCTTTGGTATCTGCAGGACAAAGGAGTTGACTTTAGAGAAAATTTTTCATTCCAACAACAGCAGAACGTCTCGTGTCTAACTGGTTGAGTTTAACATTCACACCTTGTTGGTGAGAGTAAGAGTTAGTGCAGCAAAGAAGAGAGACTGCTGAAATTGCAAAATGCCAAAGGTAAGAAATAAGATAATTTAACTGAATATCCTTTCATTTTCTTTGATATTATTAGGATATTACATCATATAACTTTACTTAAATGGAATTAAGCAGATTCAGTTTGTTTTAACTGGTTTGAAACCTTAAACAATGAGAGATCAATGTCAAGATGTTTCTGAAGGTAGACAGAAATTAATCAATGGTGCTTCATAATTTAACATTTAAAACTGAAATGACAAGAAAGAAGTCAACAGCAACATCTCTTTCCAGAAACAGAGTATTGTTTACTCCACAAACTCCTTTATTCCAAATACAACTTTACATGTCTTTCACATTTGCAATAAAAGACACATTTTATTTATAAACCTGTCATCACTCTCAAGCAATTGGTAACACTAGAAACTTGGTTTGATACTGAGCCTACTAAAGCAACCAAATTGATGTATTTATTCAAATCAACAAATCACAGCTGCAACCGGCTGCTTTCAGTACAACGATCAGTCTGTGCTTTAACTTTTGAATATCCTGTCATTTACACTGATACTACTTTAATAACCTGTAATCTGTAATGAGATCATTTTCATTTAAATTCAGGTCTGTTCAAGTCCTCCACCAGTGCTGCCAAAGACGTGGATTACTAAAAAGAGTTCAGAAGAAAGTGAAACTGCAAATGACGACCTGGAAATAGTCGAGGTACCATTGATTTATTTCAAAGCATGTTGTTGGACAAAATCTACACATGAAGTAATAAAAGTTAATGAAACATTTTTCATCTGATTTTGTCAGCCTAGCAGTGACTCCAAATCCCACAGGTCCAACTTCATTAATGAGGAATGAACTGGGAGAATTTTGGGGTATTTGGGGAATCCCAGTTTGGGGAAACTTAGTACCTAATCATCTGGCTACTGTCAGCGGAGCAAGAAGCTTCCAGTACTACAATTAACAGTTCATTCGTTAGTTCTTTAACTTTGTAGCATCCTACCATATACACTGATATTGAATCTTTTTGACTTTGTTGCTTTAACAAATGAATAAAATGATTTCCATTGCTGCTTCAAGATTTTTAGATAATGTCCACTTTCCACTTAATTGATAAATAAGTAAAAGAAATGAAGGTTTTTGTGCAAAGTGAAAGTGAAAGTGAACAAGATGTGAATGTGCCAATAGCAAAGATGTAATCAAACTTGTCTGACATGCTTGCCAATGTCTATCAACAGTTCAGTTGTCTTGAATTCGACCTCAGCAGGGAGCGTCCAGCTTGATAGACAGGCTACTGCACTATGTTGAGATGAGGAATGCAGATTAACTGTGTTTTGTTGGTCTGCTAACAACACTACAATGAATTTGATATGAATCTACAAAGCAGTTACTTTGAACTATTTTTTCCCAACAAATTCTCTTGTAGGGACATCTAGATTACAACCCTGATAGAGTCAAGTTGGGAACTGGACACCAGACAGAACCATTTATGTCATCCACCTGTGCACTGTATTAAGTGGTTAATGTAGGCCCAGAGTACCAAGAAATATCCTGGTATTTGCAAACTGCAGTTTATAATCTGTCATACAAATAATGGAATTATATACATGAAAAAAAGTCCTGTGATTTGTTGAATTTTTTGTAGTATGTTACAGAATGTGTAATCAGATACTTCAAGTAGCTTTAATGTATAATGAATTATACCTCCTCTTTTTCTGCAGCCAAAGCCTCCAGTTCCACATCCAAAGAGACAGTTTAGCTTTCCCAACAAAACTGAAGACAAGTTGTCAAAATGCAGCTCCCCTCCTGAGTCTCCCACAAAATCTCCAAAGGTCGGTGCTCAGTAATGAGATCAAACATACATGTCAATTCAAACTCTCCTGTATGCACTGCTACAGTCAGGAAGTAAAAGTCCTGTGATTGGTTAAACTTTCTGTAATATGTTACAGAATGTGTTACCAGATAATCCAAGCTGCTCTAGTGTGTAATGAATTATACCTCCTCTTTTTCTGCAGCCAAAGCCTCCAGTTCCACATCCAAAGAGACAGTTTAGCTTTCCCAACAAAACTGAAGACAAGTTGTCAAAATGCAGCTCCCCTCCTGAGTCTCCCACAAAATCTCCAAAGGTCGGTGCTCAGTAATGAGATCAAACATACATGTCAATTCAAACTCTCCTGTATGCACTGCTACAGTCAGGAAGTAAAAGTCCTGTGATTGGTTAAACTTTCTGTAATATGTTACAGAATGTGTTACCAGATAATCCAAGCTGCTCTAGTGTGTAATGAATTATACTTCCTCTTTTTCTAAATCCATAGCCTCCAGTTCCAGCACCAAGGAAACAGTTTAGCCTTCCAGAAAAAACTGATGACAACAAGCCAGAGTGGGGCTCCCCTCCTCAGTCCCCCACTAAGTCTCCAAAGGTTGGTGCTCAGTAATGTTAGCAGTAACTCTTATATTTTAGGCATAGGCATAATGAGATTCAAACTGAGCATGAAGTGTCTCTTTCTCTCTTGTGAGTGTGATGATATGTTTTTTTTTTTTTAAACTCAGGTCTGCTCAACTCCTGTTCCAAAGAAGAGTACTGTTAAAAAGAGTTCAGAAGAAAGTGAAACTGCAAATGGCAACCTGAAAATAGTCAAGGTACCACTGATTTATTTCAAACCATGATGTGGGACAAAATCTACTCATAAAGTAAGTAAGTTAATGAAACACTTCTCATCTGATTTGTCATGCCCAGTGATTTATGACAAGTGGACTGGGAGAATTTTGGGGGTATTTGGGGAATCCCAGTTTGGGGGAAGTTAGTATTTAACCATCTAGCCTCTGTAAGCAGAGGAAGAAGCCCATTAAATTCTACCCACAGTCAAAAAAAAAAAAAAAAAAAAGATATGAAACAGGCTGATCAAAGTTTTGTAGACAAACACCACCCTTTCTGTAGGGTGCAGTGCAGGTTAGTTAGTGAAATATGAATATAAGACAAGAATCATAAAATACTCTGGACCATGTTTCTAAAATGTTAATTTTGGGCAGAACCATTTTTCCAGAATAAAGAAAATAGTTATTGTCTTGTTGATGTATGTTTTAAATAAAATATGTATGTTTAATCTTCACTGTTATTTGAACTGGTAACCAAATGTGACAAAACTTATTCAAATATACCCTGTATGATTACACAAACAATTCTCTTCCATGTGATAAAAGTGCTCCAATACTTAATCACATAATGGAATTGTGCTCCATCTAAAGTTAAGAGCTTGCTTTCAGATTTAGAAAATGGGATTTATGTTGATCAAGGAAAATACACCAGCAAAACTGAGAAAAATATTATAAGATGACGCAGAGCAATCAGATGAGGCATGAAAAGAATGAATGTAAGCCATCAGACCGGCTCTGCAGTCAAAATCATCACCATATCAGGGGGGATCACGCAGATAAACATGTTTTCGTCTTTCTCTAGGCAAAGCTGGAATGTAACTTTTCTCAAATGATAGCTGAACAATCAGCCAACAAATCACAACCTCCTCGGCTGCCTACCAAACCTCCAAAACAAGAGTCTGACAGTGATAATGAAATCCTGGTAATTATTTTACCACAATTTTACTTCAATAAGACAATATCAGAGAATACGCTGTCTTCTTGGCTACACTGTAAATACATTCCCTCTCACCCTCTACCAGGATGGCAGCTCTCTGTTGAGTTGGTGGAAGACAAAGAAATGTGAGTAAGAAAACCAGTTTGAAATTATTCATGTTACCAATAAGTGTGGCGTCTTGTTGCTAAACTAGAGTTTTATTAACTTCCAGCCTGGGATACACTGTGCGAAGACCTCAGACTTACAGGGAAGGGAGAAACAAAGTACGTACATCTTCTCTGTTTCTATAGTTGAAGCATAGCATTGCTTTGAGCTAAATGCTAACATCAGCATGCTAACAAAATTTTATACTTGAAAGATCATTTAAAAGCCACATTACCATCTCGTCTTGACACAAACCCAGTCTTGTTTTAGATTAGACTGAATGGGCTCCTCTAATTAAGGCTCAATTATAATAATGAGATAAAATGTCCTTATAATAACTTTCAGGATCATCAGAATTAAAGCTGGACAGCTCTATAAAGCTGCCCAGGTTTACATCCTCCTGCTGTCTGAACATGGTAGCACTCTGAAGGAATATACTTCAGAGTTGCTCTGCATCGCTGACAACTTAGACAAGGTAACAGGACCTTACATGATAATGAAAGGCCACTTCAATTGCAGTATATATATGAATATATAAAGTAAATTCCCTTTAATTTCTAAGGTTTCAAAGGGGACGAAGATTGCTGGCATTACTGGAGGAGCTACAACTGTAGCCGGAGGTGTGGCAGCAGCTGCTGGGGTCATACTGTCTCCGTTCACACTAGGAGCCTCATTGGCCCTGACTGTAGTCGGTGTGGGCGTGGCTGCAGCCGGCGGCGTCACTGGTGCATCAGCAGCTATCGCAAACAAGGTGACCTGACATGAGACAGACTTTACTTTTCGCCAATTTCATAGAAATAATCTATTTAACCCTTGGATGCATGACCTACCAATACCTACACTCTTCCATGAGTGGGGTCAAAAATGACCCCAATTAGAATCAATGCGTTTTTGCAATAAACTTAAGAAATTTCTTAATTTTGGTTAAAGATGATGATTTTTATTATATTTTGATCAACAAAAGAGCGATTTCACTTTTGACATGTTCATTTATCACTTTTTATTCACATTTTATCACAAAACAGTCAATCAATCAGGTATCAAAAAATGTCAAAATCCATTGTGTGTCCGTCTGTCTGTTTGACTATGGAGGACGAACAGGGAATGAACACCAGAATCAGAATCAGAATCAGACTTTATTGCCAAGTAAGTTTGCACATACAAGGAATTTGTCTTGGTATATTGGTGCTAAAGGACAGTTATAGTAAAATAAAGGAGTGAAGAGCAAGAAGCAAGAACTATATTTACAAGGAACATAAATATACATAATTAAGAAGTAAAGTGTAAAGTATAAAGTGTAAAGTGTAGAGTGCAAAAATGTTATACAGTTATACATACAGTAGGTCCGGGGACCATAACACCGTCCACGCACATGTACACACACAAACGTCTTCTCTCTTCTCACTGTGTGCAGCTGTTACAAACTACTTGCTTCTGGCTTGCACACAGGAATACTGCATTTCCAGCAGCAATTGGTGGCTCCTAGCAGCCATGATACTCTAGATGAGTAAACATAAAAAGGACAATGTTTGAATGGCACACAAAACTATACATCAGTATGTAGGTAAATGTCTGTGCATTTCTCTGTGCAATGTCTGTGCATTTATATGCAAGTAAATGGACACACACACACACACACACACACACACACACACATACACATACACACATACACACACAGCAGTTGTTGTCACTGAATAATCAATAATCATTAAGTTCAACCTAGCGGGTCTAGAACTTGAGAATATTCTACTTTGACGCCCCCTAGTGGTAGTTTTAAAAAACACACTGTGAAAAACAGCGATCCATAGAATAAATATGCTCAAAACAAAACATGGACTGCACCAGTTTTCAGCAAGATTATTTCATTTCCAGAGAAACACAATTTTTATGCCATCAACATAATCAAACGATGCTATAAAGAAACACAAAAACTCTGCACATAGTAGCTTTAACTTTTTATTTTTTAAAGTTACCATCATGTGTTTAAAGCTGTTGAGTATCACACTATAAATTCTGTTCTTTTAGGTGAACCTCTCTCAAGACAATAAGAAAATTGAACAGATCTTTCAGGAGTACACAGACCTCATGGTGGGTATTGAGGACTGCTTGAAGTTCATCAACGAGGGCATGGAGACACTAAGGCAGCATGATCTGTCCATTCTGAGTGAAGCCAGGAAGGAATCGGTGAGGGTAGCTGGGGTGATAGAGCTGGCTGCTACAGGAGGGGCAAGTGCGAAGGCCATAGAGACTAACAGTAGGGTATGTGGGCTGATTCAAGGCTTTGCCCTTGGAATGGATTTCTACTACACCCAAGGCAAAGATGGGCAGAAGCTAAAGAAAGGCCTCGAGTCAAAGTTTGCAAAAAAAATCCGCAAACTAGCAGATGACCTCAATGATGGATTGAAAGAGCTCATGCAAATCAAGGACTTGTTCATAGAGCATTGTCCAGGGGAGTAAAAGTTTTTTCTCCTGCTTGTTTTTATGTTTATTTGGATTATGGTTTAACATGTGATATTTCTATGTTTACTAAAGGTGAAAATGAAACAAATGCAAAAGAAAGGTCTAAAGAGTTGCTTTTCTGATGATCCTCAAGAAATGTCTTTAATTAAATTTTTTGTTTGTTTTTAAGACCTACTGTATGCTGTACAACCCACTTATTTTGCAGCTTTACAGCTTGTAGCTGTTTGATGGGACATAATTACAGCGATTGTGTGAACCCCTCTTTCTTTGTTGTTTTTTGTTACTTAGCGTGACATTCTCGGTAAGTATCATATATTCACACACTAGCCGATGTTAAGTTTATCATTTGTTCATGTGTATACAATGACGTTTATGATACTGTAAAATAAATAAAATGCTTTGCTGATTTAGCTGAAGCCAACCACCAGAGGGCAGTCCATTTCTTTGCCCTGGGTTCAATTAAGTTTATCCACCAGCTGCAATGAATTCACAAGGGACTCAGTGTTGCTGATGCGGTGACACACCAACAACTAATAGAGGACTACAATATATGGGCAAAAGCTGCTTACATAAGAGACAGACGGTGGAGTACACAGACCTGATTATGTTGTCCTTACAACTGAAGTTTGTTCGTTAGGAACTTAATTGTCCACAATGTGAAAACTTATATTGCCTCACTACACGGCAAAAGACACAACACACAAGACAACATATCAGTTCCAGGCAGCAACATGATTACAAAATCCATATTGACATACAATTATTTACATAAAAAACACACACATGAGCTGGGTGCAGGAAAAGGAAACTGCAAAATTGAAGACATGCTAAAAACGTGGATAGTGAAATTTCAATAAAATATACTACTAATGTAAGATTTTGATTGATTATTTTATCCTTCTTTTTAAGAAGGTTTCTTGAAATGGGCGTTATGTAACATATGTTTTTGGTCGTTATTTGACTTTACCGGTCGCGTAAAAGACCGACAACAGCGTTTCCCCCCAATGTTTACATTTTGTATTTGACCTATATCTGACGTAGGGAGGAGCTCGTGCTTAAAGCTCCATATGGAACTATTTTGTGAACTGTATTGACATATGCATCCAGCCAATCAAAATCAAGAGCGGAGTGATCGTAGCGTTACGCGCGTTAGATTACTACAACTGCCCAGTTAGGATGGGCGTTCCTTATTGTTTGTAAATCCATTTTCCTCTCACCCACGCGGCTGATTACGCAGCAAACAAACGCGGAAGGACACACTAGGTGGTGGCGGTGCTTCGGCTCTATATATAAGTGGAGTGACTCTATTTGTCCGTTCTTCGTTTCCACAACGGTTACAGAGACTATCGGCACTTAGTGGTAGCTCTCCCGCGCTAAAATGGCAATATAAAGCGTGCGGCAGCGATCCTTGCAGCGGCAACAACCCGGCAGTGCAACGGCTAAGTGCACTGGCTATTTCTGGCAAAATGGCGTAAGTATTTTTTGCCGATGTTTTATATCTCCGTTAAAATTTAGTTTTAGCCGGCATAAATGTCAACCCGACCGGCTGGTGTAGAGAAAGTTAACATACCTGTTGAGTAATTAGTTATGTGTCCTGAAAATTGTGTATTTCTGAAGACTACAGCGAAAATCAAAGGTTTATCCCAAGATGTGGATTTCCTGGTTTTCAGTTGGTGTGCCGGTGTCTAATTACAGACAGTCAGCTGAGGTAGCCCCAGTCGGCCCGACCGCTTGTGTTGTGAGCCGTTTTGTCTTGAATTGTAAGGGCGTGTTAGCGGCTGTTTCATTTGGCTGCGAAATGTTTATACTTAGCTTATTTTAAATTCTCGCGTATTTCACAGCAGCACTAAGGCTGTGTAGTGTTTATCAACAGTGGTTGTGTTTGTGTATATTAAACTCTGACAACGTGGCGTGTCCAAAATGGCGCGCACTGTCCTTCCCACTCAACCCTCACACAGATGGTTCTGTTGTGAAAATGGCGGTTGCCCCCACATCTCCACGGAGGAGGGCGGAGTTACTGACTAAAGCATGACCAAATTAGGAAATGTTATCCCCCGGTGGAGGGCGGGGTTTTAACTATCAGTGACGCTCTGACACTCAGTGGAACGGATTAGCCAAAATTAGCCTCCCCTCCCCCCCTGAAACACGTTAACATCCTTGACGACTCAAGCACACAGGAACAACAAAGTTGATTGTTTGCCCGAGGGCTGTTATAATCTGGAAATGCGTAGCTGTTTGAAAATGTATATATGCTATGTGTAGTCATTCAGATGCACAGATATGGTTGGCCTACACAAGTGTTGTCAACCACGTGGCATAATATTACAATTGGATTAGATAAATATATGTATTCCCAACACCTTTCCCTTAAGATTAAAGCATGTTTGTTGTGTTTTCCTTTGGTTGTGGGCAATCAGCCTCTGAAGTCTTTCCACCTTTATTTAACTTCTTAATAAATGATTGACTGAGTATATTCTCCATTTTCTCCTCATAACAGTGTTTGGATGACTATTTCCTTTACCTTAGGTCTCTCTCGGCAACCACCCTCAGCTTTGCTGCCGTCGACAGCAGTACCGAACCCCTCGACTTGCTCACATCATCGGACTCGCCTTTGTTTTTATTCACCCTTTCACGGCTACCACTGACCAGCAGCAGCCATGACACTTTCCCAGCTGGCCTTGGAGGACGTGGAGGCCCTGTACTTAGGTTGGTGTTGTGCTGACAAATGTTTACAAAGCACTACCACAAACATCACTGAATACAGATAATGCACAGTATGGATAGGAAGCTGAGAAGTGTGGCAAATTGCAAAGTTTAGCTGACACGACTGTTATCTGATATCAAGAATACCAGAGAAATTTTGGTTCAAGACAGATGTGTTAACTATAATTCACCTATTAGTCTTATATTAATTTAGCATTTGTGGGTGTCCCTGATTGTGAATTGTGGCTGTAGATGGATATATGTAGCAGGGATATGATCTGATAAAGAAGTAATAAATCAGTGGATTTTGTGCAGAAAATTGGATACTTACTAAGAAAGTCCTTGTCCGCAGAGCCCTCGTTTCTGATGGCTGACCCCATGGGGCCCCTTCTGGACCAAGATGAAGAAGAAGCTCTTTCTCCCTCCTCCTCTCTAGAGGGGAAGGCGCCAGCTTCGCCCCCCCTCTCTTTCTCCTCCTACGCATCCTCCCTGTCTCCCTATCAGACCTTGTCGTCCTCCCCACTCTCTTCTGCCTCCCCACCTCCTTCTCCTCCTCCCACCGATCCCTCCTCGTTCCTGGGAACCAAGGCCGGAGTGGACTCGCTGTCCCTCCCCTGGCTGGGTGCCAGTGATCTGCTCGACGCCCACGTTGGAGCAGAAGATGGAAAAGGTGGGAATGACATTAGTTTTCCTTGTCTTAAATGTTTGAAGTAGATAATCATTAATAATTGTTGCATGAAAGAATAGGACTGGAACACAGCTGAGTTGGATTACAGACACTGAGAGGACAGGAGGAGGAAAATCAGTTGCTGAAATTGAGCTGACAGAAAGTGACACAATGAAATTTCAGGTTAAAGGAAGTACATTCTTTGTGTCAGTGAGTTCTTGCGTGGTAAAGACTACTGTTAGGTGATTGTGAAGTTGGGAATGTTAATTGCTCTCAGGCTGGTGGTAAATTTTTTATATGGGCGGTTTTGTGTCAGTGAAGTATTCAAGGTTGCCCTGCAGGCAGTGTGTAGATAATTTGGTTGTACGTAGTCACTTTGTCCCCTCTAACTACACTGCCTCTTTATATTCTTATAGTAAGAAATGAAAAATGGAGAACTAAAGTTGCTCAATACATTTAGGACTTAATGTGTTTATTAATATAGGCTAAGTTTTTTACAAGACAAGTAGCAAGTATGAGTAATTAGTAGGTGTGGTGGGCAATGATGCACATTCATTGGATAGCAGCTGGTAGGTGTGGCTCTGAGCATGTCTTTGAGACTGGCCCAGGCTATTTTATTATTTATTTTTTTATTTCATGATGATTCATATCCCTTTGTTGTAACATCCTCCGTCACTGGTTGAGTGTTCATTACAGTTCTTGGCATCAGAAGTATAAAGTTCCTCCTGTTGTGAATGTGCAATCTAAAGTGCGTGTGTGTGTGTGTGTGTGTGTGTGTGTGTGTGTGTGTGTGTGTGTATATACGTCATGAAACATTCCAACACAGGGTGGGATTTGGAAAGATTAATTTATGCTTGAGGTCAGCATCGAATAAAGTATTTTAAAGACGCAGAATATGACGTTAAATACTTACTGCTGTTGTTTTTGTTTCCATCAAAATGCCAGAACTTACTGTTTGGATTTGTATCTAAGTTACTATTTTATTTTGATTTTGAATTAAATATTGAGACCTTTCTGTCAGCAGATGATGCCTTCGCAGGCATGGATTGGATGTCAGAGAAGATCGACCTGAATGAGTTTGACCTGGATTCCCTCATTGGCTCATGCTCATCTGATGATGCTCCCAGCTCCCCCGAGGACCTCCTTGCCTCGCTCGACTCCCACATGGACCTGGATCTAGACTCCTTCAACACAGCCATCCCCACTTCACAAGATAGCCTGGAACTGGGTCTGTCTCTACCAACTATCCCCTCCCTCCCTCTGGATCTCCCTCTTCCCAGGGCAGCTGAGGCTAAGACAACAAAGATGGTGCCTGATCAGGAGGTTGTTATGAAGTCTGAGCCTCCCTCTCCATCTCCCCCCTCTCCAGTCTACACATTGGAGCTAGGAAGTGAAGTGGATGTGCTGGATGCAGAGAAAATGGCCACATCCCTCACTGCAGCCATAATCCCAGATCCCAGTGGAAGCATTCAGCCAAACAACCCCATCGTGCTGTCCATTCCCACCTCTGCTCACTTTGTGGTGGTGCTCACCAACAAAGATGAGACTTCCCTTGTAGCGCACCCTGACCCGTCCATTAAAACCTCTCCTCCATCAAGCGACTGTGATGATGACTCTGGATTTGAGTCATTGGCCAGCTCACCACCTCGTCTCCCCTCTCCTCCTCCCACCTCTTCCCAAACAGCTGGTTCCTCTAGGACCAAACCCTACTCCAAGCCGGAGCCCGCCACCGCCTCCTCCCCCTCGACCAAGGTCTCCAGGGTCAAATCAGTGTCTGGTGCTCCCAAGGTGGTCGAGAAGAAACTGAAGAAGATGGAGCAGAACAAGACGGCAGCCACTCGCTACCGGCAGAAGAAGAGGGTTGAGCAGGACCTGCTCAACACAGAGTGTGAAGAGCTGGAGAAGAGGAACCACGAGTTGACGGAGAAGGCGGAGTCCATCAGTCGAGAGATTCAGTATCTCAAGGATCTGATGGAGGAAGTTCGCAAGCACCGCCGCGGCAAGACCAGCTCAGTGGCTTAAATACCAACATGTTCATGTGGCTCAGTCTTGCTGTTGCAGAGTAGTGATGGGGTTGTTTTTGTGCTCCAGCGCTCACATGCCGTAACAAAGAAATACATTTTAGTATTAGCAGTACACGTTTGAAGAGATTAAAGGAAATTGGCATGTGAGGTTGGACGTATGAAACTCACCACTGAACAGAGAAAAGAGAATAGCGGAATGAAAAGTGAAGAGCCTCTGGAAGTTGAGATTATTAGTGTAGAACAGGGGGCTGGGAGGTAGTCAGGTGAAGCATCTGTACATGCTTGTCTCTCAGTCCCCTGTTAGATCCCTATGTGTACTCCCTGTTTTGCTGGTAGTACTTGTACAAACAGGCAGGGTGTATATTTGTCTTTGTAGACTAGGCATGCAAAACATGAGTCACCATAGTTCCTGGTAGTGTTATAGACCTGTAACCCATTGATGAGATTCCCTCACACTCAAACATCAGTTAATAGCCAGACCTCAGAAATAACTCCTGTGTCAGCAAAGTGAGATACCACCTCTACCTTGTTACCCACTCCTTTTTAACCCAGTGTCACCCCATTTCGACCTTCCTCTTTAACAGCTTCAAGTCCAGAAAGGGGCCTCAGCCTATTTATGAATTCTTGATGTTACACTGTCAACATTTTTCCCTTTTTTTTGTATATAGTTTCCCTCCCCTTTGCTTGCCGATTGTGGCTTTTGTTATTTAATGCTGGGTAAAAACCTGATCATGTCTCAAGTAGCTCAGTCTCTTAGTGCAGGTGTTTGGCTTGTAAAAATGCTTTACCCTTCTTTTTTCTAATAAATATCTATCAGTACTCAAGTAATGTGTGTAATGTGATTTTTTTTTTTTTTTTTTTTTTTTCCCCCCCCAGCAGCAATGAGTGCTCCCACTACTTATTAATTTTTTTTAAATTGTTTAATTTGCTTCTAGTTCAATCAATAGGTCTTCTCCATGGACATTTTGACATGTCAGATTAACATGATGTCCTGGTTTCTGTCCAGAATCAAAACCTTCCCTGTTGTCAATGATATAAAACAGAAGCTACAAATCTTTGTGCTACAGGAGCTAGGTCTAGGTCGTTTTCCCCTTTTTAAAAATAGATGATTATCACATCTATTTTTGATGATTAATTTTCTGTATCAGCTAATTCAGCTCACCAGTGATCAAAGTGAATTCTCATCACTAATATTTTTTGTAAATCTGTGTATATTAGCAGTCACTTTGCTGTCCTGTTATCCCAGGAAAGGCCAAAGTCATAATGTAATCACTCTATCAGGAAACCAAATTTAAACCAACGGGTGGCACCACCAACGTTTTAAGGCTAGATCTTGTTAATGCTGCCAGTTTGTTCTAAACAACAACTTAATAACATTAAGTTTACTAGTAATGCATACTTTAGATAAGCAGGGGAATCACTGATTAGATGATTTCTGAAATTACGTCAAATGGGAGATAGCTTGTTGCAATGGTTTTGCAGTGCTCAGGAGTGTTGATCCATACTAGTTTTTACATGTCCCAAGTATGAGTCACAGCTCCTGTATTTGTGTGGTGTGTCAAGAGAAATTAAACAGCAATGAATCTAGTCTACCAATCCCAGGAAAAGGGGTGTGAACACTATTACTTTTGGAAGAAGCAAACCTGTTGCAAAATACTCTGAGCCATTTATGCTTGTGCTTAAGTCATATATTTTTTCTCTAATGCTCTAAATAGGGCTAAAAATCCACAGTCGTTAGTAAAGTTTGCATTTGTGTGCATATAGTTTCCCCAGACTTAACCTGCCAAACAAGTTCAAACTGGTCAACTCTCAGCTACTAAAAGCTGAAGTCTCTGAACCCTCGTCACTATCTGGAGCTGTAACTAGCTTTCTATCAGGAAGTGAGAGATGAGGAGGAGGAAAGCAAGAAACAGCTGGGCAAATGTTTATGGGAAGGTCCTTGTAGTTGTGAAACCAGACAACACTCACCCTGTCTCTCACATGCTGGGTCTCACAGGTGGGTGAAAGAGAGATGTGGGGGAGGGAAGGATACACAACAGTTTGGTCCAAAGCTTGAGAGCTACAGATGTGACTATCAACCATTTTGTGTGTGTGTGCGCGCACATTGGAAATATATTTTGGAAATCAAAGCAGTTGACTGAGGACAGCCTGTATAACTGCTTCAAAAACTTGTGCATAAGACACAAGTCAACATTTCTGCCTTAACTGTAACAACATTTAGGCGATTAGTGACTGATTAAAATGATACCTAATGGGACTGAATGAAGTCAGCGTAGCATCTCTGACTTTAACACTGACCTGCGTGTGATTCAGAGTTATCTCAATGTGCTGACTTGTGTCAAGCAGCTGTGTAAATTTAGTCCTGGCAGTAAAACCACTTATGCACACACCAACATACCTGCACACCCTCCTCCCTGACAGATTCCTCAGTAGTGAGGCTGTGTCCTCCTGAGAGGACTGAGCTGTAGACAGAGAGAAAGGCTGCTCTATAATGACTTTGACATGTTGGCTATAAATGGGCTGCTCTGTTTATTAATTGTTTAAGGTAATTTATGATGAATAATAGCTTGCACATGCTTTCTACTCTGTTCTATTTAAATGTGGTAATTACTTTTTATCAGGAAAGAAATCCTTAGTCACATGTTTTCATCCACTAATTAAAAATGATCTTATGTCATTGTAACAAAGTAGGACATCGTGTTACAAGACAATCAAAGTGAAAATGGATTACCATGCTTAATTTTTCCAGTGCGCAAGTGCCATTAGATAACTCGTTAAATATACAGTACATTATTATTGTCATTATAGATGAATGAACCATGCAGTTTTTCCTTTTTTTATTTTTTAGATATGTGACTGGAGAAATAGGATAGACAGGAATTTAACTGAATTATGGATGGCTTTATTACATTCAAATGACCCAGGAGGTCTGTGTCCCAAATCCATATTATACACTAAGTCTATATGGGGTGTGTTAAATACAAATTGTCATTATATGCTGTTTTAGTAATTGGTATTTTTGGAATGTCAACATCATGTCTTTCTTTGAATTTAATACTTGAAAATATTATCACATCATTAACTCTAGTGTGTGTTATGTACAGCATACAGTGTGTGTGTAGAGGCAGGGAGCACATGCTTTAAAAATGTCTTGTCGTCACGTGAGATGTGACCTTAAGAATCCAGGGTAGGTTTGAGGTTTACATGCATGTGGAGTCCAGTTTCTGTAAGAGACACCTCAAACATGCTTCATACATAGATCCTCACATAGGCTGAGAAGTTCATTTGAAAGCACCAAGCATTAATCCAAAAAAACTTGTAAAAATAAATAAATAAATACAGAATATCTGTCCGTCAGCCAGCAGATTGTTTGATAGAAACATTTCTCTCTCTCATGAGCGGATTGTGGGTGTGGTGGCTCCAAGCAAAGTAGCACAGATTATTCTTGTCTTGTCACATTCCTCTGCAGTCCATAGTAATCAGGATCAAGGCAGTTTCATTCACTTCACTTATTCACCGCACAGTGATTGTGCGTCATTTTGTTGTTTCAACACACAATAAGACAATGTAAGACCAGAATCTGTGCGTGTTTGTGTGCAATCATGTGTCTCACTTCATGAGGTTTTCACGTCTGAATTGGTCTCAACTAAAGCCTTAGTTTACATACAGGAAACAACAGGCTGCTTTGTAGTTGGGAAACTTAAAAGAGGAGGCTGCCATACTTAAGAATGCCTTAGGGAGTGATACCTGAATTACTGAATTAATACTCTTGACTCACTGTGATGCTTGGTTTTTGTTTTGCAAACATATTTTATAAACCTGATGGCTTTGTTCGCCCAACTGTGCAACTGCAACAGAGATAGTTTATATCTGCTCTAGCAGCCAGTTAGCTAAGCTCTGTGGAATTGCTAGCCTAGCTCTGTCCAAAGGTAAAAATATCTGCAACACGCCAAAAGCTCAATGATTCGACTTAATAGAGATAGGTGAATGTTGTTACTTTCAGAAAGAACCAGGCTGGCTGTTGCCTCCAGTTTCCCATCTTTATGCTAAGCTAACTATCTCCTACCTGTTGCATATTTAGCATCCTGCATACCTATTTTAAAGACTATGATCTAGACCTGCTCTATATGAAAAGTGCCTTGAGGCTTTTGTTGTGATATGGCGCTATATAAATAAAATTGAATTGAATTGAATTGAATCTAGATATTAGAATGGTATCAGATGTCATCTCTTGAATTAGCATTTCTCTTTTTTTTAAACTATTCCTCTGAAATATGCAAAAGTTGTTTCTTGAGCTTGTCCCATTACTGGAGCAACTTGAATTTTTAGTTCATTTCTTTCGCTGTAGTTTTAACATTTTTGACGATAGGATTTATTTCAGTGCTCTAGACTGAATTCTTTTTGGCTAGCCGTACATATTAACAAGTATCTGAGTGTATACTGTGTAGCCTAAGGCCCTCCTCTAATGTCTTTTCCTTCTATGAAGATTAACATCTGTGTAGACTTGCCAAGAACTAACCCGGTAAAACCTGTTTGACGAGGATACAAATTGACTTTTTCCCTTGCAGCCAACGACCAGCTCTCAAATGTTAGGAGCATCACAGTGCAGGCTGCTGAGACAGTCCCCAGCTAGAGTTCACATTAGAAGACTCGATGGCATTTGGCTCACCAAAGGGGTGAAACCTAGTAAGGCTGTAAGGCTATTCATAGTTATTCTACTGTAAGTCAGTAATAGCCAAGCAATCTGACACATTCTGATATTCTGATCTCAGGCTGTTGGCAAGTCTATTCCTGGCTGATATCAACTATAACTCCTACTGTATACATAATGTGATGCACAGTCTTGTATGAACTCCACATGTGGATACTGTCACACTGATATGATACATTATAACAAACTGGATGGTGGGATTTATCTTCGAATGCAAATGGTCACCACTTGTGTTGACACACCCATGCTACAAAACAGTAACAGAGCTGCTAACTCCATGTTTTACTTTCAACTGTAAATGCGCTTTTAGAAGTTCACTATGAATGATAACCATGATGTTAATCAACAAAGAAACAGCAGACAGTCCTGGACATTTTAACAAAAATACAGAACACATTAAAATACACAAACTTGAATATTTTCTTTAAAACAAAGACTTCAATTTTTATTCACATTTATTTATATTATTTTATCATTATTTATATTTTACACTCAGACTAACATCTTTTAAGCTACTTTTTAACAAAATTTGAATTTTGCCTTTAAACATTACAGCAGCTGTGACTTAAATTTGTAAATTTAAAGAACTGAAGCAAACGTTTTTTATGCTTAAAGCTAATTCAGATATACCTAGCAGAAATGTTTGCAGTAGCTCCTTTGTTTTTTTATTGTAAGGTTAACACTAAGAATGTCATTCCTCTGGTGTTCAGTGGGTTTTAGGCTCCTGTGATGATCCAAGTAATGACTCAAAGGCTTTCCTGCTCATGACATCATTTCTGTCCTGATATGAAAGAGTGTTGTAGTGAAACAACCCACATCAGCCATGACTATAATTAAATTATGGTCTTACCTCAAACTACTTTATAATTAGGATATTTTTTTTGGTGACAGCAAAAGTAATGTTAATCAAAAGGAAAATGAAGGGATATAAAAACTGTGTACACTATGGAACAGCTGTATCAGGCTGTATATGTGCTGTTTGTGATGAGGAATAGGTGAAGACTGGGTTACAGGAGCTGGCTTCAACACTTTATGACACATCCTGCCATTTGTCAACACGACCCAGTAGAGCTGGACACACCCATAAACCACATGTGGTTAAAGCATTAAAACATGTATGAGTTTTGCAATTAGTTAGTTAGTAGTCAAACTAAGAGGAAGGAAAAGCTCAGTTCTTCATTTTTTTTATAACCCTTTCGTGAACCCAGAGGTAGTCTGGAGGCCTTCAGTGGTGAGTTTCAGTTTTGTTCATATCAGAGAATCCTGATTCCTTCTTCAGTCAGAGTTTGTGGGTTACCTTGTCATTCTTAAAACATCTGTGCTGAATTGTGGGTCAAACGTTTGTTACGTCACATCCTGTGTCAATAAATGTTTTATCACCTGTGTGTTTCACCTCACATCTCTGCTCTGCACCACTAGAGGCTAAAGTTATTTACCCAACTGCACATACTTAAGTTAGTCAAGTGGTAGTGATAGGTATTTATTTATCTAAGTGTTTCACTGCTTCTAAAATCATATTTCTTACACCAACTGAAAGCATAGCGGCAGAACAAACAGATAAACTTGTCAAGTATAAGATAATTCAGTATAAAATCAGTCAGGTCTGCCATTTGAAAGGGTAGGTAACTCTATGCAGCTCTAATAATTACACTTTCTTAAAGGGTTACTGTAGAAAGTTCATTTAAATGAGCTACTTATTTGTCTCAAGCTGATTTTTACACCAGAATGTCACCTGTGCTTAGTTAAGAGTATGTATAAGATCACATCTGCGTCATCCCAAGAAAGATATTTTGGTATTTTTGGGTTCTCCACTCCTGAACTTCACCCAGTCTGACCCTCTGCCCCCTGTGTCTGAGTGAATCATTGCACTGGTCTTCAGCTGATATCCTCCACTGAGGATCTTTGAGCAGCTGAGCTCATTACTGAGGTCATGGGCTGCAGATTAGGAAGACAGATTTACTCCCAGAAAGTAGGACAACACATTTATTTTCACTGTACTTCACTGTCTTTCATGTGGAATCACATGCAAACCAAAGAAATTAGCTATGTTGGCCATGAGTTTAACATAATTTAACCAAAGAGAAGAGATATCTCCACCTATACTTTGCACTATGTGATCATTTATTATCAGTGACTGTGCTGCATAAGAAAGTAATGTTCCTTTTCTCTTTCCTCTTTATTTACCTCACACATATCCAAATACTTTCATGTAGATCAGATGTGCAACAGCAGAGAAAACTTTGTGGCAGTTTGACATACATAGTCGTATTAGTGTGTGTGGCCTTATGTGTTTATCTTTGTGAGGGTGAATGTGAGGTTGCTTTTTTGGGGTTTGTGAGGACATTTTGTCTTGTCTTCACTTCCTCAAAGTGGTGGTGAAAGTTATTACTTGGTCACAGGATTAAAGTTAGAATTAGGTTCAAAATGGTAAATCATACGAAATGAGGGTCCTCACAACTATAAATCTACAAATGTGTGTGTGTGGTGAGTCAGGCCATAGTAATAGTGGAAAAGGGCGGAGATAGAGGAGAAGCATGTTCACAAAAGTACTGTGTGGGGTTTTTTCCGTTCACCTTCTACAGAAAGAGGAAGTGACTGCAATTCTGAGAAGAAGAAAGAGATAAGAGGAATCCACCCGCTGCTGAGCACAGAAAATCTGATACATTGTTGATGGAAGAATGTGTGCGAGACAAACAGTCATGAGTGAAAAGGTTATATTGCACCAACAGTGTTAAATTTGTTTCTGAGCCTTTTTTTTCTAACACTGAGCAATTTACTTCTCTTTTGTCCATAGCTCAAGGGCACCCCCTGATGTCCCTTTCTTAAAAGTGCAAACAAAAATGTTCTGTCCCAGGTCACAGTCCCTGTTGGATGTCACTGTTATCAACATTTCTTTTTGGAGAGTCAGAACCATTAGTCAAACGTTTGACTTTAAAGATGTCGAAACCTTTTATCAGGATGTCACGGCACACTTGTGTCAGCAGGTCACATGACTATAAGTTGTCCTGACACAGGTCAAAGTAACCCTGCAGTAAGTGGGCAAAACAAGTCCTGTCAGGTCTTGCTGTTTTAGTTCACTTACTTCAAATTTGATTTTGCAAAGCAAAGCATCCTGGTTGTCATTCCTTCCATGAGGGTACAAATATTTTTAGCACAGTGCCAGAAAGGAGACTTGCATCTGGGCTGCTGAGCTGCTGCTACTGAAGCTTTGATTGTTTCTCTAGGCTGTCATGTTAGAGATAGTTCGCTTAAGGTAAGATGGTAGGGTTAGGGTTAGGTTCCTGGGAATGTATCATGGAAATTAACTTAACTGAAACAGGTTTACCTGCGTTTTTAGTGGTTTTGCTGCCAATGCGCTGCTCTACACCCCTGTCCAGTAGATGGCGCTAATGCGCCTTTACGCTGGTTTACCAAGCGCCAGGAAAAGAAGAAGAATCACTTGCCAGTTGACTGGAAGTGGGAGTCATGAGCTAACATATTCATATATTATTTTCTGTTGATCAGTAATTTTAAATGTGTCAGTTTCACATCAGTCAGATGCACTGACGGATGTGGCGAACCGGAACCGCTGTGACCGTACTGACAGCAGTTTGTGCTTATTACGCGACTTTTAACTACGAGTGGAGAGAGGCAGAAAACAGGTCTGTTTCCGCTCCACTTTCTACGTTACTTTATGCTGTTCATTATTAGAAGGTAGGTCCGCTCAGTTTAAATTAATTAATGACCTTAACTTGGAAAACGAAAACCCTTTGTGCAGAACTTTACTCAAAAAGCGAATATTTAAAGGTGGCGCCACAATTTTCATGCTAAAAGTTTTGAGTTTCACAGTCACTCTGACTATTCTGATTAACTTAAATCCACACTGACATTCGGCATAGCCCAATAATAATTTACTTATTTCAGCACAGTGTTACCTTTTTATTTAAGCTGTCATAACGTTAACGTATAGCCTACATTGTACAAGCACAATAGCTTACAACACGTTGTCATTACAAACTTAAGAAGAAGAGTCACATGGTTTTGACTCAGTAGTTCCCTCTTTCTGCTGCTGAAAAGCTTTTACCAAACCTTGAAAGTGAAGAATATCCACTCATTCTACAGCACATAACATCAAGTATCCATTTGATTAAGAGCACATTTTAAACATGCCTGGTTGTCATTTTAAAATACACAGTGAACTATTTTGAATGTGCACTAACACAGTTGTAAAACCGATAATCATAACTTTGATTTAACTTCTAATTCAGAGATTACACCCAATGGACACTCTTGAGGAGCTACAGACAAAAAACAAAATAACCCTCTTTAAAACTGCATCAGTTTCATTTTTAGACCTGGAAGTTCTACATAACAAATTTATAAAAGCATGTGTGTGTGTTTTCCATGGTATTAGCTACATCACCACATGTCATAATCTCAGAGTTTTTGCCTCATATTGAGTCTAGTTTTATAGTGGTTGTTGTGGTTGATTTTCTGTGCCACAGCCATGAAAAAAAGAAAAAGAATTTTACACTCTGATTTGCTCTATTTTAAAAAGAAAATTTGTCTCACTTCTGTCTTCCATCATAATCTTCTCCACCGGCTCCACAGAATGACTTCAACTCTTACACGTCATGTCATCTGGGAGTCAAAGGGGCTGGTGGCCTACCTTCACCCCCGGCCCTGGACCCCTGGCTCTGTTATCCTGGAGGGCAGCACCCCTGGCAGCCTGGGAGGAAGCATCTTCCACCTGCAGGAGCCAGAGTTCTTATCCTGGCTGTTGGGGGCAAGAGCTGTCGCAGAGCTGCTGTGTGACAGGTTGGGGGTTCGGAGGTGTGCGCTGGTCAGCAGACCCCACAGAGACAGACCTGCCCAGGTGAGGGCTTCTTTGATTAGTAGACTGGTTAACTGTACAGTGCAATCAGATCAACTTTTTTGAAGGTTTACTGTGATATTCAAGTATTAAATCTAAGTACTGTTTTGCAGCACTTTTAAAGTGAAGGCGTCAAGTATTTCCTGGGAGCTTTACTCCTGTCATGATGGAAAAAAGCCTCTGAAGCTACATACTACAGGTTTTCCCTGGTGGCACCAACAATAATATACCCATTAGGAATTACAGCTCCCTTAGGCCTGGTGCCCTCTCAAAGCCTCAAGCGAGATGTAGTTGTTAGTAATAACCTTTATCTTAGTGAGAATAAAAAGTACAAATATGAGCTTTTTATTTTTTGATGCTCTAATTTTAGAGATTGTTCATCATTTAAATAGTTTGACTTTCTTTCAAATAAATAAGTAGTAGGTTAGGAACCATTTTTTTCTCGATATTTTCACATCTTAAAGTAAGTCAAAACAAGGGAGTTAAATTTACTCTTTTACACAGTTTGTTTATAAATGCTGCCCATCAAAAACACCCAGTAGAGCTGCTTTCAACAGAGCAACCACGGTGAGTTAAGCATGTGACTGAGTGTGACTCTGGAAAGCCAAGGGAGTCAACATCCTACAAGTGTTTAAGACTGTAAATGTAAAAGCTCTGATATTCTGGCTTTAGGTTGAATCACTCCTGTGTTGACGTAAGCAGAATTTTGCTCACAAAATACATGTATTTTCATTTCCACAGATCCGAGTCCTCCCCCTGCATGGTCTGGATGCAGAGTGGCGTCCTCACCTGGCAGGAGAGGAGGAGCACAATGCCCACGACCCGGGGTACTGCAGCTCCAAGACCGCTCCCCGGTGGAGTGACTCCAGTCTGACTGAAATCCAAACCAAGATTCGAGCCAAGCTCCCCTCACCTAATGCCCCTCCCAGTCTGACTTTCCTCGGGGACGATCCGGCTCACCCCGGCCTGTTCTCACGCATTGTCCGTGGGGAGGAGCAGCAGTGGCGGGTGTGGGAGGACGAGGGTCACGTGGCCTTTCTCACACCTTTCCCCAACTCTCCTGGCTTTACTGTGCTGGTCCCACGTCGACCTTTGACCTCTGATATATTCAGACTAGAAAAACAGGACTATGAAGGACTGGTGCTGGCAACTAGGAAGGTGTCGCAGCTTCTTGAGGAGGGGTTGGGTGCCTCCGGGGTGGGGCTTATTTTTGAAGGTTTTGAGATTGACTACGCTCATGCCAAGCTGATACCACTATTTGTACCTTCATCATCAGGGGCAGGAGACGGTATCACTAAACCCAAAGTGCCCCAGTTTTACCCCACTTACCCTGGATATGTGACCTCAGAAGATGGACCCGAAGCCAGCCTGGAAAATTTGAAGGAGATACACACCAAAATAACCCAGTTTTAACACAAATAACCAAAGTTTATCTTCTACACGTTTACTCATCAGTCACCAACACTTTTAGCAGTGAAAAGAAGCCCTCCCTCCCTTAGGAATTAACAAGGTGTGCAGCAAATACTGTAGGTGTGCAGTTTCATGGTATGAGTTAGGGCTGAACAATGAATTGAAATAAGTAGGCAGCAAGAGGCATTCAAAGAATTTATAGTTATCATATGAAAAATCTGTTATTTTCCACAAAAGTAATTCTTTTCTATTGTATTTTTTACACCATCACTTTTACTGTCAGAATCATTTTTGTCTCATGCAACATCAGTTGTGCCTTCAGCTGGTCAGCCTTGCAGTGATGCTGCTTTACACTAGCATGTATATAAAGTACCTAGTGAAACAGTGAAATGATTTGTTGCCACAACAATAGAAGATAAAATATAAGTGCCAGAACATCAAAAATTAGTGTGTGGAATTTAGAGCATTAAAACAAATTATATACCTGTGTAAAATTAACTTTAAGAAAATCATACTATCAAATGCATATACAGTTCTTCACTTGACAAACACTTGTACAAATGTACAGTTTATGTTTTTAATCAAAGTTAAGACTCATTTCATTTGTCATATACTGGTATTTTGATGTACCACCAAGTCATCCAAAGGTATCTCAAGAAAAAGAAAATGTCAACCATAGACAAAAATTATATGTTTAACATTTCTCTCATTTTTTGAATTTTAAATTACCAGTTTAAATTGTATTTACTTAAAATGGGTATTGTTACTTCACAATCAATGCACTGCACATTTGTGTTCCTTTATTAATTAGTGTGGTATGTATTTAGTTTGTTAACCACTCTGCCTGCCCACTCATTACACTCCTGCTAATTGGTCCCACAGTGTGTTTCTGATTATGAGGCTTAATTATTGTCTGGCTCAGTGCTCTGTAAACCCGGCACTGCTCCAGGCTGTCATTAAAGTGGACAAAAAAGATGTTATGTGTTAATGAGAGGGGTGTGTACTGCTGACTTCCACAAGGGATGTAAGGAGCAAACTCAACTCTTCAAGGAATAATCTGCCTTGGTTCAAATTATGTATACTCAGTTGGGTACCCTTTTTACACCTGCCAACAGCCAGCAGTCATATGTTTGGATTTTACTTATTAATGCACAGTAAATTGTCATTCTGAATTAAAAGACAATCCAAATATATTATCAGATTATCTTCTTCAATAAGTTACTCGTCAGTTGCTGCAAGTGTATTACTAAATTTAGTGGCTGTGCTCTGTGCTTTTAGCAAAACACTGTCTGACCTTCTCCTCTCAGACTTTCCCCACCAAATCTGAAGATGAGCAAGTGTCTCTACCTCTCCTCCACCTGATGGGATGAACAGGAGAAGTCCAAACTGTGGTCCTGGGCAGTTCTGGAGCAGGCAAGGATATTGTGTGAATTTTTAGCCCTTTTTCCTACAAACAGGAACTGCTAATAGCTAATTCAACTTAATGAAGCCACTTTGAGTTTAGACACAATCTGTCACTTTGTTTCTGTACAAACATCTCCTTATTATTTAACTGAAATTTAAATCCCTACTGTAAAACTGACAATAACGTCAGTCGTTCTGCCACCCTAATAATTACATCTCCAACTGCAGCAGAAATATTTTGAATGAACACATTCATTCATATAAAGGTGTATTAAAAGGAAGGTTTTATGTCTGTGGAAAATTTTCATGTCGCTCAACCTGAGCTTTTTATTTAAGAAACTGTATCATGTATTGTCACAAAAGGTTTGTAGTTTGATGATTTGTGACACGCCCCTTCATGCCCCGTACACGCCTCGAAGCCTCGACCTGAAATCATTAGTCACGGCCCATGTCCTCGGCTGAGGGTGGCAGAATGGCGTGGGAAGAAAGTTGGGAAAAGAAGACGATAAAATGAGTACAACCAGCATTGAGTCGTCGCCTCGTGGCTTTGGTTCATTAGCACGCGTAGAGATTTAATTACCGATGAAGTCTGGGTGTTATAACAAGCTTTGGAGCTGTTTTTGACGAACACACCTGGGCCAAAGGTAAGGCTAACGAGCTAATTAGCAGCAAGCGCTAGGTATGGATGTACATCCATGGGCGGCACCTTCCGGGAGAAGAGCAGAGAGGCGGAGAAACGAAGTCGGAAAGCAGATTAAAACCAATATTTGAACCGTTGCCTCGGTTTGTCAGTTAGAAAACTTAATTACTGAAGAGGCCTGGATACTAAAACAAGCTTTTTTTGTCGAACGCAAGTGAGGCTGGACGCTGAATACACCTGCAGCTTATTAAAAATTCACATAAGCTGCTGTTAAGACCTTTGTAAATTTGGTTGCTACTCATTACACGAAAACAACACAAAAACATTTTGAATATGTGTTAATAAGAAGAAAGTTTAAATTTGAAATAATGATTCTGTATGTGACCGTCTGTGATACCCAGACTTTTTACTGAAGTATAATTCAAACATTTACTTCTTAGTGTTTATTATTGTTGCGCAATTCACAGTAACATACATGATTGCTTCAGTGATTAGTTGATTGAAGCACAATTAATAATCATTTTACTTTTTCCAAATATTTGTTGTTGTTGGTTCTTCAGGAGGTGATGACAGTCAACTGTTCATTTTCTGAAACAGCCCTCTAATGTTTGAAAAATGTTCTGGTTCAGCTGTAATGTTGAATATTTATCTATTATTTAATATTTATAATATTTATTTAGTGTATTGATCATTTTCCTTGTATGTTTGTCTTTGATTTCCTCCAGGTATCACCACTCCGTTCACAACATCATCCATGATGGCTGAGACGTCGTCCATGATCGCAGAGACATGGTCAAAGATGAGAGAGACGTTGTCGACAATGAGAGATGTTATCCATTACTCGCAGAGACGTGCAAAAATTGGTAGTGACAGAGTTCCCCAATTTGACGGCATCGTCAAAGTTCAGAGAGACATTGTAGATGATCACAGAGACATCGTCCATAATCTCAGAGACATTGTCCATGAGATGGAGTCCATGATCAGAGAGACATCATCCACGATCGTAGTCTTCGTGCAATGAAGAAGTTCTTTGAGGCCAGGACAGAGAACTCCAGGTAATTCACAAACCGCTTTACTTCAACTGTCCAACACAGAGCACTGACATTAAACTGTTTATCTTCACTATTGAGTTTATCAGAAAAGTGTAATAAAAGAAGTAATCTGCAATATAAAAATAATGTATAGGTAATATGTACTAATAGAAGTAAAAAGTAATAAACAATATCATAAGTTAAATGTAATAGTCAAAGTAATCTGTTATTAGATGTAGTTTGCAAAAGTTAATTTAAAAAATGTAGAAGTAATATGTAACAAAAGTAATATGTAATGATAAAAGTAATCTGATATTAGATATTGCAGTAAAAGTAATGTGTGACATGAAAGCAATGCAGAAGTAATAGTAACCCAAAATAGAAGTAAAAATATGACGTTATGGTAAGGAATCAAAAATGTCATAAAAATATAGAATAGTAAGAAATCAAAAATATCATGGTATGGTATGTGGTCGAAAATGTCAAAATTTTTCATAGTATGGTAAGGCATAACGATGCTTATACTGAGGCATGAAAAATGGTCTAAAAATGTGTAAAAAATGTCATAGTATACTAAGGTATGAAAATTGGTCAAAAATGCCATAGTATAGTAAAGCATGAAAAATGGTCTAAACGTGTCAAAAATGTCATAGTATAGTAAGGTGTCAAAAAATGTGAAAAAATGTCATAGTATAGTAAGGTGTCAAAAAATGTGAAAAAACGTCATAATATAGTAAGGCGTCAAAAAATGTGAAAAAATGTCATAGTATGGTAAGGTGTCAAAAAATGTGAAAAACGTCATAGTATAGTAAGGTGTGAAAAAATGTCATAGTATAGTAAGATGTCAAAAAATGTGAAAAAATGTCATAGTATAGTAAGGCGTCAAAAAATGTGAAAAAAACGTCATAGTATGGTAAGGTGTCAAAAAATGTGAAAAACGTCATAGTATAGTAAGGCGTCAAAAAATGTGAAAAAATGTCATAGTATAGTAACGCGTCAAAATTGTCATAGTATAGTAAGGTGTCAAAAAATGTGAAAAAATGTCATAGTATAGTAAGGTGTCAAAAAATGTGAAAAAACGTCATAGTATAGTAAGGTGTCAAAAATGTCATAGTATAGTAAGGCGTCAGAAAATGTGAAAAAATGTCATAGTATGGTAAGGTGTGTCAAAAAATGTGAAAAAACGTCATAGTATAGTAAGGCATCAAAAAATGTGAAAAAATCTCATAGTATAGTAAGGCGTCAAAAAAGGTCATAGTATGGTAAGGTGTCAAAAATGTGAAAAAATGTCATAGTATAGTAAGGCGTCAAAAAATGTGAAAAAACGTCATAGTATAGTAAGGTGTGAAAAAATGTCATAGTATAGTAAGGTGTCAAAAAATGTGAAAAAATGTCATAGTATAGTAAGGCGTCAAAAAATGTGAAAAAATGTCATAGTATGGTAAGGTTTCAAAAAATGTGAAAAAATGTCATAGTATAGTAACGCGTCAAAAAATGTCATAGTATGGTAAGGTGTCAAAAAATGTGAAAAAATGTCATAGTATAGTAAGGCGTCAAAAAATGTCATAGTATAGTAAGGTGTCAAAAAATGTGAAAAAACGTCATAGTATGGTAAGGTGTCAAAAAATGTGAAAAAATCTCATAGTATAGTAAGGTGTCAAAAAATGTGAAAAAATCTCATAGTATAGTAAGGTGTCAAAAAATGTCATAGTATAGTAACGCGTCAAAAAATGTGAAAAAATGTCATAGTATAGTAAGGCGTCAAAAAATGTGAAAAAACGTCATAGTATAGTAAGGTGTCAAAAAATGTCATAGTATAGTAAGGTGTCAAAAAATGTGAAAAAATGTCATAGTATAGTAAGGTGTCAAAAAATGTGAAAAAATGTCATAGTATAGTAAGGTGTCAAAAAATGTCATAGTATAGTAAGGTGTCAAAAAATGTGAAAAAATGTCATAGTATAGTAACGCGTCAAAAATGTCATAGTATGGTAAGGTGTCAAAAAATGTGAAAAAATGTCATAGTATAGTAAGGCGTCAAAAAATGTGAAAAAACGTCATAGTATAGTAAGGTGTCAAAAAATGTCATAGTATAGTAAGGTGTCAAAAAATGTGAAAAAATGTCATAGTATAGTAAGGTGTCAAAAAATGTGAAAAAATGTCATAGTATAGTAAGGTGTCAAAAAATGTCATAGTATAGTAAGGTGTCAAAAATGTGAAAAAATGTCATAGTATAGTAACGCGTCAAAAAAATGTGAAAAAACGTCATAGTATAGTAAGGTGTGCAAAAAATGAAAATGTCATAAAGTATAGTAAAGGTGTCAAAAAATGTGAAAAAATGTCATAGTATAGTAACGGCTGTCAAAAAATGTGAAAAAATGTCCATAGTATAGTAACGTGTCAAAAAATGTGTCATAGTATAGTAAGGTGTCAAAAATGTGAAAAAATGTCATAGTATAGTAAGGTGTCAAAAAATGTCATAGTATAGTAAGGTGTCAAAAAATGTGAAAAAATGTCATAGTATAGTAACGCGTCAAAAAATTGTGAAAAAACGTCATAGTATAGTAAGGTGTCAAAAAATGTGAAAAAATGTCATAGTATAGTAAGCGTCAAAAAATGTCATAGTATGGTAAGGTGTCAAAAAATGTGAAAAAAATGTCATAGTATAGTAAGGTGTCAAAAAATGTGAAAAAATGTCATAGTATAGTAAGGCGTCAAAAAATGTCATACTATGGTAAGGTGTCAAAAAAATGTGAAAAAATCGTCATAGTATAGTAAGGTCGTCAAAAAAATGTGAAAAAACGTCATAGTATAGTAAGGTGTCAAAAAACGTCATAGTATAGTAAGGTGTCAAAAAATGTGAAAAAATGTCATAGTATAGTAAGGTGTCAAAAAATGTGAAAAAAATGTCATAGTATAGTAACGCGTCAAAAAAATGTGAAAAAACGTCATAGTATAGTAAGGTGTCAAAAAAATGTGAAAAAATGTCATAGTATAGTAATGGTGTCAAAAAATGTGAAATAGTATAGTAAGGTGTCAAAAAATGTGAAAAAATGTCATAGTATAGTAAGGTGTCAAAAAATGTGAAAAAATGTCATAGTATAGTAAGCGTTCAAAAAATGTCATACTATAGTAAGGTGTCAAAAATGTGAAAAAAACGTCATAGTATAGTAAGGCTGTCAAAAAATGTGAAAAAACGTCATAGTATAGTAAGGTGTCAAAAAAACGTCATAGTATAGTAAGGTGTCAAAAAATGTGAAAAAATGTCCATAGTATAGTAAGGTGTCAAAAAATGTGAAAAAATGTCATAGTATAGTAAGGATGTCAAAAAATGTGAAAAAACGTCATAGTATAGTAAGGTGTGCAAAAAATGTCATAGTATGTCAGTATAGAAAGTGTCAAAAAATGTCATAGTATAGTAAGCGTGTCAAAAAAAAATGTGAAAAAATGTCAGTATAGTAAGCAAGTGCAAAAAAAAAATGTCATAGTATAGTAAGGTTCAAAAAATGTGAAAAAATGTCAAGTATAGTATGTCAAAAAATGTGAAAAATGTCATAGTATAGTAAGGTGTCAAAAAATGTGAAAAAATGTCATAGTATAGTAAGGTCAAAAATGTCATAGTATAGTAAGTGCATAGTAAAAAAAAATGTGAAAAAAATAGTAAGGTGTCAAAAAATGTCATCAAAAAATGGTCATAGTATAGTAAGGTGTCAAAAAATGTGAAAAAATGTCATAGTCGCGTCAAAAACGTCATAGTAAGGTGTCAAAAAATGTCATACAAAAAATGTGAAAAAATGTCATAGTATAGTAAGCGTCAAAAAATGTGAAAAACGTCATAGTATAAAGGTGTCAAAAATGTCACGTGTCAAAAAATGTCATAGTATTGTGTGAAAAAATGTCAGTATAGTAAGTGTCAAAAAATGTCATAGTATAGTAAGGGTCAAAAAATGTGAAAAATGTCATAGTATAGTAAGGCGTCAAAAAATGTGAAAAAACGTCATAGTAAGGTGCAAAAAATGTCGTAAGTAAAAAAATGTGAAAAAATGTCATAGTATAGTAAAAAATCATAGTATAGTAAGGTGTCAAAAAAGTGAAAAATGTCAACATAGTATAGTAAGGGTCAAAAATGTGAAAAAA